>NC_060066.1:158590528-159232028 GCF_922984935.1 Meles meles | reverse complement strand
TTCATGACAGAAACATTTAATAAGCTATTAGAATCTGTCACATAAATGTACATTAAGGAGGTTTTCAATAAAGCAAGTTTTAAGTCAAGAGCTGTCATCTCTACTTTGAAACTGTGATGATATATTTGATATATAATCCCCTGGAGAGGTATGTGCTATTTGAATTATTAACCATAATAGAAAATTATCATTTGTTATTCAATGACACATGGAAAAATATTAAATAAATTTAATAACCCGAAGGATTTCCTGCATACACTCCCTTTCATTACATTGTTCACTGCTTGATAAATTACTTAAAATCTATACAAAATTATTATTTTACTTTAATACACATGAAGGCAATTGCAGTTACCACAGATGAAGTATTGAAATTTATGTTAGCATTGACATGATCTGTTTAAATATTTTAAAAGTGGAGTAAATGCTTGCATTGTTAAAAGGAACTCATTTACTGTCTTCTTAAAGATGTGGTTTCTTCATTTGTGCCAGGGTATTTTTGCCCTATCTGAAGTTCAGTAAGATGGAGAGCATATTTAACATCAGAAGATAGTGGTACCATACCCAAAGTAGTAGCATAACAAATTTGTTAAAGAACAAGGGAATTGTAGAACATGTGTGTGTGTGTGTGGGGGGGGTGTTTAGTTAGAGATAATTGAATTTTGTGTTATCCAAGAGGTAAACATGTGAGACATTATAAGTTTCAATTCAATTATGGAAAAGAAATAGCTGACCTGAAAAGAAAAATACTGGTAGTGTAAGTACTATCAGTATCATTGGGAAATTTTCATGGGGTGAGAGGAAATTTTCACAGGTGGTATGGTGAAACACAGTCCTCGCAGAGGAAATGGTGAGAAAAACAGTTGAAAATGAGCTGTTTGGCTTAACTCACCAAGAAAAATTACAGTTTTTTAAATACTATTATCATATTGAAAGAGATAAGAGATAATTTTGTGTAGTGCAAAATGTCTTGTAGATGTCTGGCTGCATTATCAAATTTTTTGTTAATAGCAAGGCAAGAAATAAACTTTCCTGAGATAGTGCTTAAGTGTTATGAAGACTGTGTTGCACCAAAAAGGAGAGTAGTAGACACAAACCTAAATTGTGTCAGGTGAATTTAAAAAATTAAGGTGACAAATAGTGGAATTAAATTATTTAAAAGTGCAAATAATTAGATTTCTTGAGTAGTAGCTGCTTGAGTATTCTGCAACGAATATATTCAACATTGTAACTCTTTTCACAAACAGGCATCTTACAGAGTCATGTGGGATGAAGCTACCCCTCAGAATACATATTCTGAGCACTGATACCACATTGGATATTTACTCTGGTGTTATTCTGAGTCAGTGTAATTCAAGACATGAAAAAATTTTCTTCCTTACTTCAAGTGTGATTAATTTCTTAAGACAATTATAAAAGCTATTGTAATTAAATCAAATACCTATTTAAGCTTTGAGTGATTGTTAAATATTAGCAATGTCCTTAGGGTAATACCATATTGAACATTGGCATACCACACACATACACATACAGCTATAATTGCTCCATTTTGCAACACACACACACGCACTCACGCAGACACACACACAGAGCTATAATCTTCTTATTTCATGAATTCATAACACTTTAGAGATAACAAGGTCGCTAGTTGGTCCTATTTTACAAAAGAGGAAACTGAGCCCTGCTAAGTTTGTTTTCTTGTCCAAGGGCACACAGCTGTTAGTGAGAGAAATAGAAATAGAACCAGATCTCTTGGCTCCCAACCTCTGCCAGTAAAACCACACTCTTGGAACAATTGGAGTCCTTTACATTTGAGAAAAAGGAAATAAGGAAAAGAAGCTTAGTCCAAATAAATCAGTTAATGAAACCAGCCAATATGATGACCCTGTCCAAAATGCATCTCTTTCTCATGTCATTTTTGGCTTGAATTTTGGGCTAAGTGTTTTGGATGATCATCTTATCTTACCATTTTGATTTGACTGTCTGGGCAGTTTAATACAATAAATTTAATGTCTATTAGCTATTTTAGTTTTTAAAGATACCTTTATTTAAGAAATATGGAATTAATTCCACTCATATTAAACCATTCTAAATTTGGATGCTATGTCCTTTTTAATGAAAATTAAAGTGTTCTTTTAAATTATTGATCTTTTTAATATAATACCCACTAAATTAGTGTTGGATGATGGAGAAAGGTTTAATTCATTTTACAAAAATGAGTTATTTCCTAAATTTGCTAATTTCATTAAGGATCAATCACTGAGGTTTCTTACCAAAAACAAGAATGATTTGAATGGAGGTTAGGACTTTCTATATAATATTGCCTTAGATTTTGATTAGGAAAACATTTTAGTCAAGAAAACAAAATGTGATACAATTGGAATTTGTGAAGCATATTCATTTCTGTGAATATTTCTGCATTACAAAATTACATTTTGAAGGGTCCTTTGAAATAACAAGTTCCCTCTTACTGTTGAATAGCTGTTTTTATAACTTTTATGGCTTAATTCTCTTTCATGAAACAAATCTGAAATAAATACTTCTCACTTAATTTTTTGCTAATGCTAAAATTTTGAGTCGACTTTATTAAGAAGTTTGGTTACTGGGAAATTTAGGGCAGGATTTTTTTTTTTAACTTACTGCCAAAAAGTATTTGCAAAAATAATAAAACACCTTGGAAATTATGATCTACATCTCTTAAAATATGCCTTTGGTTCATAAGCAATGACATACAGAAATATTTACAAGCAGAAGTATTGATTTAACAAGATATACCTACATACTTCACATCTAAGAACCCTCTTTCAAAGACAAATTAGAACTTTTTAGTGCCGCAATGATGTTTAAAATTGAAGAAAACCCATGATGACTAAATTAGTGCATTACATATCAGCACATTAGCTATGCTTTTCATTTGTAGAATGGTTCTTATTCATGCCAGCTTTCAGTGTACTGTTCTGGGACTCGTGGGTGTGATAGAACGGAACATATTTCTGTATCTGTGAATATAATCCCACACACCATTTTACATGACAAAATCTGAATGTCCTAAAACTTGGTGTTAAAGATAAGACAAGATGTCAGCCTTCACCAGTCGAGGATTTGAATTGCCTCCATAATAATACTGTTTTATCTTTCCAAGTATCTAACTTTATTTAAAGAGATGTTATTTAGACGTGTAATACAAGGAGTATGGGTGTTTGTGTTTGCTTCCTTACTTGTTTACTTAACCTGCTTTCTTGCTTTTTCTACTTCAACATAGCTAAGATTTGCTTGATGCAGACAATAAGCAAGTTGCTGAACCTAAAAAACAGTAGACACTAACGTAGGATATGAACAAAGGAGGAGAGGTGCAAAGGTGAGGTATTTTTGTACATTGTAACAGGATGAAACTGCCGGAACTGCAATGCACATCCATTTTCTATGTAAAAATCATAAAGAAAACAATATTTATTAATAGTTAATATAGATTAACGGGATCACATTCTGTACTAGCGTAGGGTACATGCTCATTTATGAAAGTATGTTGGAAAAACTAGGGAGATGGTAATTGAGAATCATTTCTCTTGAAGTCTAAAATGTGCTGGTGGTCTAAAAAAGTTAGAACAAGCTTTGTATAAACAGTGTTTAATGTCTGTTTTTCCTAAATATAATCGTATATATGTCAAGCTCTTAGCTCCAGGTACACTTTTTGTAGATCCCTCCCTAATCTACAAGGGCACTTGTCTTCTGAGTGGGCCAAGGGCACTTGTTTTCTGTAGCAGTTATAAGGTATATACTTTCTCTAATATTTAAAAATTAACCTAAATTCAGCCCTGAAGACATGGTAGAACAGTGACTGCTAACAGAATAACTCTCTGCGATCAGTCTTGAGGATGCCCTTGGCACTCTTTTTGGCTCTGCATGTGGCCAGGACAGCCACAAGCCTCGAGGGTGCATGTCTTCTTTGCATGTATAAAATTATCCATAATTTTAAGAATGTAATGTGTTCTTAATCTTCTTCCTCTTTTTCCTGATAGGATTTCTTTTTATATGATCATGTGTGAAAAATAGGAATGCAGAAAAAGACAGTTGAACATGGATTTGGGGAATATGTATGAATATTCTGTCTTAAATGTCACCTAATATTTTTAATATTATTGCTTAGCAATGGGCAGAATAGTGTATTAGTGGGTATAGAAGATAGAATATTTTATTGGGAGTCAAGAATTATAGTCTGATGCTCACATTATAAAAACTAATATGATAGCTTCTGGTATTTGCACTGAAAAGGAAGATAACAAAAAATCTCTATGTTGCTACTTGAAAAACTGCTTGAAGCATTTTGTGATCTCTTCCGGATCTGAATCAAGTTAGAAATGTATCCTTTAGCTGAGTAAGGATCATTGTAAAGTTAATCAGTTCTTTTTTAGAGTGCTTGTCTGAATGAGAAATACATAGGATGTTAATGTAGTTTAATGAAACTTCAGAGTTCCTTGATTAAGCTTTCTAAAATGGTCCCCCTTTTTAAAAATTGTATGTTTTGTGTGTAGTTGGTCTTTTCAGGATAATTCAGTATGTGAATATGTGTCATTCTTAGCATTGTTAAGTAATTGCTTTCTTGAATGACTGTCTCCAAAACCACCACCTATATAGCAGCTTACTTGATTTTTTTCATCCCTAGCAAACTAGCTCACAGCATAGTGCAGAAAAAGTGCATGTTGAGCAAATGAATGGTTTCACTTATGCTTCTGAATGCTTCTAAATGACTCTTGTAGCCATTAGTATTCCCTTCAATTTCTTCTTCTCTTTCCTTTCTAAGACCATCATGGGATTTTTTAAAAAAGGTCATATTTATTTATTTTTCAGAGGGATAGAGCACACAAACAGGGGGAGCAACAGGCAGAAGGAGAAGCAGGCTCCCCACTGAGCAAGGAACCCCACTTGGGGCTTGATCCCAGGACCCTGGGATCATGACCTGAGCCAAAGGAGACGCTTAACCAACTGAGCCACCAAGTCACCCAGTATCATAGGATTATACTTCCCAGTTCACCTTTGATGTGAGGCACGGTAAATGTCTTAATTTGGCCAGGAGCAAAAAGTGAGGAGTCTCTTGAATAGAAGTATTTATGATCTTGTACACTCTTTGTTTTCCCCTGATATAGCAATTATAGAGGCATGTGTCATGATGTACCCTCTATCAGCATGGTCCCTGAACAACACCACCAAATAAAGTCATCCCCACATACATGTATTCGATACGTAGCATGAGCAAGAAATAAAGTATTGTGTTAAGATTTGGGGAATGGGGGTATTGTTAAACTTTCACTTATTTACTGAATGAAATTCTAGGGCAGGTGAAATCCTGATGTCCAATTTATGGGATTACAATTATAGGGACATTATTCGAACATACCTCTATTTAGAATTTAATACAAAATGCATTCTATTTAATGATTGGTTAAAATTATAACAATTAGCAAAGTTATTTTTGAAAAACACAAAGGTCAGTCTACTTGAGAAAATTTTAAGGTTTCAAGCACTTTGACTTTCTCAATTTTTAATTTAGTATACACTCATATTTTGATACACTGGAAGTCCAAGAACTTTGCTACTATTCTTGTACAGTGCAGTAACCCTTCCTCTGATTTGTAAACAAATGAATTTTTTTCATATTTGATATATATTTTCCCATTCTGCATGTCCTGGAACAATATTTATAATAAAAAAAATACCATGTCCATTAGAATCTGCAAAATTTTCTCCATTTGATAGATTTTATTTGTTTATGTATTAATTAACTAATTCATTCTAGATATTTATTGTGCTCTTACTCTGTGCCAGAGCCTGTTCTAGTCAAGGCTAATTACAAATGTGACCCCTGTTTCCATGGCACTAATAGAGTATGCAGACATTAAATAATCATTCTAAGGATATAAGGATATAAGAATTTCAAGTTATGCAAAGAACTAAGAAGGATAAGACCAAGGTACTGTGAATGATATAATAAAGTCTGAGTAGGAGAAGTAGCATCTCTGAGGAGCTGATATTTAAATAAGACCTCGAAGATGATAGAAGTTAGCCAGGCAAAGGGAGGAATCAGGAGAATTTTAGGCCAAGCAAATGGCATATGCAAAGACTGTAAGTCAGGAGGAGATGGTGTGCTAGAGGGCAGAGTGATTGGAAAGAAGTTGGTGTGGCTGGATATAAGGGATCAGATGAAGACTGGTATAAAATGAGATAGGTGTGAGTCCCATGATCTCAGGATTTATTGACCAGGTTAAAAATGTAAGATTTTTTTTTTTTTTTAATCATACATCCTATGCAAAGTCACGAAGCATGTTTAAGTGGAAGAGCGGTTATGAACTGATTGATATATTTAAGTGATCATTTGGGCAGCTATGTTTACAATGTATTAGAAGGCCAAAGCAGAAGTAGGGCTTTGTAAATTAGGAGATGTTTACAGTAGGTTGGGCAAGACTTTAAGATGTCTCAAGCTAGGATTATGGTAGTGGAAAGGAAAAAGGTGGCTAGAGCTGAGATGTGCTTTGTACAACCTATTGGATTCGTTGCTGAATTGATATTGGGAGACAGCTAGTAAGTAAAAGTGTAGTATCAAGACTTAGTGTAAGATTTCTGACAGGAACAACTGGATACACACAGGAACAATTTCTTGTCTGGAGAAACTTGGAGAGGGAGTTAATCTATTCAAGCATAACTAGAATATTGACACTAATAAAAGGAAACTGAATAAGTGGCTGACATATTGAGGAAACATGAATCAGTGCATCAATTTATAAAACGAAAAATCCCTATATAAAAATTAGTGGAAATGCAGTGAATACTTTTGTGGTGGAAACAATGAAAGCTTCTTTTTAAGAAAGCTAAAATTTTCAAATAAATGATTATTGAGTATGCATTAGAGTGACTCACCTTATATTGCTATCATAGTTTTCTTCTAATTATTCTTTGGCATGAAAAGAAAACATCAGTGCATATCCTTTTCTTCTGAATTCTAGTTTCTTCCATCTTTCTCCATCATGCTTTAAAGTTTGAAAAGAACCATTTACTCCTGATCCTTCTATATTGGTTTCCTAAAATGAGCAAAAGGTTGTTACCCATTGGTAGCATTTGTTTAAACAACTCATCTCAAGTACTTTGTAGCACCTTGTAGCTCTGTAACTACCCAGGTATCCATATTGTGGACTTCTCCCGGCAAGGCTACATACATTTGCAAGTTATTCTCTGTGTGTGGTCCCTTTCCTAGAGGCCTTTACCTTTATGATTTCCTGGCACTAAGTTTTGTCAGTTAAGACACACTGCTGCCCGGAGAGTGCATGTATAGGTGATAATCATTTGTTCATGTACATATTACAGATACATTCTTTAGGAATGTGTTCAGCTGCAAGTAACCAACACTTAGTGGCTTAATGGAGTGAGATAGTGATTTTTCTCCTTCTTCCAGTTAGCATTTGCAGCAGTAACCAACAAGCCAAAACTTTTAGTGGCTTACAACCACAGAGATTTATTTCTCACTTGGAGATGTGTGGGTAGCCACAATCCTGCTTTGCTGTGTTCACCCAGTCTTCCAACCTCCAGCGTCCAGCCTGAAGGAGTAGCCCTTATCTGGGATGTGTTGTTCGCCTGGAAGAGGGCAGGAACAGGAGGCCGTACCAACCCTTCAAGTTCCATGAAATCGTCTACTCACACACAGCATATTTTGTGTTCTTTCACATTCCGTTGGCCACAGCAAGTTACACAATCAAGAGTGGCATGGAAAGAGAATAGACGGCTAACCATCCACACTAGGATTAAGGCTCAGTAATGCCATTAGGAACTCTGAGTCTTTTCCAATTATTGCCTACCTTGTAGTGCTCTCAGCACTTACACTCTGAGTTTTCCTACCTTAACCCAATTGCCTTCAGGTGGACTGGCAACGAAGATGATTGCAACAATGGGTATCAACTGTAAGTTCTCTAGTCTCTTTGTTTTTTTTTTTTTTGTTTGTTTGTTTGTTTATTTTTGTTTTTTTTAAAGATTTTATTTATTTATTTATTTGACATGGAGAGAGAGATCACAAGTAGGTGCAGAGGCAGGCAGAGAGAGAGAGAGAGGAGTAAGCAGGCTCCCCTCCAAGCAGAGAGCTCGATGCGGTGCTCTACCCCAGGACTATGGGATCATGACCTGAGACGAAGGCAGAGGCTTTAACCTACTGAGCCACCCAGGTGCCCTTTTGTTTTTGTTTTTGTTGTTTATCCTGGCCAGCATGAAGATCTGTTTAATACAGTAGTACTTGCAAATATGTTTTGGGTTTTAATCCTTTGATTGAGTTGAAACATATTTTATAAATTTCTGAGATGGATTACTTTTACTCTGTTCTGCTATTTCCCTAGCACAGCTCTTTTCCTAGCATGTGGCCCTTGGGAAAAAAAAAAAACTAGCATTCATCTTGAAATTCAGATAGATACTAATTTGGTTTTAGCTTGGGGAAACAGAATTTCTTTCAAAGTACTGAGGCTTAGTTATGAAATAAAGTTTTATTTTTAAAGAAAACCTGGAGGATCTGTGGAGTGATTTAGATTTTAAGAATGGATATACTTTGGAGTTTTTGAGATAACACTCAGTTGATAAAGCCATAATCTGAAATTCCCTTTAATGTTCAAACCTTATATATTTTATTTTTGTTCGTGTCCACTTTACCTAGCACCTTGAATTAATACCACTATTTCATGAACCATCTTTTCACAAAGAAAATTTTAGTTTTTGTTTTGTTGTATTGACAGGTGGAGTCATTTAAATTGAGAGTATTTCTAATTAAAATAAATTCTTCAAAAGTAAACAGATTAAATCATTCATGTTTAACTTCCTTGGTGTTTTTTTGAAACCACTTGGACTCCTACTTTGGATGGTAACACAATCTTCAATAGATGAGTGGTTTTCAAACACTTTTATAATTGTGGCACTCACAGCAAATGAAATAGCACAAACAACCCCAATGCATAAAAGACAAGTAAGACTGCTGTGCTTGAAAATCATGTTCTATATTCAAGAATTATCATGCCAAAGTATAATTATTTTATAATTTTCTCACTTCCTTTTTTAATAGAAAAAAATACTTTACCCCCAATTGAGGAAATTACAAGAAAATGTAGACATTATTTAATTTCAGCTGCAGATTACCAACAAATGTAGAGTCAAGCAAAGTCATTTGAATTGTTCAGTGAGTATAAGTAGGCTTGCGTTGCATTAGCTCTTCATTTTTTTTCTTCAATTGTCAAAGGGTGATAATATCCACACAAAAACTCTCAAAAGAGTTTCACTTTATCACACCAATTATCAGTGTGTATTTGAGGCTTCAAGACAGAAAGTATTTGGGACTGCCAATTCTGTCTCTTAATGAATATCTTCTGTGCCAGCTAAATAAGCAAAATCGTAGAGAAAACAAAACTCCAGGATAATCTGAAGCAGATGAAAAGACTCGTTTTGTTGAATACAGCTCATTAGGATAGTTTTGGTTTTTGGACTTGTTGGGCCTTGAGATGACTTCTTTCATTTTAAATATCCTATTGAGGCAGTTTTCAGTTTTTGTGAAAGTGGACTCTAGGCTGACAGTAAAAAGTAGCTTCAGAGGCAAAGGTAAACAGAATGATTATTTCCTTTCTCTACTATCACTTATGCCAAAAATATTTAACAGTTTTTTGGGGGTCTTCTATTTTCGATACCTGTCAAAATTTAATTTTGCTGGCATCTGTAGTTTAGTGACATGCATAGTTGAATTGCAGGCAGAACAAATATATGGGTTTAAAGTTTCTTCTGTTACTTCCTTTCTAGGCAACCATAGGAACATTATTTTTAATTCTCTACATCATAATTCATTAATCCTGAAAATCAATATAATACTGCTCATTGTAGTGATAGTTGTAGTGATTAAATAATTTATGTAAAAGAAAGTATCTAGCACACTCCTGTTTTAGTGATATTTTGGACATTTTAAGTCACATTTCCTTATCTCCTCCCCACTGACAATAATTTATTGATTTTCCATTTCTTTTGGGATAAAAATAAAAAAGTACTCTTGTTTCTTGTTGAAAAGCTAGAGAGTTACAGGTAAGTTTTATTACATAAGGAAAATTTCATATTGTAGAATATTTTAATCCTTCTTTTTTCCCCAGGGATACTTTTACCACTAGTTCAGACTAGATGAAATATAAAGCTTTTGCAAAGATGATAGTCTGTATCTTGTGCTTAATATATATACATATGTATTTGTAAATAAAGCAACTATTATAAAAATAATTCCCATCACATATGGGAGTATCTGTGATACAGACACTCCTTTGCACCATAAAGATAAAAAGAGAAGCTTTGAAAGAAGCTGCAGAGGTCAGAAATAAGTTGTGGGCCATCACAATAATAAACATTTCTTAGAAGTACAATATGTGATAAAGCACTTGCAGCCTGTTAAATGAGGGCCACTGACCTTGTCAGAATGACATAGCCAGGCACCTGGGAATTCAGAAAGAACTATATGAACTATTACCAGGAAATACATCCCTCTAAAATTTTTTAATTAGCAAACTGTTCCATTGTTTATCTTATAAATTTTATGAGATAATGGCTTTGGTTTCTTTATACCACAAATATGGTTAATGTCAACTAGAGGAAAATCTTTGCTTACAAAAATGATTCTTAAAATGGAAGGACTGTGGATTCTTATATGAATTTGTAGAGAATGGAGGGTGATTGTGGACTTAAATCTACTATTGTTTAGCGGAGGTGCGAAGAGCTGATCGGCCATTCAGCCAGGCTTATTGTCTCCCTTTATAGCAGATGATAAACCAAAATTCCAACATAAATGTAAGTTTTTGTCGGTTTAAAATATTGCCCCACTCAGAAATTGTTTTATTGTTGTCATTGTTCTGCCTGCCTACTTCCCAATGTGTAAGAATTTATTGTATTATTGTAATTGGTCTTTCTGACTTTAGTCTCCCTCACCCATCCGTCAAGGTAATCTTTGTGAGCGCCTCCTTTGCAAAATTAATTTTCCTTCTGGGAGAGCTCCGGTAGTTTCCCACTGTTTATAAAAAGTCTCAACATCTTAAGTTGAAGCTCACGAACCTTCAGATTCCACTTAAAAGTTTCTCAAACTTATTCTCTGCTCCTTCTTTATACAAATATTGCTCTCTGTTTAAACTGAGCTGAGTTCTCCCAAGAGACCTTGCTTATGTTCCCCCAAGGAGACGTCATGAGGCATGGGTGGCTGTGCAGTTGTGTTTGGTTCTCCATTCTACTACCAGTTAAGTTGTGAGTTTTGTAGGTCCAAAGATTTCTCCATTCCCCTCTGATTTTGTTTCCCTCTCTTTCAAATGGGAACAACTACAATAATAACTTCCCTCATGGGAGTGTTTTAAAGTTATATAGTACAATAGATACAGAGTAACAAGTGAAGAGCCCAGCACTGCTAGTCAAGGCTTAATCGATGCTAGTTCTCACACCTCTTGCTTTTTTGAGTACATGCTTTCCCTAAAAGTACCAGTAAGTTGCTCAAGGTCATAGTGAGATGCATATTCTATTGATTATGAAGACGACATGAGAAGAGAGATTGTGTAGATTTTGTAGTCAGGAGCAAGGCTTTCAGCTTCAGCTGGTCTGGAACAGGCTCTAGTGTTGCTTCTCCCCAGCTGTGAGACAATGGACAGATTAGTCTCTCAGAGACACCATTTCCGATCTGTAAAATATGCAAAGTAATCCTGTTCTGATAGTGTATTAGGGGAGGATTAGATGACATAATGCATGCCACTTACTTAAAATAATTCCAATAAGTCTTGATACATGTTATATATTTTTCATTGTACTTGAAAAACAAGTCTTCTCAGTTTATTAGATGCCAATGTTGATTTTTTTAAAGTCAAACTATTTGTGTAAAAAAGATATTTTTAACTGTTATTCTTGGCATTTCAAGTGTTACTTAAAGCTTTCATGTATATTACATATTTCTCTAAAATACAGTCCATTGTCCATTACTGAGCAACAAAATTAAGATCCTAAAAATTCCCATTCATTGTTAAACCTTGGATTTATCGTTTTCTGAATTCTGAGAAATAAAATGTAAAGTGAGTGATTCTAATAATTCCTAACACATTCATGCCCTCTTCACAATTGTATCTAAATAATGTAATTTGTAGGAGGTATTATTTTCTTGCCTTTAGTCTGTTTACCTGAAGGAATGCATTGTACATATTTGTATACCTAGATGTCTCTTGTCTGGAATGTTTTAAGTTTGCATGTGTTAAAATATGGTATAATATCCTAGACTACTTTACTAATAGATAATGTCTTCTGTCTTGGAAATCACTTCTCTTTAATTATTGTTTCTATTGCTTCCTCAGTTGTCCAAACCTGACATCCCTTAGTTCTTTCCTCCCTTACTTCTTCTCTCCCTTATCAACATATGCTTTATCTTTCCATTTTATGATTTCTAATCCCTAAATAGTTTTCAAGTTCCTTTCCCCTCATTGGTCCCACTACTGCTTTCCTAGTTCAGGGCCTCTTTAGGTCTCCCATGCCCTACTTCAATGGCCCCTGACTTTTGACTATATTGTTCTTCTTCCATTCCAACCTCAGCTGGGCTCCCTGGCCTTGAGATTTTGTGAAATACCCAGGTCGACTTAGGAGAGTTCTGGTTAAAAACCGTCCCTGAGTGGGCTATGGACATTGGGGAGGGTAAGTGCTATGGTGAGTGCTGTGAAGTGTGTAAACCTGGCGATTCACAGACCTGTACCCCTGGGGATAAAAATACATTATATGTTTATTAAAAAAAAAAAAATTTGGAAGGGGAGGCGAACCATAAGAGACTATGGACTCTGAAAAACAACCTGAGGGTTTTGAAGGGTCAGGGGTGGGAGGTTGGGGGAACAGGTGGTGGGTAATGGGGAGGGCACGTTTTGCATGGAGCACTGGGTGTTGTGCAAAAAGAATGAATACTGTTACGCTGAAAAAATAAATAAAATGGAAAAAAAAAAAGACACGAGAAAAAAAAAAAAAAAAAACCGTCCCTGACTCCCTGTGCTCAGACTCCTTGACATGGATTACATATACACCCAGTGACTTCCGCTCTAACTCTTCTCCCATATGCCTTTAATATTCTTTTTTTTTAAAAAGATTTTATTTATTTATTTATTTATTTGACAGACAGAGATCACGAGTAGGCAGAGAGGCCCGAGAGAGAGAGGAGGAAGCAGGCTCTCTGCCAAGCAGAGAGCCCAATGCGGGGCTCAATCCCAGGACCCTGGGGTCATGACCTGAGCCGAAGGCAGAGGCTTTAACGCACTGAGCCACCCAGGCGCCCCTGCCTTTAATATTCTGACCATTTTGAGCTACTAGAAGCTGCAAAAAATGTACCGTGCTTTGCCCCAAGCCATGGTATCTGCCAGAAATACGGGAAAACTTATTCTACCTATTTTTTATATTCTAGTTCCAAATGTCACTTTCTCCGTGAAGGCTTTCTATAACTTTTCTCCTTCTACCATTCCAGAGAAAATTAGTGGTTTTTTTTCTCTGTGTTGTGAACGTAATTTGCACATATCTCTTATCAGAAGGTTAATTCTGTTGTATTTTAATTGTTTTAGTGTCTTTTCCAGTAGGAAGGGTTATGGTATCAGAACTAGCATCTTATTCTTTTTTGTACACTCAGCTCTTAGCACACAGTACCTATTCAATAAATATTTGGAGAGTAAATAGATAGTGAAAAAAATAAATGAACTTGATAAAAAATTGACAACTAACCTGTCTACACATATTACTAATTATTTGAGGCATAATGTGATCAGGTCTATGTTCTAAATTGCCTTTTTCTTCTTGTTATTAGATGCAGATAAAGAATACACTAAACAATGAGTTTTCTACATTGAGTATATCAACATTAAGTAAAATAAAACCAGTATAGAATAGTGGAGAAAGTATGAGCTTTATCACTGTAAAACCTGGATTTGGGTTCTAGCTTTACCAAGTTATAACTAGGAATTACTAGTCTGGAACAGGCTGCATAATTTTTCCAAGTGTTGGTCTTTTCATCTGTGTAAAGAAAAAGATATTAATATTTACCTCACCATTTGGCCATAAGTATCAAACAAGATTAATGTATTAAAATGTTTTAGAAACTATTATTAAAAACTAGGTGCTTTAATTTAATATTCTGATGAATTTAAATTTGTAATTACAGTTCACAAACTCTGATGTGCCAAAATATAACTCTTAAAATCTACTCACACTTTATGACAAAACATCTCACAGGGTCTCATTTTGTATTTGTTGAATTTATATTTCCTTGACAAGTTTACCAAGTCAATTTTTGTCTTAAAAATTGTAAAGTATATTCTTCTTTCTTTTTTCTGCCTGCTACTGCTGGTGTGTGTGCATGTGAGTGTGTAAGTGTGTTTGTGTCTCTCTGGTCTCTGCTGAGCTGAGGTTTCCAACCACTGGGTTAACTGCCCTCGTTATGGGTGCCTTTAACATTTCTGTATCTCCTCCTGGACTACTAATAGCTCAGGTATCTGCATTTTATGTTCTCTGCATCTCAGCTCTCCATCTCTACAGACATACCCTTTCAGCGCTTCATGCTCACCTCAGAGACTTTTAGTTCAGAAACTTTCACAAAGAACTGTGGGGTATGAAGAACTCTATGAGGTGGTCCTTGGCCCCATGTCTGTAGAGATCCCTTCAGTCTTTTGCTCAGATACCAATTGTAGATTTGGGATGTTTTAAGAAGCTTTTAGACTTTTAGGGGTATATTTTAAGAGAAGCACAAGCCCTGAAGAGATGCCATTAAAGCTATTTGGATATTTCTTTCATATCCACCTGAGTTTTAATCCTAATAATGGGATGATCATTAGCCACCTGTGGTGTGCATACACTGGTTTTGTTCACTTTGAGTCATTCTCACTTCTTATATGGTAAAGTGCCTGTTTCCTTTGGGGTAGGAAGTCAAATATTAAGTAGTCAAATACTTGTTTGTATTCTGTGGCTGACAGTTACAACTTTGCCATTTCTCCTAGCTTATCCTTGATACTTAATGTCCAGCTTTTGTAATTCCAAAAAGAACCTTTATCTCAACAAGTATTTAGCTTTCTGACTATTGTGACAGGCAAGGGCTTTAAACACTCTATTTTGAAATTTAAGGGTGAACAATAACTTGTTTTCAGCCATATTCATCTTCTCCCCCTATAATGAAGGCCAGTGGCTCCACAGTTTCCAGGGGCATAGGAGGTATAGAAAGAAAATGTAGGAAAGATTATTATCCATAAACTATCTCCAATATTATATAGCCATAATATTATTAGTCTGTGCAATTTAGACTTTCTACTATTTCTTTAAAATAAACTACCAATTATATCCTAAAATTTCCCCCCAAAATAAGGTAACAAATTTGTTTGTTCTATTTGTTCTGTATCCCCAACTAGAGTAGAAATTGAAGATAAAAGCTATACTTAATTTCTTTATCAACAAGCTAGGGCTAATAATATCTATCTTAATCTGAGTATTAAATGTGATAATATACATGGAACACAAAGTTAATTCCTAGCATGTGGTCAGTGTTCAATAAATTTAGTTCTCTAATCTTTCTCTCATCTTGTTTCCTTCCATAGCTCTTAACAGAGCTAACTAGTGACCAGAATTAGCAAAGTCTAATAATATTAACAATGATGTGTTCACTAGCAATTATAGCTTTATCAGCCAGTTGTGGCAGACTTTTGCAAACTTTGCAGAAAAAAAGAAAACTTAAGAAAATATGACATTTTACACAAAAGAAGCCTACTTCACTTCCCAAATTGTCAGCAACAGTGGGAACTGAAAAGCTTTTTCTAGAAGTCACTACCATGAGAAGCTGTAAACTAATATTAAATTGACTGGAATGTCATGTGAAGATATGTCTTTGGAGTATTTAGGAGTAGTGAACATCATGTTCTAGGTTTCTAACTTGATGGTTGTCCAGTTAATCCTGACAATGCCAACCATGACCTGGTTGCATCTGCCACAGATGTGCTGTTTATCTCTGAGCATGTGTATTCTAGACAGCTCATTAGTCCAAGCTTAGTATCAAATATGAGCTGCAGATATAAAAAACATATAAAAGATATGATTTTTATAGAAATTTAATCTTTTTACATTCTGTTACTACTGCAGAGATGTAAAGATGGAGAGAAAATAAATATGAAAACATTTAAAAATATAAGATGCAACAAAATATCATAGATAATCATTTATAATTATTATATTAAGAAGTGGTGGTTAGAAACTATAGGTATTTTGCTTAAATGTAGAAAGCCTTAGTCATACATAAATTGAAGTTTAATTTTCCTTAGATGAAGATGATAATGATTAATTGCAATGGAAAATAAACTCTAAAAAATCCAATGAAAACAGCAAGATATAATCTTTGACCTTTGATTCTGGATAGCATACCAGAGGGAGACACTGTTCTCAGCAGTTATAGGTCTTCCTTTACTTTATTCCTTGCAATTTTCTGAGGATTTCCTCAAAACAGGCAAAAACCAAAAAGAGTGATAATCAATGACAAAGAGAAAAAAAATGTAGGGTGTTCAAGTAACATGGGAGACCACTTTACATAAGTTTTAGTTCTGTTTGTTCACACCGATATCTAATGTTGGGAACATTTTATATTACTGCCACATAAAAAGGTTGGGGGTAAGAACTATTTGGCCGAACAGTAGTTGTCTCATAGATGTCAAGAGGAAAAATCTCTCTACCCAGCAAACATAAATCATACAAGCTTTGAAGTAAAACCATATGATCCTCAAATAATCTCCCTATAGAAAAGCATAATAAAAACAGTAGCTTCTTTGATGGATTTACTCTATGGACTATATACTTTATTTATCTGATCCTTAGTATTTTGACAACTCCCTCTGATTTCATAACCCAGTATCACAAAGATAAATATTCTTTATTTTTCTGTATTATCTCGAAATGCACCAAAAATCTGTGATTCAAGATTGATGAGCCTAACTACCCATTTCTTCATCCAATTAGGAAAATAAAACAAAAAACAAAAAACCAAAAAACTAGATAAAGCAAGGAGTGGACATTTTTATTTTCATTAAAAAGACATTAGCAAATTTATCCCATCTATTTATACAGTATCTCTTTAAAGTTGATCTACCATCTTACCTCAATAATACACAAACTTTCCTCATATCTTTGTGTTATCAGTCCTTCTTTTATTTTTTTCTCTTTCTTATCCTGTAAACACTTATTTAAAAATACATTGATCTAACCATGTTCCCTGTGTATAAGGCACTATGTCAAGTGCTGCAGATGGACTTAATCTTATCTTAAACACGTTATTGTCTAGAGGAATAAAGACAATTGTGTTACTTTGTGCCACATGATACAATAGGGTAGCATAGGTTATCTTGCTGCATAGTCTCTTCTCTCTTCTCCCTCCCTTAAACTCTTCCAGCTTCCCTCCCTCTTCCCTCACACATACACAATACACACACAAACCAACACACACACACACACACACACACACACATCCCAAACCACAAATACCATAGCTCTTCAGTCTTTAAAATGGAGCAGATGTTCCAATTTAATGAAAGTTTTAAATGAAATTAAATCATTATATAAAATCTGCTGATTCAAAAGAACAAAAGAACATTACTTGAAAGGGATTAAGAATAAAAAATTTAGAGGGATTATATTTTACTTCTAACAAAAGAATAAAAAGGAAAAAGAAGACAGAACAAGTAATATTTTTTCTCAAAAAGCTGACTTTTTGGCAACACTTTCTCATTTTCATAACTTTTGAGTTTTAAGTCATTCCACTGTAAGCGCTGAATGCTAGCCAAACACCACTGTAAATTTTCTATCTGCAGGGCAAAGATTGCCTGATTTGAGTTCAGGACTGAATTTACGGCAGTGAGCATTAGGGAACACTGTAGAAATGTAAGAACTTACATTGGGAATATAAATGTCAGGCATTCTAGATTTAAAAATAACAGCTACTATATTCAGTTATCAGGCATATTTTAATGACCAACATGTATTTAAGTTTTACAACATCTCTAGGAGAAAGGGAATTTTATCTTCCCAGTTCTACAAATGAAGAAAGTGTGGATGTGTGATTGGAGAGGATGAGTGATTTTCTCAAGGTCTTATGAGGCAAAGCTATGATCCAAGCCTAGGTATCCTGACATTTAAAAGCTACCTTTTAATGACTCGTAAAGCCTTTAGTTTCTTTTTCTAAAATTATTATGTAATATTTTTAATTATTATCTTGTTTTTTTTATTCTATATACTGGTTTTTCAAAGAATCAGATTTTCAGAGAATTAAGTTTATTTAGGTGTATAGTATGTAGCATGGAAGAAAGGCTGAGCAATGGAGCATAGAAAATGAGAATTTTTTAATTTGGATCATTTAGAAATTTGATTCTTGGAATCTTAGTTAATTGAGAAATAAAGAAGCATACTCTAGTATAAGCAAATTAGTGAAAAATAATTAAGTTCATGAAAAACCCACAATAGAATCCAGTGGTTTTAATAATAATAAAACTGTATTTGGACATCCAACACATGCTTTATATTGTTCTGCTTTTAGAAATAATTCACAGGTATTTAAAAGAATGTTTCTTATTTATTCTTAAGCAAATAGTAGATATTGAATAACTGTTCTTTGATTTTTAATTTTTTAATTTTTTTAAAAGATTTTATTTATTTATTAGAGAGAGAGAGAGCACGCACAAGTAGGCAGAGAGGCAGGCAGAGGGAGAGGGAGAAGGAGGATCCCCTCCCCCTACCCCCACTGAGCAGAGAGCCTGATGTAGGGGACCATCCCAGTATGCCAGGATCGTGACCTGAGCCAAAAGCTTAACTGACTGAGCCACCTGGGGGCTTCTATCCTTTGATTTTTTTAAAAAAATGTACTGACAATTTGAGATGTCATCAAGAGACTTGGGTGCGTAAAATGGAATATAAAAGATTTTTTTTCCTAACTCTAATATCCACTTAAATTTTTTTAAAGATTTTATTTATTTATTTGAGAGAGAGACAATGAGAGAGAGCATGAGAGAGGAGAAGGTCAGAGGAAGACGCAGACTCCCCGTAGCTGGGAGCCTGACGCAGGCCTTGATCCCATTACTTCAGGATTATGACCTGAGCCGAAGGCAGTTGCTCAACCAACTGAGCCACAGAGATGTCCCTAATATCCACTTATTTTTAATATCCTTTCTTTGTAAAACTGAATTGCAACCTAAGGAAATCGTTAAAACTTACAAAACACAGTAATTCTCTTCTCTTTTATCCTTCTTCTATTTACCTTTTGGGCATGCACATTTTACAGTTGAAATCACAGACTGTGCATGACATTTATCTCTTCTTATTTAAACACTATTTGGTAGGCATGGTGTTCAGAGCAGAGCACTTTGTAGTCAGATAAAACCGATCTGACCTTAAATCCTTGTGCTATTTTTCATTGGTGGAAGGAGAGACTGGGAGCTTCTTACATTCGGGAACACCACAACTGGCCTTATCCTTTGACACAATTATCCACAGGCAACATCTCCAGTCTCTTTGCCACTCATTAGCTGGGTGACCTTGGGAAATTTTCTTAAATTCTCTGAAATCTAATTTTTTTATTTGTAAAATGAGGATAATAGTACCTACTGTTGCGAATTATGACAGTTAAATGAGATAATCTATAAAGTACAATAAACTCAGAAAATAGGAGTTATTACAATCTATAATTGTTATTGTCTGTATGACATTCTATGAAGTTGATATGCAATATGACTAGTCTCCTGAAGATCATTCAGGCTATACAGACATTTTCCCTAGTATCAGTTATGTCCAAAGTACAGCTTTGTATACAGTTTTTATCCCCTTATTGACTAAACTCATCGAAATAGATTATTGGAAGTAAAAGTCTTATATGATTGATTATGAACAGTTTTATGCCTCTTTATGCATACCATCAAATTATTTTCCAAATGGATTATACTAATGTTGGGCGCTTACTGTGACCAGTTTTATTTGGCAAGCATTCCAGAATACAAACACTAAGGATAAATGCAATTGTACTCTCTTCTTGAAAAGTACCCCTAGGAAGGCCCTATTCTGATGCTAACAATTCTGTTATGGCTCCTAAAGGTCCTGAAATGCCTTTAGAATGAATTACTCTTGCTACTTGCTTCTCAGAACTTGATATTGAATTTTCTCTCCCCTTAGCATCCTATATCTTATTCATTGCTAAGTCCTGTCCATACCATCCTTGCAAATTTTCATGCTCACCACTGTTTTTCTCTTTTTGTTGCCAGTGCCCTAGTATAGATCCTCATAATTTCTGGCCTGACATATTCTACTAGCATGTTACATGGGCTCTCTGCCACCCATATCTCCTCCCTCCCCCAAGTCATAGTCTCTGGTGGTAACAGGTATCTTTCCAAAACCTGGATCTGGTCAAATCCTGCATTTCCTTTTCATTCATTGTGTTGCTTCTCTTCTCAGTGACTTTGCTACCAGCTTGCCTGGCTAACTCCTACTCAGCCTGGAGGAGGTGTTACTTAAACTATCTTAAAAGATAAGAAGGAGTCTTACATCATTCCCTTTTAATATCAACATACATAGAAGATGATGTCACTGAACCTTAAGAGAATTTTATTAAAAATGATCATTGTCTTTTTTTTTAGTATTCATCATGTATTAGACACTATGTTAAACATTTCACATGGATTTATTCATTCAAACCTCACAACTGCTAGGATGTGGGTACTATCATTATGTCCATTTTTCAAATGAAGAAAGTAAAGT
Organism: Meles meles; assembly: GCF_922984935.1. Classification (NCBI taxonomy): domain Eukaryota; kingdom Metazoa; phylum Chordata; class Mammalia; order Carnivora; family Mustelidae; genus Meles; species Meles meles. Next base: position 159,211,223 of record NC_060066.1, on the reverse strand, counting down.
ATAAAAAGGTTAAGTAACTTGGGGCGCTTGGGTGGCTCAGTGGGTTAAGCCGCTACCTTCGGCTCAAGTCATGATCTCGGGGTCCTAGGATGGAGTCCCGCATCGGGCTCTCTGCTCAGCAGGGAGCCTGCTTCCCTCTCTCTCTCTGCCTGTCTCTCTATCTACTTGTGATCTCTCTCTGTCAAATAAATAAATAAAATCTTAAAAAAAAAAAAAAAGTTAAGTAACTTGCCCAAGGTTTACAGCTGGTAATGGATAGGGCTGAGTTTCAAACCTAGGAAGTTTGGCTTTTAACCACTACAGGGTAGATAACTGCCTGGCGACTCATTTCTTTCAGTAATTATTATTGTAGTTGGTAAGTTTACAACACTGTTTTCCTTAACTAGGTTTCCTTGCTCTAATGGTGCAATAGACAAGTGCAAAAGACTAAGTGTAGTCATTTAGTAAAGTTCAACCTATTCTGGCTTCACTGCATGTCAGATATGATGAAATTGTGTATCACATTACTCATTCCAACAACAATTAACTCTGCCAGATGGCACTTCAATAATATATGATGACATATTATGAAATCTATATGGGTATTCCATCATTTGCCTCTTCTGAAAATATTTAGCTACGATATACTATTTGAGTTTTTAGGGGTTCTTGGGTGACTCAGTTGGTTAAGCATCTGCCTTCACCTCAGGTCATGATCCCAAGACCCTGGGATCTAGCCCAAGTCCAGCTCCCTGCTCAGCAGGAAGTCTGTTTCTCTCTCTTCCCTTGCTCCTGCTTTCTCTCTCCCTCTCTCTCTCATGCATGTGTCATCTCTGTCTAATAAATAAGATTTTTTAAAAAATGTTTTCAGCAAATTTTCTTTAACTTGCTTAGCTTTTCTAATATAACACATATTGTTATTCTAAAAATGTATTTAGTAATAATATTCAGTAAGTGATTGCTTACCCTTAGGCTACCAAACAGTCTCATATAGAGCAGCTTGTGTTATTTGACAATCACTTTAATTACCTTTTACTTGATTTTTCTAAGTAAGAATTTATCATCAACCATACACACGGACAATCAATCATACTTGTGGGTCTGAATTTGTAGGTAAAGGACTGTTCAGGTACTTTAAAGCAAAAAATTTCTTGTTTTCTGAGTCTGATCCTTTTTCATAGTAAGAACATAGTGTTATTATGATGAGAATAAAAAAATATATAAGTAATTTATAGAGTATATTGGGAATAAGTATCTCAACATCAATAACTAATAACTTAATTCATATCCAGATATGCTTTCAGAAGCAGAACATGTTGAGTATTTAATTCTGATTTTGATATACAGACTTGAAGCTTATTACATAATTACTGAATGACAGGAAAGAATGAATGAGGTAGAGACATGAAGATCATTAGATTTAGGGAAAGCTTCTGTAATTTCTATATCAATTGTGGCTTAACTGATCCATTCATTTATTTGTCTGACAAATAATTATTGAGTACTTACTGTGTGCCCTGGACATAAACGTCAATCAAGACGTACATGGCCCCTTTTTCTCCTCAGCCGTGTAATAAAAAAAAAAAAAAAGACGTACATGGCCCCTGCTCTCAGAATGTTAACAGTTTTGAGGGAAAGACGAATAAAACCAAAGCAAGCATTATAATTTTATGATAGGGAAAAGTACATGGTGACATGAGAGAGGAACATAGTCAAGTAACCATGACTCAAAAAGAGGGGAAATTGTCTGGGAGGAAGTGACATTTACATTTTGGGAAGAGAAGAGGAGGAAGCTGGAGGAACACTCATAGATTAAGGGGAAAAAATTGTGTATAAAAGTACAGAGACTACAAAGATTATATTTGATTTTCTGAATGATTTGAATCCATTATCCTTTAAATGGTTTGGGTTCCTAGGGCCTTTATAAGGTAGAATAACTTACTGTCTTTCCCCCATTTTCTAGTTTCTCTCCCCTTCTACTATATAGTATAAATAAAATTTCCATTAAATGAGACTGGCCCACTAGCTAAAATTTAAGTATTAAATCTTCCAGATTTAATTCGAACTCCAGCATCAAGCACAGTGTCTCTAGCACCTAAGAAAATGCCAGTTCCGTCATAAATGTTCAGTAAATTACTGTATACTGAAAAAAGGTTATCGACTTGAAACCCCAAAGTGAGTGTGGAAAAGATACTAAGAAGAAATATGTGAGAAGCAATCCACTAGACGATTAACTATTTCAGGTGGTGTCCATTTGCTTTTTGCTTCAATGTAGACTACTAGCATATTGAATCAAACAATATCATATAAAAACATGTTGCAATGTGATCACTTTTATATTCCCACTTTTGCAAAGAGTTTTGTGACTCAGTGAACTTACTTTAATCATAATCTTCGAAAACAGGGAGAAAGAAAGCAAGGAATACTTGACAGAAAAAACAATCAGTAGAGACTGTTCTTTGAGGGACTGTTCCCAGCCAGCAAATGGAATTTCATGTTCATTGATACCTATAGCTATCTTGTAAGGTAGATGGGATTACCACCGTGCTCTAAATATAGAAAATAGAAGCCCAGGGAAGTAAGGCAACCAAGAAGCAATCAAAGAGACTTACCAAGAATTAAGAAATGGCAGAGCTCCAACTGAAACCAAGTCTTCTGTTCCTACTATATGTGCCTTTCCACCCATATCAAGAAATGTTTAAGACAGCCTCAGGATTCATACATTGCTAGGGTTCTCCAGAGAAAGCAAACAAACAGGATATATGTACGTATGTATAGAGAGTTGTATATATATGTATACACACACATAAGTGTATATAAATTATGTGTGTGTCTATACACACACACACAGATTGAGAGAGAAAGGATTGATTTTAAGGAATTACTCACATGAATATTGTGGAGGCTTAGTGAGTCCAAAATCTCATGGCATAGGCCAGCAGTCTAGAGACTCAGAGAAGAGTTTCAATTTGAGCCCAAAGCCAGTTTCTGACAGAATTTCCTCTTGTTTGGAAAGGAGGTCAGTGTTTTTCTATTAAGCGTCTTCAACTGATTAGATGAGGTCTGCCCACATTATGGAGGGTAATCTATTTACCCAAAGTATGCCAATTTAAATGAATGTTAACCTTATCCAAAAAACACTTTCACAGAACCATCCAGAATAATGTTTCACCAAATATCTGGGCACTGTGGCTCAGCCAAGTTCACACATAAAATTAACCATCCCAAATACCGTGGTGTTTTCAGCCAAAATGCACAAAAAGATATTGGATACAACTGGTTAAGTCAAGGATGACATTATCAAAGTCAATGATCCAATATCCTACAAATTTCACATTCTTCAGTATTCTACTGAACATTTTTTTAGGGGTCTACTGAACATTATTAACTTTGGTTCCACTGAAAAGTGCTTTCTCTTTCTCTCCCTCCTTCTTTCTCTCTCATAGTCCCATATTTCCAACAATTTCAGAATCACCATGGATTTCATATACTTTGTTCACACACTTTTTTTTTAAAATCTGAACTGGCATGGCAAGTGAAGCATAATAATTGCCACAAATGTGCCTGAAACTTTAGGAAGAGTCTCTATAGTGAAAGCTGAAAGAAAGAATTCTTGCTCATTTCCTACAGTTAGTTAATGTGAACCTCACCAAGTGTGAGGTAGAAATGATTTCAGTTTTACAAAGGAAGAATCAAGGGACCAGAGAGGATTACACAAATAGTTGGAGTGCAGATGTGGTTCATGCCAATTCCTTTTTGGCTTACAGGTCCTGTTAATTTTGTTACAATTGCCAAGAATTGGTACCAAACAAATACCAAGAATTTGTTACAATTACCAAGAATTGTACACCTGAGGAAGTGCATAGACAGCTTTCTTGATCATTCATCTTGCTACAGGGCTTCTTTAATCTGTGAGCATATACACAGGCTAAATTTTCACGGAGAACTTCACTGTGTTGCTTTGGACCTTCTATTTTCATGAAATAATTTATGTAAATTATAGCAGAAGACTAGACTGAATATAAAAAGAACTCTAGTCTGAGTCCTAAGCCATGTTGTAAGTTATTCATCATTTTTTAAAAACTTAGTACAATAAAACTATGATAAGTCTTTTGATTATATAAGCTTCAGAAAGTAATATTTCATTCATCGAGTCCCATATGATAAACTAAAGCAACACGCTGCAAATGAAAAGTAATGATAGTTGGAGCCTGGGGCTTTTTCGTCTTGGTTCTTCCATTTACATGATTTTGGGATGGCAGCACACTTTTGACTATTTATATACTTGACATCCAATCCCTTTTTCCTTCTTGCTGGCAGAGCCCTGATTTTATTTGAGTATTTTATTTGGGTATCTATCTGCCCTCCCACACAAATCTTAGGAGCGATGTAGCTCTTTCCAGCTCCAGGGTTAGTCATGATTGGTCTAGCCCAATTATGTGGCCATTTCAATCTCATTATCAGTGATTATTATCAGTGGCCCAGTTGTGGACAATAAGACATTGAAAGGAGGTCTGCAAAAAAAAAAAAAAAAAAAAAAAAAAAAAATTCCTCACTTCTAAGAAGATACACAAAAGATAAACTGCCCCTTTTATTCTTATGCATATTTTCTTATTTAGATATTATATCTGAAATTGATGCATCCATATCTAACCAGAAAATGAGCCAGTCTTAGAGTTAATTTGATTTAGGAGTTGACAGAATAGGGAGATAGAAGATCCCAGTTCTTTGGTGACACTTCCAAGACATTGCTCAGACCAAGTCTAGTAGATTTACCTTATATGTCAGCTTAAAACAGTATTCTTTATTGTTTGAGCCAAAGAAGCCAAGTTTTCTATCACTCAGCCAAATCCGTTCTAAATGATACAATTGACTTTAATGAAGAAGAAACAACCGCTTCTTTGGAATGATTATATGAGACTTGTATCATTTTTATTTCTCTCTCTCTCCCTCTTTTGTTGTTGTTTATCCAGATATATTAGGAAAATTAAAAGTTACCAAAAAATAATGAAATGAAATGAAATAAAATAAAATAAAATACTACTCCAAATTGAAAAAATAATTCCCCCGTAATTCCAGCACCAAAGCTCATATGGGCAAGACATTTAACCTCTCTAGGGCTCAATTTCTTTAGCTGTCAAAGGAAATGTTAATAAATCTACTATGTAAGGATTTAATATAATAATGGATATAAAACACTTTAATATAGTGCTGGACATCTTATGCTCTAAGCTCATTTTATGCATCCTAAGCTCTACATAAAGGCTAATTCTCAATAAATGTTTATTGGCTGCCTGTACTCCTAATTTCTACTGTACTTTTTGTTTCAAAAATTTTTCTTATAAAGCTTAGTTATCTTTCATTTCCTATAGAAAACAAAATAACTATATACAGACTTTAGCATGTATCTGACTGTATCTTTATACAATCCTTAGAAGCTCAAAAGAGTTACAGATTTGTTTCAAATTGTGAAAAAGTGGCAGAACCCAAGACCTTTAACTCTGTTGTTTGTGCTCTTCATACAATATAACAGAGTCCCAGAAGTAACAGGATTGAAGAAGGGAACTGACTGCTAAAGGGAGGCAAAGTATATGACAAAATGAAAACTAGAAATGTGGTCATGGAGGAACAGATAGATGATCACCACAACGTGATTGCAAGAACCAAGTTTAGAACTGCAAGAAAAAACACACACAAACTCTCCTTAAGGAATCATTGAGTTAGAGAAAAGTCACATATATGATGTTTAGAAAAGATCGTGTTTATTGTATTGTGTTAATTAAAAAAGTAACATATAAGTATGATATTTTCTAAATGCTGTTTAGTATTTTCCAGTTAAATATACTAGTAACCAGGGGAGCCTGGGTGGCTCAGTGGGTCAAAGCCTCTGCCTTCGGTTCAGATCAAGGTCCCAGGGTCCTGGGATTGAGCCCCACATCGGGCTCTCTACTCAGTGGGGAGCCTATTTCCCTTCCTCTCTCTCTGCCTGCCTCTCTGCCTACTTGTGATCTCTGTCAAATAAATAATCTTTAAAAATATACATATATAGTAGTAACGAATCACTGTGAGCTCCATTGAAATGCTGTCATGTAGATAAATTTGTTGAATTATGTACAGAGTCTATGAAATGGGATCACCAAGTAATAGAAAACTAAACCCATAAATTTTATATTTGTCTAGAGAAATGAATTGATATTGTAGTATAGAGGACAATATATTGAACAAAGTGTAAATTCTCAGTTTATTTCATTTAATGACTTTTGTGACCATGAGCCAATGTATGCCTTAGGTTCCCACATAAGGAGAGGTCTTTGGAATGGGGAATTTATTGAGTAGGTCTCTTTCTCTAGAATGCCATAAATGTAATTTTTTAAAAATTCTTTTAACAGTAAGTATATTAAGATCTAAAGAAAAAATGCAAAGATATTACAGAGGGCTCCCTTATATCCCCTTGGCCACTTTTCCTTTCCTTATGTTACATTAGAATGGTACATGTCTTACCATTAGTTAATCAATATCGATATATTATTATTAATTAAATTCCATACTTTATTCTTATTTCCTTAGTTTTTACCTCATGTTTTTTTTTTCTTCCAGAGTGTCATTCTGGGTACCACAATGTATTCAATCATCATATCTCTCTAGGTTACTGTTGGCTGTGACATTTTTTTCAGATTTTCCTTACTTTTGATGATCTTGACAGTTTTGAGGTATACTGGTCAGGTATTTTCTAGAAATCCCTCCACTGAGACTTGTGTTATGTTTTTCTTATGATTGGCCTAGGTCTATAGGATTTTGGGAGGAAGAATACAATTTTAAGTACCAGTATGAATTCATGGCTCTTTATTTTATACTTTGGGTTATAATACCGTATAACTTAATTTATTTTATTGTTCACATTGTTTCAGCTTTAACCATTAGGTATTCTCATTGGGCTCCTGTGTTCCTTTGACATGTGTTTCATCACTTCTTGACTTTGTATCCCTTCCAGACGCTCCAGGCTTATCTTTTATATTTTCTGCCCCAGTCATAGAAACAGAATTTTTCTAAGGAGCTCTGCTACATTTTGTAAAGAAGGTATCAGAAGGGCACCTGGGTGGCTCAGCAGGTTAAACGTATCTGCCTTCAGCTCAGGTCATTATCTCAGGGTTCTGGGATCAAGCCCTGAGTCAGAGTCATGCGTCTCCCTCTCCCACTGCCTCTACCCTCCCCCCATGCTTGTGTTTTCTCTCTCTCAAATAATAAAATCTAAAAAAAAAAAAAAAAAAGAAGAATGGTATCAGCAAAATCAGAGCACTTGTTGCGGTATTGCTACTGGGGTATTACTGCCTCTGGGCCCTCTCAGCTGACAGAGCAAGGAAATGTATGTGCAATACTAACATATATATATACAACTTACATGTATGTATGTATGTATGTGTATATATATAAAGCCTCCAGAAATATATCTGTGTGTTACTATCTGTATCTATATTAAATTAAACATGAATTTTCGCTATCTCCCAACTCTAACCCATTACCACATGGATCATTCTAACCTCCTCCTCTTGTATTTCTGAGATCTCCCATTGCAATACTAAGAAAATTGATTTCCACCATTCACTATCCATTTACTTAATGGTTCAGTCCCACTATATGTACACATATGCACATAGACGTAGTGGCTTCAGAACTGCTAAAGCATTTCTATATGGAAAACAGTTTTATCAACTAGAGGACAGTATTTTTGTGCAACTGCTTTTGTCTTTAGTGTTAATAGACTCCTTTTATTTACAAAGTTACTTAGGTTAGCATCTTTTCCCTGCCAATGTAGTCATTTTTAACATAATGATATGATCTTCAAATTGTTTGTGATTAATATTTTAAAACATGTATCTATGTATCAAACTTTTCACAGATCAACATGAGAAAATACAGATGTTAGGTTATGTTACCAACTTCTTCCATATTGTCTTCTTTTTCATTTATTTGTAAGAATGATGTGAGTATGCATGTCTTGAGGCCCAAATGATTTTCAACTTAAAATTTGTTGGTCCAATGCTGTGAAGTGTGTAAACCTGGTGATTCACAGACCTGTACCCCTGAGGATAAAAATACATTATATGTTTTTAAAAAAAATAAAAATTGGAAGGGGAGGCGAACCATAAGAGACTATGGACTCTGAAAAACAACCCAAGGGTTTTGAAGGGGCGGGGGTGGGAGGTTGGCAGAACCAGGTGGTGGGTAATAGGGAGGGCACGTATTGCATGGAGCACTGGGTGTTGTACAAAAACAATGAATACTCTTACGCTGAAGAAAATAAATAAATAAATTAAAACAAACAAACAAACAAAATTTGTTGGTCCAATGTATTACTTTTACACCATTAGAAGAGGATGCTGGTTTTAACAGCTAGATTCAGTTTTATAAGGTTACTTCCACTAGTTCCACTAGTTCACACTCCTAGTTTCTTTGCAGTTTTATGATCAGAAACACGACCTAAATAAGAAAACACTGAAGTGTACAATCTCAATAATATGTACAACATGCTCATATACATTTAAGTTTATTTCAAAGAGAATCTTAAGAAGTTAGATAGGCAAGTTTTCTTAGCTTTACTTCACAAGTAAAGAAACTGAGATTTAGTGAATTCCATGTTTATGCTACCTTAAAACTTTAAAATGCCAAAGCCAGAAACAAAACCCAGATCTTCTGTCTCCTGGTTCATTTAAAATTTTGACATCATCTTCTTGTCATCTCCAAATGGATTCATTCTAATACATACATTTTTTTTTACATTTTCATAATTAATTGATGGTACTAGATGACATATGCAAGTGTGCCTTGCTGGCTCAGTCTGTAGAGCATGCGACTCTTGATCTTGAGGTTGTTAAGTTTGAGCCCCAGCTTGGGTGTAGAGATTACTTAAAATAATAAAATCTTAAAAAAAAATCTTGCTTATAAAAAAATAAAAAATAAATAAATGACATAGGCAGTATTTCTAATCAACAGTCCAACACTGATCATACTGCTTAATAATTAGAATATTATAAACAAACTAAGATACAAGAGTATACTTTGAAATAAACCATGATTCTTACAAATGTTATATACCTAGGTGTTATGATATATATTCTGACTTTCAAAAAGGCTTAAAATAGAAAATTTCAAATAAGAAGGATTTTGGTAAAATAAATTTAAATTGACTTAAAATTGTTGATATTCATTATCATTTTTACACCATACACATATCCTATGTATTATATTAGTTTCCTAGCACTACCATAAACAAGTTACCACACACTGGGTGGCTTAAAACAACAGAATTTATTCTCATAGTTGGAGACAAAGTCTGTAATCAAGGTGTTAGCAGGATTGGCTCCTTCTTGGAGGCAGTGAAGAAAAATCAGACACTCAGGCAGCCTTTAGCAATCTTTGGTTTATACAATGTATCACTCCAGTATCTAACTCCGTCTTCACATGGCTTTTTTCATTGTCTCTTTTCTCTTTTTCTGTCTCTGTTCTATGAACGCTCATGGTTGGTTGCAAAGCCTACCCACAATTTGCATCATGTTGAAAGCCAAAGACCCTATTATCGCATAAGATCACATTCACGATTATCAATGTTTAGGACTTAGACATATCTTTTTGAAGCTTGTATTCGGTCTACTATAAGTACCTGGCTGAGATAGTAGAATTCAGATGACTTGGAATAACATCAGTACACTTTGTAAGTTATGCGAGCCTGGTGAAATTTGGTAATGCTGATGATGGATGTGATAAATGGAAGAGTTCCCTAGCTTGTTAGGAAAAGAGCTTAGGTATGTTTAAAATAATTGGATATGTAGTAATAATTATATTTTATAACTCTTTTCGTTGCATAAAAATATAACTCCTACTTTACTGTAACTCATTAATTGTATTTCATTGTTGAAACACCAATCTACCAGATAGTCTCTACACATTATAACTTCTGTTGGACTAATATCTTAACCCAAAAGACTAATGGAAGCAAGTTAAAAGTGAAAATAAGTAAAAATTAAGCAAAAAAATAAACAGAAATTTTTGTTTCCTTTGTTGCTTTTTAGATCCTAGGGGCTAGATGTTTGTTACAAGAGCTCTAATTTTTTTATGTTTATGTTATATCTCTTTAATAATATTCAACTGTCTGATTTGTTTTTAAATTTAAATATGTTTTTAAATTTAAATTTACTGTATATGCTCTGGAATATCAGATTGTAGATGACAAGTTAGGAAATATAGTAACCACTCTCCTTTGTAGTTGTTTTGCTTATGCCTTTTCTTATTCCCCAAAATTTGGTTACAAAATAAATGCATTATTTTTCAAACATATTAGTAGTGTAAAAAATTCAATTTATAGCAGCCTTATAATTTTTTTAACTGTATCGAGTTCAATATTTTAACACCTTTTTTCCTTTTTTTTTTTACCTGGAGAAGCCAATTTTATCCAGGACTTTTTGGAAGGAAAACTATGACTTTTCTATTGTTCTTTCTAGGACTTTACGTAGATATGCTGCTTTCAATTCAAGATCTAACACCTCTAAAAAATTATACAGTTTCTGATTTTATTTTATTTGGCTGAGTCATTCTGGATTTGATCCTAGCCCACAGAGCTAAATACCATAATTTTATTTGTGGTCTTCAAAACAAAATCATTTTAAATTTTAATTAGGTGTCAATTAAAAATAATATGTTTTATTTTAAAATAATTTTAAAAATTACTTTTTAAAAATTTTAAATATAACTTAAAATAATTTAAAATTTGTAAAATCCCCAAATAATCCTCTTGATTAGTGAGAGACATATGCATTACAGAAGTCTTCTGTTAAAATTCAGGTGCTGTGTGGAAATAGAAAAAAATTAAGTCAATGACACCTTAACTTGATTTAGTAGTTTGGTTTGTTGAACTAGCTCTAGTAGAGAAGAGAACCCCTAGAGAATTATATGCATGATGGATTAGGTTTTGATGAAGGACTATGATGTCTTTGGCATCACTTTTTATTGTTTCATGAGTTTTGCTATAATCAGTTTTAAATCTGCCAACATTTTTATCACAGCCAGTGTAGGGTAGTGCTAAGAAACTTCCTGCCACTTCAGGATTTGAGAGATAACACAGATTAGTGATGTGTACTCTCTAAAGGAAAGCCAAAAATTTACTACTGGGGCACTTGGGTGTCTCAGCTGGTTGAGCCTCCAACTCTAGATTTTGACTCATATCATGATCTTGGGGTCCTGGGTACAAGCCCAGTATGGGTCTCCCTTCTCAACAGGGTGTCTGCTTGTCTCTCTCTCCTTCTATCCCCCAACCCTCTGCTTGTGCTCTGTCTGTCTCTCTCTCTCTCTTTCTCTGAAATAAATAAATCTCAAAAAAACCCAAAAAACAAAACCAAAAAATAAAACCTTTTATACTACTAGTGGTACTACACAGAGAAGGTAGAAAAGATACCTAATGTATATGATAACAAAATATCTTAATAACAAAATATTAAAAATCAATCATTCAGGAAATGTGTGAAAACAATCTGGTTTTAACATAGGGCACCTCATTGGGTATCTGCATGATTGGCTAGCTAGGCAGGTGTGTTCTCACCTTAGTGAGGATGATTGTCCTGATAGAACTGGACTGTTTTGTTAAATATATATGTTGCATTCAACAAAGCTACTGACAACCAGCTTTGTGGAAGGCCCTTGTTATATACTATAGAGGATGCCAAATTAATAAGACAAAATGTCTTCTTTAGAAGTGGTTAGGCCTACTAGGGGTGTGCAATTTGTATACTGATGGTCTTAACTGAGATATATAGTTAAGTGCTATGTGACTATAATTCTGATTAGACAGAGACAACTACTGGCTCAAGTACTCAAGGATTGTCCCTGGAAAAGGGAATTTTGATGTAGGTCCTGAAAGATGGAAAGTTTTTCAGTAGTTTAAGATGAGATAAAGACATGGTATGAAAAAACACACACAAGTAGGAGGGCAAGGGTTTTTATTATTTATTTACTTATTTGTTTATTTAGAAAGAAAATCTATTTTGCCTAGAATGTAAGGTTCACTGAGGATTACAGCTGAAAAAATAAGTGTGCCAGGTGTAGGAAATGATCTTAATGCTAGGCAAAGATCTAGAGTAATATTATCTAAAAACTAAATTTAAATCAAACTCAAAATTATTTTTTATCTTATAAAAATTTTATTTTAAAGGGATAAGCAATAGTTGCTTTAAATCTTAAAGATGTATATGTGTGTGTGTGTGTGTGTGTGTGTAGGTCTCAAACTTTTTGAACTAAACTAATTCCCTCTCATTGGTTGATGAAAAAAAATCATATAAAGCAAGAACAAAATGTCCTTGACATTCATACATTTGACATTTTAGATTTTTGACTTGATAAGTGGTATCCTGAAAGTCTACAGCACTTTTTAAATTGTGGTTTTGCTGAGGCATACTTTAACATAGATTTGGAGCTAATTCAAAGGTAGTCATTTGCCTAGTTCCTGAGCCTGAGGAGTCAATTCTCTAACCATGATCTCAAACACATATTATTTAAGAAATTAAGTAAAACAGTGGTGTAAGGGATTCACATGAAACTTACAGTGTACCGTACTCTGAACATCCAGTAATTACTTTATTCAAATATTAAAGTAAGGAATTTCAAAAGACACTCCATCTGTCTTTAAAAAGTCATTCACTCTCATATTTCTCACTTAAGGAAAAAATGAAGATATCTAACCATAACAAATAAAACATATATAGATAACAGGGTACAAACAGATGATGGGCAAAATGTATGAAGGGAAATGGGAGATATAAGCTTCTAGGTATGGAATGAATAAGTCATAGAAATAAAAGGCACAAAATAAAGAATATAGTCAATGATGTTGTAACAACATTGTATGGTAATGGATGGTAGTTACACTTGTGGTGAACATAACATAATGTATAAACTTGTCTATTTAAAAATTGAATTAAATTAAATTAAAAAGTAAATAAAAAATAAACATCTTATGATTTCCAATGAAGTGTAATGTACATTTTGACTATAATAAAGCTTTAGGGACTACAAGAAATCTATCTATAGTACTACAACAATACTCAAGTCCAGCTATGTATATTTTAAAAATAAGCCTAACTTTATTGAAGACTTAAAATAAAACATCATATTTTCAGTGCAGTTTTGGGAGATTTTTATAATCTATAGAGTCCATGGCAGTTTGACCCACTTACGTACCATCTTACAGATTATCTCTTGAGCAAAGAAAGGGGAGAGGTATAGGACATATTTTAACAACAATCATCCAACAAAAGGGTCATTGTATTTGATTTACATTTTTTTAAGAGTGGTGGGTTTTTTGTATCGTTGGGAAATAGATTTCAAGAAACACAGACCTAAATAAGTTACCTTTCTTTTTTATTTCAAAGTCAGTTAGAACCTTATAGTTCATGCTGGATGTGTACCTACACTTCAACAAGGTCAATATTGTGCTTTTTTATTCTTTGTTCTTTTTTGGAAAAAGATTTAATTTTCTGATTTTTACTAAAGGAGACAAATAGACATTGATGATATCTCTCAGAATAAGACCAGGTGACTGAAGAGTTTCAGGTGGTGAGTGGTAAGAATTTGTGTTGTTCTGGAATTTTTGGTTTATTTTTCGTTGGTATGTTTTATTCTCTTTTGATAGAGACCCAATGATCAGGCTGCTCTATGATATATTGGCAAGGTTTTGAAGTATTAGCAAGCATTGTGGAAGGTGAATAGAGGTCATCATAATCATCTCCTGGACTTAATTCACTAGTGCTCATTTCAGACTCATTGTTACTGCCTTTCTTTAGAATCATTTCTTACTTTGTTTTGTCAGAAAGGAGTAATATAAAACCAAATTAAAATTGTAAGCATTACTGGAACTGAAAGAGCCATCTAAATATATTTTTTTAAGATTTTATTCATTTATTTGACAGACAGAGATTTCAGGTAGGCAAAGAGGCAGGCGGCGGGGCCGGGGGGGAAGCAGGCTCTCCACCAAGCAGAGAGCCCAACATGGGGTTCAATCCCAGAACCCTGGGATCATGACCTGAGCTGAAGGCAGAGGCTTTAACCCACTGTGCCACCCAGGTACCCCCAAATATTTTTTAGAAATAGTTCTTTTTTTTTTTTTAATTTTCATTTTGGCTCCCTCTCAACCTTGATATATGCATTGATTTTCTACTTCTGTTAGCTTTTCTTTTCTATTTTTCTTCCTTGTGAATTTCTAAGTTTCACTTTTGTTTGCCTAAATGTAGTCTTAGAGATAGCTTCTTTTGCATTGGTAATTTTTTCTAGATGAATAAGCCTTGGTAATTAGTTAATTTTGTCCTTATTACATTAACAAATATTTTGTCCTACACTTGCAGGTACGTGTATGTTTACTAGAGGGTCTGCAAATATAATTCTTTTTTTTTTTTAAGATTTTATTTATTTGATATATATAGAGAGATCACAAGTAGATAGAGAGGAAAGCAGAGAGAGAGGGGGAAGCAGGCTCCCCGCGGAGCAGAGAGACCAATGCGGGGCTTGATCCCAGGACCCTGAGATCATGACCTGAGCCGAAGGCAGAGGCTTAACCCACTGAGACACCCAGGTGCCCCAATATAATTCTTTTTAATTCAAAAGTTTTCCCTGACAAGTAAGACATTTCAAAGTTATCCAAGTTATCAAAATTATTAATATCATTAAAACTTTGCTTTCAAATGATGGATGGACAGTTCCAGTTCTGTGAGAGACATTGTTAGTAGATTATGTTCAGTTGAACTGGAATATTAAAAACAAAAATGACTGTTTTGAGCAATAGCTGGTATTAGCTCTTCTATTTGTAATGGTTCTCCTTGTTCGGGAAGGTCAGCTTCCTTAGGGTGAACTTGATGCAAACACCTTCATAAATAAGGTCTTGGAGTCATCATTTCTATTGGAGCCCATTCCAAAAGGACATATTGACTGGTCCTGAGCAGGTTCTCATTGTTCTGAAATATGTTTTTCTTTCAAAGCAAATAGTTGAAATTCAAGATGTAACATTCTTTTCTCAGCTGTAAGATGATATCTTGAGCTTCTCTCATTTTGGATTTTTCATTTTCCAAATCTTAAACATTCTATTGTAGTTCAGATCACTTTTTAAAAAGATTTTATTTATTTATTTGAGAGAGAGAGACAGGGGGTGAGCATGCAAGCATGAGGAAGGGAGAGGGCAGAGGAACAGGCTGAAGCAGACTCCCCGCTGAGCAGGGAGCCCAGTGCAACGTGGGGCTGGATGCTGGCTCAGGCTGGATCCCAGGACCCTGAGACCATGACCCGAGTCAAAGGTAGACACTCAAATGGCTGAGCAACCTAGGCACCCCTATAGCTCAGATCATTTTTAAACAGTATAGAAATGTTAGTGATTATTTGGTATAGCACAGCTACATATGAGTTGGAAATTCCTGATCTTTGCTAAGTTATTACTCCTTTCTCTTTTCATTTATGTCTTCAAGACTAACCTGAAAAGACTTTTAAGGCACCTTTCTTTAGCCAATTTGTATTTGGTCATCACATCTGCTGTAGCCATCCTCCTCACATCCCAAGGCTCTGTGAGGCTGCTGGCATGGCCCTCACCCCCAAAGACTGTGACACCATCTCCTGTCTCCTGGGACGTCTGCAATCACATTTGATGTTCTGTTTCACTCACCCATTGGCTGTCTGGATATCATGTCACATCACATGATGGGAAGGTGCTGCCAGTCACTCAGGGGAGTCCTTTTCTGCCAGGCAGCATCCCATCACACCTTAAAAAATTTTAATAAAAAAGGGGCACCTGGGTGGCTCAGTGGGTTAAGCCTCTGCCTTCGGCTCAGGTCATGATCTCAGGGTCGTGGGATCGAGCCCCGTATCGGGCTCTCTGCTTGGCAGGGAGCCTGCTTCCTCCCCTCTCTGGCTGCTGCTCTGCCTACTTGTAATCTCTCTCTCTCTCTCTGTAAAAAAAGAAAAAAAAATTAAAAAAAATTTTTAATAAAAAATATCACACACCAGTTACCTTGCCATATGTAGTCCCTAACTTAGTTTCTTTTCAGCTTCTTTGACAAACTTGTTAGATGTTTTCAATGTACTAGACAATGTACTAGACATTGCTGGGTGATGGAGTATGGAAATGAACAAGATATGTAAGAATCCTGTCCTCAGAGATGTATATTCTACCAAATGTTTTACCTAAATAGCTTTAAAATAAAAAGTCGGATTTTATCTAAGCTGCCATGTATATCTTCAACTTTACATACTGGAAAAAATAGAATTTATCAGAAAACATGTTCAGATAGCCTAACATAACATATTATGAATTGGTATTCTTCCATATTTCCAGATAAATGGGATATCTGATGATAAACAGAGGCAGCATGAAAACATTGGGCTTTTTAGTTGTAAGGAGAAATAATCAGGCTGTAAAAGACAAAGGAGAATGGAAGGACTTTGGACTTCACAGTTTGACCTTGGACCAACCTTGCTTTATTACAATTGTTAGAATACTGCTTCTATTCTGCAATTCAGCCAGATAGTATACTTTACCCTCTCATTATTCAAATCTAACCCATTTCTACATATTCATAGAAATGATTAGTTATACAGAACAATAATAGAAAATTATTAAATATGTTAATCTTTACATTATTCTAATCTTAGCTGAAAAATTTTACTGTGTAAATAAAAAGATTAGATAAATTTATGAGACTTAATTTTTTATGCATATACATAGATAATAGAAAAAACTAAAACTGAAGTAAAAGAAAAAAATCAACACTGATCCTACTACCCAGAAATAAACACTAATAACACTTAATACTAAAAATACCTCACTAATCTGAGTACTATTATAATTTCCATTTTATGGATGAAGAAATTGAGGCTGAGATGTGTTAAGTCACTTACACAGTGGGGCTGAGATAGTAAGTGGTGTAGATTTGAACCTGTCTACTTCAAAGCCCTGTTTCAAGCCAATGTGAGTAATTGTTCCTATATTATGGATTATGGTTTCTTATGGTGTGTGTGTGTGTTTGTGTGTGTGTGTGTGTGTGTGTATTTTATTTAACCAATACTCCATTTTTGGATATTTAGTTTGTTACCTTTTATTTTCTTATACAATAGAACAGTAAACACTGGACATCTTGCCACAGTTTTATACAGAAAATGCCTAAAAATGAGAGAATTTTTATGAAGACATTTTGTAAACTATTTCCCACAATCTGTTTATATATAGAGAAAAAATAAAAAGAATATTAGGAACCCCATTGTATGCTCATCAGCTAGCTTTCAACAGTGATCATCATTTTTACTACTCTTATACATTTATACTGTTTATTTTGTTTACATAAGTTTTAACGGAAATTCAGGTAATATATCACTTTACATATGAAGACTTCAGTGTGTTTCTCCAGATAAGAATGGAACTTTGTAAAAACAAAAAAAAAAATTTGAACTTCGTAATGATTTTCTGTTTCCTCTTGCAATTCATGTGTTGAAGAAATAGAATCGTTTTTCTTCAAGAAAATTCTATGACCTAGATTTTACTAATCTATTATGGTATTGTTTAGTCTGTTCATTTTCCACCTTTTTTTTTTTTTTTTTTTTTTTGCCACCTTATTTCCCTTGTGAACTGGTAGTTAGATTTAAAGGCTTTATGAAATTGAAATTCAGGTACAGGTTTTTTTTTTTTTTTTTGGTTTGTTTGTTTTGTTTTGTTTTGTTTTTGGCAAGAATATGGTACTGTGTACCATATTAGGAAGCATACAATTTCAGGTTGCCCCATTTTTAGCAATGACAAGATTGGTCACTGGTTTCAAGCACTTGTATTTTAGCCTCTCTTCCTTCTTTCCTTCCTTTCTTGCCTGTCCCTTTCTTATTTTTTAGTGTACTGCAATCTGATAGTTTGAGATTAATAACTTGTTGTTTTCCATTTCCAGGATTACTAGTTATAATTTTTTTCACGTTTATTGATTGGCCTTTTGAACTGCCTTAATAAATTGCTTCTTTGTCTTCTGTTCATTGCACTATTTGCCATTGTAGAAGAATGAACAAGTCTTTTGTTAAATTTTAATGTAACTAGACTAGAGACATATTTAATTTTTTTTCATATAACATTTTTAAGAGTGCTTTAAAACTGCTTCTAATCTAACAAGAAACCTTTCTTATATGGCTTAATTTATTAGAACACATAGTGGTTAAGCTATTACAAAACTGGTAAATTTATTCAATCTTCAAGACAAAAATATTTCACAAATTTAAGGGAAAATATAGTTTTCTATACGGGGGTTGCTGGGGGGAGGTGGGATTGGGAGAGGGGGAGCGGGCTATACAGAAATATATTTTTAAAGGTTTTATTTATTTATTTAACAGAGAGAGAAAGCACAAGTAGGGGAAGCAGCAGGCAGAGGGAGAGGGAGAAGCAGGCTTCCAGCTGAGCAGGGAGCCCGATGCGAGTCTTGATCCCAGGACTCTGGGATCGTGACCTGAGCTGAAGGCAGCCACCTAACGACTGAGCCGCCCAGATGCCCCTATACAGAAATATTTTTGAAAATATAGTTTTCTATAACAAACATCTTCAGACTCACAATTATGCATCAACAGTTCTTGAATTTTTAAATCTGATTACAGAAAAGATCTTTGCTCTTATTTAATATACTTAAGCAAGAAATTCAACTTATGGTAGAAATATTTAAAATAAGCATAAATTTAATTAAAATATTATGGAAAATATAGATAGGTATTTGCTATTTTTTTTTTCCCAAAAGAAGGTAATGAGTAACCTGGTGCTTTTATTCTCAAAACACTGTGTCAACAGGGGTTTTTTTGTTTTTGTTTTTGTTTTTTACTTCATATTTCTCAAATTTCTCTAAATTTGTGATCAATTTTAAATTTGTGATCAGTTTTAACAAAACTGAGATTATAGTCATTTAGCTAATATATTTTATTTTCACACTTTTAAATTTTTTTTATACATTATTGATAATAAGCCTTTGCTGCTTTAAGTACTGTGACTATTTTCCTAGGTTGTCATTGACCTTTTACCTTATTTACCATCCTTTAGAGTTGTAATACTTTTTAAAATATAGGAAGTAAAATATGTCAGGACAGTTGATTTTCATTATTTCAAGTAGGTATGTTCTTATTAAGTTGCGGCAAACACAGAATAAATGAATATTAAATCATTGCTCCTAGTGGAAATACAAGTTTAGGTTTCTGTGAACCTCTGGTCACAGTTTTATTCACCAATCACTATACAACCTTAGTTGATATATATAGTTGATGCATTAACATTGAATTTGTAGCCAGTAGCACTCTAACTCATGCTTGAACAAAGCTTATCCAATGTATTTCCTCTCTAAGATTCATGACAGTCTTCTGCTTAGGAACGCTGACAGCAGTTCAGCACTATGCTGGTAGAACATTTTAAAGATAAAAATTACTGATAAAAAGTACAAAAATGAAAACAATTGCACTAAAGACCACAGAAAGGATATTTGTTTGAAATATGAAAAGAGAAACAAGAAGGCAAAGCATTGCCTTGTTCTACCTCAGGTGGAAATGGTCTACAGTGAGCAACTCTAAATTTTTGTTACTCTGTATCCACATGATCACGAATGACAAAAAATAAAGGTTTAGGTATTACGAATTTTTTTTTGTGTGTGTGTGTGAAAAGGCAACTTCATAAAATCACAAAATCCAAATAGTGAGGATGGACTGTATTTTCCTTTTTGATTCTTCCTTTGCTTTTCTGAGTCACCCACAATTTAATGATGTCTTTGAATAATCTTAATATGGTCTAATGTTATTGACTTATATTGTATTAAAAGTAAATAATTGGGGGCGCCTGGGTGGCTAGTGGGTTAAAGCCTCTGCCTTCGGCTCAGGTCATGGTCCCATGGTCCTGGAATCAAACCCTGCATCAGGTTCTCTGCTCGGCAGGGAGCCTACTTCCCCCTTTCTGTCTCTCTGCCTGCCTCTCTGTCTACTTGTGATCTCTGACTGTTAAATAAATAAATAAAATCTTAAAAAAAAGTAAATAATTGTGTTTCAGTGAACTGTAATTTAAATAATATACCAAACCAGAATTTTATTTTTCCCATTTTATTTTATTTCTTTTCAGTGTTCCAAAATTTATTGTTTATACACCACACCCAGTGCTCCATGCAATCCGTGCCCTCCATAATACCCACCACCAGGCTCACCCTGTCTCCCACCCCCTCCCCTCCAAAACCCTTAGTTTGTTTCTGAGTCCACAGTCTCTCAAGGTTTGTCTCCTCTTCCGATTTCCCTCAACTCACTTCTCCTTTCCTTCTCCCAATGTCCTCCATGTTATTCCTTTTGCTCCACAAGTAAGTGAAACCATATGATACTTGACTCTCTCTGCTTGATTTATTTCACTCAGCATAATCTCTTCCAGTCCCATCCATGTCGATATAAAAGTTGGGTATTCATCCTTTCTGATGGATGTATAATACTCCATTGTATATATGGACCACATCTTCTTTATCCATTCGTCCACTGAAGGGCATCTTGGTTCTTTCCACAGTTTGTCAACTGTGGCCATTGCTGCTAGGAACATTGAGATACAGGTGGCCCTTTTCACTACATCTGTATCTTTGGGGTAAATACCCAGTAATGCAATTACAGGCTCATAGGGTAACTCTATTTTTAATTTCATAAGGAATCTCCACACTGTTTTTTAAAGTGGCTGCACCAACTTGCATTCCAACCAACAGTGTGAGAGGGTTCCCCTTTCTCCACATCCTCTCCAACACTTGTTGTATATGGTCTTGTTAATTTTGGCCATTCTAACAGGTGTAAGGTCAAACCAGTATTTTCTGCAATAAAATAGTGTACTATAGATTCTTAAGAATTAAAAAATTTAAGTGACTACATCAAATCTTGATCTGATATGAGATTTAAAAAATTATCACTCATGCTTTTTTCTAATAAAAAACACTTATGTTTTATATAATGTTTTGTAGTCTTTTGTTGGAATTAATATTCCAATACTTGGAAAACATTTGAATACATGTAAATTAAATTTATGAGAATTTTAAGAATTTGGTTTTTGGATGTTCTGCTGTTTAATGTTTTAATATACAGAGTTTAATTACTAGAAAAGGTCACATCCTGGCTTGAAAAAAAGACTTAGTGAAAAATTTATAATGAGAAATTTATGTTTATTCTGAAACTCTTATTACTTGAACTTCTTTTTGCCTTATGTGCATTCCTATAATGGTGAAGGAACACATCAGGAATTTTAGAATGTTGGTATGAGGAACTCTCTTCTTAAATTTATTTGTGTATTTTACAACAGGTTATATAATTTATCTAAAGCATTCCTGATGTTTTTAACTTGGTTACGTAAAATAAATATACACTCACATAGTCATTTTTACAACTCTGTATTGAAGATACCATTATTTCTACCATATAAATGGGGAAAGTAAGATTCAGGAGCTTGAAGAACTTACCCAAGTCAATTAAGTGCCCAAGATCACATAGCAAGTGCTAAAACCAAGACTTGTTTTTTCACCCTACATACTATCAGCTCTAGTCATATTAAACACTTTTATGTTCTCTAATTTGGCATATTCTTTCTCACTTTTTGGCCTTTCCATATGCTAGTTCCTCTTCTCAAACAGTGTTACCTTCCCCCACTAACTTCACTTACTGAACTTTTACTCATCCTTCAGTTTTCTTTTCGTTGTCCTTCAGTTTTCAGCTCAAGCATCATCTTCTAGTCTGTGTGAGATGTCTCTCAAGCATGGACATTAAACACTCAGCAAATTCATGTGGATATTGACCACATTATATTAAGTTTGGGTTTTTCATGCTTGTATGTACAATTAGTGAGGTCAGGGAGTGGGTTTCATTCATTGTTATATTCTCAATCCCTTGCACATTGACTAGCATATAGTGAGCCCATTTGATTTGAAATATTTGCTGCTTAAATAAACATATATTTCTAAATATTGAGCAAAGCAACATGTTTCTAGAGTCAGCAAATGTAGACATTTCTGTAAGTATTGTGATGGTGGATATCCCAAAACCATTATAATTGGCTTATGAGAGAAAGCTAAAGAAGAGGAATTATTTTAGAAAGATGTCTTTCTAGTGTCATTAAGTTATATTTACAGTTAAATGACAGAAAACATTATATATGTGTGTGTGTATATGTGTGTGTGTGTGTGTGTGTGTGTGTATCCAAGAGGAAAGGATAATACAAAATATGGCTTTTCATAAAAGCCTGGAAAACAGTAAAAACTAATGTGCAAAAATATTTATCTGACATATGATTGTGAGAACACAATATTATCATTCATAAAATTTTAGCATGAAAAAAATTCATCTCATCAATGAGACACCTAATAGCTCTTTTCTTTCTTTTCTTCCTTTTTTTTTTACCTTTTAGCAATAGCTCTTTTCTTGACAAACCAGTTTACTTTTTATTTCATATTAAGATAAATCCATGAATATAATATATATATATATATATATACACACACACATAAGCTCTTTTTTGTAAAATTTTAGTGGTTTATTTACACTTATTAGGAGTATTTATTAATCACTTTTGTGCTTGAAATGGCACATGGGAGGGACACCAACATGAAATAAGTGTGATAGAGGCAGATCCTCTTCTCAGAGAACTTTATTGTTAAGACAAACACCCAGGAGCACAATAAGATACTGTTCCTTATAACAATTTCAAAACCCAATTCCATTGTCAACGTATTTCAAGCAATATTAAATACAATTGGAAAACAACACTGGAGTATGTGATAACAGTGTATCACTCTTTTCTACGCCACTAAAACTGAAGGCAAACTAGCTAGGGAATGTGTTTATTTTTACCTATCAATGCTGTAGGCAGATAAAACTCATTTGTCCTGGCCTCTGTGGCTTGTTGAGATCACTGGCCAAACACCAATTTGGGCTGTGTTCTTTTGTGCAGGAAGGAACAGGAGCAATTTAAATCACCCTTAGGCAACTTTCATTGTCTTCATTCACGTTCCCTTTCTTGGCACTGATTACTTATCTTGGCTCTCCTATTCACTTCTGTGTGACTTGAGGGATACAGAAACTTAACAACTTGCTTGATCTTTCTCATTTGTAAAATGCAACTAATTTACTTACTTTGGAATGAGCAGAATACCTAATAATACCAGGCAACTCTAATTACTTAAATTACTGGAAACAATTTGCCACAAATTTGGAGACTAGACATGGGTTATATAAAAAGTCTCTGTATGTAACATACAGATATTTTCACAATGTACCCCAGTGGGTAGGTTAAGAACTAGCTCAGATATACTGTATTTGTCTTTTGGCAAGAGCATGGAGTAGTTTTCTCTACTTTTACTTAATAGCCAAATATTTTGTTTTAAGCTAGGCACATTCTTTTAGCCAAATATTTAGCATCAGACATTCAGATTAAATATAAATATGCTGGACTATAGATCTATGTAATTACTCTTCTTGCTTTAGTATCCTCTGTTAGGTTTTACCAACAATGTAATCCTTTTGTAAAGAATTTATAAACACTTTTGTAGAAAAAACTCTTACTTCCCTTCTCTCTTGCCACTTGTATCTATAGAGGTTAAAAATGTAATTTCTCATTTCCCCAACCTCCCTTGCATCTAGGGAGGCTTGTAACAATAACTCTGATCAATAAAACAGCAGATTACTAGGGGTTGTTCTTGAAATGATTTGGGAGTTTTCTAGTAAAAGAAGCAGAGGCTACTGATAGCCTTTTTATCATGTTGAAAGAAATCTCCATTAACCATCTTGAGGAAAAGACCAAAATAATAAGAGAACAAGGAGCTGATTTTGCTGAGCTATTAAATCAATGTCATGAGCTACTTACTTTCAGAATTTTAACAACGTGAAGAAAAACAAACCGTTATTTATTTAAACCATTGTTTTAAACAGTACACATTCCTGAAACAAGGAAAGAGTATAAATGTACATGCAATATTATATATATGAATATACATATGTTAATGAAGCAAAACATTTGAGGAGGGTGCAAAAAACTTAATTGCATGAAATGCAGGTTACTATGAAGTTAATGAAAATCACTATTTTAGCAAAAATAGCATAAATACTGTCAACTACACATTGTATTGAGAAAATCCCACTGATCAAGCAGCTGTTACCTCTTAACATCTCATGGCACCCCTCCTTCACACCCTAACCACACAAAAGGTAAGAATTTTTACTCCCTTGGGACTGATCAGAGGATGGGACTTAATCACTGATAATGTACTACCAAGATTCCTATTAATGAAACTATTAATGTACTATATTTGAAAGACAAAGCAAAATTTAAATGTGATTATCAAAGACATTCAATAAATGTTTCTCAAGTGCCATCTTTGAAAGGAGTGCTGTACTCACACGGCAGTGTTTACCAAAGAAGTATAATTCTTAATATTTGCCTTGAAGAAGCTTACAGTAAACATCAAGTCTATTTAAAATAACCTTTAGTGTAATTATGGTGCAGTAAATAAAATTGAATGTCCATTTCAGCTACTTAGAAAGTGGATTTTTATTAGTAAAATCCAGTAAAATGTATATTAGTAAAAAGATTAAATCAGTAAAAGTATTAGTTTTTTATTAGTTAAAAAAAGATCCTTTTTGTTTTTGTCAAAAAAAAAAAGTATGCCTACCTTTTGTGCTTACATTCTAAAATAATTTATAGCGGGTTGCCTAGGTGGCTCAGTCAGTCAAGCATCTGATTCTTGATTTCAGATCAGGTCATGATCTCAGGGTCATGAAATAAAGCCCCACATCATGTTCTGTGCTCAACGTGGAATCTGCATAGAATTTTCTCTCTCCCTCTCCCTCTCCCCCATCCCTGCTTCAGCATCTGCTCTCTCTTTCTCTCTCTAAAATAAAATCTTAAAAAATAAATGAATAAAATAAAATAATAGACCAAGGGGCACCTAGGTGGCTCAGTGGGTTAAAGCCTCTGCCTTCGGCTCATGTCATGATCCTAGGGTCCTGGGATCCAGCCCTGCATGGAACTCAGCAGAGAGCCTGCTTCCTTGTCTCTCTCTCTGCCTACCTCTCTGCTTACTTGTGATCTCTCTCTGTCAAATAAATAAATAAATCTTTAAAAAAAATAGGTCAATTATTCTCTATTAAAATAAAAAAAAAATCTTTAGTAATACCATAGCACATATAAATCCAGAGCACCTTCAAGCAAATTTTTAATAAAATAAAAATACTCTGTACTATACTGAAGCCTTCAAGTCCTTTGTGCTTTGCTTCCTTGATTAATTTAGTAATATTTTATTTAGAGTTATTATTATAGAAAATTCAGTGGGAAAGAATTTTTCCAAAGGCTTGATGACTTTATACATTCATGGACTTTATGATAAGGGGAAATAATAATCTAAAGCCTAGAAAGACCATCTGAAAAGAAATTTCACTTAAAATACTCCATATTGCTAATGAATAACCAATGTTGGTCTGACTTCAGCCTTAAAGATATGTTGTCAAAAATGTTATCCTTGCCAAGTTTTCAGAGAATTGACATGACTTGTATTTCAAAGTGGAAGGGACACATTTAGACTGGGAAGAGATAGGCCAGAGTAGGGGCAATGAGAGTAATCAAAGCATTTTCCCTCAATGAACTACTTTATACTCAATGAAACTTCCATGTTCATAATGTAATATACTACAGGAAATTAAGAGGAACATATGTTCCTGAAGAAATTCTATCAGAATTTGTGCTTAACTTTAAACCACTTGATAATATTTAAATGTTGGAGGTCAAAGTTATTCATTGTTCTTTGAGAAGAGTTTAATTTCCATATTGTATTTGCATTTTTAATCCTCCATCTATTTCAAGCTACATGACAAAAGAATTCAATTTCTAATCAGAAACACAACCAGCAATTGTCTGGTGTCCAGTTTCATTGTTAGTGCCCCTTTTAAATGCATTTTACTCACAGCTGTGGCGATTGAATGGATGTCCCAGTTACATTGGAATATGGGTGGCAGCAGCTAGAAATTAGAGTTCAGCTCCAGGAAGGACTAGGACAGCATCTAACATAAATCAAGAGACTATAAGTCAAATGCAAATAAATCAGCAAAGCAAGCACACCATTTATCATGAAAGAATGGATCATATCTGACTTGCTTATCATTGTATCACAGCACCTACTACAATGCGTGGCACATAGTAGGTTCCCAAACAATAGCTATTGAATCTCCAGTTTAGAGGGAAAAAAAAAACAAAAAACCAAGGTCAGAAATATTGTGGGAGTATTATTTATTAGAAGAACACCTTAGCAACAAGGATAGAATGTGGTGCAAAAATCTTTTTAAGCGAAAAGATATTTTCTATTCTTTGAGTCAAAAATCAAAAATACTCTGAGAACTGCTGGGGCTTAAGTTTAGAAATGGAGAAAATTATTTTCTCTGCAGAACTCAGCACCTCAGCCCTTATGGTCAGGGTAGCTGAATGCTATAACAAAAGACTCCCCAAATCTCACCAGATAGTTGTAAAAGGTTTATTTCACATTTTTTTGAATGTTCCATGCAGGCCCATAGGGTGCACTCAGTGCAAGCAGTCATCCGGAGTTAGGCTCCTTCTATTGTTCTGTTTCTATTTCCTCTAAATCTTTAGATATTTCTCCATTAACCAACAGGTGAAGAAAGAGAATGAGGTATTCATGTACTAAGAAATTGGTGCACATCACTTCACTCACATTCCATTGTTTAAAAACAAGTCACAAGGCCACATTTAAAGGGTAGGGAAAATGTACTCTCACTTTGCTCAGGAACAAGAATAGAACATGCAAGTTGGTCAGCCCCAGCGGCATCTGCTGTGTAGTCCACTCTTCTGAATATCACATATCTGCTTGTTTTCCCATGCATAGAATATACTCATTTCTCTTCAAGAAAGGATCTCATTTAGTCACTGGATCCAGGTCAACTGCCAGGAGCTGTACTTGGGTGGTAGGCAATGCTCTCCATAGATCTGGATGTGCTTCCTTGTGGGCCAGCAGCCTAAAAACTAAAAGGAAAAGTAATTCACACTTTCATACATGATAATATGCAGTGATTGAACATAATCAGGAAAACAGAGCAGAAACTTGTTTTTAGTGAGAGACAGAAGGGAAGACTCTTGTCCATAACAATTATGAAGTATGACTAGGCAGGAGGTGAAGACCCCTACTGTGGTGTGGGTGGGAGGGATGTTCCTTAATTAGACTCCATTTCTATTAAGAAGAACATACTCATCCATTTTTTCCTGACTCCTGGCTTCAGGCTTTAGGAAGTTCTTCCTCTTGCATTAGCTTTCATTGCCAGATCAGAGTAAGCCTATCTTGATAGCTGCCCCATGTTCACAGCATTATCTGGCAATTGCAAGTATTGGGGTCACACAGTTACTTTATTTCATTTTTTGAGATTTTATTTATTTATTTGACAGGCAGAGATTACAAGTAGGCAGAGAGGCAGGCAGAGAGAGAGAGAGAGGAGGAAGCAGGCTCCCCGCTGAGCAGAAAGCCGGATTCGGGCCTCAATCCCAGGACCCTGAGATCATGACCTGAGCTGAAGGCAGAGGCTTTAACCCACTGAGCCACCCAGGCGCCCCAAACAGTTATTTTAAATATCAAATAAATTTAGGCTTCTGGTTTCCTTAGCTGTTCTTGAAAACTTATTAGGCTTTGATCTATTTGATTCTAGTCAATTCTATGTCAGTAACTACACCCGAAGTTCTTTCTTGTGCATGTTGGTCTCTCTCCACGAGATGTAGCTACATTAGGTGATCAGACAAGGCTAGGGAGCTTATATCCTGAATCTGATCTTTGCCATAAGGATTAAGACTTAGCAGGTCTTTGGATCCCAGAGATAAATTATTTCCTATTTTATGGAACCTAGAAGTGGTTGTTAAATTAGCATTCCTTCAATGCCTCAAATTTGGGGACTTTCTCCTAAATATCACTTCCGCTAACAAACCTGCCCATTTTTAAGCTCATCCCTTTCTCTCAAGATTCTGCTAAAAAAACAATAACAATCAACAATGGTCATGTTGATTCTTTCTCCTTACTTTCTTTGAGCTGTGGGGCTGTGTGAACATGTGCCTGCTTTCCAAGTTATCCTGGAGACAGATTTACCAAATGTTTGAAAAGCAGAATAAGGCTTTCAAGCCTTGTAGCTTCTGACTCCTTGCCATCTGTGGCCCACACATCTAACATTAGCTTAATGCCCCATATTTTAGTTTTTGTCATGGTAGCACCCAGCTATCAATCTCTATATTCAGAGGCTTACTGCTGTAATAAACAACCTCAACATTGAATGGCTTCAACAACAAAAGTTTATTTCTCACTCCTGTCACAATTCAATGGAGCTTTTTATTTGGCAGAGGGGTTGACACGTGTGCAAGCTCTGCTTAGTGCCTTGGGGATTCCTATCCCAGTTATTTTCTTACTCCTAGACTAGCAGTTCTCAATTGTGGTCCATGGACCTTTGTAGGAAGGTGGTGGCCTAGAAGGCCAAACTTTTATTTTTTAAGATCTTAGTGGACATTATATTCCTTTTTCAATATGTTGGCATTTGTACTGATGTAAAAAAGTAATGGTGAAAGGACTGCTGGTGACTTCACATGAATCAAAGCAACGACATCAAAATTGAGTTGTGGTCACTGTTTTCTTCACCACCACTCATTTACAGGTAAAACATCATTAGTTTCTTAAGAACATCCTTGATGATGGAAGAATAATTATTTTAATAAATCTTGACTTTTGAATGCAAATCTTTTTCATATTCTTCATGAAGGAGTGGGTGTGTGCCTAAAGCAACTTTTGCTGTGCACCAAAGCACAATGGCAGTCTCAAGGAAAAGCTCTTTTTCTATTTGATAGACTTGTCTTTTTTCCTAGAATATGATGTCTGCTTGAAAGAACAGACAATTCAGATTTTGGTATTTGGTGGAAATTTCCTAAAAATAAACAAAATGAGCCAATTATTTCAAAAACAACAATGATCAGTATTTGTGACAAATGGTAAAATTCAAGGTATCAAGTGAAAATTAGAATTTTAGAAATTCAGAATTTAGAAATTTGTGCCATGGTGAGCTTGAAGGCTTCCCAATGTTTAACGACTTTTCTAATGAGATTGATGGTGATAGTCATACTGTATAATGAGATGTGTCAATGTTTTGTAGATACTGTACAACTCAATAATCCATTGTTTTCCAAAGGACTAATGCTTGATATTGCAAAATCATATAGCAGTAAACTGTCCATTCAGAGTGCAAGATAGAGCCATGGGTATTAATGTAGTGAATATCAAGTCTGTTGGTATAGTTTCAAATTCTGTATTTTGAGGCTTTAAGTCTGCACTGAAGCCCTAAGAAACCAGATTTGTGAAGTATCAAAGAAGAATATTCAGTCATTTTAAAATACTTCCTTTTCCAACCATTTATCTTCATGAGGTCAAATTTTTTCATTTTATGCAGAATCAGATATGAAAATATAGTTATATTAGGCCAGCATTAAAGAAATTCACAAAATTGCAAGTAATGACACACTTCTCTACATTTTTTTGTGTGTTTGCAATTATGGTTATTTTTAATGTGGCTGCAATTAGGAAGTTCTTGACAATATTCCTCCCATTACAAGGATTGTTCTCATCTTTTTTTAATGTGGCTGCAATTAGAAGGTTCTTGACAATATTCCTCCTATTACAAAGATTGCCCTCATCTTTTTCTATTCATTTCTACTAGTTATTTACTTGTTTTATAAATATGCATCCTCTTTTATTACCGTTTATTGAACCCTCACTATAAATTGGCCTTGACATGGTGCTTTACGTTTATATTTAAATACTTGAACAAAATTCCCATGGGGAAGGATTATCTCCATTTTACAGGTGAGAAAATCTAGGTGCAAGATGGTGAGGAAACTTACCCAACATCCTCTGGAACCAGAATTCAAATCTAGATTTATTTTAATTCCATTGTCTCTATACTTTCCACTCTTTTATATTCCGTTATAGAAAAATGATTGTTGCAAGTCAAAGCCTAAACATCTGATTTTCTATTAAATTTTTTTTGTCTTAATAGATTTTCAACTCTAACACACATTGTCTGGAATCTTGGGATTTTTAGGACATCTTTAGAACTTAATTCAGAACATTTTCTTGTCTCAGATACATACAAGTTTCTCTCTCTAGAAAATACCTTCACTGAAATGTCATAGTTGTTCAACAATTATACTCAATCTCTTCACTAGAGTTTGGCATTTATTTTTCTACGTTCAAAGTCTGAACTTGCAAATTGCCTTGTCAGTTTCTATCATTTTTATTTGTAAAGATGTTTGTACCAGACTTTCTAACCAGTATAGTAGCAGCCACCCTGGCAAGTTCCATCTCTGGAAGAGGTAACTTTACCACCTCTCTCATTTGCTGCCATCCTGCCTGTTAAGAATATCATCACCATTCTCTAGAACTGTTACAGTAAGTATACTACATAATTCACCTGCTTTTCCTCAGTTTTTTTCTATTTTTCTCACTCTAACTCTTTCTACTCGTTAGTGACTGATGGAACCACTCCCATAGTTCAAACATTCAGTGCCCCTCAAATGTCTACTGAATTAAGTATAAATTCCAACTTGGAATGTATTTGAAGCCTCGTGGCATGCCTTGTTACTTCTTCCCTTACTGCCATGGACTTTCTCTAAGCCCTTATTGAACTAGACCACTCTTTTTCTAACTTCTATTGTCCTCTCTCAGCCCTTTAACTGCCTATGTCTTTTCTTTCATCAGAGGAATAGGAAGTCCTCTCCAACCTATTCAGACCTAATTAAATTCTTTTGATTCTTCAATGTCTCTCTGAATCCTGACCTTTACCCAAAGCTTTACCAGACTATTATATATAATATTTTCCTTTTCTGAACTCCCAGTTTTCTATTTGTATCTTTCTGAGAACCTCTATTATGTTTTATTTTACTTTATCTGTTTGTGTACTTGGCTTACTCTGAAATTACACTCATAACTTCCTTGAACAAAGAAATCCTGCCTTACTCATCTTCTATCTTAATAATGCCTTATGTATGAGTTCCTCGTTCTGTATAGCTATAGGTAAATATATTTTCTACTCTTCTAAGTTTACTAATTATCTAATATAGGTGGAAAATTCTATGAGAATGAACATCATATAGAAAGTAGATGGTTTTAAAAATTATTTTTAAATTTAGATTTTAAAATTTTTAATTCTAATTTTATTTTATTTTATTTTTTATTTTATTTCTTTTTTTTTAAAAGATTTTATTTATTTATTTGAAAGACAGAAATTACAAGTAGGCAGAGAGGCAAGCAGAGAGAGAGAGGAGGAAGCAGGCTCCCTGCCAAGCAGAGAGCCCGATGCGGGGCTCGATTCCAGGACCCTGGGATCATGACCTGAGCCGAAGGCAGAGGCTTTAACCCACTGAGCCACCCAGGCGCCACTATTTTTTTTTTTTTTAAGATTTATTTATTTATTTATTTGACAGAGAGATCACAAGTAGTCAGAGAGGCAGGCAGAGAGAGAGGGGAGGAAGCAGGCTCTCCACGGAGCAGAGAGCCTGATGTGGGACTCGATCCCAGGACTCTGAGATCATGACCTGAGTCAAAGGCAGAGGCTTAACCCAATGAGCCACCCAGGCGCCCTAATTCCAATTTTATTTTTAAAAAATTATTTTTAAATTTAAAAATTATTTTCTTGCCACTGGTTTTGGGACAGAAACTGTTGTTCACATGTGGACCACACCTTCACCATCGTTATTCTATAAATGACTTTTCTTTGCATATGGCTTTTCATTAGTTCAGGACCATTTCCTACATGCTAGTCTATTCAAAAAAGTCATAAAAAGACAAAATCTGTCTTTCTTCTTATAACTTGATGATAATGCATAGTTCTGTTTGGACTTTGCATCTCTGATATGAACTTCAGGACAACCCATGATCATTCTGGAACTGGAAGAAGATATGATGGACTTTATACATCAGTACCCACAGGTGTGGAACTCCTAGGAAATACTGGCTCTCAATGAAACCCAAGACCTGATGTAATGTTCACAATGAAGGAATTCTGGAGAACTGTACAGAAATCCACCTTGAAGTGGTGGTAAAATGGGCCATAATGGATTTTGAAAAGGCCCAATGTCTCAGGGAAAAGAACAATATGTTAATCATATGCATTGCTTTTCCAAGTAAAGGAAAGATCTTTTCAAAACTTCCCATAACATATCAGAGACCATACCATTATTCAATTTAGCAAATGAAAATTCAAGGCTATATCTTAAGTACTTGGTTCCTGGTCTGCCTATTCAGGGCAGAAACCAATTCGTCTGCCATCTCTGAGAGTGCTCAGTCTCTTTAAGTCAGAGTCCAGGTCTACTGCTCTT
The DNA here is from genome assembly GCF_922984935.1 of Meles meles. Lineage (NCBI taxonomy): Eukaryota > Metazoa > Chordata > Mammalia > Carnivora > Mustelidae > Meles > Meles meles. The sequence goes on along the minus strand of NC_060066.1, from coordinate 159,178,822 downwards.
TGGACCTTTGAGAAAGGAAAAAGAGTGGGATGTGTGCACACATTTCTTTTGGGTATAGACACCTTGTAGTTAAATAGCTTGGTAATAAGATGTATGTATATTCAACTTCAGTAGATGATGACAAATTGTTTCTCAAAATTACTGAACTATTTACAGTCACTCGAGCAGAGAATTCCTGTTGTTATTTATTGGCCCCTATGCCTGGTACTGTCAGTCATTTTTAATTTTAGCCATTCCAGTGGACATGTAATAGAATCTCATTGTGATTTAAATTAACATTTTCCTGATGACTAATGATGTTGAGCATTATTAGCCATTTGGATATATTTACTTATGAAGTCCCTGCTCAGGACTCATGTATTTTTTTATAGGTCATCCTTTTCTTATTTCTTAGTAAGATTTCTTTAAATATTCTGTATAAATATTTTATGTTTATTATATGTGATTTAAATATCTTCTCCTACCCTATGGTTTGTTTTTCCACTAATCTTTTAGTAAGCAGAATGTTTTTACAATTTTAAAATCTAATTTCTATCAGTCTTTTTTGAGTAGAATATGCAATTTGTATTCTCTTTAAGAAATATGTGGCTATCAGATTCATGAAGATATTCTCTTATATTACAATCTAGAAGTTTTATTTCTTTGCTTTTTATATTACAATCTATACTCATCTAGATTTTATTTGTATATGTACTATAAAGTAGATATCAAGTTTTATTCAATTTTTTATATGACTACCTAGTTCATCTAGCAGTTATTACTAATCAAGTATCCACATAGGCATCATTTATTCCTAAATGCTATTCTTTTCCATTGATCTATTTCTATATCCTTAAGCCATTACTACATATTTTAATACTGTGGCTTTATAATTATACTATTTGTGAGGATAGCCCTTCTCTCTTGTTCTTCTATATTGGCTTGGCTGTATACTTTATATAATAGACTATAATTGCCTATAGTTGCATAGGCCCCTATCTCTATTACATGAGAGTAAACTATACTAGATCCATTTTCACATACATCTTAAAAACAATTTGCCAAATCCTTTAAAAAAGCAAAGATTTTGATTAAGATTTATGGAGTCTGTGAATAAATCTGGGAAGAATTGACACCTTTAATAATATTTTATCTTCCAATCCATATATCCTCCAGCTCTATAGATCTTCTTTACTTTTCCCCAGTAATGTTTTATGGTATTTTGTAAGATATTACATGCATAATTCATTCTAATCTCATGTATTTGTATGCTATTGTGAATGGTACTTTAGAACATTTTTCTGAGGTATAATTGACAAAACATTTGTTTATTTAAAATATACAGGGGCACCACGGTGGCTCAGTGGGTTAAAGCCTCTGCCTTCGGCTTGGGTCATGATCTCAGGGTCCTGGGATTGAGCCCCACATCAGGCTCTCTGCTCAGCGGGGAACCTGTTTCCCTTCCTCTCTCTCTGCCTGCCTCTCTGCCTACTTGTGATCTCTGTCTGTCAAATAAATTTAAAAAAAAAATAAATAAATAAATAAAATATACAATATGATGATTTGATTGCTATTTGTAGGAATAGCAAAGAATTTCCTTAATCTGATTAAGCGTGTCTACAGAAGACATATTTCAGATATCGTAGTTAGTGGTGGAATACTGAAATTTTATTCTGATTCTTAAAAACCAGACAAAAGCCTTCACTATCACTATTTATATTTTAGTTGCACTTATGCTGTCACAAGGTAAGAAAAATTTTTTTCTGGTATTTGGAAATAAAATTGAGTTTTGAATATTAATCTTATATCCAGCAACCTCGACAAGCTCTCTTATTAATTAAAATCATTTATCTCTAGATTTATTTCTAGGTTTGGGGGATTTATATCATCTACATTTATACCATCTCTTACAATTATTATCATTTTTTTCTAAGTACAAATATATGAGCATAATATATTATGTTCATAATAGCCTTCACTTTCTAATGTTTGTAGAATGTTTAGTGATGCCCTTATTTTCATTCCTGGTATTATATATGTCTTCTCTGTTTTTTCTGAATCAGTCTCAGTTAGCTTTATCAATTTTGTCAGTCTTTTCAAAGCGCCACCTTTCAGCTTTGTTAATTTTCCTAACTGTGTGTTTACTTGATATTTCAATAATTTCTTCTAGTCCCTTTAATATTTCTAATATTTTACTTGGAGAAGTTTAATTTCTTGCTCTTTTTCTAATTTCTGTAAATGGATGCTTGATTATTGGTTTTTAGTCTTTCTTTTTAATTAATACATTAATTCATGGGTATAAATTCCTCACAAGCTTGGCTGTAAATAAGTTTAGCTATAAGCAAGTATATATACAAACTTTTCATAAGTTTTGGCATGTAACATTTTTCTTATTAGTCTATTATAATATTTTCTAATTTCCATTTTGATTTCTTTTTGACCCATGGGTTTTTTTAGAATACTTACTCTGAATTTGCAAGCATCTAGAATTTTTTTTTAATATGATTTCACTTATATGTGGAATTTTAAAAACAAAATAAAACAAACAAATAGACTTTTAAATAGAGAACAAATTGTTGGTTGTCAGAGGAAAGGTGGGTGGGAGGGATGGGTAAAATAGATAAAGGGTTTAAGAGGTACAAACTTCCAGGTATAAAATAAATAAGTGGCAGAGATGAAAAGCACAGCATAGGGAATATAGTCAATAATATTGTAATAATGTTGCATGGTAACTACACTTATTGTGTTGAGCATTGCAAAAGGTATAAAATTATTGAATCAATATGTTAAAAAATTAGTGATATGCCATTTTACACCTGTCACAGTCACTAAAATGTAAAAGTCTATAGTTTAGATATTTTTCAAAGAAAGAAAAAGTGGAGATGGTGTAGCACTAGTTGTTTATTCCAATAATTTATTTTAGTTGTTTATTCCTGCTAATGATTTGCTAGATTCTGCTGGGAATAGTAGATTTCGATCCTTTTAATTGTGACGAAATTTGTAAATATTCCATGTATATTTGAAAATAATGTATATTGTACAATTATTGATACAGTGTCCTGTAAATGTAAATAAGATCATTTAAAAATCATATTCTTCAAAGCTTCTATATACTTACTGATTTTTTATTTTTTTGGTGCCTATTTCAATTATTTTTAAAATTTTATTATGGTTTTTAATTCCAGTATAGTTAACATACAGTGTTGTATTAGTTTCAGGTGTATAATATAGTGATTCAACAGATTCTGCTGTTGGTAAGTGGACCATTTAATCCCCATCACCTATTTCACCTATCCAACCACCGACCTTTCCTTTGGTGATCATCAGCTTCTTCTCTATAGCTAAGAGTGATTTCTGATTTCTTATTCAATCAATTTCTGAGAGAGTTGAATGAAAAACTCTCACTGTGATTGCAGATTAACTCTTCTTGCCTCTAGAACTTCCAACTTTTTCGTAACTTATTTGAGGCTGTATTATTAGTTCCGTAAAGTATGAGATGATTCGAGGATGGGTGTCAGTCTCTGCTGAGGTCTGTCTATATTCCTAGGATGTAACCCCTAAGAACACCTTGCTTGAGGACCATGATCTTATTTTTCCTCTTAGCCTCAAGGGACTACCAAAAATACTCTACTCAATTTTCTGTCCCCTTTTTAGAGTTGCCCTAATGAAAAGTTGTTCCAAAGGCCAGACTCATCTGTTTGCATCATTATTATTCTAGATCTTGACTCCCTATTTCTTTACTGCCTTGTTAGTTCTATGGTGTTTAAATTAGGTGTTTAAAACTATTTTGGGCTGATTTTTTGTCTGTTGTTGGTATGGATTATTACTATTAATATTGAAAGATTTGTTTTTATATTATGTTATCATATTATTATGTTACCATGCTATTATGGTGATACCTTTTTTTTCTCCAAAATTTTCATTTTTTTGTTGTCATGTCTTCTAGTCCTGCCTTACCTTTTTTAAAAAAGTTTTTTATTTAAATTCCAGTTAGTTAACATACAGTGTAATATTAGTTTAGGTGTACAGTATAGTGATTCTACACTTCCACACAACACTTGCTGGGTACTCATCATAGCAAGGGCACTTCTCAATCCCCATCACCTTTATTATTAAAAGATTTTTTTCTTCAAAATTTTCTTTAAATTCTAGTTAGTTAAAATAGTGTGCAATATTGGTTTCATGAGTAGCATTCAGTGGTTCATCACTTACTTATAACACCTAGTGCTCATCATAACAGTACCCTTATTAATATCCATTACCCATCTAGCCTATCTCCCACTTACCTCCCTCCATTGACTCTCAGTTTGTTTTCTATCATTAAGTGTCTTGACTTGTTTCCCTCTCTCTTCCCTCCCATATGGTCATCTGTTTTGTTTCTTAAATTCCACATATGAGAGAAATCATATGGTATTTGTTTCTTTCTGACTTATTTTGCTTAGTGTAATACATTCTAGCTCTGTCCATGTCATTGCAAATGGCAAGATTTTATTCTTTCTGATGACTGAGTAATATTTCATTAAATATATATACAGTACATCTTCTTTATGCATTCATCAGTCAGGACATTTGGGCTCTCTCCATAGTTCAGCTATTGTTGGTAATGCTGCTATAAACATTGGGGTACATGTACCCCTTTGAATTTGTATTTTCGTATCCTTTGGGTAAATACCTAGTATTGGACTTGCTGGATCCTAGGTTAGTTCTATTCTTAGCTTTTTTGAGAAACTTCATACTATTTTCCAAACTGGCTTCATAGTTTTCATTCCGACCAACAGTGCAAGAGAGTTCCCCTTTCTCTGCATCCTCACCAATACCTGTTGTTTTCCTGATCTGTTAATTTTAGTCATTCTGACAGGCATGTGGTGGTATCTCATTGTGGTTTTGATTTGCATTTCCCTAATGATGAGTGAAGAGCACGTTTTCATGTGTCTGTTAGCCATCTGTCTATTCATGTCTTCTGCCAATTTTTTTAACTGAGTATATGTTTTTTAGGTGTTGATTTTTAAGTTCTTTTTAGATTTTAGATATTAATCCTTTATCAAATATGTCATTTGCAAATATCTTCTCCCATTCTGTAGACTGTCTTTTAGTTTTGTTGATTGTTTCCTTTGCTGTGCAGACACTTTTTATCTTGATGAAGTCCTGAGAGTTCATTTTTACTTTTGTTTCTCTTGCTTCTGGCAACGTGTCTAGTAAAAAGTTGCTGTGGCCAAGGTCAAAGAGGTTGCTGCCTGTGTTCTTCTCTAGGATTTTTATGGTTCCCTGTCTCACATTTAGGTCTTTCATTCATTTTGAATTTTTTTTTGTGTGTATATGGTGTAAGGAGGTAGTCTGGTTTCATTCTTCTTCATGTTACTCTATGGTTTTTCCAATAAGTAAATATCTAAATTTTTTCTCCAAGGAAAGTAATTTTGCCAATATCTTCACTAAATGATATTTTGTTTTCTCATTGACTTGAAACCCCTATTTAGTATATACTAAATTTATATTAGTATAAATATACTAATTTATAATTATAACTCATATTAGTATATACTAATATTTTCAGATTATTTCTGGCTTTATATATTTGTTCATTATTATATTTTTGTACAAGTACCACAGTTTAATATGTTAGTTTTGTTACAGTTAATATATTTGGTGTTTGACTTTTCTCATTGGAATTTTTTTCTTTTTCAAAAACAACTGGGGGCACCTGGCTGGGTCAGTCAGTAGATTATGCGACTCTTGATCTCAGCGCCATGAGTGGAGCCTACTTAAAAAAAAAACTATTGATTCTTTAACATCATACTTAATAGTGAGAAACTGCTAAAACTGTGAACGAGGGAAAGTTGTTCCCTCTTACCACTCATTTTCAATGTTACCTTAACTAATGCAATAAGGCAAGAAAATTAAATTAAGGTATACGGAATGAATGAAAAAGAAAAATTAACCTTTTTCACAAATGTCATAACTATTTATATACAATATTCAAGTGAATCAACAAAAACATTCCTGGAACTAAGAAGCAATAATAGGAAGGTTGTGAGATACAAGATAATACACATAAGTCAATTGTTTTCCTATATAACAGCAATGAAGAATTGGAATCTGAAATTAAAAGCACAATTTTCAATTTACATTAGCACCCAAAATATGAAATACTTAGGTATAACTATAACAAAGTATGTGTAAATTCTATACAAGGAAAACTACAAAATTCTGATGAAATCAAAAAACTAAATAAATGGAAATATATTCCTTATTTATTGATAAGAAGACTCAATATTTTCAAGATGTCAGCTCTTCTCAACTTAATCTAAGGATTCAACACAGTCTCAATAAAAATCTCAGCAAGTTATTTTGTGGATATTGACAAATTGATTCTAAAGTTCATTACCTAGCCAGTGCCATTTTGAAGAACATTTTAGAGGAGTGGCACCACAAACTTCTAACTTAATATTAAGCTACAGTAATCAAGACAGTGTGGTATTGGTGAAAGAATACTCAAATAATCTTGTTCAGTAATTCTGGAACAACTGGAAGTCCATATGCAAAAAAAAAAAAAGTGAGAGAGAGAGAGAGATGTAGACATAGATATTACATCCTTCACAAAAATTAACTCAAAATGGGTCATACACCTACATGTAAACTGCAAAAGTATGAAATTCTTAGTTGATCATATAGATTAAAATCTGAATGACATTTCTTTTGATGATGCTTTTTAGGTGCATCACCATAGGCATAATTCATGAAAGAAATAATTGATAGGTTGGAGTTCATTAAAATTAAAATCTTCTATTGTCTGTGTAAAAGACACTGTCAAGAGAATGAGAAGACAGACTATAGGATGGAAGAAAATATTTGCAAAAGACATATCTGATAAAAGACTTTTATCCAAATATATGAAGAACTCTTAAAATTCAACAATAAGAAAATGAATGGCCGGATTGCAAATTGGGCAAAAGACCTGAAAAAACACCTTACTGAAAAAAGTATACAGATATCGAATAAGCATATAAAAGATGATTAACCCAATATACCATTAGGAAATTGCAAAATAAAACAACAATAAGACAGCACTGTACATTAGCTAGAAAGGCAAAATTCCAAAACACTGGCAATTGAAGTTGTGGAGCAGCAGGAAGTATCATTTATTGCTAGTGAGGACGCAAAATGTTATTGTCACTTTGGAAAATAGTATATCTGCACAAACCGGCATGTGGATGTTTATGACAGCTTTATTCATAATTGCCACAATTTCAAACCAACCAAGATGTCTCTTGGGGTGGATAGGTAAGCTGTGGTGCACCCAGATGATGAAATATTTTTCAGTGCTAAAAATAAGTGAGCTATCAAATCATGAAAAGATACAGAGAAAACGTAAATGAATATTACTGATTCAAAGAAACAAGTCTGAAAAAGCTACATACTGTATGAGTACGGCTGTATGATCTTCTGAAAAAGGCAAAACTGTGGTTATAATGAAAGATCAGTGATTGCCAGGCTATTGGGGGTACAGGAACTGATGGATAGGCAGACGCAGAAGATTTTTAGAACAGCAAAACTATTCAGTGTGATACTATAATGGTAGGTACATACATGTGTTATACATTTGTGTTATACACTTATATAAAAATACAAAATGCCTACATAATAATATATGTATTATCTGTTGGTCAAAACCTACACATTTTCCAGTAACAAGAGTGAACCCTGATGTGTATCATAGACTTTGGGTGGTAATGACCACAATGTATCAACATAAGTTCATCAGTTGTAAAAAATGTACCATTCTGGTGTGGCATGTGGACAGTAGGGAAGACTGTGGTTACACCAGGGCAGCAAGAATATGAAAACTCTCTACTTTCGGCTCATTTTGCTGTAAACCTAAAACTTCTCTAAAAGATAAAATCTATTGAAATAAAAATCTATTTGTTCTTCTCAAAAAGCCTTTATAATAACCACTTTGAAAATATTTTTAGTTGCATAAGATTTTTGCTTAAACTTTAAATAAAGCTGTACATTAAGATTGAGAGTTTTATATATTTGGTAGAGTAATTTCTTTCAAAGAGTATGTTATTCATATCTTTGCTATCATTATCAGCTGGAAATGCCATCTCTTTGTAACCTTTAACCACTGTCTCTCCAATATATCTTCAGTTCCTTTTTCTTTGTTCTTCTTAGTGACAAGTTCTCTCTCTGCCTTTATTAACTACTGGCAAAAGTAAATAACCCCATGGTGCCATAAGAATTAACATTTCTGTATTTTACTATTATGCTCTTGTTATCATTTTATATATATACAGGTTCTTTATTATCTTTTTTACCTCCCCAAAATGTAACTTGACTATATCTCTTCTAACTCTCAGCAACTTAAACTACTTTTCTTCTTAAATCAGAGAGAATATAGACATCATCAGATTGAAGCTTTTCAAACCCTTGTTACTAAATCTATAATCACACTGGCATGTGTACCCATTCTCTTCTTTTCCTTCCTACAACACAGTTCTTATAAAGAGACTCTTCTCCTCATGTCTGGGATTACATTATCTTCTACCTCCATCATCCATTACCTGTGGTCTTTGCATTTTAACATCTCTCTCTTGTTCATTCCCTTCCTCTTTCAACTTCCACAAGGATTTTTCATTAAAGACAAACAAATTGTCCTTCAGTACTTTGGTTTCTGTCCCTACTGTTTACCATCTATTTCTCTCCTGTTTACAGCAAGACTTTTTAAGTTTTACTGATTAATTTTTGAAAGAGAGTGAGCAAGGTATAGGGTCAGAGGGAGAAGGAGAGAATCTCAAGCAGACTCCACTTAGTGGAGAGCTTGATGTGGGACTTGATTTCTTGACTCTCAGATCATGATGAGAGCCACAAATCAAGAGTCAGACACTTAATTGACTGGGCCACACAAGCACTCCTACAGCAAACCACATTCTTCTTCTCCCCCTCCTTTTCTTCCTCCCCTTCCTCCTCCCCCTCCTCCTCCTTCTCCTCTTTTTTCTTCTCCTTCTTCTTCCTCTTAAGATTTTATCTATTTATTTGAGAGAGAGAGTGAGCTGGAGGGAGAGGGCAAGAGAATCTGAAGCAGACTCTGTGCTGAGTGGAGAGCCCAGTGCTGGGCTGATCCCATGACTGTGAGATCCTGACCTGAGCCAAAACCAAGAATTGGCCACTCAACCAAGACACCCAGGCATCCCTACAACAAACCTTCTTAAAATGGTAAACTAGTTCCACATTGAGGACTATTTTCAATATTGTGCGATCCAGACAATAGTAAAATTAGTACATATTTGTGTAAGATAGATGTACAGGATTGCTACCAATAAGCCATGGGATTTTAGTGTTTAAAGGTTTTATAGCTGCTGCCAAAATGACTTAGAAAAATAACTGTAACAATTACCAACCCATAAACAGTTCTATTTACCTACACTTGCCACACTTAACATTGTTATTAATAACTAATTTTGGTTAAACCGAAAGCTGAATGTTGTACTTTTTTTTTTTCCAGTAATGATATTGGTACTTTCTGAAATATTCATTGGCTATTTCTTTTTCTATCAGTTGTGTATATCCTTTAGCCTTTTATTTTTATGTTTTTAGGATATATTAGTAAATGCATAAATTGGAACTATAAATACTTATCTATTTGGCTTATAAATTGCTTGATAATTATGTAGCCAAATCTGTGATTCTCTTTTCTTTTGGCTCCTGGGTGACATGTTTCAAAATCACTTTCTTTGAGAGAATTATCTACATTGATTGCTTGCACTTTTTGAAACCTCATTATACCTTAACCTATAGCAGTGTGGATTTCTATCTCACTCTACTGAACTCACTCATGTCAAATGACTAATGGCCACAGTGACTACAGCTTTCATGAAATCCCATTTTCTGCTGTTTCCCCATGATACCATTACTGTACTTATTTTGCTCCTTGCTTTCTGACTACCTCTTTGTCTACACACTAATTTAACTCAAAATTCTTAATTGTTGATATTACTCAAGAGTTTTGCCACAGGACCTCATCCGTCCTCATTTCACACACTCTTTCCTATGACAATAATAATCATCCTTGAGTTTGATGTTATTCTGATGATTTGCAATCAAGTTGATGTCCTTATTCTGTTTGATATCATGGTGACCAGAGATTCAGGAATGCCAAGATCCTACCCCGCCAGTTTCCCTTCTTTCCTTTCTCCATAATGCTCTGAGAGAGCTTTTGACAAAGACAATAGCCAAAAAAGGGGAGGGAAGATGCCATTTTGTAATCAAAGATGTCAGATACCCCTCATTAAAGAGTTCTGTTAAGTTAGGTAACAGTGGGTTGTTTAGGTTTCTGCCACCACCTTTCCCCAAAACCTTAATCCCTACCTTTGCATCTTACTATGCTCTAGCTGGCTGCTTGGGAAAGAAACTCAACCTGAGGATCAGCCTTCTCTCAGTGTGTTCACAACCTATTTTCAACTCCGTAGCTAGCCAGTGTATTCATCTTAATCTTAAATCTGATCTTGTCTGTCTCCTTTTCAGGTCACTCCAAGGCTTCCTATTGACCTAAGGTTAAAATCTGAAACCTTTATCATGCCTTACAAGACTTTCTGATTGACCTCTGTTTCTTTTTTTCTTCCTTAATATTTTTCTTCTCTGTGCAGCAGGCAGTCTGAATCTTGTTTAAATTTTCTAATAGAAATGTGTTCTCTCTAACCTTAGGACTTTTCACAAGCTGCTCCTTCCAGCCTGGACCCCATGCATTTCTTTCTGTAACTCTTTCTTGGATCTCAAAGACAGGGTGAATGGCCACCCTTAGGTGTGTGCATAGCATCTGTTGCTTCTTTCCATCCTCTAACACTTAGTACATTTTATTTTTCTTCCTTGAACACATTTTGTAGCCCCCACACTAAATTTTGAGTATATGAGGAAATCAGTTTTGTTCACCATTGCATCCCCAACACCTAACATAGTAACCTGGAGACTATTATGTGGTCCATAAATATCTGTAGAATTAAGAATAACTGAGTGCCAAGTATCCCTTTACAGTATTTAAAATTTTCTATATAATTTACTCTTAATTTTGCATGCTTTTGTTGAAACTTTTTACATAATTACTGTGTAAAATCCCATTTTACTGAGTTTTCTTCTTTTTAAAAAGATTTTTATTTATTTATTTGAAAGAGAGAGAGACAGAGAACATGAGAGAGAGCATGAGTGGGGGAGGGAGAGGGAGAAGCACCATCCTTGCTAAGCAGGGAGGCCAAAGTGGGGCTCGATCCTAGGACCCTGGGATCAGGACCTGAGCTGAAGGCAGACGCTTAACTGACTGAGCCATACATCTGCCCCTGATTTTTATTTTTCAAGAAGCCGTTTTATATTTATTTTTCACTTTTACATCTTTTGGTGTTCCAAATCACTGTTTTATTAGTCACTGTATTTTGGTTTTGCTTTTCTCAAGGTTTTTTTTTTCCCTCTTTGACACAAGAACTGTGTGTGTCTTGTTCATCACTGGAACCTCAGTGACTAGAATATTGAATATATATGGAATTAATGAATAAATAAATAATTTTAAGGCTGTAATTTTACTAGCTAGTTTGAAGTTTCTGTTTTAATTTTCTCTCTACCTTAAGAGCTAAGTATTCTTTTAAAGATTTTATTTATTTTTTGAGAGAGAGAGAGAGCGAGAGCACACATGAGTTGGGGGGAGGGGCAGAGGGAGAGGCAGAAAGATTCTCAAGCAGACTCCCCGCTGAGCACAGAGTCCAAATGGGTGCTGGATTCCAAGATCAAGAGTCAGATGCTTAACTGAGCCACCCAGACACTCCTTGAGTTAAGTGAGATATTTATATAATTTCCAAATAGTTGAGAATTTTTTCTTTCTTTTTTATTTTGTATTATTATTTTATCATTTTCCTGCAATGAAATCACAAAAATAAAGCATTTACAATTGGTGCTTTTGAAAATTTGTTGAGGCTTTCTTTGTGAGATAATATCTGATAAGTATTTTTTTTTTTTTTAAGATTTTATTTATTGGGGCACCTGGGTGGCTCAGTGGATTAAGCTGCTGCCTTCGGCTCAGGTCATGATCTCAGGGTCCTGGGATCGAGCCCCGCATCGGGCTCTCTGCTCTGCAATAAATAAATATTTTATTTATTTATTTGACAGAGAGCACAAGTAGGCAGAGAGGCAGACAGAGAGAGAGAGAGGGGGAAGCAGGCTCCCTACTGAAGCAGAGAGCCCGATGCGGGACTCGATCCCAGGAGCCTGGGATCATGACCAGACCCAAAGGCAGCGGCTTAATCCACTGAGCCACCCAGGCACCCATCTGATAATTATTTTTTTTAAAGCTTAACATCATTACTTAAATATAAAGTCTCCATAAGTTACCATGTTTGACTTGCAACTATGAAATCATTAATATAGAATTCAGATCTCATTACTTACTCACTTTTTGCTTAGTTGTTCTGGAAAAAAATTCTCAAAAAGGAGTTTTATCTTCTTTTATCCCATTTATTTTAATTTTCTTGCATTTCCAAAATTTCTGCAGATTATATATTAATATCCTATTATTTGTTACAGTAAGATTTGTGATTATGGACCTTCTCTTTTATTATCAAAGTTAACTCACCACATCAGTCCAGTTTAAAGCTACTTTCTTTAAAATATTTTTATATTATTTTAATATTTCTTTTGTTCATGTTTTCTGGAATATTTTTGTCTAATACTTTATTTTATTGGATTTCACTTTTCTAATACTTTATTTTGAATCCTTTCTGTCATTTTTCTTTGAGTGGGATCCTTAAATAACTTACCGTTAGACTTTGTCTTGTGAGTCATTCTTAGAGTCTTTGTAGTATAATAGGATTTAACTCATTTATAAGTAATGACATAGGAGCTAATGTTTAATGATAATCAATAATTTAAAGACACTTAAGATGTCTTGCACTGTTCTAAATACTTTTATCTAATAACACATTAATTCTTACAATAGCCCGATCAGATCAATATATTAATATATACACTAATTAATATATACATTTTACGGGGACACAAAAAAATTCTGAGTGACTAGCTAAGGTTACAGGGGTTTAAAAAGAAGAGTCAAGAAGTATATCTACGCAGTTTGGTAGAAAAGCCGGCTTTAACCACTGGGCTTTATTATCATGTAGTTGTATGTTGATTTTGAAAACTTTAGATACTATCTTACTTAAATACTGTGTGGTATGCAAAGATCTTTGAGATAATCATTTAAAAATACTGCTTTCACTTCTTCTGGATATATACCGGAAGTGGCATTGCTGGATAATAGGACGGTTCTATTTTTTATTTTTTGAGGAATCTCCGTATTGTTTTCCATAGTGACTGCACCAATTTCCATTCCCATCACAGTGTGTAAGGATTACCTTTCCTCCACATCCTCACCAATACTTACTTCTTGTCTTTTCATGATAGCCATTCTAGCAGGTTATTTACAGCAGCCAACGTAAGGAAACAACCTAAGGATCCATCAATGGATGCATTGATAAAGAAGATATGTGTACACACAAACACTCACACACATGTGCACACACACACAGTAATAATGAAATAGTACTCAATCATGAAAATAAAGAAATTCTGTCATTTGCAACAACATAGGTGGACCTTGAAGGCAGTATGCTAAGTAAGATGAGTCAGACAAAGAAAGACAAATACTGTATGATGTCACATATATGTATAATCCAATAAAGGCAAACTTGTAGAAACAGAAAGTAGAATGGTAGTTACCAGTGACTGGGAGCTGGGGGGATTGGGCAGATGTTGATCAAAGAGTACAAACTCGCAGTTGGAAGAAGAATATGCTCTGGAGATTTAATGTATGACATAGTGATTATAGTCAACAATACTATATTACAGGCATACTTGATTTTATTGCACTTTGCTTTACAGATAATGCATTTTTTACAAATTGGAGGTTTGTAACAACCCTGTGTTGAGCAGGTCTATCAGTACTGTTTTTTCAATGGCTCACTTCTTGTTTCTGTGTTACATTTGGTAATTCTTGCAATATTTCATTATTATTATACTTGTTATGCTAATCTGTGATGAGTCATGTTTGACCTTACTATTGTAGTTGTTTGGGGACACCATATAGTGACCTTAATGAATAAATATCTGTGTATTCTGACTGCTCCACTGATCATTTCCCCATCTCTTTCCCTTTCCTCAGACCTCCTTCTCTGAGACATAGTATTGAAATTAGATCAGTGAATAACTCTACAATGGACTCTTAAGTGTTCAAGTGAAAGGAAGTGTCAAATGTCTTTCACATTAAATCAAAATTTAGAAATGATTAAGCTTATTGAGGAAGGCATGTCAAAAATCAAGTGGCCAAAATCTAGGCGTCTTGCGCCAAACAGTCAGCCAAGTTATGAATGCAAAATAAAAGTTCTTGAAGGAAATTAAAAGTGCTACTCCAGGGAAATATGAATGATAAGAAAGCAAAATAGATTTATTGCTGATATAGAAAAGATTTAGTGGTCTAGACAGATCAAAGCAGCTCCAATATTCCCTCAAGCTAAAGCCTTACCCAGATTCGAGCCCTTTCTTCAAGTCTTTTCTTTTTTTAAAGTTTTTTTTTTAAATTTATTTGAGAGAGAGAGAGAGCGCTTGAGAGAGAGCGTGTTGTGTGTGTGTGTGTGTGTGTGTGTGTGTGTGTGTGTGTGTGTGTGTGTACAAGAAGCGGGGAGGGGCAGAAGGAGAAGCAGGCTCTCCGCTGAGCAGGGAGCCTAACATGGGGCTCAATCCCAGGACCCTTGGATCATGACCTGAGCCAAAGGCAGATGCTTAACCAACTGAGCCACCCAGGTGCCCCAACTCTCTTCAATTCTGTGAAGTTTGAGAGGTGAGGAAGCTGCAGAAGGAATGTCTGAAGCTAGCAGAAGTTGGTAACATGAGGTTTGAGTAAAGAAGCCATCTTCATTACATCAAAGTGCAAGATGAAGCAGTAAATGGTGACGTAGCAGCTGCAGCCAGTTACCTGGAAGATCTAGCTAACATGATTACTGAAAGCAACTATACCAAACAACAGATTTTCAGTGTAGATGAAACAGCCTTCTGTTGGAAGAAGATGCCATCTAGGACTTGGACAGCTAGAGAGAAACCAATGCCTGGCATTAAAGCTTAAAAGGACAGTCTGACTCTCTTGTTAAGGACAATTGCAGCTTGTGACTTTTAAGTTGAAGCCATTATTCATTAACTGTTCTGGAAATCCTGTGGCCCTTAAGAATTGTGCTAAATCTCCTCTGCCTATGCTTTCTAAGTGGAACAACAAAGCCTGGATGACAGCACATCTGTTTACATCACGGTTTACTGGATATTTTAAGCCCACTGTCAAGAACTACTGATCAGAAAAAGAAAAGAAGATTCCTTTCAAAATATTACTACTCATTGCATCTGATCACTGAAGAGCTCCAGTGGAGACATATAACAAGATTCATCTTGTTTTCATGCCTCCTAACACAACATCCATTCTGCAGCCCAGAATGGGCTCCTTGTGATCAAGGAGTAATTTCGGCTTTCAAGTCTTATTATTTAGGAAATACCTTCCATGAGGTTGTAGCTGCTCTAGACAGTGATATCTCTGATGGATCTGGGCAAAGTCAATTGAAAATCTTCTGAGGAGGATTCACCATTCTTGATGTCATTAAGAACATGTTTGATTCAACAGGAGTCTGGAAGAAGTTGATTCCAACCTCATGGGTGACTTTGAGGGGTTCAAGACTTCAGTGGAGGGGGGCGCCTGGGTGGCTCAGTGGGTTAAAGCCTCTGCCTTCGGCTCAGGTCGTGATCCCAGGGTCCTGGGATCGAGCCCCACATCGGGCTCTCCGCTCAGCAGGGAGCCTGCTTCCCCCCTCTCTCTGCCTGCCTCTCTGCCTGCTTGTCATCTCTGTCAAATAAATAAATAAAATCTTAAAAAAAAAAAAAAGACTTCAGTGGAGGAAGTAACTGCAGATGTGATGGAAATAGCAAGGGAACTAGAAGCGGAGCCTGAAGATGGGACTGAACTGCTTCAATCTCATGATGAAACCCTAACAGATAAAGAGTTGCCTCTATGGATGAGCGTAGAGTGTTTTCTTGAGATGGAATATACTCCTGGTGAAGATACTATGATGACCGTTGAAATGACAACAATGAATTTAGAACATTACATAATGTTACTTAGAAAGCAGCGTCAGGGTTTGAGAGGATTGACTCTAATTTTAAAAGAAGTTCTACTATGGGTAAAATGCTATCAAAAACAGCATTGCATGTTATAGAGAAATGGTTCATGGAAGGAAGTCAGCTGATGCAGCAAACTTCATTGTTGTCTTATTTTAAAAATTGTCATGACCACCCCAAGCTTCAGCAACAACCACCTTAATCAGTCATCAACCATCAACACTGAGGCAAGACCCTCCACCAGCAAAAAGATTACAACACATTGAAAACAGATGATGTTTTGCATTTTATAGCAATAAAGTATTTTTTTACAAAGGGATGTGCATGTTTTTTCAGACACAGTGCTACTGCACACTTAACAGACTACAGCATAGTGTAAACATAAATTTTATACAAACCAGAAAACCAAAAATTCATTTGACTCACTTTATTGTGATATTCTCTGTATTTCCTTTGTCTGGATCCAAACTCACAATATCCCCAATGGATGCCTGTATATCTGTCAACATTGCTAAGCAACTAGATATTAAGTGTTCTCGTTATCAAAAAGAAATATTAATTATGTGACATGATAAAGGTGTTAGCTAATGCTGTGGGTGATAATCATATTCCCATGTACAACTGTATCAAATCAATACATTGTTTACTTTAAATTTATACAGTGTTATAGGTCAACAATATATCAATTACAAATCAATATCGACAACATGAATCATATTAAAGAATCCAATGAGGGTATTATGAAAATGAGCACAATGCGTATCAGTTTTTAACCACAAACCATGCAGATACTAGAACTGGATTTTAAAAAGTTCCCTTAATATGTAGGATTAATTTCTCATTTCATTGGTAGTCTTTTTTGGGGAACATATTTATTAGTGATTGAATAAATGAATGAATGCTGAGCCTACTTCCTGGTTTTAAAGGATCCACCATGCACCAATTTAGTACTACCTAGGAAAGGTGTAGAGTTATGCATTTCTTGAAAAAAGAGTGGCCAGATTCATGCAACCATGTATATGATTTTATTCAATTCTACGCTATTCCAAATCTATTGAATACTTTTTCTTTTCCTGGCGTATGACTGTTTCTTCTGTTAGGAAGCTTGCATTCTTCCTAGGCAAAAAGAGAATGTAAATCTATGTTAAACTTCAGAATATCTTCTCCTAACTAACTAAATGAAATATAACATCATTATAGATCCAATGGATTTCTCTCTCTCTCTCACACACACATACTTTTTTTTTTTTTTTTTTTTTTTTTTTCAGAAATAAATTCTGTAGGAGGAAGAAGGCTGTGGTAATCTAAAGAACCTCTTGAATCTTTTGATCATTTGTTTTCTTATTATGGGATATTGAGGAGCTCTAATACAATGTTAAATATAAATATTGATTGTGGATATATATTGTTTTGTTTCTAAGTATAAAGGAAATTTTCTGATGTTTACCATTAAGCATGATGTTTGCTGAAAGTATTAGATATATAACCTGTTTCAAGTTGAATAAATTTGGTATTCCTAGGTTGTTGACATATGAAAAACTCAGAGTTGAAATTTATCTAGAATTTTTTGCAACTATTGAAGTAGTCATGTGGTTTTCTCCTCTAATATGTTCATTGGGGGAAACTGCAATAATAAACTGTATAAAGTTGAGTCAATAATGCATTCTTGGAATAAACTGAGAGTAATCATAAAGTTTCAAATATCTATATCTTAATGGATTTGTTTTGCTAATTTTTATTCATATTTCAACTATGCTTCTGAACTAAATAAGACTTTAATTTTCTTTTCTCATATTGTCTTTGTCTTGTTGACATAAAGTTTAAGGGGAATTCATATTAATTGGTGAATATTCTCTCTTCTCTTTCTCTTCACCTCATTGTTCTTTCCCTTCTTTTTCTCTCTCTCTTTTCTCTTACTTTCTCTTCCTCTCTTTCCTTTCCTTAGAATATTTTGGGTAAAGTAGGTCATTCAAACCAGCTAGGCTTAGTGGGGGTTTTGTCCTGGTGTCTATTTGATTTTGTATTTGATTTTATACTACTGGATGGATGTTTTTATAGGTCTAAATAAATGTAGATTTTCTAATTCTTCCTGGAATTTTTTGCATTTTCCATAAAAATGGTCATTTCCTTTACATTTTAAATTTAAAAGAACAATATTGTTTGTAGTCTTGGGGTTATTTCTCAATAAACAATTCAGTATTGCAGAATTAGGCAGGAAAATACTAACATGGGACTGGTAGTTACATGACCTGATTTCTTTTTTTTTTTTTTTAAGATTTTATTTATTTATTTGACAGAGAGAGATCACAAGTAGGCAGAGAGGCAGGCAGAAAGAGTGAGAGGGAAGCAGGCTCCCTTCAGAGCAGAGAGCCCGACCTGGGACTCGATCCCAGGACCCTGAGATCATGACCTGAGGAGAAGGCAGCGGCTTAAACCACTGAGCCACCCAGGCGCCCCCATGACCTGATTTCTTATCACTGCTCTGTCACTAACTATATGGTGCCTTAGGCAAGATATTTAATCTCATCAATTCCTTATCTAAAATTCCTTACCTAAAATTTTGGAAAATTGATCTAGTTCTGAAAATTAAATAAGATAATTCATTTAAAGTATCAGACTCTTTCTACGAGAGTGATCAACAATCACGTTAGTTTTCTTTTTCTCCCTTTTTCTTCCCTTTTACGGATATTTGCAGATATCTATTCTGTGAATTATCTTTACTGATTTCTTTACCTTATAAAATCCCACTCCCTATAGCCACCATACTTCCTGGTCTATTTCTTTCATCTTACGTATTTATACTTGGATACATAGAATAGTTTTAATATGTGAGTGGTTGATTTTCTTTTCTTTTCTTTTTTTAAGATTTTTATTTATTTGACAGAGAGAGAGCACGAGAGCAAGGGCACAGGCAAGGGGAGTGGCAGGCAGTGGAAAAAGGAGAAGCAGGCTCCCCGCTGAGCAAGGAGCCCTATGCAGGGCTTCATTGCAGGACTGTGGGATCATGACTGGCACCAAAGACAGATGCTTAACCAGCTGACCCACCCAGGTACCCCAGTGGTAGATTTTCTAAAAGGCATTCTTAAAAGATAAGCAAAAGTATGTCTTGATCAAACAAAGTTAACTTTCTTAAGCTCAAGTACAATAAATAATAAAATGCCACTTTAAGAGAATCTTAGTAGTGTCTCAGAATAGGGAGGTCAGGGTGGGATCTTTCAGGTTTTAAGATACTAGTCTGAGATTTTCAGGTAGGTTCTGCAAGCAGAGAAAAATGTTGGGATTGGAGCGCAAAATGAAGTGAGTGTTGGTAAACAATATAATAATCTTGAAAAACAAAATTTTTGGTTAATCCACAGAATTATGTTTTAGGACTAAGTATTTCCTAGAACTACAACCAAGGTTTTTATTGCTTGTTCTTAATATTAACACAGGGACAGGAAACTACTCAGTATCTCAACGTTGCTTAATTTAGATACATGAAAGTACTCCTACTCCTATTATTAACACAATGTAAAGAAGTTACACTTATTGCAGTTTTTAGTCACATTCTTTTGGTCATTTCTAACCCTACTACACTGCAATATAAGCCATCAAACAGAAGTACAGGTCTGGATTAGTCATTACTAGTGATTAATGATTACTAGAGTAATCTAACTAGAGTAGTTATTACTCTAATTTTAGAGTGAATTACAAGGTGGAGAATTGATTAGAGTTTGCCAGTTTATGACAATAGCTTTAAATTATTGGGTACAGCAAGTGTTTTGAATCAGTCTTGATGAGTAAGCTGATAGGCTTGATATATAAGCTACTTTCGTTTACTATTTCATCTTTAAAGATTTATTTATTTATTTGAGAGAGAGAGTGTATGTACACAAGTGCGGGGAAGGGAAGAGGGAGAGAATCTTTAAGTAGACTCCCTGATGAGTGTTCTACCCCAGAACCCATGCGATTGTGACCTGAGCCGAAACCAAGAGTCAGTCACTTAACCCACTATGCCACCCGCACACCCCGTCATTTACAATTCACAGGCTCTTTTTATAATGGCAACTATTTCCTGTAACAAGTTGTTTGTCATTGTTTGACATAGGGACAGGAAGATATGTCTGCACTCAGAATTGTTAAACCCAGAGATAGAAAATTATGTTTGTTTCCATTCGAAACATTAGTGGAAGTATATCTATGTTAGAAGATCAATCTGTTAAAAAGTAATTTCATGCAATCTTAATTTAAATCTCAATGACTTTTGAATTGCTGTTATTTCTTTTATTAACAAGGAAAATTATTCACTATCACATGAATTTCATTCTTTTAACAGACAAATATATTCTTTAAGTTCAACATAATGTGAAAGAAATACTGAAAATGATTTTTAATTATTTAAAATGCAGATTTTACATTGTAAATCAACCTATAACCCAAAACCCTGATACACTGGAATATAAACAATGTAGTGCTTCTTATAGTAGATCACATTGGGTTTATTTTATTAATAGTTGTAATAACTCACTGGACAGTTTGACATGCTTATTGGTTTAGCAATCTGCCACTAATTGATATGCTGTACCAACAATTCCACCACTTATCCTAAGTTAATAATGTGTTTCTTAATACCACTCCAGAATGAGTGATAGGAGAAGCTTCACTTTAAACTGATGTTTGAGTGGTAGTTTTAGGATAGTCCTTAAATGGTAAGCTTCCAGTTCAATTAGTGGACTGAGGGTGACAAAATGTTAAATCAACTGTCAATGTAGAGAGTGAAATATTTAATTCCTATAAGAAGAAAAAATTAAATCTTTTATCTAAGGGACACAAGATCTAACTTGGCTTATTATATATACTAAAAATATCCACAAACTAAATAACTAACAGAGTGGTTAATGACACATTAAACAATTTGCAACATGTCTTTCCAAATTACATATAGAAATAATATGCAGTGTCAAGGGGCACAGATTAAAATATGTCACATGAACATTCAAATCCAGTCCTGCCATTTCCAATTTAAGGCTTAATTACTTCATTACTTAAGTTTTCTGAGGCTTTATTTCTTCATCTATTAAATGGATAAAACAAGGTTGCTGAAGATTGCATGGGATAGCACTTACAAAATTCTCCTGAAATGCCTTGTAAAAGCAAAGATGATTTAGCTCTTTCTTCTTCTTCTTCTTCTTCTTCTTCTTCTTCTTCTTCTTCTTCTTCTTCTTCTTCTTCTTCTTCTTCTTCTTCTTCTTCTTTTTTTTTTTAAAGATTTTATTTGTTTATTTGACAGAGAGAGAGAGAGAGAGAGAGAGAGGGAGAGATCACAAGTAGGCAGAGAGGCAGATGGGGGTGGGGAGTCGGGGGTGGAAACAGGCTTCCTGTTGTGCATAGGGCCTGATGCAGGGCTTGATACCAGGACCCTGAGACCATGACCTGAGCCAAAGGCAGAGGCTTAAACCACTGAGCTACCAGGCGCCCCTAGCTCTTTCTCCTTTTAATTGGTGATGTTATTATGTGTTTATAATCATATGCACTATTTCCCCTGTATAAGAGTAAAATTGATCTTTTCTTACACCATTTTCTTATATGATTTTACAGCTTTTATATTAAACTTTGTCTTATAATTAATTCTACTTATAAACTGTCATAATCCATAACTCTTTTTTGGCCTATGGGATATGTTCTCTGATTATAGCAGAATTAATTTAGAAATCAATTTATTAAAACCAGAAAATCCCCAAATATTTCAAATGATGAAAAGGAAATTATAAACAAAAATTAGAAAATATTTCAGTATTTTGTGGATGAAAATAAAGAAATACCAAATTTTGTGAGATGTAGCAAAAGCAGTGCTTAGAGTAAAACCTTAAGCTTTGAAAGATTTTATTTCATTCCCCTGTATTTGGTTTATCTTGAATTATGACCCATGTGCACTTGGAAAGAAGATGTATTCTGAAGTTTTGGGGTATATATTCCATAAATGTCAGTAAGATTAAGTTGATTAGGAGTGATGATCAGATCTTTTGTATTCTTTCTTTAATCTTAAAAGAAATTCAGTACATTTAAAAAAATATTTATTTATGATCCATAAGATCATGACCTGAGGGGAAACCAAAATTCAGACTGTTAACCAGCTGAGCCACCCAGGCATCCTTGGATCTTCTGTATTCTTGATTTTCTCTCCACTTACTCAGTTACTGAAATAGGGGTATTAAAATTTCAGTTATGATTGTGGATTTCTCTATTTTTCTTTTATTCTGTTGGTTTTGCTTCATGCTTTTGAAGGTCTCTTGGTGTATGCACATTTAGGATTTGTATATTTTCTTGATAAATCATTCTCCTTATCATTATCAAAAGTCTCTCTTTGTCTCTGGTTTTATTTCTTGTCTCATATTTTACATTTTTTGATGTAACTCTAGTTCCACAAGCTTTCTTATTTTTACAACTTTCATGGTTATCATTTTCTATCCTTTTACTTTCAGGGTACTGTGTTTTTATCTTTCAAAGGTGTGTTATAAACAGATAAAATTGGATTTTGCTTTTTTAACCAGATGGTTTGACTGGCAAATTCTATGAAGTATTAAAAGAAGAAATAATGTCAGTATTAAGCAGACTCTCAAAAAGTACTGGAGGAGGAAATACTTCTCAAACTAATCCTGATACCAAAATCTGATATTATAAGAAGAGACTGATACCTCACTAGGGAATAGACCACAAAGAATCCTGAACAAAGTGTTAGCAAATTGAATCTAGCAATATATAAAAATGAGAATATAACATGAATGAGTGAGGTTTATCTGAGACTTGACATTAAAATCAATATAACACATTACATTATAGAATAAAGGAGCAAAATCATATAGCCATCATAACAGGTGCATAAAATATGTTTGCTAATATTCAATGCCCTTTAATCATAAAAATCCTTAGGAATTCTGGAGTAGAAAAGAAAAGAAATAGAAAAAAATAGAAAGAAAATTTTCCTCCATTAAATAAGGGTACTTATAAAACTCCACAGCAAACATTATGCTTAATAAATTAAATGTAGCCCCCTAAAATAGGGAACAGGGCAAGAATACTCTCTCCATGACTTGTATTCAACATTGTATTGGATATTCTAGCGACTTCAGTAAAGGCAGACATATAGTTTCGGAAAAAAGTGAAACTCACTCCCTCTTTTTTTAATTCTCAGATGACATGATTGAATTTATAAAAAACCTAAAGGAATCTATAAAAACAACTACTAGATTAATAAAAGTTAGCAAGTTCAAAATATACAAGTTCAACATATGAAACTAAATTACATTTCTATGTACTACCCACAAAGCTTTTCAAAATGAAAAGCTTTAAAATTGAATTTACTATAGCACCAAACATCATAAAATACTTAGTCATATGGCAAGCCTTCACAACACAGAAGCTTGAGTCTTCAGTTCTGGAAAATTGCTTTGTCTTCCCCTAACTGTCCCCTATTTTGTGTGTTCCGTACGGAATTTAAGTAAATCAGGATACCTACCCCTCAAAATTGGTATATCTGATTTTCTTTTCTGTACTTGCTCAACCCGATTTCAGGACAATTTCTTCATGATTTTCATTATTCTTTACTGTTTATAGATCAAGAAAGTGAGGCACAGAAAGACAAGTAATTGTTCAGATCGTTTGGCTAGTGTTTGAACTGCTATATGAAAGCCGGCTATGTGACTCGGGAGCACACAATCCTAACCAAAAACATTCTACTGCCTTTTAGAGAAAATATTTTGTAATACATAACTTGATGTTTAATTAAGAAATATGTCTTATCAAGAAGAGAACCCACAAAGAAATATTACTATGCATTCGTAATGCTATATTAAAGATCATATTTTCTAGAAATCATATATTAAAGGTCCCAGCTCATTTTGATTTAGAACTATGATAAATCTTGGTGCCCAAAAGATTTTTCTAGTGAATGTTTTTCTAAAAAGATTTATTTATTTACTTGAGAGAGAAAGATAGTGGGCGTGGGAGGAGGGGTAAAGGGAGAGACAATCTCAGGGTCATGAGATCATGACTCAAATGGAAACTAAGAGTTGGGCACTCAACTGAGTAAGCCAGCCAGGTGTCCCTCTAGTAAACATTTAAAATAAAATCGAGTGGGAAATTTTTTTCTTAACCCAGATTGCAAAATCTTCATGCTCAGAAGCCATGTTACATAATGTTTCATAACTTGTAGTGGATACCTTATTATCGTTCCCTATGAATATTGCATCATTAATATTCTGAGATTTTGGAAATTATATTACTTATGTTAATGATTTTAAAAGTATACACAGTAGCCAATTAGCATACTTGGAATTATGCTGATAAATCTATTCCCTTTTTTTTAAACAGAAGTATGGATAATATATGCCATATGATTTTATTTTGTAGCTATAACAATAAGTTAGAATTTATGTTTAAGTACTAAAGTCTTATATATTTGTTTGATTTTATTCTTTTTTCTACACATTAGGGAGTGTTTTTATTTTTATTTTTTAAATTTTTTAAAAGATTTTATTTATTTATTTGACAGAGATCACAAGTAGGCAGAGAGGCAGGCAGAGAGAGAGGAGGAGAAGCAGGCTCCCCACTGAGCGGAGAGCCCGATGCGGGGCTCAATCCCAGGACCCTGGGATCATGACCTGAGCTGAAGGCAGAGGCTTTAACCACTGAGCCACCCAGGTGCCCCTAAGGAGCGTTTTTAAAAAGATCTGAGTCTGATGAGTGTTTTTGTATAAATTTCCACCTAAGCCATTATTTTCTATTTTTCTTCATCTTTTTGGTCTAAAGCAATAAAATAGTGTAAATAAACGAATTTATTATATTTCAAGCAGTTGTAATAACAAGTGGCACATATATAACATTTAGAATAGCAGTGATATAGAAACAAGATATTTGGCTTTGCAGTTTCTTGGCATAATGAAAGTTAAATGTTGACTTCCAATTTGAATGTCAATGTTTTCTAATCTAGCTAGTAGTCCTTCATGCATTCTCCTTAAACATACCACAAATTAGCTATGAAGACAAGGAAATTTGAAATACGAAAAAATTAATGCGCACATTCTATAAAGAGAGGGGTTCTCATGGGCGGCTGTGCTATGCTGCCACAGAGAAACCGCTCTATTGAAAAGCAGGAATGTTCATCTTTGTGGTTTTCTGCACAGTGCTCCCTGATGCACGGCACATTCACGGTTCCCTATGTTATCTTTGGTTCTGAAAAATCTGTATCCATCTAAAATCAGTGCAGCTGAACCTCTAGAGTTGTGGTTTTCAATCCTAGGTACTCCAATATATTGTGGGATGCTCCTGAAAGGATTTGATACCACGAGTCTTTTCTGGTGCGTTTGAAATGGGGCTTAAGTATTTCTGTTCTTCAGAAGTTGTGCTGGCCATTCACATTGAGAACTACATAACGTGAGTGCTCCTTTTTGAGGCAGCCAGGAGTCCGGTCCACCAGCCACATTTTAGAGCCTCCTCACATCAATTTAAATGACCTCAATTCCTATAGAAAAATCTGGGGAGAAATAAAGAACAGTCATAGTCGGGAACAGAATCCTAGAATGTATGTCTTTTCATGTAAGGCATTGGAGGCGGAGACAAAAACACCTCTGTTATTAATGCTGAAATGTAATGTAGCAAATTTTCGGGTCCTTCACCTCTTCCACTAATTGGAGGAACAGAAGCTGAGGGTAAGAGAAATTTTACCTCATTGTGGCAGACATCTTTGGTGAGGAATGGGTTTGTATCAAACAGCAGAAAATGGGCCTTTGGTGGGGTCTTTGGTGGGGAATGGGTTTGTATTCAAGAGTAAAAAATGAGCCAGAAGCCATCTACACACTTTATTTATTTATTGATCAACACTAGATCTGGATGAGGCCCGTGGGGTAGGGATGGGAAGGATAAATTAGAAAATGTGAAAGAAAATATCATCTTGAATATTCAGTAGAGGAGAAGAACTCAGAAAATGACTTGTTGTGAAAACATTAAAAAAAAAAAAGATTGTCAATATTGATTGAAGAGTTATGGCCTATAAGAATAGAAAAAGAGGGGTGGCCTGGGGGGCTTAGTGGGTTAAGCATCTGTCTTCTGCTCAGGTCACAATCCCAGGGTCTTGGTTTCAAGTCCTGCATCTGACTCCCCGCTCAGCAGGGAGCTTCTCCCCCTCCCTCTGCCACTTCCCCGCTTGTGCTCTCACTCTCTCTCAAAGAAAGAGAAAGAAAAGGAAAGGAAGGAAGGAAGGAGAAAATTTTAGGGTAAGACTTAGTTGAAATAAAAAAAAAAAAAACCTCTTTAGAATAATTGTTACCTAATTTTGCATGTTAATGTTTCCCCAGCATTTTAGTACCATTATTTGTCTGAAAGGCTACCAATTTTGTCTTGCTCAATTTTTAAGGTCAATACTTTTTAGATTTACCAATATATTTTACCTTTTTTTTTTCTGCTGACTGAAATTTCTTTACATCTGACTTCCCCTACTAAATTTAGTTTTTCTCTTGCAGTTTATTCTTTAGATGTTTTTTTTTAAATGTGATTCTATGTATTCTTTTTTTTTTTAAGATTTTATTTATTTATTTGACAGAGAGAGATCACAAGTAGATAGAGAGGCAGGCAGAGAGAGAGGGAGAGAGGGAAGCAGGCTCCCTGCTGAGCAGAGAGCCTGATGTGGGACTCGATCCCAGGACCCTGAGATCATGACCTGAGCCGAAGGCAGCGGCTTAACCCACTGAGCCACCCAGGCGCCCCATTCTTTAGATGTTTTGAACTTTTAAATGAAAGTGGCTTTACTTTTCTCTTAGACTTGAATGTTTTAACAGTGGATATAAAGTGAAATTCTAAGTTTTTACATTATTTTTTTTTTGACATTGAAACTATTTTAACTCTGGCTATCATTTTTGCTTATGAGAAGTCTGCTACCATTCTAATTACTGATTTTCTGATTGGTATTGATTTCTCCTTGGTATCTTTTAAGAACTTATCTCTTTGTTTATTGTTTTGTATTCACACTACAATTTATCTAGGTGTAGATTTTTTAAAATTTATTTTACTTAGAAATTATGGACTTCTTTAACATGAAACTTATTGCATGTATTTTCTATTGGAAAACTCTCTGTCTATTCTTCAAATACTGTTTCTCTCTCATTCTCTTCTTTTCAAAATCCCATTATATGTCTATTAACTATATCCAAGCAATCATCCATGTTCCTTAATATCTCTCTAATATTTCTCAGGTACCTTAGTCTGCATGCTGCATATAGGGTGATTTTTTGGAACAATGTACTTATAATGTACTAGTTTTTCTCTTCTGCTGATTTTCTTTTGCTGTTTAACTTTCCATTGGTGTTTTGTGTATTTCAGTGATTATATATATTTAATTTTTATTGACTTTTCCAAATCATCCAAGATAGCTAAATAGTTGGCTAGATATAGTTTAGATACACACATTCTTGCTTTCTGAAATAATATTTTTCTTTTATATCTTTATATCCTTGAACACCAAAATATTCTTACTCTGCGACTTCTATTATCTACAATTCTTGTGGAGTGAATTGTGCCATTTGTTGGTTTGCAGACCTTTCATATGGTAGTTTGTTTCTTCTTGAAATGAGGAATTTTAGACTTTGAGTTTATTTTCAGTTGGAGATACTGTCCACAGGACTCGCACTTGTTTCACTTGTTCTGGATGACAGACCACTCTATATGGTGCACAGTTCTGCATTTATTTCAGCCAGGAGTCATTATTTTCATATTTCATGTCTCATAAATATATTGGCCCAGGTTTAAGTTAAAACAGAGTGCTCTCATCTCCTCTTGATTCAAGGCTTAGGCTATTAATTTTTCACTGCACTTTTTTCCTACTACTACCCTGGATGGAGAGCTTGTCACATCCCCAGGCCAAAGCAAAAAGCCACCCTAGCCTAATCCATGGCTTGTAAATAGAAAGCTCTTATAGTTTCCAACTATATGCATTGCGCTGAATTCTACCCTCTAGTCATTAGATGCTTATTTCTACCTTTCCTGGAAATAGCTCAAGAGAATAGGAATCTTGTCTGCTGTGTTTACCTCTGTATTTTTAGCATATAGAACTGTACCTGATATATTATTAATAAATACTGATGAAATAAGGAAAGAATGAAAGGTTATAGTCACTGTAATTCACATATTTTTGTTGATCAGACAGCATTTATTAGTTTGCAATGTTTTATAATAAAAATCTTTCAAACATGATTTCTGTTTGAATTTACATTGAATAGTTATATCTACTCCCAGCATTTATTCTCTGTATACCATGTACTTAGTTCCTTTATTTTTTTCATATAAAGTACATTTCTGGTTAAGGATTATTCTGACCTTAGTTGTTAGAATATATGTAACTTTTTGTTTATTCTTATTTAGCCAAAAGACACCAAACAAGGGCTTAAACTAATTTAGCAAGAGGTCTGAAGGTGGGAGAATCTGCACTTTGTCAGTTTTCAGGGGCTTAGTGATGTTCAAAACTCGATGATTCTCTTTGCCTTTCTAGAATCTAAGTCTCATACAGGTTCCTTAGTCTGAGCATCACTACAAGAAAAAGGATTTTTCTTTCTTTGAGTTGGGATATCATTCCCAGAAACCCCTCAATAGTTTTACCACCCATAGGTCAGAATCAGTCCACATGCAAATACCTAAAGAGGCTTGGAAAATATACACCTGGGAAAGAATTGGATTTCCGTATTTGCTTTAAAAAACATTGTTTACATCCTGAGACTAAGCGTGTCACTTTCCCAAACCAATTTGGAATTTTGTGTTTTTTTTTTCTTTTTTTAAGATTTTATTTATTTATTTGACAGAGAGATCACAAGTAGGCAGAGAGGCAGGCAGAGAGAGAGAGGGTAGCAGGCTTCCTGCCGAGCAGAGAGCCCGATGCGGGGCTCAATCCTAGGACCCCGGAATCATGACCTGAGCCAAAGGCAGAGGCTTAACCCACTGAGCCACCCAGGTGCCCCTGGAATTTTGCTTTTAAAGAACTGAGAATAGCTGCTAAAGTGGCAAGTGATAGGGTTTCCTGTACTTACTGGCTCACATTTTTTTGGTTTCTTGATTATCAAAAGAGCTGTGGCTTTCTTTTAATATGTTAGGTAAAAATCTACTAAAGAAAAACTGATTAAGACTTAGAAAACTTTATTTGTGAAATGATTTTGCTATCCTTTACATACTTACAGGTTAATAATAAATTATTAATAATAAAATTATATTAATTTATTATATAATTATTATATAATATAATTTATTATTAATATAATTTATTATATTAATAATAAAATTAAATTATTAATAATAAAAATGAGTTAAGCACTTGAAGAAATTCCATCAATTTTAAAGAGGAATAAAACCACTAGTCACAAACTTTATACAAAAATTTGCTTCAGAAAGAGTCTGAAACAGTCAAATTACACTCATCAAGATATACATTTTGACAATTTTTTTCTCAAATGTTAATACATAGCTTTATCATCTGGAATTGAATTAAGTATCCTGCACACTAATTTGTTACCCGTTAGGTTATAAAATTCAGTGATTTTTTTGAGTAAGTTTGTCTGAATATAAATGAAAATATTTTTAGCTAATATGAAAATATTTTAAGCTTAACCCATAATCCTTTTTTCCCCCAGATTATGTCAAGGAACTTTAATGATTCAATAAAAACTTGTGGGTTCCCTACTACATGTTGGGATCTATTCTAAATGCTCAGCTAATAATAGAAAGCAAGGGGGACATGCACCTTGCCCTCATGGAACTTACCCATCAGAAGAAAATACAGATTTGTTTGTCATGATTGTTGGTAGATTTAGATGAGAATGTGTATATGATTTGGTGTCTGTCCATGTCCATTACTCACAAACTGTTAACTATTATTAATTAAAAAAAATAATACTCAAAGTGTTATGAGAAGTGAATTGTATGGTTTCGTAGAAGAATATATAAGGAACAGAGAGATCTCTTTGAGGCAAGTCTGAGAATGAGGCATTCATTGAATGTTCAGGGCCTGGGCTTATGTGCCCTTCGAGTCAGTCCTTGCTCTTCCTCTTCATTTTTCCATGCTCCATGGAATGACCTGTTAGCTTGTTTCTCCTCCTCCTCCTTCTTTTTTAAGATTTTGTTTATTTATTTGACAGAGACAGAGGGAGCAGAAGCAGGGGGAAGCAGCAGGCAGAGAGAAAGGGAAGAGCAGGCTTTCTGCTGAGCAGGGAGCCCTGTGTGGGACTCCTTGATCCCAGGACCCTGGGATTATGACCTGAGTTTAAGGCAGATGTTTAACCAACTGAGCCACCCAGGCGCCCTGTTGGCTGATTTCTGAAAGGAGTTAACCAGTGGGAGATGCTGGTTAGAGAAGAAAGAAAGGGAAAATGAAGAAGCCAATGAGTTCTCTTCCACTCCTCTGCCAAAAGGACTTACCTGGTAGCAGCTACATTTCCTCCATCTGGTTGTGCTAAATAGGCCTACTGTAGTTCCAGCTTCTGCCAGGTGAATTGATAATCATGGGCTTCACAAACATGCCTTCTTCCTCTTTCACTACACACTAGTGTTGACAGTGGCTATCTCCTGTTGCTAATCTCCCTCCCCTGTAGGGATTCTCAGCTTCTCACCTTCTGTTCAACCAATTTCTCTTTGCTCTGTTCTCTTTGTTATAAACATTCAAAGTGGATTTTGTTTGGTTTGGATGTTTGTTTGCTCATTTGTTTACCATGAGACACCAGGTAAAAAGTGGCAATGAGACATGTTCTAGATAGCACAAAGAGATATGTTCTAGGTAGAACAGAGTATATAATACTGTTTCTATGTATTATAGAAAGCCACTGGAAAATGTTGAGCATATATTATTATTATTTTGAGAAAATGATAATGTACTGAAGCAGATGTAAATACCTATTAATAATCTTATGTTGCAGTTTTTCAAAATTTTCATTTTTTAAGAGAAAATTCTTGGATTCTCTGTCTTTCCTTGACTCTGTACTCTTCAAATCCTGGTTCCCCTACTTACTGGTTACCTGATGTTGTATTAAGTTACTTTACCTCTCTGTGCCATAGTTTACTCAATTGTAAAATGGAAATAATAATAGTAACTATTTACTATACCTTATAAAGAGCGTAAAACGATGTGCCTAGCATACAAAGAGTGCACTAAAATTGTGAATAATTATTATTATTGTTGTTACTTGCCAATTTTAAAGGCGAGGAAACTACTTTTTGTTCTGATAAGTGAGGAATGATTTTTTTGCTTCGCCTAACCTAGACCTTAAGCAAACTTTTAGGGCTGTGGAAAAATGAATGGAAGTGAATGCTGCAAAGGTTTTGAAGAATCTTGTATGACATATAAAATTTAATTAAATATCTGGAGATTAGGAATTATCAATGGTTAAGGGAAATAATTACATTCATCTTTTTATAATTATTTTTTAAGAGAATAATCTGAAACCTTTTGGTAATGGAATTGGAAGGAGGTGAGAGTGGAAACTGAGGGGAGTATAAGAAAGCCCCCAAACCCTTCAGTACAGATATCAGGAAAGGCACTGTTAACCCATATGGTGTCTTTGTGCTAACTGAAAGGAGACTCCCCTTTCTCCATGCAGATGGAGTGTCATGCAGGAGCATATGGTTTGGTGAACAGACTTTCCAAGCCAAGAGTCCTTATGAAGTTAACAAACTGCCCCAGTTTACACTGTAAGCACCCCAGACTTTACCTAGCACCTGGCAGAGGCAGTTAAGAATGAGTAAATTGGAAGGGGAGATGAACCATGAGAGACTATGGACTCTGAAAAACAACCTAAGGGTTTTGAAGGGGCGGGGGGGGGGGGAGGTGGTGGGAGGTTGAGGAGCCGGGTGGTGGGTAATAGGGAGGGCACGTATTGCATGGAGCACTGGGTGTGGTGCAAAAACAATGAATACTGTTACGCTGAAAAGAAATTTAAAAAAAAAAGAAAAGAAATCTGAGGGCCAATCAAAAAAAAAGAATGAGTAAAGAATAAGTTGGATTTCATTTTTTTAAAACATTTTTTTCCCCAAAGATTTTATTTAAGAGAGAGGGAGAGAGAAATGAGAGAGAGAGAGAGAGAGAAAGAGTGAGCATGAGCAGAGGGAGGAGCAGAAGGAAAAGTAGATTCCTTGCCTGCTGAGCATGGAGCGCAATGCCAGGCTCAGTCCCAGTCCCCTGGGATGATGACCTGAGCTGAAGGCAGACACTTAATTGACTAAGCCACCCAGGAACCCTATAAGTTGGATTTCAAAACGAGTCCCCTGTAGACTAACTCTTGCCTTTCAGTGATAGTCACGTGGGGATGGGGCTCATTCCTCAAGAAGGTTTAATCTCAGGACAGAAATGAATCCTTTGGGGCGCCTGGGTGGCTCAGTGGTTTAAGCCGCTGCCTTCGGCTCAGGTCATGATCTCAGGGTCCTGGGATCGAGCCCCGCATCGGGCTCTCTGCTTGGCAGGGAGCCTGCTTCCCTCTCACTCTCTCTGCCTGCCTCTCTGCCTACTTGTGATTCCTCTCTGTCAAATAAATAAATAAAATCTTTAAAAAAAAAAAAAAGAAATGAATCCTTTATGAATGATGACAAGCAAGCA
Source organism: Meles meles (assembly GCF_922984935.1). Classification (NCBI taxonomy): domain Eukaryota; kingdom Metazoa; phylum Chordata; class Mammalia; order Carnivora; family Mustelidae; genus Meles; species Meles meles. The sequence continues at coordinate 159,146,067 of NC_060066.1, read as the reverse complement.
TACAATTGATTATATATAGAGAGTAAAAAAAAAATCTATCAGTATTTAGCAAACAAATGTTAAAGTCAGTGTGACTCACTGTTAATGAAACTCAAGGACATAGCACAACAGTAAAAATATTACTTTATTATTTATTTTATGTTTTTCTTCTTCAAGGCAAATTCTTTCCCTGTCACCTTACTGTTAATTCTGTTTCTTCCTCATAAAAAAAGAGCAAATTTACTTCTAAAAAAATGCTTTGGAGTACTGTCAAAAAACTTTCTGATAGAAAGCCAAGCATATATCTCCTTTGTTATACAGGAATACATTATTTCATATACAAAGGAAATATTTATTAACCACCTTTTGTGGGTTGTCTATGAAGTATTTGACTGATTTATACATGCATGTCTGTAAGCTCTGTATTCTAACCATTCTCTCTGAATAAGATGCAATGTATAGTTTCTTATAATCAGAAAATTTTTATTCTTTCTTTTTAAATGTATTCTGAATGCTTCAAATTTGCAGGAACATTTTGGCAGAATTTGGGAGCAGATTGCAAGCATCATTACTTTGGCACTGTCAATAGCTTACCTAATTTAATGGGTATATTTTAGCACATTTTTCATTTGATTATAGCTGCCACAGATAGGAATCCTATCCTTATGTGAAAGTTACAGCAGTGATGACAAGTATAGATGTCAATTCCAGAATTATGGACTGAGGCCTCCAGCTAAATCATCCCCAAGACAGTTTGGCACATCTAGATTCGTAAAAATAAGTGATGAATGTCAACTCTTTCTGATTAGGTGACAAGCCAGAGGTACCCCCTGAGTATAACTAAGTTCTAGAATAAACTTAAGAGAACATAAATAATGGTAACTTTAAAATATTTTATTCCTATTGCTGTATGTAGTTTTAAATATGTAAGTCTATTTAAAGGAATAAATATACTTACAGAAGTTGTTTGCTGAGGTAAGTTTGACCTAGTTATACATTGTTATGATACTGATTTAAAAAAATTAAAGTTTGCAAGAAAAGTAACTAACGTTCTTTGTAGTTGAGACCAAACTTATGAATCCTTTTTGGTCATAATGAAATTTTGAAAATCCAATAACATCTGTCAATTCAAAGATTATCTATTTTGTTTCACAACATCTATCAGAGTTATTTTAAAAGGCAGTAGCAATGAAATTAACTGGGTGATTTACTTAAAAGTCAGAAGCACAGTAGGAAAAGCATATGATACTAAGAACCATATGTTTATCTTAGAAGCAGGATAAATTATCAAAACACGGCAGCATAAGAAACTTGAGAAAAATTCCCAGAATGTGGAAGTTTTAAATTTATGTTACTGGTTCAGTTAGGTTGTTACTTCACTTTCTTTCATTTGTTTGTTTGTTTTAGTATTTCTCCTTCATCTTGCTAAGGAAAACTGTATGTAGGGACACCTGGGTGGCTCAGTAGGTTAAGCAAGGCCTTTGGCTCAGGTCATGATCTCAGGGTCCTGGGGTCCAGCCCTGTGTCCGGCTCCCTGCTCAATGGGGAGCTTGCTTCTCCCTCTCCCTCTTCTCCTCCCAACTGCTAATGTCCTGTCTCTTTCTCTCTCTCAAATAAATAAACAGATAAATAATCTAAAAAAAAAAAAGAAAAGAAAACTGTATATATATGATTCAAAGAACATTTTTTTAAAAATATTTTATTTATTCGACAGAGAGAAATCACAACAAGGCAGAGAGGCAGGCAGAGAGAGAGGAGGAAGCAGGCTCCCTGTGGAGCAGAGAGCCCGACGCGGGGCTCCATCCCAGGACCCCGGCATCATGACCTGAGCCGAAGGCAGAGGCTTTAACCCACTGAGCCACCCAGGCGCCCCCAAAGAACATTTTTAAATGAAATATGAAAATGTAAACCTCTATTATCTTTACCTTTTATTCAAAAACATCCACATAAGAAAAGATATATTTTAATGGTGGTTATTCCATTTTAAATTCCTAATAGATACTTGCTTCCCAAATAAGAGTTGTTGTAAGAAGAAGCAATAACCTTTCTTGAAGCAGTCAGTCTTATTACACAGAGTATGTGCCAGATAGACCTCAAGATGACTCCCTGATGGTGCACTTGTATAATGAAACCAGGTGAAAAAAGAAGCTATGATTCTTAAAACAGAACATCTAACTTTCCACATTTAATAAGTCATTTCTGAACCCTTGCTGAATGTACTTATTTTATGCATTACATGTTCATTTTCAGAGAGATGATAGCTGCTCTTTAGCCTACAAGCAATGTTTTACATTGCAAACAAGTGAGAGAAAGGTTAAGGTGAGTTAATAGTGAATATGGCAATTTGCCTGCCATTTTATTCACCATTAATAAGTGATAAATTATTTTAATAACATAAATGGGTTGCACTTCTCATAAGTGTAATTAATAAAAAGTATACATTTTTGATGAAGAAATGGTCAGAATTACCATATAGGATATGTGGCCAATATTTAAACAGATTGGTTTCAATTTGTGTACCCTGTTGCCATTCATCATGATCAAGGGTTTCTTCTAAAATGGAATAATATTCCATATCTCACAACTAATTTGTCTCCTCAAACCAGTTAGCAAATGAATCCCTAGAGCAATTAGGCAGGTTGAGAAAGCTATGGACTTGCTCAGATTTCTATAATAAGATTCTATTTGATAAATATTTAAGAGTTAAATAAAAGAATTCACAGAGATATATACTTACTTGAATACATTTATTACTAAAAGATATTTGTGTAAGTTATGGAATGCACTCAATTTTTAGTAATACAAGTCCTCCAAAACTGACTCTGACTTAAATGAATAGGTGTTTTATTTTCCTATACTTATTTCCACTATAAGTACTAATATCAGGCTGGTGAAGTAGCTCAGAGATGTCACCAGAAATACCAGCTTCTTCCAACTGTCTACTCAGCCATATGAATTTTGTCCTGCTTATTGCCAGCATGTTGCATGTGCCATCTTTAACATCATGTTAATATTATCATCAGAAAGATGAGAAAGAACAAAAGGACAAGACATAGAGAAGAGGGCAACAGTACCTGTCTCTTTTAAACAGTTAAGCCCCTAGTGACATTGACTTATAGAACTTTAGCCTGGTTTGGGTCACATTGCCAACCTTATATTCAAAGGAGTTTGGGAGATGGAGGATTTTAATATTTATTGAACTACTACCCTGAACAAAATTGGAACTCTATTAGTAAAGAAGGGGGGATATGGGTACTAGAATGCTTCTGAGAATTTGAAGCATTCACCTACAGGAGACTCCTTTCAGATCTAAAGACAAAGCAGATTAAAAGCAAAGAGATGGGATTGGGAGGGAGACAAACCATAAGTGACTCTTAATCGCACAAAACAAACTGGGGGTTGCTGGGGGGAGGTGGGGTTGGGAGAGGGGGAGGGGGGTTATGGACATTGGGGAGGGTATGTGCTATGGTGAGTGCTGTGAAGTGTGTAAACCTGGTGATTCACAGACCTGTACTCCTGGGGATAAAAATACATTATATGTTTATAAAAAATAAGAAATAATAAAAAAAAGTAAAGAGATGGAAAAGCATTCATCACACAAATGGTAGCAAAAAGAAAGCTAGGGGCAACAATACTTTTACTAGACAAAATACACCTTACAACAAAGAGTATATAAGAGACAAAAATGACACTATATAATCATAAAAGTAATAATAAAAAAATAACAATTATAAATTTTTATGCACCAACATGGGAGTACACAAGCATATAAAGGAGCTAATAATAAACATAAAGAAAGTACTCAGTAGTAATACAATTATAGTAGAGGACTTTACCACCCCACTTACATCAATGGATGGATCATGCAAACAGAAATATAATAAGGAATCAGTGGCTTTGAATGACACACTGGACCAGAAGGATCTAACAGATATATTCAGAACATTCCATCCTAAAACAGCAGAACACACATTTTTTTCAAGTGCACATGGCATATTCTCCAGAACAGATCATGTTAGACCACAGAGCAAGTCTTAACTAGTTCAAAAAGAGAATAGTTCCATACCATTTATTATTTTTTTTCCAGTCACAACACTGTGAAACTAGAAATCAACCACAAGAAAAAAATCTGGAAAGAACACATGGAGGTTAAATAACATGTAACTAAACAATCAATGGGACAACCAAGAGGTCAAAGAGGAAATAAAAAAAAATACATGGAAACAAATGAAAATGAAAACACATGGTCTCAAATCTTTGGGATGAAGTAAAAGTTGTTCTAAGAGGGAAGATAATGGAAATACAAGTGTACCTCAAAAGCAAGAAAAATATCAGGTAAATAACTTAACCTTACACCTAAATGAGGTAGAAAAAGAAACAACAAACAAAACCCAAAATCAACAGAAGAAAGGAAATAATAAAGACTAGAGTAGAAATAAATGAAATAGAAACTAAAACAATAGCACAGATGAATGAAATCGAGCTGTTTCTTTGAAAAGAGCAAAGAAATTGATAAGCCATTAGCCAGATTCATCAAACAAACAAACAAACAAAAGAGAGAGAGAGGACTCAAACAAAATCAGAAACAAAAGAGGAGAAATAACAGCCAACTCCACAGATACACAAAGGATTAAAAGAAAATATTATGAAAAATTATGCCAAGAAGATGGACAACCTAGAAGAAATGGATAAATTTCTAGAAACACATAACCTCTTAAAACTGAATCAGGAAGAAATCAAAACCTTAAACAGATGAATTATCAGCAATGTAATTGAAGCAATAATAAAAAACTCCCAACAAACAAAAGTCTAGGATGAGATGGTTTCACAGATGAATTCTACCAAACATTAAAAGAAAAGTTAATAACTGTTTTCTTTAACTATTGCAAAAATAGGAAGGAAACTTACAAATTCATTCTATGAGGCCAGAATTACCCTGATGCTAAAATCAGGTGAAAGACTCTAAACAAAAGGGAACTACAGGATGATATATCTGATAAACATAGATGCAAAAATCCTCAATAAAATATTAACAAACCAAATCCAATAATATATTTAAAAAATTATTCACCACAATTAAGTGGAATTTATTCCTGTGTTTTTTTCCAGGATAGACATCTCCCCATAGAAAGAGAAGCTCTGATTCTGATCTAAAAAGTTAACTCTACCCACACCCACCCCGACTGTAGCTATTTGATTTGCTCCCTAATGAAAATTATTGCTCATGGTGTTTGGAAAAATTATGATTGAGCAGTGCAGTACTTAATTAAAAAAATTCCCATCCATGGAAAATTATTTAATATCAATATAAAATTCCAAAATTATAGAGGAGATTGTTTTAGAGTTAAGCTTTTGTATTAACACAGGATTCTAATATTTAAAAATCCTGTCCTACACCCACATCATAAAGTCATTCTGTCTTGATCTCAATCTAAAGTGACAGAGGCAAGTACAGTAAACAGTTCTTATTTGTCAGTAATCAGACCACAAAATCTGAGTTAATAAAATAACCTTTAACACAAAAGAGTAATAAAGATGGAATTTGTGTTATTTTGCTGAAGATGTCATGACAAACTATCCCAAACTAGATGCCTTAGACAACAGAAAATTGTTTCACAGCTCTGGAAGCTATAAGCCCAACATCAAATTGACAGTAGGTTTGATTTCTTCTGAGACTTCTCTCCTTGGCTTGCAGATTGCTACCTTTTTACCATGTTCTTAAATGGTCTTTCTTCATGTGCATGCTCCTGGTATGTCTTTGTATGTATAGACTACATTTTCTTATAAGGACATAATTCATATTGGACTAAGGCCCATCTTAATGCCTGATTTTAATTTAAGCAACTCTTTAAAGACCTTATTTCCAAATACAGTCATATTCTGGCACATTTGGGATAACTGCTTTAACATACGAAGTTTATTTAAAAAAAATATATATTTATTTGAGAAGAGACCGGTGGGGGAGGGGCAGAAAGACAGAGAATCTTAAGTGCACTGAGTGCACTTAAGTGGACTGCACTGAGTGGAGCCAGAAGTGGGGCTCAATCGCATGATTCTGAGATCATGACCTGAGTGGAGGTGGAGAGTCAGACACTTAACCAACTGAACCGCCCAAGTGCCCCAATATGAATTTTAAAGACAAGGGGCACAATTCAGACCATAACACGTCTATTTAGACACCACTTTTCTTCCATACCTTCTTATTTATTGGACATTAGACTTCAGCTAAAATGTATAAAACAAGTAATAACATGAAATAATATATCTTTTCATATTGTAGTAATACACCATGTTTTTCTGATCAAGAATATGCTACTATTTTAACAAATACAGAGGGCAACTTATTTAAATACAAGGTCTAATAAAATCTTGGTTTTTGTGATAAAATCGATTTCAGATTAGATCACGCTATTGACATATAATGTGTTATTAATGCATCTATTAATCTAACTATATTTTTATCAATACTTATTTAATAATGCTAGCCAGTGTAGGAAAAAAATGTCATTCTAGGTAAGAAATTTATGACTTGTATCATTCACTGCTAACAAACATAACTTTTATTCTATATTAGCAAAATAGTTCTGATTCATTATTTTAAAGACTCCTGTGTAAAATAATACAGCTTAAAAATGAGAAAATATTTTTATATGTAGGATAGTACATTCAAGAAAGATTGTTTTGTGGTGCCTGGGTGGCTTAGTCAGTTAAGCGGCCTACTCTTGATATCAGCTCATGTCATAATCTCAGGGTAGTGAAATCCAGTTTAAGATTCTCTTTCTCCCTCTCTCTCTGCCCCTTCCCCCCACTCTCTCTCTCAAATAACAAACAAATAAACCTTTAAAAACGGAAGAAAGAATATTTTATTTGTTGTGATTATTACCTTCTAAATTTTGTACTGAAATTGATCTAGATTTACAAAGGAAGTTATCTTTTTCTCTCCTACATCTTCAGATAAATTTTGGTTAAGAGTATTTATGCTGTCTATTGGTTATTGGTATTTGTTTGCTTAGTATTCACTTGTGCGTACGTGCTTATCATTATAGTGCTGCCAGGCACATAGTCCTCCAAATCAATTAAGTGTGCAAAACTTCTGATTGGGTAACACATATTCAAATATATCCACCTATAATTCCAATTGTACTTTCATTCATTAGACATGCAGTCAGGTGCTATTTTTGGAATACGTACCATGTGCCAAGCACAGTACTAAGCTCTTCCTCTTCCTTTTTAGTGTTATTTCTCTAAGTAAGGGTATTACCAATGTCTAATTTATCATGTCGGTCAAGAATACCATGTTTTTCCAAAAGATCCTCTCCAAGATCATGCAATTCAGTGGTCTCCAGACACTGGAATTTCACAGAGCAGTGGTATTTTTTAAGAAGTTTTATTTTTAAACATTTTATTAGAATAATGATAAATTTATCACTTATTATCAATGCCTTTTTATGAGAAAGAACATTTCAGCACCAAAAAGATTGCTCAATGAAAACCTCAAAACTTTATTATTCTCATTTCCCCAGTGAAATCTTTGTCATCCATAGTCCAAAATTTGGGAAAACAGAACAGAAGGAAAGAGAGGCAGTAAATATCAAGAAAACTAATTAAAGGCCTGTGTATAGAATAGTGCACCCCTTCTCAACATAGTGATTTTTGAATTAAAACATCAAAAAAATTGTTACTGTGTAACATTTGAAAGAATGACTTTTAGCTTATTTGGTATATAGTAATAGGTAAATAGGAAAAGATTTTTTAAAAAAACTGTGAAGTCATTATTTGTGACTTTGGTTTCCTAAAAAGATCTTTCAGGTTATTGAAGATATTTTATAATACAAACATTTCTGTCCTAAAAAGAAGATTTTCAAAGTAACTCTTTAGCTAAACAGAACTTTTAGAGCCTAAAGATTGATTAAATGCTGATAAATGTCTATGATGTTAATGACAGTAGAGATAAATTAGAGTGACAATATAATGGAAAGCATCAAGAAATAACTACTATAATCCTTTCCTACATCATAATTATGAAAAAAAGAGAAGGAAAGAAAAGGAAAAAAGAAGACATAAATTTTCAATTAGAAACAAAAAATGAAAAAAATCATAGTTATTTGTAAAGGTATAAAAATCTACAGTCAATTATAGACCCAAAATTAGATAGTTGCATTGTGAGTCTGTGTGCATGTGGAAGTTACTGGTAATGACCCAAATTCACATGACCTAATTTTTCACCAGCACTTGTATGTTTCTTAGTGATAAATATTCCTGAGATATTAATACAATATGATTAATCTGGAAGACCAAAACTTATTATTTTTAAAATAAAAGGACTAGTCAATAACATTATAATTATTTGTTTAAAACAATAATTTCTTGGATTCTTAATGGCACCGTCTCTTGCATAGATGATTTTATGCAAAGAATTATCAATGTGGAGTGCCTGGATGACTCAGTCAGTTGGGTGTCTGCCTTCCGCCTAGGTCATGATCTTAAGGTCCTGGGATCAAGTTCTCCATCAGACTCTGCTCTGCAAAAATCTTCTTCTCCCTCTGCCTCTCCCACCTGGCTTGTGCTCTCTCACTCACTCTCTTTCTCTCAAATAAATAAATAAAACCTTTAAAAAAAATTATCAATGCTTCAAGAAAATTCTTATAGGTAGAATTACTTCAGAATGACACATAGAACTACGTGTGGTACCAGATTAGAAGGATATCTTTGTATCCAATTTAAAAAGTAAAGATTCCCAAGGATCCTCTTCATCCAGATGCTGTTTCTGAACAACCATAAGTAAAATGCATAGAGAATATCTTTTCCCTAATAGGTTTTTTCTCTATAAAATATTATAAGGAGTAATACTAAATGAATTCCTCATAAGATGATTCACCTTTAGATCTGCAGAGAATCTAGATAGGATAAAAGATAGAGAAAGTGTGGGAAATGAGGAAAATAAACAAAAAGATATTTGAGGGTTCATACACATGGATTTTTTTCCTATTTAAAATTTTTCTCTAGGAATAGTCTTGGATTTTTATCATGTTATCTTGCAGGTTGTTTATTTATTTCATGTTCTTCACCAAATACAAAGATTTATTTATCTTCCAAGCTTGTTTATAGAACATTTCTATCAATTCTATCAAGTAAAATAAATTCCTTTGATTTATTAATGTTGAAAATTATGGAAATCTGTTGATTTGTGTATATATATACATATTCTTAGCAATATTATCTTGATATAATGCAAAGAAGCTAGGGTCAACAGAAGTCTTATAGCATAGAGATCTTGGAATTAGAGAAATGTGAATTTGAATCCTATCTTTCCTTCTTCCTCTGTGTCATCTCCTGCAGCTCACATACTTAGCATTTCTAAGGCTCAATTTCCTCACATTTTGAATACACTGGTAATATTTTAAGTAATTTCTATTGGTTTGCTTTTACCCTTCCAAAATATATCATGACAAGTGAAAGTCTGCTTGTTTATTTATTTATTTATTTATTTATTTATATTTTTAAAAGATTTTATTTATTTACTTGACAGAGATCATAAGCAGGCAGAGAGGCAGCCAGAGAGAGAGCGCGGAGGAGGAAACAGGCTCCCTGCTGAGCAGAGAGCCTGATGCTCCATCCTAGGACCCTAGGATCATGACTTGAGCCAAAGGCAGAGGCTTTAACCCACTGAGCCACCCAGGTGCCCCGAAAGTTTGTTTAAAAAAAAAAATGTAACTTATATTATTGTTAGCATGAAGCACTGCATACCCTGAAATTATCTTCCCATGAAAATAACTAAAAAATCTGGTTGAAATATAAATTACATTTCTTTAAATGAATTGCTGAGTTGGCTAGATAATAAAGAAGTAGCTAAAAGCTAAACGAAGGAGAAAACCAGGGAAGGTAGGTAAGAATTGAAGCTAGATTTGCCCTAGGACCATCTGCTAAACTATAGGAAACTTGAGCTCTTGTTTTGGTGGCTGGAAATGACCACGCAGTCAGAAAGTAAAGCTTAGATATTTTGTGAGCTAAATACACTCTAATCAGTACCTCAAAGAATCCTCAAAGATAAAATTTCCAAGAAAAATGAGCCTATCTTATAAAATCACAATATGCATAAAGAAACAAAAAAACCATAAAAAGCATGGCACTATGAATCAGAATCGGCAGAAAGAAGAACCAAAAGACTCAGATCATAATGTTTTCAGGTATTAGAATTACCTTAAATTTACATGTTTTAAGAAACAAGACATGAAAATGTGAGAAAAGAACAGCAGTCTATAAAAATAATCAGTGGATTTATGAGAACATAAATTATATATGTATAAATTTATACAATATACAATATATAATATTACAATATATATAATATATAACATTATATATTGTATATTGTATAAATTTATAAATAAATTCATGTAATATATATAAAATATAAAATATATATATAAATTATTAACATTATTAAAAACACTTGGCAGAATTAAAGAAACCAAGAAGGTATGATGAAGCATCCTGGGGCTAACAACAGCAAAGAACCATTTTCACCACTGTGTCTAAAGTAGCATGGAAAAGGACAGGTTTTGAGAAACTTAAGAGAGCTGTCATTGTAGCTATAGCAATGTATCTTCTGAGGGGACTGCAAACTTTGGTAGAAGAATGCAATGGGGAAAATAAATACCTCTACCTCTGTCCTCTCCCACTCATTTTTCCTGCTAATACCTTTCACTGGTCAAACATACCAGGATTCAAAGGCAAGGGAACTATGTTGATGCAGAACATAGAGGTTATACATCCTGGTATGCCAGGACACAGAACAGAGTGGATGTAGGAAGGAGGTTTAGCAGGGCAAAGAGAGAATTCCCAACACAAGGAGTTAAGAGACATTGAGGTTAAAGTGCAAAGGCCTAAGTTACATTAAAACAGTTATAAAAAGAGAAAAACAAGAAAAAGCAATAACCAAAAGTACAACGAATATTTTTAGAATTGTTAAAAGACAATACATTTCAAATAAAAAAGCAGACCCAATATAAAAAGAAACTTACAAATATACATAGCATAGTAAAACTGAAAAACAGAATGGACAATTTAAAAAGAGTTAAAATCAGCTAGATAGGAAAGAAAGATTACTTTCCAAAGGCAAGTAGCTAAAGTCATAACTGATTTCTCAACAGCAACAGTGGAGCTACAAGTTAGAAACTACACCTCTAAAGACCTACAAGTTATCTTTCCACATTTATTTCTTCATCTTATAGAGCTATCTCTGAAAATGAGGTACAAAATGCCCATGAACAAATAAGTAGTTTAAGATGTCCTGATTCACTTCACAGATAATTTTAAAGGAAGAACTTTAGGAGGAAGGATACTTATCAAAGGTAGAATGTTTGAGATAGAATAAAGAATAATAAAGCAAACATTAAATATGTGGATATATGTAAACATAGAAATCCCAATTTCTAAAATATAAGACAAAAATAAAATGAAAACAGGAAAAAAAACCCTTAATTCAAAAGAAGAAAGGGAAATAGAAACTGTATAAGTAGAAAACACAAAATAAAATTGCAGAAATAAATTCAAGTTATTAAAAAAAATCCAAATTATTATCAGTAAAATCGGATAAATGCAAATACAATGTTCTGTCTTAAAAATGAGTTTGTAAAAAGCTGGATTTAAAACATATAATAGTATTTTCTTTCCAAGAAACATAATTTACATATAAGGACCCAAAAATTTTAATCTAAATTATGGAAAATGATATTCTAGGTGATTGTTATCCATAAGAGCTCTTGCAAATGTATTATCAGATAAACAGAGTTTGAAGCAAACAGCCTTATTAGATCTTATGATCACTACAAAATGGTAGAAGGTCCTATTCATCAGGATGTTATAGCTTCTATATATTCAGTACTATAGACTTAATTTATATAAAACAAAAAAATGACAGAAGTAACAAAGAGAAATAGACCAATTCACAGCATGTTAGGAAAGTATTCATGTATTTCTCACCAATTAATATATAAGCAAAAATAAAAATCATCAACATTTGGATAATATACATTCTTTTCATAGCATATATGAGCTTTATAGTTAATAAACAGTGAATTCTATAAATGAGTAGATTAAGAGATTATGTTAGTTGATAAGCACTAAGGTAAGGAAAAGTACAATAGATCAAGAAGTATAGGTACAGGAGGGAAATATTGGGAGAGCTACTCAAAGTATGGCATTAAATGTGGTTGCTAGGCTAGACATCATTGAAATAGTAACCTCTTAATAGAGGTTTGACCAAAGTGAAGAGTTTCCAGGGGACTCTGCCAGAGTCACGGCCATGCCGTATATAGTTAACTGGATTGACTAAGAGGGGAAGAAAATGTTATGAGGCAGCATAACGCAAAGGGCCACATGGGCCATTGTAAAGACTTGAGCTTTCGCTTTGAGTAAAATGAAAGTCTTCAGAGTGCTAGGAGCAGTGCAGTGCAAGATCTGACTCCTGATTTAAGAAGACTCCCTGGCTGCTGAATTGGAAATAGACCATAGGGAAGGAGGGTTGTACCAAAGAGACTGTGAATGTATGCTATCCTATTCTTTTAATGGATAATATATTTACATACCCACAAATGAAGCCAATAGAAGAAAAGCAAAAGAAAACCAAGAAAAACAAACCCCTCTGGCTTTGTAGGGCAAAGACACTGAATGAAATGCCCAGTGAGGAGTTCTGAAGTGAAATAGCCATATACCATGTGATGTGATCCTTTCCTGTGATCCCATAAATTTTTAGAAAAAGCAGAAAGATTTTTTAAATGCTCCTAGAATTAGCACATAATTATGTGATGTCCATCTGAGTAGTTCAGGCTGTTCGGGTACTCATTCAGCCTCAAATAGGAACATAATTGGGTTTTTCCCAGAAATCTATCTTCCTAGATGAATCATCTTGACTCCTCTTTCTTAGTAAAACACACCACATGTTCCTTTTTTTTTTTTTTAATTTTAGTGTCAGATACTAAGAGATTCAAAGTGTTAGTACTTCAAAATAGTCTAGAAATTATAAATGTGCTTCTGGTTGTGATGTTACCTGCTTTGTCATCAATAAGAGCATCACCATCAAACAGAACTTACTTGATTTATCATAGCAGTTCATTTATTGAAAGAAAATTTTGAGTATCTTCTGTGACTCATATGCAACAATCTAGAGAAGTTACTAGGAGAACATTGTCCTCACATTCAGAAATCTCAGGTTAGTTGCTGTGAACCATCGGCCTGTGGGAGATAACTGCAATTAAAGAGATTCATTGGGAATAGGATACAGAAGAACAGACTGAAGGCAGAGAGTAACAGGGAAGAACTTGGGTCTTTACATCCCTCCATTATAAAGACTATGATGTCTTAATTTACATATTATAATACATGTTTAGATATTTATGCTCATTTGAAAAGAATAATATGTATTCATGTTTGCCAACTCTCCCCATTTTACTTTGAGAAAGGAATACATGCTTTTCTTACAAAATAATTACAGCACTTTCACACACATTTTTTTTCTGCATCTAAACAACTACCATATGTGATAGGAGGCCCTTTTCTGAGACTTAAGAGGGCTCCACGTCAAAGTGGAATAATCTGAAAATGAGCAGAGCAGTTCCTTCATTTAGGCAGCTGTGTGGATGTGGGAAGATCAGCAGGAATCAGAAAATCTGGCCATGAGTCTGGCTTTGTGCTGACCTTGGGTAAATGAGTCTCAATTTTTTCATCTATAAAATACTAAGCCTGTGAGCTTAGTATTCCTAGGCTAATTCCTACGAAAGAGTCTGAGGAATAATTAATATATATGAAGACGTAGTATAACCATAGATCACATTAGAGCTGTATAAGACATACATTTATTTCTGACACATTTATTCATTTAGTCATTTAAAAAGGAATATTTAATTTCTGTTGTATTCTGTGAATTGTAGTAGATCCTCACAGATGAGATAACATCTGTCCTCAAGGATTTTTGGTGGAAGCTGGGGTGATAAGATGTATGTGTAGGACCCTTAATAGGACAGAGACAGGATAGTTGGGGAAGCAGGCAAAATCAGAAGGTGTTCCAGAAGAGAGATGATTCTGTATTTCGGTGGCATTAGTCTTCTCATTTCATAAATGTTAACTTGGGTATTCTTCTCTTCCTTTAAAGTCAAAGTATGGGGGAAAGAAAAGAGAATGTGGAAAAGGAATCATATTTGGATTTTAAATGTATTAAATGGTAGTAGTTTCTAGATGACAGATAATTATATTGTATATCTGGATTTTACCATAACCAAAATACAAATTTTTTAAGAAATTATTTCCATATGCTATGAAATTTTAAGAATGATGGGTGATTCAGATATAATTTATAATATTATCATAATCTGAGTGGTAATATTCAAGAACCTATCATTTTGGGGGTATTTTTTAGTATCAACTTCATCTTTGGCATAATTATGTTGATTGAACATTAAGACTTCTTAAAGAATTTTTACCATTTTTTAATTGATATATTTCTTCCTCATTGCCAGCTCTCTGTTTTTGCTCTTGAGAGTAAAATACACATTTTTTGAGCACTTTGGATGTATTGATTTATTTCTTTTTATGCCTCCTCTGCATGTTTGTCATCTTGTGAATGTCATTCATTTTTGTATGCAAATGTTTCTATTAGTCACTTAATTTATGTAGTTTTTTTTATTATTATTTATTTTTATTTGTTTATTTACAGTATAACAATGTTCATTGTTTTGGCATCACACCCAGTGCTCCATGCAGTACGTGCCCTCCCTATTACCCACCACCTGGTTCCTCAACCTCCCACCCCACCCCCCACCCCCACCCCCACCACCCCTTCATAACCCTCTGGTTGTTTTTCAGAGTCCATAGTCTCTCATGGTTCATCTCCCCTTCCAGTTTCCCTCAACTCCCTCTCCTCTCCATCTCCCCATGTCCTCCATGTTATTTGTTATGCTCCACAAATAAGTGAGACCATGATACTTGACTCTCTCTGCTTGACTTATTTCGCTCAGCATAATTTCTTCCAGTCCCATCCATGTTGCTACAAAAGTTGGGTATTCATCCTTTCTGATGGAGGCATAATACTCCATAATACTCCATTGTGTATATGGACCACATCTTCCTTATCCATTCATCCATTGAAGGGCATCTTGGTTCTTTCCACAGTTTGGCGACCGTAGCCATTGCTGCAATAAACATTGGGGTACAAATGGCCCTTCTTTTCACTACATCTGTATCTTTGGGGTAAATACCCAGCAGTGCAATTGCAGGGTCATAGGGAAGCTCTATTTTTAATTTCTTCAGGAATCTCCACACTGTTCTCCAAAGTGGACTTTTTAAAAATAACTGAGTCTGGTGAACATAGTTGATTATCCCTTTGTAATTTCATTAATGAACATATTCCTAAATCTTGCATGTAATTATTAATTTCTGGAAGGACTTTCACTAGGGGAAGCTTACTACTCCTTATACCAACTGTCAATAAAATTTGTCAGTATTTTGACAAATAAATTTTGTCAATAAATGACAAATAAAATTTGTCAATTTGTCGATAAAATACCATTGTATAGGTAACAGACTTCTGATACAATATTATTTTGTGTATTGGTAAAAAACACAAAAATGAGAAGTGAATCAGTTTAAACTAGCATTTTGTCAGTGTGGTTCCTGAATTTATGAGGAACTTGACTTTTTTTTTTTTTCCCATTGCTACACATGCTCTTTCCATTAATCTCAGAGATTTTTCATGGAAGAGTTGTCTACTACAACCTCTATAGAGTAAATTATATATGCCATTCCCATTCCTGATTTGTTGTTTACAAAAGGTGAACTCTAGATTTTCAAGAAGTCCATAATAATACCCATCTACTTTGAATTCTGTTTCTTTGGAAAAAGGTGAAAACAATATATTATAGTATTTGTCATCCCTTAAATGTATGACAAGGCAATGTAAAAATAAGTTTCTCTTCTCTGAAACTATTGATGATCCCTGCAGTTTTGGTAAATTATCACTTTCCCTTAAACTCAGGCATGTCTACTTTTCTGACTCAACCGTATGGTGTCTATCTTTCTGTTCTTCTGTTAAGCATTTTGCTCTCTTTTCAAGCACTTCAAGTGTAGTTAAGAAGTGATTTCTTTTCACAGTAATCTTGCTCTTTAACTTCAGTTTGTCCTTATTAACTATCATCTCAGCACATTTGACTGAGATAATTGGATATTGATTATTTTTGCAATGTCATTTGCAGTTCAAATTGGATCTTTATAAACATTTGGGACTTTTTAATGGCAGTTGTTTGCTCAACATGCATGCATAGTTTCAGTCTGGGGTTTGGTTCACTGTGCTGGATTCAGGCTCAACTTCACTTAAAAGAAAATAGCTGTTCGGTGATAAAGCAAGAACACTTCCACTGCTTCTTCAACTCTTTCCTTTTTTTTTTTTTTTTTTTTTTTAATTCTAAGCCAAATAAGGAATTCTGAAGCTTGGCTTCACTTGGGGTTACTTGGTTTTAAAATTTGTGAGGATGGATGGTCACAGAACGCTACTCCCTTATTCTTTTCATTCCCCCTTGCAGGACTGACTGCTAGTCATTATTTCCAAAAATAATAACAATCGTTTTCTTTTCCATATGTATGCTTAAGCACAGTTGATTTTTTTTAATCCTCATTATTTGTATTTATTTTAGTTTGCCGTGAATTCCTTCTGTTGAGTTCTTAGCCATACAGAAACATAAATCAAAGTGATAATTACTTGTAAATATTCAATATTTTAAGATTTTTTTTTTACATCTATGATTCACTTCTTATGAATCCTACCACATGAGACACTAGAAGAAAGAAAAGAATAAATATTTTCTATGCATGGGGGCATTTGAAATGAAGACTGGGATTTGGGAGTTAAAGGAAGAGAGTTCAAGTCCTGACTCTGGCCTTTCTGTGTTACTTTGCATATGTCACTTAATTGCTCAGATTTCCACTTGTCCCATCTATAAAACAGTGAGGTACTAATACAAATTTCAGAATTGTCATGAAAATGAAATGAAATAAATTACGGGAAAGTATTTTGACAACTGCAGTGCCCTGTGTCAAAGCCCTCAAATGGTTTAGGATCTGTGTGAGTAAAGGGCACAAAACTGACATGGAGACTAATACTAGCTTGAAAATTGCTGGTTATTCTTCCAAAGCTTAATAGATATAATATGGAAAATTCAGAAGGATACACTGAGTGTATTTGAAGTGGTTGGATTTATTTCCGAGTGGAACTGGTTCTTAAAAGTAGTCTTGCAAGAATGGGTAAAACTTGTAATGAAAAAGAACAATCTTCTAAATGTTCCTGCTAAGAAGAGCAGACTTCATTCATCATTTATTAAATCATTTGTTAAGTATTTATGGAGTGTTTGCTACAGTCTAGGCATGGTGATAAGGGATACCAAGGAAGATAGAGTGGCTATGGAATGAAAAAGATGCTTAACTTTTGTCACATGATACACATTTTAAACCTTGGATTCTGATGAATTAAAAGGTATTAAGCTCATTATCACAAAATTATTGGATGAGTTTTCAGATCACAGTCAATATTGTATGGCTTTGTACTCTAACAGAATGCTCCTTGTGTGTTCACTGTTAGATTCAAAGACAACAAAAGCTACCATTTTACAATGTATTTTACTAAGCTTCCTAATCCTACTGATTATTATTTTAAATATAAGGGGTTGTGTTTATTTATAGGTATGTAATTTATTGTGTCTAATTCTGCTTATGATCAAGTTAAATAAAAGCTCAAGGAAGGTAAATCTGATTAATTTTTTAAAATTTATTTTATTTTTATTTTTTAAATTAACATAATGTATTATTTGCTTCAGGGGTACAATTCTATGAATTATCAGACTTTCACAATTCACAGAAATCACCAAAGCACATACACTGCCCAATGCCCATAACCCAGGCACCATGTTCTTCCCTCCCCACTCCCTAGCAATCCTCAGTTTGTTTCCTGAGATTAAGAGTCTCATGGTTTGTCTCCTTCTCCGGTCTCATCTTGTTTCCTTTTTTCCTTCCCTAACCCCCAAAACCCTCTGCCCTGCCTCTCAAATTCCTCATATCAGAGAGATCATATTATAATTGTCTTTCTCTGATTGATTTATTTCACTTAGCATAATACCCTAGTTCCACCCATATCATTGCAAATGGCATGGTTTTGTAGTTTTTCTTTTGATGACTGCATAGTATTCCATTGCATATATATACCACATCTTGTTTATCCATTCATTAGATGATGGACATCTAGGTTCTTTCCATAGGTTGGCTATTGGGGACATTGCTGCTATAAACATTCGGGTGCACGTGCCCCCTTCAGGTCACTACATTTCTATCTTTAGGGTAAACACCCAGTAGTGCAATTGCTGGGTCATAGGGTAGCTCTATTTTCTACTTTTTGAGGAACCTCCGTGCTGTTTTCCAGAGTGGTTGCAACCAGTGTGCATTCCCACCAACAGTGTAGGGGGGATCCCCTTTCTTCACTTCCTTGCCAATATCTGTGGTTTCCTGACTTGTTAATTTTAGCTATTCTAACAGCTGTTGGGTAGTACCTCACTGTGGTTTTGATTTGTATTTCCCTAATGCTGAGTGATATTGAGCACTTTTTCATGTGTCTGTTGGCATTTGGATGTCTTTTTTTTTTTTTTTAAGATTTTATTTATTTATTTATTTGACAGCGAGAGAGAGAGATCACAAGTAGACAGAGAGGCAGGCAGAGAGAAAGAGAGAGGGAAGCAGGCTCCCTGCCCGAGCAGAGAGCCCGATGTGGGACTCGATCCCAGGACCCCGAGATCGTGACCTGAGCCAAAAGCAGTGGCTTAACCCACTGAGCCACCCAGGCACCCAACATTTGGATGTCTTTTTTGCAGAAATGTCTGTTCATGTCTTCTGCCTATTTCTTGATTGGATTATTTGTACTTTGGGTTTTGAGTTTGATAAGTTCTTTGTAGATTTTTGATAGTAGCCCTTTATCTGATACATCATTTGCAAATATCTTCTCCCATTCTGTCAGTTGTCTTTTGGTTTTGTTGACTGTTTCCTTTGCTGTGCAAAAGCCTTTTTTAAGCTTTGATGAAGTCCCAATAGTTCATTTTTACCCATGCTCCCCTTGCCTTTGGCGATGTTTCTAGGAAGAAGTTACTGCAGCTGAGGTCGAAGCGGTGCCTGTCTGTGTTCTCCTCAAGGATTTTGATGGATTCCTGTCTCAAATTGAGGTCTTTCATCCATTTGGAGTCTATTTTTGTGTGTGGAAAAGGAAATGGTCCAGTTTCATTCATCTGCATGTGGCTGTCCGATTTTCCCAAAACCATTTGTTGAAGAGACTGTCTTTTTTTTCCATTTGACATTATTTTTGGCTTTTTCAAAGATTAGTTGACCACAGAGTTGAGGGTCCATTTCTGAGATCTCTGTTCTGTTCCATTGATCTATTTGTCTGTTTTTGTGCCAGTACCATACTGTCTTGATGATTACAGTTTTGTAATAGAGCTTAAAGTCTGGAATTGTGATGCCACCAACTTTGGTTTTCTTTTTCATCATTCCTCTGGCTATTCAGGGTCTTTTCTGGTTCCATATAAATTTTAGGATTATTTATTCCATTTCTTTGAAAAAAATGGATGGTATTTTGATAGGGATTGCATTAAATGTGTAGATTGCTTTAGGTAGCATAGACATTTTCACAATATTTGTTCTTCCAGTCCATGAGCATGGAATGTGTTTCCATTTATTTGTGTCTTCTTCATTTTCTTTCACAAGTACATTATAATATTCTGAGTACAGATTCTTTGCCTCCTTGGTTAGGTTTACTCCTAGTTATCTTATGGTTTTGAGTGCAGTTGTAAATGAGATCGACTCCTTAATTGCTCTTTCTTCTCTCCTGCTGTTGGTGTATAGAAATGCAACTGATTTCTGTGAATTGATTTTATATCCTGACACAGTACTGAATTCCTGTATGAGTTCTAGCAGTTTTAGAGTAGAGCCTTTAGGTTTTCCACATAAAGTATCATATCATCTGTGAAGAGTGGGAGTTTGACTTCTTCTTTGTCAATTCAGATGCCTTTAATTTTTTTTGTTGTTGTTGTCTGATTGCCGAGGCTAGGACTTCTAGTACCATGTTGAATAACAGTGATGATAGTATACAACCTGCCGTGTTTCTGACCTTTGGGGAAAAGCTCTCAGTTTTTCCCCATTGAGAATGATATGTACTGTGGGTTTTTCATAGATGGCTTTGATGATATTGAGGTAGGTACCCCTTATCCCTACACTTTGAAGAGTTTTGATCCAGAAAGGATGCTGTACTTTGTCAAATGCTTTTTCAGCATCTATTGAGAATATCATATGGTTCTTGGTCTTTCTTTTATTAATGTATTATATCACATTGATTTGCAGATATTGAACTAAACTTGCAGCCCAGCAATAAATCCCATTTGGTTGTGGTGAATAATCCTTTTTAATGTACTTTCGGGTCCTATTGGCTAGTATTTTGGTGAGAATTTTTGCATCCATATTCATCAAGGATATTGGTCTGTAATTCTCCTTTTTGGTGGGATCTTTGTCTGATTTGGGGATCAAAGTAATGCTGGCCTCATAAAATGAGTTTGGAAGTTTTTCTTCCATTTCTATAATTGGAACAGTTTCAGGAGAATAGGTATTAATTCTTTAAATGTTTGGTAGAATTCCCCAGGGAAACTGTCTGGCCGTGGGGTCTTATTTGTTGGGAGATTTTTGATGACTGTTTTGATCTCCTTACTGGTTATGGGTCTGTTCAGGTTGTCTATTTCTTCCTGGTTCAGTTGTGGTAGTTTATATGTCACTAGGAATGTATCCATTTCTTCCACATTGTCAAATTTGCTGGTGCATAGTTGCTTATAATATGTTCTTATAATTGTTTGCATTTCTTTGGTGTTTCTCTCCTCTTCGTTGATGATTTTATTAATTTGGGTCCTTTCTCTTTTATTTTTGATAAATTTGGCCAGGGGGTTATCAATGTTATCAATCTTTTTGAAAGAACCAGCTCCTAGTTTCATTGATTTGTTCTATTATTCTTTTGTTTTTTAATTCATTGATTTCTGCTCTGATCTTTATTATTTCCCTTCTCCTGCTGGGTTTAGGTTTTCTTTGCTTTTCTTTCTCCAGCTCCTATAGGTGTAGGGTTAGGCTGTGTACTTGATACCTTTCTTGTTTCTTGAGAAAGGCTTGTATTGCTATATACTTTCCTCTCAGGACTGCCTTTGCTGTGTCCCAAAAATTTTGAACAGTTGTGTTTTCATTTTCATTTGTTTAAATGATTTTTTTTAAAGATTTTATTTATTTATTTGACAGACACAGATCACAAGTAGGCAGATAGGCAGGCAGAGAGAGAGAGGGAAGCAGGCTCCCTGCTGAGCAGAGAGCCAGATGCGGGACTCGATCCCAGGACCCCGAGATCATGACCCGAGCCGAAGGCAGCGGCTTTAACCCACTGAGCCACCCAGGCGCCCCATTAAATGATTTTTTTTTAATTCTTCTTTAATTTCTTGGTTGACCCATTCATTCTTTAGTAGGATGCTCTTTAACTTCCATGTATTTGAGTTCTTTCCAGCTTTCTTCTTGTGATTGAGTTCTAGTTTCAAAGCACTCTGATCTGAAAATATGCAGGAAATTATCCCAGTCTTTTGGTACCAGTTGAGACCTGATTTGTGACCCAGGATGTGATCTATTCTGGAGAGTGTTCCATGTGCACTAGAAGATAAATATGTATTCTGTTGTTTTGGGATGAAATATACAATATATATAAATATATCTGTGATGTACATCTAGTCAAATGTGTCATTTAAAGCCTTTATTTCATTATTGATCTTTTGTTTATGTGATCTGTCCATTTCAGTGAGGGGGCTGTTAAAGTCCCTACTATTATTGTATTATTGTCGATGTGTTTCTTTGATTTTGTTATTAGTTGGTATAGATAGTTGGCTGCTCCCATGTTAGGGGCATAGATATTTAAAATTGTTGGATTTTCTTTTTGGATGCCCTTCCTCATCTCTTATCATAATCTTTGGTTTAAAATCTAATTTGTCTGCTATAAGGATTGCCATGCCAGCTTTCTTTTGATGTCTGTTAGCATGGTAAATTGTTTTCCACCCCCTCACTTTAAATCTGGAGGTGTTTGAGTCTAAAATGAGTTTCTTGTAGACAACCTATCGATGGGTCTTGTTTTCCTATCCATTCTTATACCTTGTGTCTTTTGATTTGGGTGTTCAGCCCATTTACTTTCAGGGTGACTATTGTATGATATGAATTTAGTGCCATGTATTGCCTGTAAGGTGACTATTACTATATTTTGTCTCTGTTCGTTTCTGTTCTGTTACTTTTAGGCTCTCTCTTTGCTTAGAGGACCCCTTTCAATATTTCCTGTAGCGCTGGTTTGGTGTTTGCAAATTCTTCTAGTTTTTGTTTGTCCTGGAAGTTTTTTTTAATCTTTCTGTTTTCAATGACAGTCTAGCTGGATATAGTAATCTTGGCTGCATATTTTTCTTGTTTGTGCTCTGAATATATCACACCAGTCCTTTCTGGCCTGTCATGTCTCTGTGGATAGGTCTGCTGCTGATCTAATATTTCTACCATCATATGTTACAGACTTTTTGTCCTGAGCTGTTTCAGGATTTTCTCTTTGTCACTGAGACTTGTAAGTTTTACTATTAGATGATGGGATGTGGACCTATTTTTATTGATTTTGAGGGGTGGGTTCTCTGTGCCTCCTGGATTTTGATACTTGTTCCCTTCGCCAAATTAGGGAAATTCTCTGCTATAATTTGCTCCAATATACCTTCTGCCCCTCTCTCTTTCTTCTTCTTTTGGGATTCCCCATTATTCTAATATTGTTTCATCTTATGGTATCACTCATCTCTCAAATTCTCCCCTTGTTTTCCAGTAGTTGGTTGTCTCTCTTTTCCTCAGCTTCTTTATTCTTCTTCATTTGGTCTTCTAGATCACTGATTCTCTGTTCTGCCTCATTTATCCTAACAGGAAGATCCTCCATTTTTTATTGTACCTCGTTAATAGCTTTTTTGATTTCAACTTGGTTAAGTGTTAGTTCTTTTATTCCTCCAGAAAGGGATTTTATTTCTCCAGAAAGGGATTCTCTAATATATATTCCATGCATTTTTTGAGTCCAGGTAGCACCTTGATGATCGTCATTCTGAACTCTAGTTCTGATATATTGCAACTGTCCATACTGATAAGGTCCCTAGTCATTGGTACTGCCTCTTGTTCTTTTTTTGTGGTGAGTTTTTCCACCTTGTCATTTTATCCAAATAAGAATAGATGAATGAGAGAGGAAAATACTAAAAGAGTAGCAGTGACCCCAGAAAGATATACACTAACCAAATCAGAAGAGTCCCAAAGTCAGAGGGAGAAGAAAGGAGGAAAAATATATATATAAATGTAAAAATATATAAATATATAAACATATATAGTACATTTACATATATTATTTATACACACACACACACACACACACACACACTGGTGTATAGAACAGAGGCCCACACTTGATTTTTGGTGTATTTTGGTCTGTTAGAAGAAACTGCCTCCCAAAATTTGAAAGAAAGAAAAACTTATATATATATACACAAAAATAAGGGTGAACACAATGAGGGTATGGAATATGCCTGTAAAGATGAAAACTAAAAGATTCTAAAAAAGGAATTGATAAGTTGTTTGTAGAAAGAAAAACAAAAAAGTAAAGAATGTGATCAGACTGGAGACTAGAACAAAGCCTGTGTTAGATTTAGGGTATATTTTGATCTGTTAGAAGAAACTGTATCCCAATTTTTAAGAAAGAGAAACCTATATGTATACAAAAAAATAAGGTTAAATACAATGATGTGATAGATTATGACTGTAACAATGAAAGTTTAATAAGATTTTTTAAGAGGTATTGAAAAAATATATGTTAAAATAGGAAAGAGGAAAAATTAAAAATATAGAGTAAGAAAAAATAAAATTAAAAAATTTAACTTTGAAAGACATAAGAATCATGGTAAAAAGTTATGAATTCTATGTGTTGTATTCCCATAGCTTGACGTTTTGCAGTTCTCGTTGATCAGTGAGCTTGGTCTGGCTGGATGTTCTTGTTGATCTTCTGGGGGAGGGGCCTGTTGCCATGCTTCTCAACTGTCTTTGTCCAAGGTGGAATTGCAGGCCCTTGTCAGGGAACAGGCTAAGTAATCTGCCTGGTTTTGCTCTTGGTAACTTTGGTTCCTCGAACACTTTCCATATAGCTTTGGAGGATGGGAATGAAGATGGCTGCCTCCCAATTTTCGGCTGCATAGGAAGAGATTGGGGCTCCACTCCTCAATGCACCTTCAGTGAAAAGCAGTCAATCTCTTCCATCTCCCGGGTCTCTGGTGGCAATCTGTGCTCACCTAGCCTGTGATCGAGTGTTTCTATCTCTGGCACACGGCCCTGTTTGGAGTCTCCAAACTCAGCAGATTCCTGCAGTGCATTCTGGCATCACTCCTTCTGAAGGAGGAAGGAGGGGAGTCTTCCCGAATCTACCACTTGTGGGGAGCAGTGGACTGAATGTGTCTTGGATCACAGTTTAAGGCAACCCTGAGCTAGGAGCCCTCTCCTTGGCTCCATCTCTCCAGCCGGCTTCCCTGCTCCAATACCTGGGAGCTCTCCCACGATCTCTTGGTCTTTTTGTGACCCCGCAAGTCCTGAGACCACACTCTGTCCACAAGGGCTCCACTCCCTGCTTAGCCTCTTGAGTGATGTCCCTCAGTGGAGCTGACTTCTAAAAGTTAAGATTTTGTGTGCCGCTGCTCTACCACTTGCTGGGAGCTGGCCCCTCCCCCCACAGTCTATCTTTCCATAAATTGCCTCAGATTCACTTCTCTGCAAATCCTACCTTCTGGAAAGTGGTCAGTTTTCTGTTCCTAGAATTGATACTCTTTTCTTTGATCTTCTGTTGAGTTTGTAGGTGCTCAGAACTGTTTGATAACTGTCTAGCTAAACTCCTGGGACCCAGTGATATTTAGGTCTCCTTCTCCTCTGACATCTTGGTTCTTTTACCTAGTCTGATTTTTTTTTTAAAGTCTGCATTTGTTCAAGATGGTTTAATTAACAATAGTTATTAAAAACATACTTGAAATGTTTACTTTTTTAGAAACTAAGTCAAAGATATATATTCTTTATAATTTATTTTCTACCTACTTTGCTGACTTAAAAAAAATCCTTCAGGGGACACCTGGGTGGCTTAGTGGGTTAAGCCTCTGCCTTCAATTTGAGTCATGACCTCAGGGTCCTGGGATGGAGCTTGCATTAGGCTTTCTGCTCAGCAGGGAGCCTGCTTCCCCCTCTCTCTGCCTGCTGATCTCCCTACTTGAGGGCTCTCTCTCTGTCAAATAAATAAATAAAATCTTAAAAAAGAATTCCTTTAGGAGTCTTATAGAGACTATAGAGCACAAACAATGGGGCTTGCTAATAGTCAATTCATTGCTTGTGCACTGAACCTCATTTAGGGGCTTATCTAAGTTGTCTGGTTATCAAGTAAACTCATAAAGCACTACATTTTTCCAGTGTAAGTTGTGCTTACAAAGCAGTAAATACAGTAAAAGCTCAATGAGAAGGGGAAAGTTAGCCTTGGTATGTTGAGTATCTTGTGAGCAAAACAAGTTGATTTTACTTTTTAATCCAGTTCTTTTATGTCACAATTAAATCACTCCCCTCCTCCACACATACTAATTAGGACACCTAGTTCTGCTGAGGAAAATCCCCACAGAGCAGCATCACACTATGGAGAGCAGCTCCCTCTTCCTCTCCTCCCATCCCTGGGCCCTACAGCAAAGGGAATCAGGGATCATCTGCCCTGCTCTCTGGTGTCTGGTAGCAGGTGGAAAGTGCAGTTGTGAGAGGCTACTGTTGAGTGCAAGACAATGGCTTACTAGGAAAATGTCAGGAAGTGCCTGTGAATGACTGAGGGAAAGGACATAGGTTGCAGGTAAGGCAATAACAGCAATATGTGGAAGGTCACTCACCATTTCAACTATCTGGTTCACACCCAATGATCCCAGAACATAGTTTCCTTCATGGCAGGTTTAGGAGAGATAGGTTTATTCATTCATTCAAACAACATATAATTCATGAATGCCAAACACTATGACAACTTCTTCATTCCACTGATAAAGTGGAGAATAAAATCAATATCAATCCTGCCTTCATGGAACTTCACAGTACAGGAGGAAGGCAGACATTAAATAGAAATTCTGAAAGAGTAATATATAATTGCTATTTGTGATAGTTGTTAGGATGGAAAACTCTAGGCTGTAAAGTGGAGCCATATTTTGGGACCTCATTAGATTAAGGTGTCAGTGATCCTGTATTATCTCAAAAAGTGATATTATAATGAAGACTGGAAGATGACTAAGTATAATTCAGATAGAGTAGGAAGAGGACTCATTTGAGTCAAAAGGAGCATTATACATAGAGGCCAAGAGAGAGGAATGAGTTTTAAGTGTATATTCAAGGCACTTAGAAGTACTAGAGGCAGAGCTCCATAGTTGAAAACCATAGTTGCGTGAAAAATTGTGTTTCTGCAAAGGAGCTCTTAGGAGGTTACTGTGAACCTATTCCACATTGAGGAGTAAATTGTTCATTTGTCTCTAAAGACCCTCATATGGAACACTTCCCCAAAACTTTACTTCCCTGCTCTTGTTGACTAATTCAGAATTCTTCAGTGGAGAATCATATCTTTACCAGTTATGTGCTATATGGAGAATTCTAGGCATTCTATGTTGCCTACTATAGTAGTCACATGTGGTTATTTAAATTTAAATTTAAATAAATTAAACTCAATAAAATTTCAAAAATCAAAAATTCAGTTCCTCAGTCACTCTAGTCACATTTTAAATGTTCAACAATTGAATAAGGCTAGCAGCTGCTGTGTGAGACAATACAGATACTGAACTTTTCCATCACCACAGAAAGTTCTATTTGCATAGTTCACAGTGTAGCCAATAGCCTGGGCTCTTGAGTCGATAAAATAAGAATGACAGGGGCGCCTGGGTCGTTCAGTGGGTTAAAGCCTTCTGCTTAGGTCATGATCCCAGGATCCTGGGATTGAGCCCTGCATCGGGCTCTCTGCTTGGCAGGGAGCCTGCTACTTCCTCTCTCTCTCTCTGCCTGCCTCTCTGCCTACTTGGGATCTCTATCTGTCAAATAAAATAAATAAACTCTTAAAAAAAAACCAAGAATGACATAGATAATGTACATATAAAGAACTTAACATAACACCTGGCACATAATAGGCATTTTAGAAATACTTATCCCTGATACCTCTATTCTCTTAACTCAACACCTTTGTCCTCCAGTGACTCAGTTGTTCTTCCTCTTCCTCCTTCATCCAGTATACATTCATTTAACCATATTTACACCCAACTTCGCTTCCTTTCTTAACTAGTCATACTCCTAACCCAATCCACAATTCTAGATTAATCTAAACTTGTTCTCTTATCCAGCTGAATCTGCCAAATCTTGTTGGAAAAAATCAGTTCACTATTGAGATTATCAGCCTTATCAGTTGGCAGCCTCCTGGTTCATCTGGTAGACTATCAGTGTACTTGGCGAGCCTTTGACAATGTTTCTTTGGCTAATCTTTTCATTTTTGTAGTATCTGTCCTAACTGCATTCTCTTCACCTTTGTATCTCCAAATGACTATATCCTGGAATGAATTCACTGAACTTCCTTCTCCTGTATATCTAGGTGTGTATTTTTTATTTGTAGGGGTTGCCAAATTTCAGTTTTGGGATCAATGTAAGGCTACTTCAGAAGTATTTGATTGTTAAAAAGTACATCTATTGGGACCTGACTGTTGCCTACTGAATGAAAATCGTTCGTACTGGAAATGGCAGAATTTGTACTTGTTTAAGTCTCCTCAGATTATTATTATGACCTACGTTTTAGAGATACCACCAAGAGAGCTGTAGATACCTTTACTCATAATCTCTGATTGCTTTTTCGTGCTCTTTGTTATTAATGTGGCTGCCTCTGTTTCCTCCCAGCAGTTGACATGTAGGCTGCACTTTTCAGAGCTCTTCAATGAGTTGTCAGAGCATCTGTCTTGCCTGTGGTCTTCACACTTAATCTCTCCTTGCTGGCACTGTTAACACATTCCCACTGATGGCTTGCCAAGTTTGAAAGTAGCAAGAACAGCTCTTTTGCTGTGTCCTGGCTTTGCTCCAAAACTTCATTTTTGGTCTCTTTGTCTGACCATTTAATGCAAACTGTAGATCGTAGATGACACTGGTGGAGGAGTTCAGCAGCCAGGAGTGTAGTCTCAGGAAGATGAAAGTCACACACTTATATAACAGTGTTATATATTGGACATGAACATTGTTCTGTAAAGTGTTAATTTAATTCAAAGTGCGTTTTCTGCTGAGCATAATGTTTAGCATTCCAGGGAAAAAAGAACTTTTAAAGCTACCTTAAATTTTTTTTTCGTCTATTAGTGTGTTGTATATATAATTTATAGTGAGTTTCTTTGGTCCCAGTTACCTTTTTGGTGGTTCTCAAAAGCTTAAAATGTCACTGGTAGGTACAGCATTGGTGATAGAATGTTGAGTATATCTGCCTTCTAAAGTGTCACTGACAGAACAATCATTTCAGTGAAAATATCTAAATGGTCAAAAATCAACATGTAATTAGCAAATAACCTTAAAGACAAACATATAGATTTGTGTAGTATTATATTTATATAAATATCTAACATGTATACCATTTATATATAGGTATAGATTAATATATTATTGAATTTAAGAAGAATTTCCTTATTAAGGGTGCCTGGGTGACTTACTCAGTTAAGTGACTCTTGATTTCAGGTTAGGTTATGATCTCAGGGCTGTGAAATTGAGCCCGGCAACCAGCTCTATGCTCAGCAGGGAGCCTGCTTGAAATTGTCTCTCTCCCTCTCCCATTGTCCCTCCCCCCACTCACACTGTCTCTCTCAAATAAATAAATATTAAAAAAAGAAGACTTTCATCATTTATTATTCATTACACAGTAGAATCTCAAATATCAGTCTCCTAGTAGAATTATAATAATCAAAAACTCATGGAAATAACAGATTAAGAAACATATGAATAAGAAAAATATGAAAAGTCCAAGAATCCTGATTAAATCTCACTTGAGCCTCCTATTTCATGTGTAACCATGACCAGGTCACTGAATATTTCTGAGCCTTAGTTTCCTCATCTTCAATATGATCTTTCAGGAGGTTGTTGTAAAGAAAAAAATGTAATAAATAATAAATGATAATACATTCTAAAATATATTTATTGTTGTTGCTAAGGTCACAGGGCACTATACAGTTCTGAAATATCTTCTAAATTCTCTAAGAAAGAATACAGCATGTAATACTTTAGTTAGTTCATGAGGATAACAACTCACTTTTATCTATCTCACTATCCTTGAAAGATTAACATATAGTAAATCTTAAATCTTATTAAATAAAATGAAGTATATTTTATTATTTATTTCTGAAAACTGGCAATTCATGTGCATGGATGTTTTGTGTTTTTCTAATAACCAGGACATTAATTTAGTCAGAATTTTTTTTTCCTTCAACACTGTTATCTGTTCTCTTTCTTTACTGAAAAAAGGCCGGCTTTCATAGTTTTCTTAACATACTGGACATTTAAATTTTAGTATATGATTTCATTTTTATTTGA
This sequence comes from Meles meles, assembly GCF_922984935.1. NCBI lineage: Eukaryota > Metazoa > Chordata > Mammalia > Carnivora > Mustelidae > Meles > Meles meles. The sequence goes on along the minus strand of NC_060066.1, from coordinate 159,116,349 downwards.
GGTAATTTTGATAAACAATAGATACATTTGTTGAGCTCTCAAATTGTGATGGACAATGTATGTAAAGCATTTTTCATGTATTAACATATTTGATCCTCATAACAGTCTTATGAGATGGCTTATGTTTTCCCCATTTACTTATGGAAAAATTAAGGCCCAAAAGCAGATAACATTCTCTAAAATCATCCTTTAAGAGACTAAATGGGAGTTTGAACATAAGCAGTCTGCTTCTAGAACCTAAGTTCATCACATTTAAGCCACACTTCATTGCATATGATCTACAGATCTGCTTGTGAGTGTTCTCAGAATGCAAGCTTTGGGCCCCACAATTCATGTGGGAGTTGACCTGCAGATATTTGATTCCAATAGGAACCATAATAGTAAAATTCTCTTGGAGTCTTAGTAGTGCTTTCTAACTTGTTATATGAAAGCAAACAAGGTTATATGGAATCAATTTCACATCATCAGTAGTCAGAAATATAAAAGGAAAAATAATACATAAAAATGTTTCCTTTTGTCTATCCTCAGTAGTTTTTTAGGGCTATCAAAATGAGTAGATTATGTATTGGTGACACAAAACTGTAAGGTTTACTGAAACCAAAAAAATATCATAAAGAATGTACTATAAAATATGTTAATTCAAGTTGAATTTGATCCATTTACTGTTACTTTCAAGTTGTCATCATTGCTATGTTTTCAGCATTGCTAATATTGCTAGTACCTGAGTTCTATCACACTAGGGATTAGAGCTTCAACATACAAATTTGGGGATAGGGGACACAGACACAAACATTCCATTCATAACAGTCTACTTAGAGAATGGGCATTTGAACTTTGTCTATGTGGTGTTTTTAATTTATTTTATTTTTTTTAATTTAGAACTCCTTGGAAAAGTCACTCTCCAGTTTACCACGTTCCCTGCCACTCCCTACTGTCTTATTCTTTGTTAGGTACTAAATAGTGTTGTGTACTGAACCTCAGTAGATTCCTGAACTATTGATTCTTGATTTAGACAATTTAAAAAGTCAAATTTTATCAAAAGTTCCGTATTAAGACTTAGTTTTGGTTTTCTCTTATAGGATGGAGAACGTAATAAGGGGAAGGAATCCCCCACAATATCAGAGAAGTCCTTGTAAAGAAGTTCGTGCAGCACTTCGGAAGAGGCCTGAAGAAGAGTGTAAGTATGTTTAATAGGATTAAAATAAGTTCTAGGTAGATTTTGGTGAGTAACATTTAAAATAAAGGATTAACTTTTAAGTGATTAATCAAATGATAGAAGTACTTAATAAATAATTGTTAAATTAAATTTATTTTTTCAAAACATATGACAAATGATATCTAGATTCAGACACTAGGAACATTGTTTTCTTATGTGTTTCTCTTGTACTTCAAGATCTTCTACTAGTAATTGAGTTCCATGTTCAAATAAAATTGGAAACTGCTAAATGATCTACTATATCTTCCTACCATGAATATTAATGTTTCTGAGGAGTCCTGAAATAAAACTTTTGAAATGTGTTTAAATTCAATAGATTCCACTTTCATTTGACCACAACACTCTTTCAACATTTTTTTTTAACCTGAGGACCCTTTGAAAACCACTGCATTAGACTAAAGAATAAATATCTAATGGTAAAAAAAAAAAAAAAATCTAATGGTAAACATAAAGCCATGGGTCAAAAGGAAACATTTGATTAATCAAATTTAGGAAAAGATTTTGAAAGATGGAAGTTATATATCTTACCATAAAATCATTTTACTCCATCTGCAAGTTAGTAAATATTCAAATTTGTAGTTGTCTCTCAGGACTTTATTTTAATATTTCTAGTCTGTAGCATTGTTGGAGACATTTGACAAAATATTTGCATTTTAAGTTTATGAGATGACGAATAATACTAACTTCCCTCACGCTGTTTGCAAATAATTATTTTCAGGGAACTAAAGCACATTCTGTTATGGCAAAAATGCATGTGAATTTTGTCCTTTTACAGAAAGTTACATTTTAAGGATAGAGTTAATGCCATGATTTTATTGGTATATATAGTTTAATAGACCTTTAAGATTATATTGACATTTTAAGTTAGTTTGAAGTACACCATTCTGAGTACAGATGAAGTACATTAAAGCTGGGCACACTCATGGCAAGAAGATTGTTTTCATTATACTTTGTTTGATTATAGAGTTAATAGACAATCTGATTGGGTTATAATCTATGTCATTCAGTATAGTGTTAGTTTTCTTTCCTTTTTTTTAAAGCTGGTTTTCTATTAATCAATAGAATTACAACTTTTAACACTATAAATAAAATACCCAATTAAAACTAAAATTTGAAAATGAAGATTGAATTCTGGGCATCATAAAACTAAAACTATAAGATGCAGACTCTTGCCCAAAAGTACTGCTTTTTTATTGGGTTCATAGGGAAGCTGTGGGGTTTTCCTTTATGCTGTTTTAACACAATTAGCTTAGTCTCCGGTGTATGTCTTCAGATTTTATTTTAAAATTTGTAAGGGATTTTTGTGAATAAATCTATCATTGATTCTCTCAGAATTGCTATTTAACACAGATAAAGTGATTTCTTAAAACTCTGAGTTAGTCTAGACTGAAGGTTGATCACTAGGTCCATTGACCAAATCCAGTCTGACACCTGTTTCTGTAAATAAAATTTTATTGAAACATAGCTATCTCTTATTTATTTAGGTATTGTGTATGTTTGCTTTCATATTACAGAGAAAAAGTTGAGTAGTTATGACAGAGACTATATGGCCCACAAGGCCAAAAGTATTTACCTGGCTCTTTACAGGAAGGGGTTTAAACCTAGCTCTGGGCCATTCCTTCTCAAAGTGTGCTCTTCAGATCAGCCACAGTAGCTGCATTTAGAAACTTGTTAGAAATGCAAATTTTAAGATCTTTAACCCATATCTACTGAATCAAGACCACTGAGAGTTGGTGCAGTAATCTATGTAAACCATGCAGGACACTCTGATGCAAGCTCAAATTTGAAAATCTCTAGCCTAAGTCAAATAACTGGCTGCAGACGATAGTAAATCATCATGGATACAAAAGACTAATAAAGGTAGTCATATTTTAGAGTGAAGTCTTATTGCTGTTTAATTAAGGTACATAACATAACTGATGCTGGTATTAAAACAAATCCTCATCAACTGGACTGTGGCAGTCAGGGCAATTTTTCAAGTATCATTACAGGAACTCAGTTGGGTTGACTGAGTTATTGAACATGGAAAGACATAATGAGAAATAAGAAACTTATAAAATGCTATTCTCTTTCAGAGAGGTCTTCATTATCCCTTGTTAGTATAATGAGCAGTTCCTCTTGCCTTGTTACAGACCAGTGTTAATTCCCTAAGTAAGAAGGCTCTTTTTCAGAACGGAAGCAGCATATCACATTAGTTAATTAAGACATTAACTTTAAAGTCACACAGAAGGGTTTATTCTCCAATGTGACACTTAATGCGACCAGCTGCAGGAAACTGGGTACTATTTTTTTTAATCTAAGACTCCATTTACTTATCTGAAGAATGAGGATAATGATAGAATCTACCTTGTGGGGTTGCTTTGAGAATTAAAGGAAGATATTTATATGGAGATAGGCAGGTTTGGTTCCAGACAATGGAAATACAGTAAAACAAATATCGCCATAAAATGAGTTAAATGATTTTTTTTTGTTTTCTAGTGCATATTAAAAGATATGTTTACACTATACTGTAGTCTGTCAAGTGTGCAATAACATTATGTTTAACAAAGTGATGTATATACCCTAATAAAAAATACTTTATTGTTAAAAATTGCGAACTGTCATCTGAGCTTTCAGTGAGTTGTAATCTTTTTGCTGGTGGAAGATCTTGTCTCAGTGTTGATGACTACTGACTTGTCAGGGTGCTGGTTGCTGAAGGGTGAGGTGGCCATGGCAATTTCTTACAAGAAGACGACAAAAAATTTTGCCACGTTGATTGACTTTTCTTTTCATGGTCCACTTCTCTGCAGCCTGCAGTGCTGTTTGATAGCACTTTACCCACAGTAGAACTTCATTCAAAATTGCAGTTAGTCCTTTCAAACCCTATGCTGCTTTATCAACTAACTTTATGTAATATTCTAAATCCTTTGTTGTCATTTCAACAATCTCCACAGCATCTTCACCAGGAGTAGTTTCCATCTCAAAAATCCACTCTCTTAGTTCATTAATAAGAAACACTTAAAAAAAAGATTTTATTTATTTATTTGTGAGAGAGAGAGAGCACAAACAGGGGGAGTGACAGGTAGAGGGAGAAGCAGGCTCCCCACTGAAACAGGAGCCTGATGGAGGACTCGATCCCAGGACGCTGGGATCACAACCTGACCAAAGGCAAACACTTCACACACTGAGCCACCCAGGCATCCCAAGAAGCAATTTCTTATCTTCTAAGATGAGATCATAAGATTGCAGCAATTCAGTCACATCTTCAAGCACCATTTCTAATTCTAATGGTCTGGCTATTTCCATCACATCTGCAGTTAATTCGTCCACTGAAGTCTTGAATCCCTCAAAGTCATCCATGAGGGCTAGAATGAACTTCTTCCAAACTCCGTTAAAGTTGACAATTTTGACTTCTTCCCTTTGAATCATAAATTTTCTTAATGGCATCTAGAATGTTGAATTCTCTCCAGAGGTTTTCAATTGACTTTGCCCAGATACATCAGAGAAATCACTATCTATGGCAGCTATAATCTTACAAAATGTATTTTTTAACTAATAAAACTTAAAAGTCTAAATGATTCCTCCATCCATGGACTGCAGCATGAATGTTGTGTTAGCAGGCATCAAGACAACATGAATCTTATTGTACATCTTCATCAGAGCTTTTCAGTGACCAGGTGTATTGTCAGTGAGCAGTGATACTTTGAAAGAAATTTTTTTTCTAAGCAGTAGTTCTCAACAGTGGGCTTAAAATATCCAGTAAACTGTGCTATAAATGGATGTGTTGTCATCCAAGCTTTGTTCCATTTATAGAGCATAGGCCCAGTAGATGTGGCATAATTCTTAAGAGCCCTAGGACTTTTGGAATGGTCATTAAGCATTGATTTCAACTTAAAAGTCACCAGCTGAATTAGTCCCTAACAGAAACTCAACTTGTCGTTTGAAGCTTTGAAGCCAGGCATTGACTACTCCTCTCTAGCAAGGAAAGTCCTACATGGCATCTTCATCCAATAGAAGGCTCTTTCAGGGGTGCCTGCATGGCTTATTTGGTTAACCTTTGACTCTTGATTTCGGCTCAGATTATGACCTCAGGGTCCTGAGATCGAGCTGCTCGTTGAGCTCTGCACTTAGCAGAGAGTTTGCTTGTCCCTCTCCCTCTGCTCCTCTCTCTGCTCTCTCACATTCTCTCAAATAAATGAAAAAAATCTTCCAAAAAAAAAAAAAAGAAAGCTGTTTCATCCACATTAAAAATCTGTTGTTTAGTGTAGCCACCTTCATTAATTATTGATGCTAGATCTTCTGGGTAACTTGCTACAATTCTACAGCAGTACTTGTTGCTTCCCCTTGCACTTTTTATGTTAGGAAAACAGCTGCTTTCCTTAAGCCTCATGTGCCAACCTCTGCTGGCTTCAGACTTCTTCTGCAGCTTGCTCACCTCTCTCAGCTTTCATAGAATTGAAGAGAGTTAGGGCCTTGCTTTGGATTCGTCTTTGGCTTAAGAGAATGTTGAGGCTGGTTCGATCTATCCAAACCATGAAGACTTTATCCATATTAGCAATGTTATTCCACTCTCTTATCATTTTCATGTGTTCACTGGAATATCACTTTGAATTTCCTTCAAGAACTTTAATTTTGCATTTACGACCTAGCTAACTATTTGGCACCAGAAGCCTAACTTTCTGCCTATCTTGGCTTTTGGCACACTTTCTTCATGAGCTTAATTATTTCTAGCTTTTGGGTTAAAGTGAGAGACATAAGATTCTTCATTTTGCTTGAACACTTAGAGGCTATGATAGGGTTATTATCTGACCTAATTTTGATATTGTTGTGTCTCAGAGAATAGGGAAACCTGGGGAGAGAGAGAAAGATGGTGGTTGGTGAAGCAGTCATAGCACATTATAGAGTGAACTTGCTATCCTATATGGACACAGTTTGTGGCTCCCCAAAACAATTATAATAGCAACATCAAACAGCACTGATCTCAGATAACCATAACAGGTATAATAGTAACGGAAAAGTTTGAAATATTGTGAGAATAACCAAAATGTGACTGAGAGATGTGAAATGAGCAAATACTGTTTTATAGATGATGCAGAGAGACTTGCGCGACACAAACCTTTAATTTGTAAAAAAAACGCGGTTATCTGTGAAGCATAATAAAGCGACGTGCAATAAAATACAAACTGAGGGTTTTGGAGGGGAGGGTGGTGGGGGTTGGGTGAACCTGGTGGTGGGTATTATGGAGGACACGTATTGCATGGAGCACTGGGTGTGGTGCAGAAACAATGAATTCTGGAACACTGAAAAAAAAATAAAATGGGGAAAAAAATGAGGTATGCCTGTAACAAGTACTTGGTATAGAACCTGGGACATAGCAACTTTTCTTTTCTTTCTTCTTCCTTCTCTTCACTTGTTATTATTGTTCTTCTTATTCTAAAGTAAGTATTTGCGTGAAGATAATAAATCAGAAATGGAAATTAATAGAAATTACCACCACTATTTTTGAAAACAAATGCATAGCAAGCAAAGGTTGTACACAAATGACATAAATCTGAAATTCTTACAATAGTGTTAGATAGTAATTCATGTTAGGTAGTAATTTTCTCACACAATGACATAGTTCTTTCTCTGTTATTCTACAAATTCCATATGGGATCTTGACCAAGACTTGCTGGGTCAATTCCCATGGAAAGCTGCCATCTTAGAAAACCATCATAGAAAGCCAGATGATAGTGTCTTCCCTTTACTGAGAGTTGGAATAGTAAAACTTGACTCCTTCAGATGCAAGGAGAGCCTGCTTTCATTTGGAGATAGTGCATACAGAAGATTTTTGCTAAATAGCATAATTCATACTGCTCTCTTTTATAATCTTTTATACTTTTCTGCAGTATTTTCAATGTGAAGATCAACATTAGGTCACCAGACATAGCTCTTAACTAATTATTTCATGTGAATTATATCTCTCTGTTCTACATTTAGCATAGTCAAGGAGACTTTCAGTAAAAATAAATTGCTTCCTATAAAAGACTGACTTTGAAACATGCTCAAGTTACATCCCATTAAAAAACAAATATATAAATTTTGTTCTCCAAACCACAGCCCCATTCAGCTACAGCACTACATTCTTGTTTTATTCCTGTGTAAGCCTCTGTAAAGAGTTACCTACTTATCTCCCACTCATTCCTCCAAAGCCACGCAATCTGGATCCTACCAACCACTCAACTGAAACAGCTTTCATTCAGACCACCAATAACCACTTTGTGTTGTCATTTGTGTTCTATTGCCCTGTAACAAATTATACAAACTTAGTGACTAAGACAGCACTCATTTATTATCTTGCAGTTTCTGAGGGTTGGTAGTCCCGGCTAGGCTTAGCCCAGTTAGAGCTTCAGGGTCTTACCAGGTGAAGTCTCATCATGAGCTCAGTTGAGGAAGCATCTATTTCTGAGCTTATCCAGGCTGTTTTGAAGGATTTGTTTCCTCATGGTTGGCACTTCCATCGTGTAATGGTGAGCACTCTGGACTCTGTTTCCTTATGGTTATATGACCCAAAGCCTTGCTTTTTGCTGACTTATAGTTGAAGGCCATCTTTAGGTGTTGGAGGTGTTATTGCTATATGTAGGTTCTCAATAAGGCTGCTCACTTCATTGAGCCAACAAGGAGACCCTGTCCTCAGGAAAGTCCCTACCCATCTTTTAAGGGCTTTCAGTAATTAAACCAAGAAAATCTATTTTTGTTTAATTCATAGTCAACTGATTTGGGGCCTTACCTGCACCATCACCTTTTCCATTTTCTGTTGGCTAAAAGCAAGTCTCAGATCCTACTGCCATCCAAGGGAAGGAGATTTTATAGGACTTGAGCACTTGGAGGTATGATGATCATGGGTCCATCTTGGAATTCTGCATAACACTTACTAAATCCACTAGGCAATTTTATAATGCTCTTTTAAGTTCTTAGCAAGAATCAATACTGTTGATTATTTCTTCCTTTTAGAAAATCTTCTAATTTTTTGGCTATCATAATATAATAATCTTCTAATTTTCCTTCATCTCTCTGGTTATTCTTTTGCATATTCAACTTGTTCTTTCTAGCCATTACATATTAAAATTTCCAAATACTGTTTGAAGTCTTCTTCTTCCAAGTATACTAATTCCATGAACAATCTCATTACACCCATGCACAGCATCAGTTAATCCTATAATCAGATGTCTCACAAATTGATAACTCTAACCCAGACGTCTCCCCGTATATCCAAATGTCTACTTGATAAATCCTCTTGGATATCTTAAAAGTACCTCAAAGTCTCCAAATCCACTCTCTTTCCCTCAAAACCTGAACTTCTCCCACTGTTTCTTTTTTCCTTTTTTTGTCTGAATGTTATATATTCTTATTCATCCAAGTTTAAAAGGCACAAATGTTGGAGTGATTTTTTCATATCTTCTTCTCCTTTTCCTCTTATATCCACCATAATCTCAAGGCTTCTTAATTTTACCTACTGAAAATGTGAATCTATTCACAAATCATTTCTGCAAAGATTTTAAGATTCTGCCAGATACTCCTATAAGTTGTTTTCCTACATAGTGTTCTGAAAACCTTTCATTTTAAAATGATCCTATGGTTTTCCATTGTTCATTCAAGAAAGACAAAAGCTTTACTATAGTTTATAGGACCTTGCAGAGTCTAACTTGCAGTCTGCCCCTTCAGCTTCATCTCATAGTCTATTCCCTCACTCTATGTATTCCAACTACATGGACTTTCTTTTAATTCCTGAACATATTCAGCAATAGGGGAGCAGAATATACATATCTTTAAATGATATGAAATGACAGAATGACAGGAATGACAAAAATTACCTTAAAGGAAGAGTATACTTTTGGACAATATTGAATGTAGAAAAAAAATTTTTAAAGTTGAATGAAATTTTTAATAATCACAAGAAGATTAATACTCTGAAATAACTGCAAAGTAACAATAAGGAAAAAACATCATTCTTTTTCAAAAAGCAAAAGAGAGAAATAAAAATCAACATTGATGAGGAAAGATATTACAAAAAACTTAAACATGAAAACCAGACAAAATCTTCACTGGAGTCAGTCAAAGAAGAATTAACATTGTAAAAATGTAAGATATTTGAAGAACAAATATAGAAAACCCATGAATACAAAGGAAATATGACCAAAGCAACAACAACAACAAAAAAAATATGAAGGAAAATAATGACAAATGTGGAGAAATTAAAAAATGAGAACCAACCTAAGAATTACAAATTGTTCCAAGAAAGAAGCCAAAGTGATTCAAAAGAAAAAGTCATCAAAGACTTAATTGAATGTAATTTTCAAGGCAGTAAAAACAGGTGACTACATATTAAAATGTTTTTCAGTGTACTATACAATCACTTAAATGAGATCTACATCCAAACACATCGAGACAAACATTTTCAAATTATACTATCACCTCTTTGACAAGAAGATATCTGTCTTATTTACCATTCTGTCAATAGCACATAGTGTAGTGGCTGAAACTTGGGAGATATTTAACAAATATTTCAGAAGAGGGAAGAAATTAATCACTTAACTTTTAAAATAAAAGTACACCAAAGGAATCTGTCTGAAAGAAAGAGAGGGGAAGAGAAGAGAAAGAATTAGAAACCGAGAAACACAAGAGAGAGAGAGAGAAGTGAAGGATGTAAGGAAGGAGGAAAGAAAGGGAGGAAGGAAAAAAAAATGGAAGAACAAATTTTTTATTTTAAAGCAGATGTTATGAACTCATTTTTCTTGTTCTTTCTTTCTAAATGCAACCGAATACCTGGAAAATTTTCAATGGACCATGATGAAAGGGCTGTAAAAGCTTAAAAGAAGAATGGAAATTGGGACTTCAGTAATTAAGGACAGACTACATTGTGTATTTTTCGAGTATTTCTTCTTATTCATATACCCTGGTCACCAGAGATAACTGCAAACTGGCACTATCAAAAGACATTGATCATCATCATCACCATCAAGAAAAGTCTGCTCAAAAAAAAAAAAAAAAAAAAAAAAAAAAAAAAGTCTGCTCTTCCAGTCAAAGGAATAGGACAGGAGAGGCCCAATAGATACCTTGCAGAGAGCTTTAATCTTTATTCTAAAATTCTAGCTGACAGGCAGTTTAATCCATCTGTAGTAGCAGATCAGTGAGGGCCCATCCATCCAACCCTACTTTCCCTGGCACACAGACCTATCTGCTAGTAGACCTATCTGGTCTCAGTGAAACCCTGTGTCTCCCTACCTTGCACCCAGTGGCATAAGGAGACCTAGACACAGCAGTTTCTCTTTCTTCCCAGAAAATAACTCAGTAGCCTTAGGGAGCCCAGAAAGGCACTTTCACTGTGGCAGATGTCACCAGTAGGGTTTGAGTAATAGCCCAACAATGCCGGAAGAATAAAGCAGATCAGAATGGCATTATCATTACAAGGAGTTAGAAAACTGTCATTATAACTGAAGCCCACAAAAGTAGGCCAGGGTTTATGGCCTGGTAAAAGTAGAAGATTCTTATAAATTGAAGAGTTTCCTAATATGATAATCAAAATGTCCAAAATACAATTGAAAATTGCATCATACAAATAGTATTATTATGTATTTGCAAGACAAAAATGGTATTGGGGTGTCTAGGTGGCACAGTGGTTAAGCGTCTGCCTACTCAGGTCATAATCTCCGGGTCCTGGGATTCAGCCCTGTGTCTATGCTCCTCCCCCTACTCCTGCTCTCTCTCTCTCAAAGAAATAAATAAAATCTTAAAAAAAGAAAGACAATAAAATGGTATTATACCATTCTATCAGGAACCAGGAAAAACCACAATCTGAATGAGAAATGACAGTTATCTGACACCAATACTAAGATGATTCAGATCTTGACATAATCTAACAAGGAATTGAAGCAGACATTACAAAAATGTTTCAATAAACAATTACATAATCTCTCGAAAAAAAATTAAAAAAATAGAAAATCTCAACAACAAAATAAAGTTATTAAAAATAGAAATTATACAACTGAAGAATTTAATGAGCAGGATAAAAATCTTGCTGAATAGATTTAATAGTAGAGTGAAAATGGCAGAGAATAGAGTGAGCAGGAAGGCAGATTATTTGAATTTACTCAATCTAAACAACAAAGAGAATAATAGGCTTAATAAAAATGAACAGAATTTCAAGAATTTGTGTAAAAATAACAAAAGATCTAGTATTTTATCATTAGAGTCTCAAAAAGAAAAGAAAAAGAGCATTTGATAAAAAGTATTTGAAGAAATATTGGTTGTAAACTTCCCCAAATTGGTTAAAGACATAAATTTAGACATTCAGGAAGCTAGATGAACTCCAAATATGATAAACCCTAAAATATCTCCACCAAGATGTGTCATAATTAAACTTCTGAAAACTAAAGAAGAAACCCTTATAAACAGCCAGAAAGAAATAAAGATGAGCCGTTTACCTATAAAGGAAGAAAAATTCAAATAATGGTGAAAGAACAACAGAATGGATAAAAATAGAACTAAACATAATAGGACTTTTTTATTTCATATTTTATAGTTGTAGCAAAAATTGTCACAAACCTTGATAAGGTGCACAATGTATATAGAAGAAATAATTAAGATAAGTACATATATAAAGTGTGGAGAGTAAAGGGACCTAAATGTAAATAAGTTTTCTCTACTTCACTTTAAGTGGTAATAACATTGAACCCAGTAATTGCGGGGAGTTATATGTTTTAATATCCAGAGCAACCACCAAAATGACATGCTCAAAATTATAAATAAATAAAAATAAATTATAAATTATAAATAAATAAAAATTGAGCTAAAAATACATCCAAATACCCCACAGGAAGACAAGAAAAAAGAAACAGAAGAATGAGAAACCGAGGTAATGAACTAAATAATAAAATGGTAAACTTAACCCTTAGGATATCAATAATTGCATTAATTATAAAGAATGTAAATGCTTCAGTTAAAAGGCAGAACTTTTTAGGTTAAAGGCAAGGATAAAGGATAAAAAAGCAAGACATCATGTGCAGCCCGTAGGAAATTTCTTTAAATGTTAAGATGTAGAAAGATTAAATATAAAGATTTAAAAAAGTAGATGTCACACTATGTAAATGAAAGCTAGAGTGACTATATTTATATCAGGAAAATTAAGCTCAAAGTAAAACATAATAAAGGCATTCCATAATGATAAAGAGGTCAGTTCATCAAGAGAATATACCAATCCTCAAATTATTTTTACAAATTTATATTTTCTTAGACTTTCCCTGTAGCTTCAAGCTATATATACTTCTCCTTTAGTTTAGCTTTGTTATAACTTTTTTGTTTTTAACAATTCAGTTCTAATAGCTAAGAAATTCTTGGTAGCATAGTTATGATTGTGACCTGCTTAAAAAAGACACTGTTTTTGGATGCCTAGGTGTCTCAGTAGATTAAGCATCTGCCTCCGGCTTAGGTCCTGATCTCAGGGCGGTGGGATCCAGCCCCATGTCTGAGACTCCCTGCTTCTCCCTCTCCTCCCTGTTTGTCCTCTCTCTCACTATCTTTCTCTCTCTCAAATAAATAAATAAAATCTTTTTAAAAAATCACTTGTATATATATAGAGAAATTTTTATGAAGGTGTAATCTTCCCTTAGAATTATACTGAGTCAATATTATGGAAACTAAAATTCCACAAAGCCTATCCATTGAGTTTTAGAATAAGAAAAATTCTTTGAAGAGGTTCTTTTTCTATTTGACATTTTATAACACAATTCTATCCTTATGGCAATCATACTATACTTCCCATTGCAAATAATATATTTGATGTTATCAAATTATTTTATTAAATATAAAATTATACTGTCTTTAAATAACTTCAAATACTAAATATTAAAATTATATTGTCTTCAAATAACTGAATGCTACCTTTCCAAATGTCAAAATATTCTTCTGTTAACCAGTTTGGTGAAAATCATGATGAATAGTCATGTTCCTGCCTTCATGTTAGAAGTTACTGAACATGATTTAACCTTCTCCTGGTGATTCAAGGACAGTTTTGTAAACATGCATTACTGTAAATTGTGGTAATAGAATTCTATCTGTGCTTTCCTCCCTATCAAGTTGTCAGCTGTCACTTTTGCTGTGATTATTCTTGCTTTTAAGCTACCCCTTCTTTTGACATATTGTTTCCTGTTTTAGTTTCCTTCTTCAGAAAGGTGATAAACCACCCTTGTTAAGAATTATAAAATAAATAAGTGTTAATGAATCAGGATTGAAAACTAATCAAGCCTTGGATGATGTATGATAAACAAGGTAAAGAACTATGGGACATTAGTGTAGAAGTGGGATGCTTTATTTTAAAAGATCCCTTTTTCTACCTGACCTCATTTTAGGTCTGTACTGGATCCCTTTACCAGATTGTTGCAGTGTCTCAACTATGATGTTGGGGATCTGGAGCTACTGTCATTTCACTCATTTGATTAGGGACTTACACACTGGGGATGGAGAGGAAATCTAATGAAAATCATATCCAATAAAGAAATCTAATAAAATCTTTAGTCTATACACTTACAGACCTTGTACATATGCATAGCAATGTCAACATACAAAGGAAGAAATATTATCTTTTCCCAGACTTCTTTTTATGCTAGAAAACTTCCAAGAAGCTCTTGGAAAATGTTCCCTATCATTTCACTGTTCTAAACTGTGTTATATCTCTATTTGTGTACCATGACTGTATTCCAGGAAAAAGTTATGCACTCATTAGCTTAGGACTGTTATACTGCACCAATCATTTTAAAGAGTTGATTTAGTATTAAAAACAATCTTAGATAATGTTCTTGCCACTTGTCCTATCATACAATTATTCAGCAATATATCCCATACTATTGCTTGTAGTATCTATTTGTCTATATTTACTCAAGTATCCTAAAATATTTTAAGGTGGGGAATGGGAATAAGAGATAGAAGAGATGTTACCTGAGAGGTCAGGAATCTGGGCATTGATAGTAAAGGCCTGTATACGTGATTCAGTGCCTTTTTTCCCTATCCATGCTTTACAGTTTGTGGGCAGTATGTATTAGAAGTATCTTCAGCTTTTCCTTTAATTTAAGCATTCCATTTTCTTCTGATTTGGAATGAGACCCATTTCTCCTACATCTCCCTTTCAAGCTTAAAGAATTATTAGTCACATTTTATAGATTAGGCTATAGAACCTCAGACATGTTCAGTAATGTATACAATGTCACACATCTAGTAAGTGCCAGTGCTGGAATACAAACATAAATTTGGCTCCAAAAACCGTCTCATTTCTTCTGTTCCATTCTATATAACTCCACTGTGCTATGTCCTCATTTTAGTTCTTTGGGAATCACCTTCTCCTTAATCCTTAAAAGTTTTTTAAGAACAAAATATCATACATACAAGGAAATGCACATAACATATTTGCATGTTTAAAGAATTATAGATTAGCATTCATGTACGTAAAATATCAGAGTTGTTGAATTGCACATTCCTACCCACCTCTGATCATCTCTTTTAGTTCAGTAACTCCATTCCAGAAGACCAGTTTTCCCTACTCCTCATTGCTTAGGTCCATCTTTAAGGTGAACATTTAAATCCTATAACAAACCCAATAATGTATACAATTTTAGTGAAAGATCACTCAAGAGAAATAAGTGGTCAGTGATTTCTCATTGGCTAGGAAAACTTACTAAATATTACATTTTGTATTAATACTTAGATTGTGCCATAACAAAAACTGAAGTTGCACTCGGTTTTTGATGAATTTTTGATGAATTTTATCATCACAACTGAAATCAATACATGTTACTAACTAATTATTTTGACATGATAAAAATAAGATTAAAGGGAGATTAGATTAACTTTAATTCATAGCCTGAACATTATTAGACATTAGAAAATTGAAATCAGTTTCATGCAAATGTAGTATAGAGCTGATATATTTTAGACAGTTTTCAAAGTTGTAATAGAAATCCAGGCAAATAACTTAAAAAAAAAAATGTCTTAAGCTCTCCTCTGGAAAATCCATAGGTTTAAGCCAGCTTGCTTAGTTATCTCTGCAAACAGCTTCCTCCAAGATTCTACTCAGGATATAATTTTAGAAAATGTTCTCAGCGGGGTGCCTGGGTGGCTCAGTCATTAAGCATCTGTCTTCAGCTCAGGTCATGATCCCTGGCTCCTGGGATCCAGCCCTGCATAGGACTCCCTGCTTGGCGGGGAGCCTGCTTCTCCCTCTGTCTCTGCCTGCTTTCCCCCTGCTTGTGCTCTCTCTGTGTCAAATAAATAAATAAAATCTTAAAAAAAAAAAGAAAGAAAGAAAGAAAGAAAAAGAAAAGATTCTCAGCACTTATTTTTGTAGTACCTCTGGCTTAACATATCCCTCATTTGTGTAAGAGCTTGAACTTCCACTGAACTTCTTTTAAAATGCAAATTCTTCTGAGGGGAAACTCTAGTCAGATCATAAAACTCTTTAATATAAAAGTGATTTTAGATCACTGACCTCAAGAATTAGAAGGAATCAAACATCAAGAGATGTTTGGATGCCCAGGGAGAAAAGGAAAAGTCAGAAAACAAATACATATATGAGGAGTTTGGAAAACAAATTTGACCTGCTACGTATTTTTGCCTAGAGTTGGTTCTGTTAACTGGTGAAAGGCTTTTTCACATAAAGTTTCAGCCCTTTCTACATCCTTCCTCTCATTTCTGTGGTAACCCCCCTGCTAATTCATTTCTCCTTACAAAAGCTTCTCTTCTTCTCCTTGGCAGAGGGCAGGACCTCCATTCTATGTGTCCCTGGAACACTTTTGTAGAGATTGTTAATGCAGTGCTTAGAGCATGGTATTTTATCCTGTTGCTTGCATGTCTGTTTACTCCCTATTGGGTTATAAGTAGCTTAAGGGCAAGCAGACATGCCTTATTCATCTATTATTAGCATTAAGCACAATATTATATATATAGTCATTACTCCAACAAAAATTTACAAAGAAAGCAAGGAATTGTAAAATATGCAATTCGATTCATGTCATGAAACTTACTAGAGTTTAAAGGCATCCGATAAATAACTTCTGTATTCTAGAACAATTTTGGAACCGATTCAGATATTGACAAGATGTCATACTGAGATCAAGCCTCAGTTTTTCATTACTTTTAAATGCTAGATTGGGGGTCATAGCCAAGATGTTTGGCAACAATGTTCTACTACTTCATACTACACTCCAGGTGTATGCATACTTATTTACTTAGCCACAGCAATAAGGAAAAACCGCAGGCTTCTTCATATGGGGAATTTCTCTCACAAAATTTATAGCACTGAGGAACAGATCAATGTAATGTATCTCCTGAAGCAGCTTCATCACAAAGAAAGATGGAGGAACGAACTGAGCCACACATGCCTCGTTCTTCCTCAAAATTTATGAATTTAGTAAATTGTTGCTTTTCCTAACAAGAGTTAGAAACGAAAAAGAAGTCAGGAATGTTGGGGAAATGTCTCCACACAGAAATTAGCTGAGTGCATGGAAAGAATCTCCATTTATTGTGTCCCCAAGAATTTTTATCTCTTAAACTACTGGGCTTAAATTTTAAGCCCTTAGACAACCAGGGGGAAATTTATTAGGGCAGCTTCAACCCAGATATCAACTGCTACTCTTTTGTGGATCCTTCTGGGATCATTGGGGGCAGAGAGGAGAAGCATATAGATTTCACTCAAAGATTACTTGAAACCAGTCTTGACACTTCAATTCATGTTCCACTTGTCCCAAGTAATGTCCTACATGATTATCAAAGCTTCTGCAGTATGATTGAATTCACCCATTTATTCAACAAATACTGATTGAGTACCTGCCCTGTGCCTCTCTCCCTGTTCTGGGTGCTTGTGACCCATAGTGAGCAAATATTTAAAAACCAAAAAAAGGCAAACTTCCCCCACTCAACAGAGTTATGTTCTAGTTGGGAAAAGCAGGCATTAAACAAAATAAATAAGTAATAATTTATTAGAGGGTGATTCATTTTGTAGAAAAATACAAGAAAAATTATGGGGTGTTAGGACTAAAGAGAGATTTCGGGACAATTTTAAGTGGAGAGAATAGACTAGACCTCATACAAAGGATGACAGATGAGCAAGAAGGAGGAGTTAGCCATAGTGCTCTACAAGCGATCTAGAATCCAGGACTTCTGCATTTAAATTCAACTGGGAGAACTTGCCGATTCAGATGTTAATTTTGGCCTGATGCATTTATGATATGTCACCTATATATACAGTCTCCTCTCAGAGAGGCTATGAAGATAGTGTTGCCTTTTTGCAAAATTTAGAAATTTGTATTAATGAACGCCTTAATCATCAGAGTGCCTTTCTTTCCCATAAACTATTTCCAGACTTTTGAGTGCCAGCAGTGTACTGAATGTGAGTCTATCTAATGGCCTGATTTTTACAGCCTGATGAGAGGGTGTGTTTTGTCCTAGAACCCTAGTGACCACTGTCACATGCATTTCTGTGGAATTGCTTAGTCATGTCATTCTTGTATGCCTCATCTAGAGAATTAACCTCAGCATGTTCCTGATCAAAAGCACCATTGTTAATGGAGGATTATGTGCCTGTAAGGACCTCTAAGGAAGGTAAATATCGGCTCTTACAAAAAAACTTGCTTTCCTCCACATTAGAACATTCCAGATGGGTGTTTAGTAGAATTTCTTTCTACTGTATCTTTTTTATGGAAGTGAAATAGGCACATAGTGTGTTTTATCTCCTATTTTTCTATAATTTTTAGAGTAAGTTTGACAGATAAACTACAAGACACCTGGTTAAATTTGAATTCAGATATGTAACAAATAATTTTTTTTTAGTGTAAATATGTCTCAGATAATATTTAGGATACTTCTCTATTAAAAATTACTCATTCCTTATCTAAAACTCACATGTAACTGAGTGTCCATATTACGGTTTTCCAAGAAAAACAGAAATAGCAGGATATCCATCTACCTATTGTTAGAAAACAAAATTCAACCAAATCAATTTGAAGGTTTAATTGGGTTTGTTAAGTGATTCCTGAACTGGGCATCATCTCATCTAGCAAGTAGAGAGGAATTCTGAAGAACTGTACAAAACAGAAGGTTTTTATAAAAAGGAGGGTGGGGCAAGAAGTTGTTAGTCAAAGACAAGAAAGGATTGTCACATGTTTTTGCGGGGGTGGGGGGAGAGAATGGCAGGGTTTTTATCATGCTGATTACCTCATTATTGCTGCTCAGGAAATTTTAGACTGATTGGTAAAAGCTCATATTCCTGGAAGAGGTTGAAACTTTATATTTAAAGTCCTAGTCTGCTATTGCGGAGGGCAAAGACTCCATTTTGGGCTTGTTATTTCTTTTTTCAACAATCTATCTTGGGGCAGCTGGGTGGCTCAGTCGGTTAAGGATCTGACTCTTGGTTTTGGCTCAAGTTGTGAAATTCCCCCCTTGCCTCCACCTCCCCACTCAGTGTGAAGTCCAAGATTCTTTCTCCCTCTGTCTCTCCCACCATGCTCTCTCTCTCTCAAGTAAGTAAATAAACCATTAAAAACCCCACTATATCTAATTATAAATACAGGCATAGATATCTATACCTATAAATCTAAATAGAGAGATCTCTCACTATACATAGACCTATCTCTCTTTGAATGTATGTGTATATATTAAAGAACTGACTCACATGTTGGGGGTGCCTGTGTGGCTCAGTAGGTTAAGCAACCAACACTTGATTTCTACTTAGATTGTGATCTCAGGATCCTGAGATCGAGCCCCGTATAAGACTACATGCTGGGCCTGAAGCCTGCTTAAGGTTCTCTCTATCTCTCTCCTTCTGCCCCTCTCCCCACACTCGCCACCTTCCTTGCCTGTATGTTCCTTGTCTTTCTAAATTAAAAAAAAAAGAAAGAAAGAAAGAACGAAAGAAAGAAAGAAAGAAAGAAGGAAAAAAAAAAAAAAAAAAGAATTGGCTCTCATGCTTATGGAAGTCTACTAGTCCAAAATCTGCAAGGTAGTTTGGTAGGCTGGAGACCCAGAAAGGAGCCAGTATTGCAAAACAAGTCCAAAATCCATCTGTTAACAGATCTGTTTTTACTTAGAAGAGATCAATCTTTTTCTATAAAAGCCTTTAATTGATTGGATGAGACCCTCTCACATTATGGACAGCAATCTGCTTTACTCAATGCTCACTAATTTAAATGTCAATCTTGTCTAAAAACACCCTCATGGAAACATTGAAAATAATGTTTGACCACATGTGTAGGTACTATGACTAGGTTGAGAGTCACGTTGACAGAAAATTAACCATCAGAGTATCCTTTATTTTTTATTTGCTGAATCTGGCAACCCTATTTCAGGGGTCTCAACTGAGTTTCTAAGAGTTTAAGTTGCCTTCTTATCTGATCTATTTCTTTAACAATATAAAATTTAGTACTATTTACTAGTATGTTTTGTTTTGCTTTGCTTTTTCATTGCTTTGGAGGCAAATACATATTTTTCTAATATATTTTCTTAACTGTTGTCCTGTGAGATCTCCCATATGAGATAGGAAATCAGTAATTACTGAGTCTTTCAAAGCCTTCACTATTTAAACAAATTATATCCATCTTCTCCTTCCTGGGTTGGATAATCCCACCCAGGAAAATTCCCATGAAGTTACACGGGCTCAAACCTGGACTTGATCTCTTATTATTCTGCATGCCTTTTCCTGTAATATGTCCCCTTCAATATGTCTTATCTTCACTGGATCTTTCTTTGAAATGCTGATTCTATAAATTTCTGGAATGTTACCTGAAGGCAAAGCAATACTGTACCACCACCTCTAATGATTTCATCACTTTGAAACTCACCTAAGAATGCTTTAAATATTTTGTGTTGATTTTCTGCCTTCTACTCTTAAATTTGTCAGATTTGCTGGACCATTGGTATAGTTCTCTATTCTTCAAGTTGTAATTCCTAACTGCTGTTACTCTGAACTTTTTATCCACAGCTGTAAAAGGCCACATCCTCCGTTCCTCTGATCCTGCCTTCTCTCAGGGGTTCATTCTAGATTGCTTGCTGGAATTCTGTCACTCTGCTTCGTTTAGATTTCTTTAGGTTCCAGTCACAACTGTTTGACTTAGTATAGCTGAAACATCTACTTTTCTACTTAGCTCTTTCAGTTTAGTCAGAGTTGGGTCTACCCGTTTCCTTTTAGTATTTGTTTCTTTCAGTCTTCAAGATCCCATTTTCTGCTTCATATCTGCCTAATCTATCTCATACTCTCAGTATTTCTCCTAAATAAATCTCTTTTTTTCTCCAAAATAATCATCCACTTTTCCTTTATTTTATTTTTATTTTTCTATTGCTTCTGTTCTGATAATAAAACTGAACACTCTTTTCACACCACCCTAATTCCTTCTGGGTACCCTACACAAATTCAACTTCTAAAGGCGAAGTGCTCCACACACAGGCTTTACTATGTCCTTGTATATCCTTTAGGTATACAGTAATTTAAATGATTTGTTTATTATCTTTTTCAGTTCCACCTAGGAGAGGGCAGATTTTCATCATTGTGAGGGCTCACTTTTACTTTTCATTTGTTTACTAGTCATATTCACTACCCTTCTATGGGTGCTTCCACAATGAGTGTTTTCTGAATTATAAGGCAAGGGCAATTCTCATGGGATTATTCAGCCCAAAGCTCACAGTCATACAGAGCAGTAACTCTGACACTGGCTACTATTCACTAAAGTCAACAAGGCCAATACAGTCCCACTTCCAAACCATGCTCCAGAAGACAACCACGTGCTTGAGAATAAAACTGCTGTGAACTATAAGAAACACTTGAATCAAATCCTGCATGGCCCATTTGCTAAAGCTGAAAGCCCATAGCCATATGTCCTGGTCCCATCAAAAACTGCTCCAGGTTAACTTGAATCACCAAATCTACTTTTTGTCTACTTATGTTTATTGCTAATAAAACCAACATTGGAGGATATAAATCAAATATGTGGCTACAGTCTGAAAATTAGCCCACCTAGTCTCTGAGGCCTTGGAGAGTAAAACTGAATGTTCGCAGGCAGACTCCAGGAGGAAGGGAGAGTAAGGGCCTGAGCTCTGCATTTATGCTTAGTTCTTCAGAACCTAGCAAACTTCTTTCTATATCCATGGAAAAGAGAGCACAGGGCAAGAGCCTAGGAAGTTTAGGGAAAATGCCTCCTCATGGAATCCTGAGAAGTAAGCTGTAAATCTGTCCCCTCCTACCGTACTTCTATGTCACTTATAACCGTGAACATCTCTGACAAAAGTTTTTGTTGGCTCAGTCTGCCATGATGTGACTATACATCAATACCTAGAACATATGTTTCAGAATGAAAGGCAACACAGAAAGCTTCTCCTGATAGAATTTACTCATCCATATGGTACCATAACTCCATGCAGATTGTCCTGTATTAGTTAAATTTAGTTTTCAACCCCCATATTTTCTTTCTTTCTTTTTTTTTTAAAGATTTTATTTATTTCTTTGACAGACAGCGGTCACAAGAAGGCAGAAAGGCAGGCAGAGAGAGGGGAAGGGAAGCAGGCTGCCTGCTGATCAGAGAACCCCATGTGGGGCTCGATCCCAGGACCCTGGGATCATGACCTGAGCCGAAGGCAGACACTTAATGACTGAGCCACCCAGGTGCCCCTCAACCCCCATATTTTCTAATGTTGATGCCACTTCCCTGGTACCTAACAAAATTGATCCCCTGTCAAAATACTTGATCCAGAATGACTTCCAAACCATGTCCCAGAAAGCAAAGGCTCTATGCAAAACTGTCATTATCTAAATCAACAAGAAGCCTCCCATAATTTGATAATCCCATCTGATTTTCCTCTTATTATATCTGCTCTCCAGGAACACATAGAAAATTGCAGAAAATTTCTAGAATCCTTTCTTATCCCCCAAACCAAGTATGTTGCATTATATTTCTGTTTTAGACAACCCTATAATTAAGATTCTGAGCAACCATATTTCATGACATCATTGAGATGCAACGGTATTTTTGTCTCCCTCTATCCCTTTAAAAAGGGATAGTCATCCTCTATGTTCATTTGCTTCATTTCTTCAATTCTGCATATGATTGAAATCATATTGTGTTTGTCTTTCTCTCTCTGACTTGTTTCACATAGTGTAATTCACTCTAGCTCTATCCATGTCATTGCAAATGGCAAGGTTTCATTTTTTTGATAGCTAAGTAATATTCCATTGTATATTTATATATGTATACCACATCTTTTATTTTTATTTTTTATTTTTTTTTTTAAGAGAGAGAGAATTGTAAGCAGGCTCCACAACCAGGGTATAGCCAGAGGTGGGGCTTGATCTTACTACCTTGATAGTGACCTGAGCTGAAACCAAGAGTTGGATGTTAATGGACTGAGCCACCCAGGCACCCTATACCATATCTTCTTTAACCATTCATCAGTCAGTGGACATTTGGGCTCTTTCCCTAACTTGGCTTTGTTGATAAAGCTGCTATAAACATTGGGGTGCATATATCCCTTCGAATCAATATTTTTGTATCCTTTGAGTAATTACATCGTAGTGCAATTGCTGGCATTATAAGGTAGTTCTATTTTCAGCTTTTTGAAGAACTTCCATACTGTTTTCTAGGGTGGCTGTACCAGTTTGCGTTCCCACCAACAGTGGGAGAAGGTTCCCCTTTTTCCACATTCTCAGTAATACCTGTTGTTTCCTGTGCTGTTAACTTTAGCCATTCTGCCAGGTGAGGGGTGATAGCACATGGTGATTTTGACTTGCACTTCCTGATGATGAGTGATGCTGAGCATCTTTTCATGTGTCTTATACCCTTCTGGATATCTTCTTTGGAAAAATGTCCATCCATGTCTTCTGCCCATTTTTTAATTGGATTATTTGTTGTTTTGGCTGTTGAGTTTTAGAAGTTCTTTATAGTTCTTCTGTAGACGTTCTATGGAACTTCTTTATAAGTTTTTTGGATACTAATTCTTTATCAGCTATGTCATTTGCAAATATCTTCTCCCATTCTGTAGGCTCTCTTTTGGCTTTGTTGATTATTTCCTTCATTGTGCCGAAACTTGTTATTTTGATGAAGTCCCAATAGTATATTTTTGCTTTTGTTTCCTTTGCCTCTGGAGACATGTCTAATAAGAAATTGCTACAGCCAAAGTCAAAGTGTTTGCTGCCTGTGTTCTCCTCTAAGATTTTCATGGTTTTAGATCTCACATTTAGGTCTTTCATCCATTTTGAGTTTATTTTTTGTATGGTCCAAGAAAGTGGTCTAGTTTCATTCTTCTGCATGTGACTGTCCTGTTTTCCCAACACCATTTGTTGAGGAGACTGTCTTTTTCTCATTGGATATTCTTTTCTGTTTTGTTGAAGATTAGTTGACCACATAGTTGTGGGTCCTTTTCTGGGTTTTCTATTCTGTTCCATTGACTTATGTCTGCTTTTGTGCCAACCATTGTCTTGATGATGACAGCTTTATAATATAACTTGAAGTCTAGCATTATGATTCCTCCAGTTTTTTTTTTTTTTCTCTTTCAAGATTGCTTTGACTATTCGGGGTCTTTTGTTGTTCCATAAATATTTTAGGATTGTTTGTTCTAGTTCTGTGAAAAATGCTAGTGGTATTTTTATACAGATTGTATCAAATGGGTATATTGCTTTGGATAATATAGACACAAAACAATATTTGTTCTTCCCATCCATGATCATGGAATGTTTTTCCATTTCTTTGTGTCCTCTTCAATTTCTTTCATAAGTGTTCTATAGTTTCCAGAGTACAGATCTTTTAACTCTTTGATTAGGCTTGTTCCTAGGTATCTTATGGGTTTTAGTGCAATTGTAAATGTGATTGATCCCTTGATTTCTCTTTTTGCTGCTTCATTATTGTTGTATAGTAATGCAACACATTTCTGTACATTGATTTTTATATCCTGCAACTTTTCTGAATTCATATATCAGATTTATCCATTTTTTTGGTGAAGTCTTTTGGGTTTTCTACATAGAATATCATGTTGTCTGTGAATAGTAAAGTTTTGACTTCTTTATTGCTGATTTGGATGGTTTTTATTTCTTTTTGTTGTCTGATTGCTGAGGCTAGAACCTCCAGTACTATGTTAAATAACAATCATGAGAATGGACATCCCTGTCTTGTTCCTGACCATAAAGAAGCAGCTCTCAATTTCTCACCACTAAGGATGATATTAGCTGTGAGTCTTTCATTTATGGCCTTTATGATGTTGAGGTATGTTCGCTCTATCCCTACTTTGTTGAAGGGTTTTTGCCACATTAATAAAAGAAAGGGTAAGAATCATATGATCCTCTCAATAGATTCAGAAAAAGTGTTTGATAAAATACAGCATCAAATTAATTTTTTTAATTGTACCAGATAAAATTGTACTTGTGGTTTTAAAATTATGGATAAAAGATACAGACCAAGCTTTAAGAAACTTCCTCTCTGAATCATCAAATCAGATTTAATAGAAAGGAACCAAGAAGAGTATTAAGAGAATAACATATCAGTTAGAAAATCAATGCAACTTAAATGTTTCAGGTTTATTGGAATGAAGATAGCATAAAATACCCCTCCCCCCCAAAGCAGAAATAGTGTTAATAGAATGTTGATTTGTGAAAGTTGTTCATGAGACTCTTAGTTCTGTGGAGACAGGGATGGTGTGTCTGTTCTATCTGCATCACCAATGCTAAGCCCAGTGCCTGACACATGGAGATGTTTGGTAAATGCCTACTCATTTAATGAATTAATTAATGAGCAGCAGAAGATATCTGCATTAAAAAAAATAGAAACACTTCAGTTTGTTTGTTTTTTTAATCTATCACTGATGCTAAAATGGAAAAGAAAATCATTAAATTGATAGCATGTTAAAACCAGTGGTATATTTACGGATTCATGTTCCTTGGAGTTTACTGATGAACTCATTAACATCTAAAACTGATTAATATCTAAAACATCTGAAAACATGAGGCTGTTTTTATATGTAGAATGACTAATTGTTTCTATGAAGTAAAAGTTCCAAAAGCAAGGAATGTATTCTAGTCCCTTTGGAAGATTCTCTGGTTTTATTAAAGAAAAATATTTAATCAGAGCATGCTTTTTGAAAAAGTTGGCTTAATTTGTTTTCAAATTGATACACAGAGGGTATCCATATTTAAAGATTCTAAAATGGGGGCACCAGGGTGTGTCAGTCTGTTAAGTGTCCGGCTCAACTTTGGCTCAGATCATAATTCAAGGTCATGAGATCAAGCCCAGCAATGGGCTTGGCGTGGGGCTCCATGCTGGCCATGGAGTCTGCTTGATTTTCCCTCTCTCTCCTTCTCTGTCTGACCCCCCTACCTCTCTTAAAAAAGAAGAAAATGTTCTAAAAGGTTCTAAAATGACATTTGTTTATTCTTTCTTTTGTCTACAAAAGTCAGTGTCGTACAGGCCAAAAGAAAGAGTACATTTTATATGTTTTAACTGTTTCAACTAATGCTGTGTCCATATGGTACAAAGTGCAGAAAGTCTTGCTCCAATTTCTGTTTTTAAATTAATTTACATTTTTTATAACAAATGCCCTAAAACCAGGCATTGGGTTGCTTTACTTCATGTGAGTTTAAACATCCTGCCATCAAGACTAAATCTAAATACTCTTCTTAATTTTAAATGTGAAAATATATGTGACTTGTTGTGTCATTCGACTGCATGCCTGAAGAGTGACTAATGTTACCTATGTGTTCATGGGTCATCACACACCATGTTTAATCAAGAACATATTTTCACTTCTGGTATTTGACATGTCACATGCCTATCAGTTTATTGTCAGGCAAGATAGAACACATCATTAAGGGTGTCAGTTCTTATTGCTCTCTTATGGAGCTAAACTCTGCAGATGACAGTAAATATGACAGCTTTTGTGATCAGCAACATTTTTGCTGGCATCCTGTTATTAATAATACTCTGGCTAGACTGTATTACCAAGGATAATCCATGGTGGAACAAAGCTCCCGCATCATTGGTCACAAAATGATTTTTAAGTCTCAGAAAAGGCTTTTTGTTGTTTTTCAAGGTTTTTTTTTTCCCCTTCAGGAAGCAATTAACTAAACTGGTTATAAAGTAATTGGGAAGGGGAAGAAGGGAAAAGTGTCTATTGAAAGCTCACTTTTAAATTCTTGACTCAAAGGCTATATTTACCAATTTTTAAGGAACACAGTGCATACTGAAGGGTATTAAGACTGAGTATGAAAGAAAGGTGAACTTAAAAATTATAAATAATGCAAAAATGATTTTCAGATATATAATTATAGCACTTGGGACACTTATTATTGAGATGAATATTCTGATGATATGTGGAACGTAGACAGTATTCCGGGCATAGTATAATACATGCTTAATAGCCATAATGACCTTTATGTTCAAAAAAAGATCAGTAACAGTCAGGAAAGGATGAGCAGTTTTATGACTAGCATTATCCAGACATTTTTTTTTCTTCTAGGATCAATTGCAATGTTTATTACATAGATGTAATTTATATTTCTGGTGTTATATATTATGTACACCATTGAATAAAGTTCACTAGATGACCTATTCCCTGGTTTACTGATCCTCCTTCATAGAATACAGTCTTTAATTACTTAATGCTTTTTAGTTCTTGTGAAACCCGAGAAGATTCTGGAGAGAAAACACCAAAACTTTGAAATACAGAAGGCTTCAAATTCGCAAACCACAGTTTATTTTTACCTTGTCCTGATTTATTTTTTTCTTGGAAAAAAAGATTTTATTTTTTGGAAAATCTCACAAAAACATTCTCTCATGACATCATTTTTAAAGATTACACATGGTTAAAAGCTGAAAATTTACTATTTCTAATTGTTTAATGCTTCAAGACAAAAACAAATAAATCTTATTTCCCTTTGTTTTATAAAATTGGTACTCTATTTTTAGATTTACAATTTCAAGTCTAGGTGTTTTAGAAAAATTTTAAATGGGACTATGAGAATTGAAATTACTTTTTAATCTTAAAGTGCACTTGTTACCTTATTTACCCAAGGATGCCATACTTTTAGAGTCTTTTATGATAGCACACAAGTTACATATTTACGTATCTATGTTAAGAATAACTTGAAATCTGATATATGGAAACTATTAAACAGATTATATAATTGTTGCTTCAAATTCTCAAAATTGTGTAAATGTGTGAATGTATACATATGTACTATATATATAATGCATATGTTAACATACATTAACTTAATTGTGAGCCTTGTTTTTTAATTAACAGCAATGATTTATCATAAAATGCTATGAACACAAAAGTATAGATAGAGGTTATCATGCACCTGATTAAATCACTTATGTTTACCAAAATGTCTTCCAATTCTTCTTAAACTTGAAAAAGTAGTGTTTGGTCAGTGGTCTTATTTAAAGGTATTCTTGGTTAAAAGATACATAAATAAATTAATTAAACCCCTTTAAGAATCTTGTATCAGAATTAGTGAGCTTCCTTAAAACAGGCTAAAAAAATTTGTAGCCTATGCTTTTCCTTTGTTGCCTCTTTTCCAGGAAGCAAAAAGTTACATTAATTCTAGTCTCTTAATAGGTCTTTTCTTTCTTTTCTTTTCCTTTTTATGATTTCTATTTTTTTTTACTCTTTTGTCAAAAGAAAAATCAGTCAAGGAATAATTTTCTTCCAATAAACAAACATCTATAATGGCTAGAACCTTATTTATACTTGAAAATTTAGGAAACTTTTATAAGTAAACATACATTAATATTTTAAAGGCAAAAAAGAGAATAAAATACATTTTAGGAAGCATTTGAAAGCTATTTTGGAAATTGTAGACTTACTATATCGAATAAATTACCATAATTTTGGCTTTGGGCAACTTTAATTTCTCTCTGTCTCTATTTTCTCATCCATAGAATAGGAAATATAGTACTGCTTCATAGTGCTTCTGTTATTGTGAGTTTTAATGTTATAAGAAGACTTTTCTGCACAGTTGGGACTACTTATGGCTATATGTAATTGTAAATTAATTTTTATTTTATGAGTTAAATTTTTTACATTTAAGTCTAGTTTCTCAGTAATTTTTTTTTATTTTCATTTTATTTATTTTTTTCAGTGTAACAGTATTCATTCTTTTTGCACAACACCCAGTTCTCCATGCAAAACGTGCCCTCCCCATTACCCACCACCTGTTCCCCCAACCTCCCACCCCTGACCCTTCAGTAATTTTTTTTAAAGCTAAATATCCAAATCTTATTCTGTATATAAATCTGGTGCTTTCCAACAATCACTTTAAAACTTTATTATTTAGTGGGTGCCTGGGTGGCTCGGTCAGTTAAGCATCCCTTGATTTCAGCTCCTGTCATGATCTCAGGGTGGTAAAATTGAACCCCAAGTCGGGCTTCCCACTCAGCAGGGAGTCTGTTTGAGATTCTCTCTCTGCCTCTCCCTCTGCCTCTTCCCCTGTGCATACCCATTCACGCCCCCTCCTCAAGTAAATAAATAAATCTTTTAAAAAAAAACTTAATTATTTAAAATCTGTTAAATTTTAAAAATATTTTTTCTTTTTTAAATTTATTTATTTTTTCAGCGTAACAGTATTCAAAATTTTAAAATTTTTTTATTTTCTTCATAAATCTAATACATTTTATCTTCTTTATCAAGTTCTTCAAGCCCTGTTATAACAAGCAAAACCTCCCTAGACACTTAAACCACTCTTGCAAATCTAATTGATTAAATGTATAAATATGGTATATTTCAAGT
Source organism: Meles meles (assembly GCF_922984935.1). Classification (NCBI taxonomy): domain Eukaryota; kingdom Metazoa; phylum Chordata; class Mammalia; order Carnivora; family Mustelidae; genus Meles; species Meles meles. The sequence goes on along the minus strand of NC_060066.1, from coordinate 159,087,371 downwards.
TTAGGCATCACAATACTATTGTTAACCAATTAAATAAAATTCCCTTACCAATTTCAGATAAACATCTGTATGGGCAGAAAACTTTCCCTATCTTCCCTTTCATGTGCTCTGTTTGGCCTAATAATTAAACTGACACAGATTAACAAAAAACAATTAATTTTGTAGACGAAAGAATAAACAAAGAAAGAATAAATTTGTGAAGAATTGACAAAGAGGTTTGGGCTTAGAGTAGTAAATTATTGAAAAGGTAATAATATTTGTCTGCACTGCCTTCTCAGTCCCATAATTCTCTATCTCTGCTGATAAAGATGCCTTCTACTCTCCTGGTGCAGGGAAGGTACTTTTCACTGAGAAATTTGTTTCCTGCTTTCAGGGGACAAAGGCCATTTTTGTATCAGCTGTTTCTGAAGTAATTTTAATTCGAAATAATCAATATGCCAAAGTGGCATATTTTGGGGTTGCTTATTCTGCTCCCCTTCACATTACAACTCATTTCTCATTTCATTCGGAATCACACATTCTTATGCCCTCATATGTCAATTTTTTTGAATATTATAAACACATTTAGTATCATTTATAAATTTTTCTACAGTTAAACTCAAAATTATGAATGTAAAGTGGTTTTCTTCATGCTCTTAATTTAAAAAAATTTTTTAAATGTTTTAATTTTTTATTAACATTCAATGTATTATTAGCCCCAGAGGTACAGGTCTGTGAATAGCCAGGTTTACACACTTCACATTATTCACCATAGCACATATCCTTCCCAATGTCCATGCATGATCTTAATTTTTAATTTGTAAATTTCCCCAGAATTAGAAAGACACTTATACTTACTTCTTAGACAGCTTTACTATTACAGTAGTAACCCCAAACCTTAGCATTTTCAACAGCAAAATTTATTTTTTGCTATTATTACATGTTGGCTACATATTGGCTACATATTGGGTTTCTGCTCTGCATTCTCTCTGTTCCAGAATCTAGAAAGAAAATGGAGCTTATAGCTAGGGTTTGCCACAGACAGAAATAGTACTAGTAGCAGCAGAGGCTGATGTAAAACTTTCCCTTGGCTTATATTCCATTTGCCAAAGTAAGTCACATGACCTCTGTTAACATTGGGACAGGAGCTACGATCCTCCTAAAGAAGAGACACCTATAGGATCCTGATAGCATGGGAAAATGCTTCAAATATTTTGATCAAACGATGCATTCTACAACATCTTTTCTCCAAAAAAAAAAAAAAAAAAGGCATTTTGGGGCGCCTAGGTGGCTCAGTGGGTTAAAGTCTCTGCTTTCGGCTCAGGTCATGATCCCAGTGTCCTGGGATGGAGCCCCACATTGGGCTCTCTACTCAGCGGGGAGCCTGCTTCCTCCTCTCTCTCTATCTGCCTCTCTGCCTACTTGTGATCTCTGTCGGTCAAATAAATAAATAAAATATTTTTAAAAAGTCATTTTATTACCTAATTATTTCTTACATGAATTTTTACCCTAGTACTCAGTTGCTTCTTTACTCAATGCTAGATTCTTTTCTTGCTTTTGTCAGGCCTTACCGTGATATTGAAGACCTTGTCCTGAGGCTTAAATGAGATAATGCAAATGAAAGCATCTCTACATCCTTAGCAGATATAAGTAAGGAATACATTAGGGTTTTTTTGGTAGTGGTTCTGTTATTTTTAAACTTCGCCCTTCCTGGTTCCATTTTGCTTGTATAGTTGTGTGATTTTTGTTCAGGCCCAACTATCTAAAGCAAAATCACTTACCTATGCATGGTTAAGAGGAATTTTGCTGTTTGATAGAACTCAGTTACTTTGAGTCCAAGTTATTTTGCTTTGGGGACAGTCTTGCATTACACCATCATTCTGATGTAAAAAATAAAATAAAAACCTGGACAAGTCACACCCTCCTCTGACTGCTCTATTTCATTCATTTAGCCTTCTACATTGGACATTTTGGAGACCAGATGACACTGTTTTCTCATATTGAAATAGTTATTGACAATAAACAATCTGGAAGTCCTTTTAACATACGGTTTTAAGCAACACTTCATTCATCCCATAATATATTTGTGCACAAGTTTTTTAAGGCACAAGAATAATCTAAGTAGCCAGGTTATTGAAGGAATTGAAAGTTAGGCAGAGGAATTTAAATTTAATGATGTAGCAAATAGGAATTAATTGAGTTTTCTGAGGCAGCAAGTAGAAAAACAGCACGATGTCATTATCACAGTGTGGTTAGGAGTATGGGATTTTATGTCAGACCCTCCTGGATTAGAATACTGTCACCACCAATATGGCCTTTGGGTTCCCATTCAGTAATGAAAGTCACACCACCTACTTCATAGAGCTGTCATTAAATAATTGATTCAACAGATACTGGGTTCCTCCTTTGTACTAGATGTTGAAAAAACCAACTCAGTTATTGACCTCATTGTGCTCAGTCTAGGAACAAATGTGGAAATACGTAAGGAAAGAAGCAAATTAATAGTAAAGAATTGTGATACAGGCTCAAGAGGAAAGGAACAAGGGACACAGAATTGGGGTTTATGTCTTCAAATTAATTGATCAGAAAAAGTCTCTTTGAAATGGTGAAATATCACCATTAAGGAATAAATAAGAAAAGGATTGTGTAGCTGTTGGGGGCCCATCCACATTCTACTGTGTGCCCACGGCATCTAAGTACAAGCAGTGTTGAATCCTCTTGAGAACATTCTTTCAGCTGATGTTCAGTGCAGCCTCAATGTTAACTCCTCCAGGTGTAGCTGCAGTCACTGATAGGTGGGAGTGGACGAATAAATAGCCCACCTTCCTCACCCCTCCCCCCCCCGAATTATATTCCATGTAGATACAGACTCAGTTGCCCAGAATGGCAGTGGCTTCATTACTTCCTGTTTCAATTCTTTGCTCTTATACTGGTGTTCCATTGGATTGCCTCCCAAATAAAGCATTTATTCTCAAATCTATGTTTTAGGCAGAATCTACTGCAGGGGAAACCAACCTGCAAGAAGTATCATCTCTAACCACCTAGGATGATATCCACAATATAATATGCACTCAGTAAATGTTAGTTCCCCTCTTCCACACCCTTGCTCCCCCAACTCAAGCATGCATGATGAATTGTTTTAGAAAGTTATCTCTAGACTATACTACAGCTTTGGAAGTAACTAAAATCGGAGTCCTAGAGACCAGTGAGGAAGCAGACAACCACTTTAGTACTGACAAAAAGCAATAAAACCCAGACAAGCCAATGTGAAATTTAGTTACAGTGGCCTGTTTATATTCTTTTGTATCCTTCACTGCACATTATATACTCTGTTGGACTATGTCGTTCAATGGAATATTAAAAGAGAGTAGAAGTGCCATAAAGATACCACCGGGGAAGGAAAATTATATACACTATTCCACCAATAAAAGTAGACTAAGAGATCAGCAAAATGTTCTATGAAACTGGTCAGACTGCAAGGGCTCCTCCTCCTATCTGTCACACCAGACCCACAGGTAGTAGTACTGGGGAAATTTGAAAGGGTCTCTGATCTGCAGCAGCACTCTCAAAGCTGCTAATAGATAGTTGACCCTTGAACAATGTGGGAATCAGGGGCACCAACCACCTTATCCCCATAGAGTTAAAAATCTGCATTTGGGGCACCTGGGTGACTCAGTCAGTTAAGTATCTGACTTCAGCTCAGGTCATGATCTCCAGGTCCTGGGATCAAGTCCCACATTGGGCTTCCTGCTCAGCAGGGATTCTGCTTCTCTCCCTGAGCGCCGCACCCCCCGCCCCCTGCTCATTCTCTCTCTCTCAAATAAATAAATAAGATTTTAAAAAATCTACATATAACTTCTGACTTCTCAAAAACATAACTACTGTAGCCTCCTATTGAATGGAAGCCTCACCAATAATGTAAATATTTGATTAATACATATTTTGTATATGTATTATGTATTTTATTCTCACAATAAAGGGAAATATTATTAGAAAAATCATAAGAAAGAAAACACATTTACAGTACTATACTGTTAAAAAGCCTCATATAAATGGACCCACACAGTTTCAATCCATGTTGTTCAACAGTGCATATAATGCATAAAATTAAAGTAAAACAAATATGCTTGCCATATAAGTACATTTTCAAGTGAAGCATTCCTTGTGCTCTCTTCTAACTCGTTTTCCACTTTTAAGTTAAGCTTAAGCAGGTAATCTGAAGATTCTATTGGCTCTTGAAATTTTTAAAAAAATTATTTCCTACCAGAGCATACAAGGTCTGATCTGTCACGTCCTTCTGTCTTAATCTATCGTTGGGTTACTCTTTTCCATGCTGTTTAGGCTTAGCCATACTGAACATTATTTAGTTTCTCCGGGTACACTATATGTCTTAGTGCCCTTTTGAATGTCGACCTTTGTTCCTCAAATTTAATTATCAGCTGTTTACATACACAGGTCTTTCTTATTCCTTAGGTGTCTGCTTACATGTTACCTTCTCTGTGAGGCCTTTCTTGACCCCCTTATCTGAGATGTATCACTTAGCTATTACTACAATAATGCTGCAAAACAGACAGCAACAAAAATCTCAATGGCCTACAGTAATGAGCATTTATGTAACCCAAATGTCTGGGGCTTGGTTGGGAATCTGTCAAGTCAGGCTGTGCTTTCCTGGGTGGCTCTGCTGATTTCATTTGGTTTTGTTCATGTCTGGAGGTCAGATGGAAGTCAGCTGATCTATGATGCCTCTGCTATAATAGCTCTGCTCTGATCTCTCATTTTACTCCTAGAACCAGTGGGCTAATCTGGACATGTTCAATCCATAGTTCTTAAACATGGCAGGGCTCTAATAGTATGGTCAGAAACACACAGGCCTTTTAAGGTCTAGGATCAGAACTGGTCCACCATTACTTGGCCCCTGTTCTGTTGGCCAGAGCAAGTCACAGAGCCAAACCCAACATCAGTGGTATATGCCTCCCATGAAAATACTGTGGGAATACTTCTGAATATTTATGATCCAATATACTGCAAAAGGTCTCCTTTGTTATTCTGATTCAAAATACTCAGTTTATTGCTTTCCAAGCAATTTCGTTTTTTTGTCTTCAATTATCCTTGTGTCTGTCTCACCCATGAAATTTTATATTAGACAAGAAAGAAAGAACAGACTAGATGGCAGTAACAAATTAAACCTCAAATGTAAGCAGTTCCATACTTGTCTATTCCTTCCCCTCCCTGGAGAGTTTAAGGGATTTAGAGAGGAGAGTAAATATAAAAAGAACACAAAAGGCTTATAGTGATTCATGAAGCTCTGCCATTTTTTCTGTCTTTTTACCAGACTTTAAAGTAAAATATGTGCATGGAAGAAACTTAAAGAATCCTGATTTTGTTCATTGAAATTCAATTAAAATTGAATAAAATGTGTAAAATCATTAGGGCATCTAAGGCACTGACTGATCACTGAGTCAGAAGGCTTCCCCAAACTTACACAGTGTGCTGACTGCTCCCCCACCCTGGTTCCTGTAGTAAAATGTGCACACATCTGTCATATCCTGTCTCAGATTATACTTAAATCTGCTTTTGATCTCTGCCCTTCAGTGATAAACTCTTTTGGAGTTTATTCGTAATTTATCTGAGAGGCTATACAGGCAGCATCTGGAAAGCCTTAGTCTCATATTGGGAATTCTGTTTTGCTCTCTAGTTTCTGAAATATCTTCATATCTGGACTTTCAAGCTCTTTCAAGCTCTTTAAAGCTTTCAAGCTTTAAAGCCAAATGACTTACATTGCCACTACTAAGACATCCTTTGCTTTACTCAGATCTCAAAAATCTAGTGTTGGGGGTATAGTCTCACATTTTCTGGAAAGCCCTCCCACTCTAATTCTTATAGATCAATACCTGTAGGATGTGACAACAAATTCTAATGAATTTTCTGAAGATACTGGTGACCTTCAAAATATCCTCACTTGCTAAGGATGGCTCTGGTGAAATTGCCCCTAAGATAATGAAGAGACTATGGCTATTTAAAATTTCTTTCAACCTTGTAATTCAACCTGACTACGTTCCCTGCTATAATTCTTGCCTGGATTAATATTATCAAGTTTCTTTGATATGCAGCATCTATACATCATTAGCTCTGAGAACATTATTGGCATTAAACAGTCCATGACTATTAGTAATCACATCACAGAAACACTATTTCAGAGACTGCTTGACATTTCAAGCCCTTTAAACTTTTCATTTATTCAGTCGTAGTTGGAAACTTAAGTCTAAAATTTTAGTGTTATCAGGAATACACACTGTGCCCTTTGGATGTGAAAGGTTAATTTTAATGAACATTTAAACACATTAGGCAATCTCATTTAAATATAATTGAAATTTAAAGCTTGGAGTTGTGGTGCTTGGCATCGAAATCTGGCTTATTTATTATGTTGTCATAGCCCAAGTGCTGTACCAACACTTGTTAAATATTAGAGCATCTACAGACTGACAGACACTGGTTAGAAGCCTGACGGAACAAGGACTTGCCCCCTGGGAGGCCATGTTTTAAGTAGTAATTTATACCTTAAAGACTGTTGATGTGCACTTTCTACTTTTGAGTAGCAGATGGAAGAGGCAGGTCAAGCTAGGATTAAATGCAGCTCAGGCCATCAAAAGATATGGAAAGTTTGGGAAGAAAAGGGTTGTAATAGGAGCTCTAGCTAGTGAGAATTAACATCTATTTAATGCATAACATGATTTTTTTGGGTCATCATTTACATACAACTTAGGTACCAAGTGAGGAAGTAATATTTCAAGACTGTTGACTAAAAAACTGGAAACCAGAAATACCATAAAATAAGTGTAGCCCAAAGCAAGAAAACTTTCAAAAGACTTGCACACAATGCTTCTATATATAAGTTCTCCCACTAAGGCTTTTAAAATGGACTTTAACCTGGGGCCTTAGGCACTTAGCCAAGCTTACCCTGGACCAAAAGGAACAGTGATAATTTTGAAAAAACAAACAAACAAACAAAAAAAAAACAAAAAAACTCTTGAAAATTATTTTTCTTTTAAGCATCTTATTTTAAATTATTAACTAAAAGCTTATCTTCAAGGCTGCTATGCTGATCTCTGTTACAGCCAAAAGGTTTTTTTCCCCTTCAACACTGGCCTTAAAAATGTGGTCTTACCTGTAAATATGTACATTAGGTCTCTTGTAAAAGATAAATAAACTGTTTAAAAGAGTGTGTGTCCTCCTAACATTATTTCCCTTCCCTGATGAGTGTTTGTCCACTAGCCAAGGCAAGGCCCAATTCCAGTGATTTGCAAATAATAAAAGCAAGTCTATTCATTCTTAAAATAATATAACTATATATTATACTATAATAATATTATTATAATATACTAATATAACTATTAAAATAGTATAGTACAGTATACTATACATAGTATAATATCATATAGTGTAATAATATAACTACAATAATAATATTAATACTTCAGACATATTTCATTTTATAAAGTAGCAACGAGAACAGAAAACAAGAATATAATAATTTGTTTTTAAGTATATCACTTTTTTGGGCAGTGGAATAATATATGTTAGGCTTATAATTTTACTTGTTACAATAGAACAAAATAATAGCAAAGATGTTCTCCTTAGAAGTGTGCTTAGCTGTTAAGAACTTATTTTATGGGTGCCTGTCTTGGCTGAGGTCATGATCCCAGGGTCCTGGGATCGAGCCCCACATCAGGCTTCCTGTTCAGGGAGTCTGCTTCTCCCTCTCTCTCCCCATTGTCTCCCTGCTTGTGTTCTCTTGCTCTCTCTGTCAAATAAACAAATAAAATCTTACAAGAAAGAACTTATATTATTTTTGAAGACTATTTATGAGACATTTAAGGTTAATTATTATTGCCACTTTACAGATAAAGAAGTTACAATAGATGATTCCAGTTTTCTAATCTAGACTCTAGACTATATTAAATGGTATTTAACCAGACTGTATCTTTGTATTTCTGTGAAATTCAGGATAATATATCAGGCTGTAAGCATTTCATTATGTAACCTGTAATTGTGATATGTAAATCATGTTTAATTTTAGTATAAAAGTTAAAAGACAAAAGTATTAAGACTTACTATAAAAATTATTAATTCCTATTTCATTTTAATAATGCATTTGTAATCAGAAAATTACTTCTGCCTAAACACGTGGTTTGCTAAGCTTTTCTTAAGATTGTGCATTTTATACAAGTAAATAATTGCATCAATTAAATAAACATAATCTCCAGGATATTAACTGTGATTTATGTATTTTCAATTCAGTTTTTATTTTCCACAGTATCCTTTAGAGTCCTAATTTCAAGAAAAGATTTTTTTTTTTTTTAGTGTTACTATGTACATTTGGCTTTATTAAGCAGATTCTGAATATTTCCTTGGTCCTTTCATTCCCCTTTTTAAGTTTCTTTTTAGGAAATAGCACGAAATAATATTGATAAAGCTTTCCTGTATGATTCCTAAAACACACTAGGCTCAGCCTGACTCTATGTATCATCTAGATACTACTCTCTGTTCCACTGATAAATGGATTTTTCCTATCATCCTAGCTTACAGATTTAATAATTATACGGAGATTCTTGGGTTTTATAAATATAAAGACTTTACATTAAGTATGCAAACAAATAACTTCAAGGTGTCATTTTCTTCTTTATCCCCCATGTCAATCATGGGTTGTAATGTTACAGAGTATAAACTGCAATACTAAATCAATGTGCATATCTGCATTAATCTCACTATGGTCACTTTTTAAAAATAAATTTGATTATTACAAATGCAAATGGATATTTTAGGCTCAATTATTTTAATTGTAATATATTGAACACATTTTGTTATGAATACACACGCACATAATAAATGCCAGTGTCAAAGCACTTTGTTTTAATGATCACTGGGGATTACCAAATCAGGGTTCAAGGTATAATAGGGAGAGCATAAATTTTATTCATTCAGAATAATTAGAGGAAAGGCAAATCAGACCCGTAGGAATCTAAATTATGAAATATTTTAAAAGAAATTCTGTTTTATAATTTTTAAGAACAAGGGAAAGTAACATTTTGCATTTATTATTCAGTTATTAGGAATAAAAGAGGCAAGAGGAAAATCACTATGCAAAAAATTTTCCTTGCAGATACTGAATTGTTTGAAGGAATATTGGACAATATTATTGGACAATAATATCACCCTTCTTTTCCACATTGAGTTTATGTATTCACAGCTCAAATATTTAAAATGGTAGTGTTTGTGGAGTTATTCTGATTAGGATGTATAACCTGACAATCAGAACTACATTTGATTAAGCTCTTCACCTTCCATTCTTGCTTATTATGTTCATTTAGATGCATTTGTCAATTTGTAAGTACAGTTAATTAAAATTTTTTAAATTTTCTTTTTTTTTTTTTTAAAGGAGCCCGCTACATGAAAAAAATGCAAGTCAAAGTGGTCACAACCTAGAAGTCTGCAGAGACAGGAATAACTAGCAAGTAGATACTATGTTATTTTACTATGCTTAAGTATATAGAATTCAGTAGTGTTCTGGGAATTTTACTCTATAACTACAAAATAGTCTTGTAATTTTAAATTCATATTTAGTATTATTTGTGTTAACTATATCACATCACAAAAATAGGAAGAAAAATGGTAACTATGGATTTCAGGAAACAAATTTTCTGTCAATAATAGTGAAATGATTTTGGTCAGAAAGATGAGTTTAAATATTGTATCTTTTCTAGGACTTATACTTAGAGACCTAACTCAACAATATATTCCTTTCTAAAAAGAGTAAGACTCTCCCTATACCTGGTAACATATTAAACCACTGTAAAAATGTGTTAATTCCTCTCATAAACCATTAATAGGAATTATATTATAATCATGCTTTTAAGAAATAGAATGAAATTACATTCCCTTTAGAAGGTTACATTTCAAAATTTCAAGGCGATATCAAATGAAATCCAGACATTAAGCAGGAACTTTCCATTCATCAGTACTCACTGACATTTTCAAGAAATGAAACAGGAGGGTCAATGATAAGAACATGTAACGTTTGGATGAATGGATTTTTAAAAAGACTTAAGAATGTGAGAAGGGTAAATAAGATTATTTGAATGGCAAGAAGAATCTTTGAAAATCTCATTGTTCTGTATTAAAGTATTTGGAGTTGATTCTTTGTCCTCAAATGTATCTTGGAGATTGTAACAGAGTCAGAAAATATTCTGCAAAGAAAAATCTATAAGGAATGATGGCAGTATCCACAATCAAAATATGTTAGAAATTACCATATCTTCATATTTAAAATCTTATTGTAGTAGAAATTTCTATAATTATACACATTGTTTAAAATTGTGTTTCAACTGCTTAACAGTAAAGATTCCTAAAGAACTTTATAAGTCAAATGTAGTTTCTTCCCCTTTTTTTAAGACTTTATAAATGACAAGCCATGGATGAAAAACACCTCACATACAAACTGTATCAAATGTTTATACATTTGGAATCACACACTTTAATAAGAAGAATGCCAAACAATAACAATAAAACTCAGATAAAAAGTATGAATGAAAGCCTAATGAATCTGGTTCATAAATTTAGACTTTTTATCTTGGGATGTCATACAGTGATACCCAAGCTTATACATTAAGGTGTAAGAATTTTGGAATTCAAAATTCAGACTTTTAAAATAGTTTAGTTGGCCTATCCTGTATTAATGGAGAGAAAAATCTAAAAATGTCTTTAGAAACACCTTGGTAAGAATCAGCATCAGCATCAATTTTAGCTCAGAAGGAAATGGAGAAGACCATAATTTGAAAGGTATTGAAAAACGTAAAAGAAGAATTATTTTAAAAAGGAAAAACATGTTGAGAGAGTCTGGTGGTGGGAGCCCAGGAGACTGATGCTTGCAGTCATGCATCTGGGGAACTGAGGACTCAAACTAAAGTGATGGCAGTACGGGCAGGACTTTGATTTGAAACCAACATCCTCTTCGCTAGATTCTACAGGAACTTTGGATGAGTAGTGGCCCCATTATTTGAGATCTGGAACATTAAGAGAAGAGCAGTTAACTTTAAGTCAATGATGTTAAAATGGTAACTTTAGTTTGGAATATGAGTTTATGTGCCTTGAAGAGAGCAAAAGGTTGAGGATAGCAGGGTTGGTGGAAATACAGAACTGGAGTTAGGACTAGAAGATTTCTCTGAATAGACATAGTGGTTGAGGCCACCAGGATTACACCAGGCAGAAAACATGTACAGAATAGAAGAGGAATATTACATAGGTACAATTCCTAGGACCAATATTAAATCATCAAAATTCTGTTTAGAGAATGAGAAATTAACCACAAAAATTAAGCAATAGTCAGCAGTAAAAGGAAAACTGGCTTCCAGTATTTGTTTTTTCTTGTTTTTTAAAGAAACTAAAGAAGTAGGAAGATTCATAAAGGTTGACTATGTGAAATGCTGCTGGAAAGACTGGGAGGAGGATGACTGAGGGAGAAAAAGCTTTTAGATATCTCTGTTAGTCAGTCATTGGGAGCCCTGATGGAGATAATTCAACTTTAGAGGCCAAATGAATTTGTGAATCCTTTTTCATATAGTTCCTTTTTTCTTTACCTTATCTTCTCATATATCAATCCAATAATAGAATCGTTTTTCAGATTATCTTGCATAGTTTCATATTTTTAACTCAGCTTGACTTATTCTCAGAATATTATTATAACTCTCCAAAACTTCCCCTTATTTGAATAACTAATTCAATTTAATGTATCTTGGTTAAGGAAATTTTTATTACTGGGTAATCCTATCAAATATATATGGCCTATTACTATTTCATGTAGAAATCTCATAAATGATTTCTCATAGTAGGTTGACAAATACTTTATTTGCCTCTGTTGGAAGAAACCCAGTCCTTCTCCTGTGTTCCTTCTTTGCTTTCACATGGCTACCATACTCAGAACAATTCTAACACCAGTCGGTCTTTTCATTTCTTCCTATGTGTCTGTGTTTCCATTAGGGAATACATTATCTCATGCCTGAAGGACTCTCTTTTGCATTTCATTTAGTGCCAACGTGCTAGAAATAAATTTTCTCAGTTTTTATTTCTCCGAAACTTTTTATTTCATCTTTGTTTCTGAACATTGTTTTTTACTGGTCATAGAATTTTATTCAGTGGTTCAGAGGTTATCATTCCATTGTGTTGTAGCTCCATTCTTTCTGTTGGGAGGAAAGTCATCAGTCTTATGGGTGCTCCTTTGATGATTGTTTTATTGTTTAAAGGATTTAAAAACATATTTTAAAAATTGATTTTAAATGATGGTAAAATGCATGTAACATAAAATTTACCATCCTAACCATTTTTAAGCGGACAGTTTAGTGTTATTCAGTACATTCACTTTGTTGTGCAGTCATCACCAACAACCATCGCCATAACACTTTACATATTGCAAAACTGAACCTCTGTGTCCATTAAGCAACTAACTCCCCATTCTCCTTCCCTTCTCCTAGCCCCTGGAAACCACCCTTCTACTTTCTGTCTTTCTGAATCTGACTACTCTGGAGTAGACTAAATGGAATCAAATAATATAGTATTTGTACTTTTGTGAAAGGCTTATAATGTCCTTCAGTTTTGTCCATGTTGTAGCTAGTGTCAGAATTCTCTTCCTTTTAAGGTGGAATAATATCCCATTCTATGTATATAGTACATATTATTTATCCATTCATTTGTTGATGGGCACTGGGGTTGTTTTCCATTTTTTGTCTATTACAAATGAACATAGGTGTACATATGTCTCTTTAAATCCCTGGTTATATATATGGAAGTGGAATTTTTGAATTATATGATAATTCTGTTTTTAGTTTTCTGAGGAATTGCCATATTGTTTTCCATAGTGGCTACACCATTTTAAATTTCCACCAATGGTACAAAAGCAAGCCAATTTTTCCACATTCTGCACCCATTTGTGTGTGTGTGTGTGTGTGTGTGTGTGTGTGTGTGTGTGTGGTTGATGGTCCCCATCTTAATGGATATGAAATGGTATCTCATTGTGGTTTTGATTTCCATTTATCTAGTGATGAGTGCTTGAACATCTTTTCATGTGCTTATTCCCCTGCATATATCTTCTTTAGATAAATGTTTATTTGAATCCTTTCCCTAATTTTTAATTGAGCTGTTTTTGGTTGTTGTTTATAGCCTTTTAAGAATACCTCTTCCTTTTTTATTTTCAGCACTTTATGATGCATCTAATTGTGGTTTTCTTTCCAGTTGTTTTCCCATAGTTTGCAAGTTTTCCTGAATTTCTGAGTTAGAGCTTTCATCAGTTTTGGTATATTCCTAGCCATCATCTTTGCAAGTACTGTTTCAATCCCATTCTTTCTCCCTTCTTTCTGGAACTTCAGCTACATAGATCTTTTCACTGTGCACATGTTTCTTTTATACTCTGTTCTTTATATTCTTTTTCTTTCTACTTTAATTGGATATTTTCTATTGATCTGTCTTCCAGTTCAGTATCCAATTTCTAATATGTTTTAAATTTATTTATTGAAGTCTGAATTTCAGATACTACATTTTTGATTATAGAATATCTATTTGGTCCTTTTTTATAAATTCTAATTATCTGGTGAAATTCTATTTATTTTCATCTGATCTATCTTGTCCACCTTTTCCACTATTTTCTTGAACATATCAATCACAGTTATTCTAAAGTTCTTGTCTTTAGTACATTGATTACCTACACACCTATTCTTAGTGTCTGTTTATTCTATTATATTTTGGTCATTTTGAATCTGTCTCTTTAAGTAATTTTTTACTAAATTCCAGACATGGAATATGCAAAATTTTAGAGTCTTGAGGTGATACTATCTTGGCAAGGAAGGTAGAAAAAATATTCCACCTAATTTTTTCAGCGATTAAGATGAGTAGAGTTTGGGTTTTCAGTCTCTCTCTGATTGTTTCCTGTAGCCCACTAAGATTTCCAACTGAAATATTGGTGTGTTTACTATGATTCTTCCCCCTCATGAATTTATTGATAAGGCAGGACATTTTACTCTGTGTTTCAGAGGTTTTTATCTAAAATCTAGTTTTCTGTGCCATGATGCACTAAAATACACCAAATGATTCGAAGGAAGGATCAGCTGTACATTTTAGGTTCCTCAATTCTCCAGTGTTTACTGTAGCATCTCCAGACCACCCAAACCTGTTATGTTTTTCTCCAATTGTGGCCCTCTGATCAAACTTAGCCCATATTTTCAGACTCTTATTTTCTGTCATAAAATTGACAAATGCTTCTAGAGAAAGGATCTTTTGATGCTCAGCTCACTTCTCTTTGGTTCTCCTCACTCTGAAAACTTAGCCCAACTAGTTTTATAGGTTCTTCAGCTCTAATGCTTTAAATCAGATGTTAAATTTATATGGCTTTTCCAGCTTCTGTCTGTAGAAGCATTGATGCTGCCAAAAAACACTTTTTGTATATTGTTTTTGTGTACAATGGAAACTTCTACATGTCAACTATCATGGACTAATGTATTTTTTTTCTTTTCATTTCTTCCACTTTTTTCTCTTAGAATTCTTCCTAAAATAGACTTTATTTTTTAGAGCAGTTTTAGGTTTGTGGCAAAATTAAGCAGAAAGTACAGAAAATTCCCATGTATCACCTGATCCAACACAAGCATATTCTCCCACACCATCAACATCCCTCACCAGAATGGTACATTTGTTACAAGCAGTGTTGACATATTATTATCATCCAAAGTTCATAGTTTACATTAGGCTTTACTCTTGATGTACATTCTCTGGGTCTAGACAAATGTATAATGACATTCATTATTATAGTATCATACAGAATAGATTCACTATCCTAAAACTCTTTTATCTTCCATGCCTCCTAATCCCTGACAACTGCTGACCTTTTTACTATCTCTGTAGTTTTGTCCTTTCTAGAATGTCATGTAGTTGAAATCAAATAGTATGTAGCCTTTTCAGACTGGTTTCTTTCACTTAATAATATACATTTAAGTTTCTTCCCTGTCTTTTTATGGTTTGATAGCTTATTTTCTTCTAACACTGAGTAATATTTCCTTGTACAGACATATTATAGTTTATTTATCCATTTATAATGTATTCCTTTTTTAAAAGATTTTATTTATTTATTGAGAGAGAGAGAGATTGAGAGAACACAGAGGGAGAGTATGAAGGAGAAGCAGACTCCCTGCTGAGCAGGGATCCCTATGTGGGGGTTCATCCCAAGACCCTGAGTTCATGACCTGAGCTGACTCTTAACTGACTGATTCACCCCGGTGCCCCCTATACTGTATTCTTTTTAATGGTTGTATTAGATTCTATAATATCTGGATAAGTTTTATTAAACAATCCCCACTTAGAGATGATTTACTCTATTTACAATTTTCACCTCTTAATATAATGGTGTATGAGTTAACTTGAATATCCTCATTTATTTACTTGTATTTCCAAAAGGATACATACTCAAGGGTGCCTCTGAGTGACTCAGTCAGTTAAGCATCTGACTCTTGATTTCAGCTCAGGTCATGATTTCAGGGTAGTGGGATTGAGCACCATGTTGGGCTCTATGCTCAGCAAGTAGTCTGCTTGAGATTCTCTCTCTCTCTCTCCATCTACCCCTCTCCCTGCTCACATGCTCTCTTCATAAAATAAATAAATAAATCTTAAAAAAAAAATTTAAAAATTTCCAAAAGGATATATAATCAGATATAAGCTTGCTGGGATATAAATACACTTCATATATGTAAATTTATATATATTTTATATATATGTAATTTTTAAATTATGTTATTTTTATATAGTATGTAATTTTAAAATCATTTTATTGTGATAAATATGCATAATATAAAATGTACCATGTTTAAGTATACAGTTCACTGACATTAAGTACATTGGCATTGTATACAAAAAATCATCAATATTAATATATGACGTTATATAGTTAAAAAGTCAAAATCTTCTAAATAATATAAATTGGAAAAAGTTTTTTCCAATTCTACCCCCAACCAATCAGTTTCCCTCTCTAGAAGGAGGTAACTGGTATTATCAATTACATAAATTCTCAGAGATATTTTTCCAGTATATATATGTACACACCCATATTTTTTTCTTTTCTTTTTTTTCTTTTTTAGACAATAACATATTTAGGAACTGTTTAATACCCTTTTCTCACCTGGTAGAAAATATTGGATATAATTTCATATCTGTTTGTAAGGAAATTTCCTATTTTATTTTCATTTTCTGTAAACTCCTTAATAGCCTATTGTGTGGATTTATATCACTTCCAGTCTTTTGCTATCACAAACAATGCTACTCTAAATGACCATAATTATAGATTGGTTTGCATCTATGCAAGCATATCATAAGCCAAGTGGAAATGCTATATACACTGTTATGCCTTTTGTAATTTTGTTAGAATTTGTAAAATTGCCCTGCATAGAGCTTGTTCCAATTTATACCATTTTCCATAATATGATGCATATGACTTTCTAAAATTAATAGGTGAATATTGTACTCAAAAGCTATGATGATTGAGATTGCCACAGGTATGTAAATATCCATTCCCCACATTGCCAGAAAATAAGAAATTGCCAGAAATAAGTTTCAGTCACTCTTTCCTTATTTTTCTCATTCTGCTGGATATAAATTCAGGTTGCATTTTACTGGCTACTAGAGAGATTAAGCATTGTTTCATATGGATATTAGTCACATACTCTTCTGTAATTTCCATATTGATTTTTTTTTGCCTACCTTTTTATTGTGTTGGATTTTTCTTAACACTTTGTAACTGATCTTTCTATATTATAAAAACCAGCCTTTTTTCTCTTAAATATATTGCAAATATTTTCCTCACTTAAAATCTGATTTTGTTTATGTGAATTTTTGTCATTTTTTTAGTGTGAGGCAAAATACACTTTTTCTTTTGTAGTGGAATTAACTCATTTTTGCTGGAATTCTTCCACATGTAATTTATATTGGTATTTAGTTCTCTAGAAGCAGTGGGTAGTTTTTATAGATTATGACAGGAAGTCCATCTTCCTGAATTATTTTTTTATTTTAATCTTAATTCACTTGTGATTATGAAAGAGTTTTTACAATTATGGAACATTTTATATTTAATGTGGAATACAAAGATCATTTCATACTTTTTTGTAGCTATCTGAAAATGTTATTTTCTAGATAAGAGATGTCAATAAATGAAAGATGGTAAACCTCATTTGAGACTTAGTGGATTAAGAGAAAAAAGTATTACAAAATGCCGAGAAGGGGGGAAGAATATTGGTGTTTTTCAATTTTTCTGATGCTAAATAAGTTGCTAAAAGTCTTGGTTATCACTTACTTATCTCCATGGTTTATTGGCTAGTTCCCATAAATTATTAAGGAGGTTACTGGGAAATCAAAGCTTTTCCTTTTGTCACTGTTCATCTTATGTGTTATTTAGAATCCCCTATTCTTTAAAGTTACAGTGTGCACGAAGGGTAGCAAAGATGTATATGTCATAAAGGCTGCAGAGTCTAGTGGTTGAATCGTATAGTTTAAAGCCAGAACTACCGTTTAAGTCTGTATGAAGTAGAGCACATTCCTTAACTTCTCATTGCCTCCGTTTCCTTATCTGTAAAATGGATGATAACTGTACTTGCCTCATAAGACTGTCTAATGAAGCAGCAAATGAAAATGACAAAACTCATGCCATATAAATGAAGTGATTGATCTATTCAAATAAAATACAAATTTGAGAACAGTATGAGAAATGGATTGCTTAAGAAGCAACAGGACACATGGTACATAGTAAGCACATCAGATCCTGATAATGAAAAAAGAGACAAAAGAAACCGACTTAAATATAGAGAACAAACATGTTTTCCAGAGGGGAGGTGGGTGAGAGGATGAATAAAATAGGTGAAGGAGATTGCATATACTTACTGTGATAAGTACTGAGTACCATATAGAATTAATGAGTATTTATGTTGTACACCTGAAACTAGCATAACATTGTATATTAATTATACTTAAATTAAAAAAAATTTTAAACCAATTAAAATCAATAAATAAAATAATTATTTTAGGGTCATAAATAGAAATCAAACTAAAATTTAAACAAATTTCTTTTAAAAGAAAGTATATTCAAAGCGGAATTTGTATTCAGAACTTACTAACATGTTCTAAATTATAAAAAGAGTTTTCATTTATAGTTCGTAAAGGAGAATATAACATTGGAAAATTATACCAAAAAAAGGACCAATTTATGTTATTTTATAGTAAGATTTATTTATTAAACCAATATTTATTGAGCATCTACTACATGTTTAACCCTGTTCTAAGTACTGGGGTTATAGCAGTAAACAAAACAGATGAAATCCACATCCTCATGAATGCGCGTGTTTTGCACAAGGGAGTAATGGTTTAGGCCTATGAATTTGAAAGACAAATCCTGACAACTCTGTGAAATATGCATTGGAATGGAGAGAAACAGGAGATGTAGAAATCACTCAAGGGGTTGTTTCTTTCTTTAGGTGAGAAGTCAAAGGCCTATACTTTTGAATAGCAGAGATATGCACAAAAATTATACAATGAGTTTCTGTAAATAAAATCATTTCAATGTACTATGGGGATTTGCTTTTTTTTTTTAAGATTTTATTTATTCATTTGACAGAGAGAGATCACAAGTAGACAGAGAGGCAGGCAGAGAGAGAGAGAGGGAAGCAGGCTCGCCGCTGAGCAGAGCCCGACGCGGGACTCGATCCCAGGACCTTGAGATCATGACCCGAGCCGAAGGCAGTGGCCCAACCCACTGAGCCACCCAGGCGCCTGGGATTTGCTATTTTTAAATAAGTCCTCTTACACCTTTATTTGAGTTATAGATTTCGTTTCCTTAAAATGTAATAAGCCTATACTACTTAAAAAAAAAATAATAATTCTGACCCCAGACCACCTCCAAATGAGTATCCTCCTGAAAGTGTATCAGTAGTTTTTGCTAGACAATCAGAGAGAAATTAAAAATAACCTCATATTATCCCTTGAGAACCTGAAATTGATAACCAACCATTACAGATTACAGGCGGCAACTATAGAGACAGAAATTTAAAATTTAAAGGATGAAATTGATGCCATGATTCTCCAAATCCTATAATTCCTGTATGTAACTTAGATGTCTAAAGGTTATGAATATTATGACAGGAAAGAAGTCACTAAATGCTGGGGTGAGCCACAAAATAGCGATCCTGAGAGAGGGAAGCTAGAGGGAAGCAGTGAAGTTGACATAAATCCTAATTGACTGTCGAGGCCAAGATAAGCAGAGAGAGACTAAGACCAGCTGCATACCCCAGGCTCCTGGCCAGACGTATGCTGCCCCAGGGATCTCTGCGCAGCCCAGCAACCTGGCTTCTGTGTCCTGAGGTGTTCTGATGCCAGGTGAATGAGTTCCCAAAGCTGCCATGTCTGTCTGACTTTGTTCCTAAATTTCCTATGCTAAACAAAAATCCCTCTTCCTACCTATGGTCTAGTTAAGCACTTTTTAGGTAGCATTTAGAAACTCGGTTTAGTTGTTTAAAGCATGACTGGAACAATAAACCTGGAGAGGAAAGGAAGGGCGGAAGGGAGGGAAGATGACATTTACTGAGTAACTTTTATGCAGTCCAAGTATATTTATACACCACATTTTCTCACTTAGCCCTCATTGTACCTCTGTGAGAGAGATGAGGAACTGAGCTGCAGAGAAGTTAAGTAACTTCTACAGTTACCACAGTTACTAAAGGGATAATCAGTATCACAATCTATTTCTATATGGCTCAAAGAACCATTCTTTTTCTACTATACTGCCAGGAAGAAATACATGAGACCAGTTGGATGGAGGGAACATTGGAAAATTTTATTACCATTATAAAACTCTGTAGAGTCCTAGGTTTATGAAATGAATAACATCTTCTTAAAGCAACAATAGGGGGACAATGGCTGTACCAGTAAGTACTGATGCATTGAATAGGGTACCTCTGGTTATAGTGTAAAGGGGATCATGTTGGGAGGTAAGAAGAATGTCTATCAGGAGTAGCCATGCAGTATCTGGGGAACAATACCTACTGGATTTTTTAAATATAGGACAGAGATCTAAGGTAAATATTTGGATTCAGGAGGTTTTACCATGAAGATGGCAACTAAAGCCAAGGGTGTAAATGAGATTTCCCACAAAAAAGTACTAAGCAAGAGGTAAGAGTATAACTGAAAACAAAACCAAACCAAAAGTTTTTGGGTTAAAACCAAAACCAAAAATGAAAAACCTTAGAAAGGTAGAAAGAGGAGTAAGGTAAGCAGATTCATGGAAGCAAGAGAGTAAAGAATGATAAGGGGGAACAAAAATCAACAGGGTTAGCTATAAACTGCCAAGAAGTCTAAGGGTTCCTGGAATCTGGTAGTTAAGACATTGTTGGGAACCTGTGGAAGAACCTTGTAACTCTGTAGAGTAAGTTTCAAATGTGTTGTAGATTGAACTCCTTGAAAACTGGCTCTGAGAAAAAGATAAGGATTATTGGGGAGTGCTGGGTAGAGAAAGAAATTGAACTACAGTGAGTTTGTAGCAGAGGCTTCCATAAAGCCCATGTATATCACTGGAACTGGAGAAGCCCATCAGAATTAGGCCACAGTAAGATAAGGTGGCTGGGTTTTTAAACCAGCATAAACCAGTTATCACAGAATTATAACCTGGATAAGATAATTCACTTTGGTAAAAGGCAGTACCAGAGAGAGAGATGCACCTGTGAACCATTAGCAGGCAACCTTCCAGCAACTGGGAGAATGAATGGTTCCATCCACAACAGGATCTGGGTTGGGCCGCTCCCTCACCCAGAGGAGAGTGAAGAAAGAAATAGGAAGGGTAAGCTTCTGTTTTAAATATTTTACTGTAAGATATTTTTATGATTGCAGCCACTAATTCTCTCTTGCAAATTCTTTTCCATCACCACTGTCCTGCCAGCTGACTCCTTTACTGACAGGTTTTCTTCTAGGATGCTTCATTTACTCATATGGTCTGCAATTAAACAGCTCTCTTTTCTTTCACTATTCTTCATGGTTACTCTTAGCCTCTCCTCTACCATAGGGGCAGAAGTAAGCTAAGTGGATTTCTATAGCCACCTCCATTAATACACATTATGTGAAAAATAACCGTATTTTACATAATTGCTTTGCCTAGATCGGTTACCATTACAAAGAAGCTTTTCCATCGAAGCTCTAAGTTAAGGAGTTTAGAAATTACAAACCAAGACTTGATGTATTACTGCAGGGCTCTGACTGTATTGAAGAGTTTGATTTTACACATACCATGTAGGGTTTTGCATTTCCTTAGAAGGCACTAAATAAACAGACTATACAATTATAAATATGAATTCTTACTATCATTTCATACTCATGAATATAGAAAAGGTTAAATAAAAGCTGTTAATCATTTTGATGATTATTTATATATGGCAGCTCTGAATGTAAGTGTAGTATAAAAATAGTTCCCAGGAGGAATTTGAATCAGCATGCATTATATCATTATGTCAACCCCTTTTTAATCATCCTGCATCCTTGTGTTCTTGTAGGTGCTTAATGCAATATCAGCTGCCCCTGGCAGTCACCTGAGATGTGTATTTACTGGCAGCTTTATTACTTTGTTCATAATATATAGGGCCATATTTTTAGTTTAATATTTATGATGTATTGACTTGGCTTTCTTTTGGGGGGGAGGTGGAACTGTGAAGTTCTGATACATTAAATTCCCATTTAATTAAAAAACACCTTCTCCCCACCAAAAACAAAAACAAAAAAAACAAACAAAAAAACAAAAACAAAACCAAGAGACTGTTTGAAAAAGTGGATTTGTTCTTGCTTTGAAAATACCGTATAAACACACACACACAAAACCCATCCCATCTGTCCGCTTGCCTGGAGAATGCATCTAACAAGGGATGGAGCTGCATGTTAAAGACCATAAACGATGCAGCAAGAGAAAGAAGGGTAAAGTAATCCTGCAGTTCACTGGCTTTATCTACTTTGTAGGGCTCTCCTTGTGAACAAGACAGAGTGGATAGTTGTTGCTACATCAAATAAGGATGTAGGAGAATAAGGGAATTAAAGAATAAGGGAATTGGAGGGGCACCTGGGTGGCTCAGTGGGTTAAGCCGCTGCCTTCGGCTCAGGTCATGATCTCGGGGTCCTGAGATCGAGTCCCGCATCGGGCTCTCTGCTCGGCGGGGAGCCTGCTTCCCTCTCTCTCTCTCTCTCTCTCTCTCTCTGCCTGCCTCTCTACTTGCGATCTCTCTCTGTCAAATAAATAAATAAATAAATAAATAATTTAAAAAAATTTTTAAAAATTAAAAAAAAAAAAGAATAAGGGAATTGGAGACAGAACACTGGACTCCAAATTCCAGCTCCTACCATGATCATTAGCCAAGGAAACTATGAAAATTAATTGCATTTCCTTCATTGTAAGGGAGGTTTGTCTCCTTTTCCAATCCCATCTTGTTTCATTTTTTCCTTATCTACCCCAGACAACCTCCCGCCCTGCCTCTCAAATTCCTCATATTAGAGAGATCATTTAACTGAAATAAAGCATTTTTATGGTTAATAGGGCTCCATACATTCCTGAGAAAGAGGGAATTTGTCGGTGATTCAGGAATTGATCTAGGGACTTGGTTCCAGCTAGATGTGAAAGGTATATCTAATTCCTGAAGGATATTTCAGTGTGGGACAAGATCTAGATGGGTTTTGGTAGGAAACAAAGAAAGAAAAAATATGGAACATGTACTTTCTTAACTGTTAAAGACATGGTAAATTTAGAGAATTATAGCAATGGAGACCAATGTATTTATAAGTAAAGACACTTAAAAAATAAAGGGTGTTTGATTCAGATCATGTGGCTACTTAATGGCAGAACTGGGACTAGAATTCAGGTCTCCTGACCCTTAATCTGAAGCTTTTTAAATGGAATTCTGGCAAGATTCCTGATGATACTTGATGTTCCCTGTTAGACACGCAATTAAGCTTATAATTGGTCCTTGTTCCACTTCTCTGTGGATATGTCTTTCTTCAGATTCCATAAGATGGCACATTATTCACCCAGGGACAGAGAAGAGAGTGCAAAAATTATGCCAGCAAAGTAATTTTATTTAAGGTGCTCAGAAAACAAGGATACTAACCTGATTTGATTATTTATTTTCTGCTCATGTTTCTTTATTTGCATTAACTAAGTACCTGATTCATCGATCTTAGGCACAAGTGACTCCCAATTTATTTTTAATTTTATTTCTGAATAATAGTGGAAAAATTATTGTAAACTGGTGCCTCCCACATCCATTCTTGCAGGTTTCCCCTGAACTTTTGTCATATATGCCATGACCAGCGTTTCTCTTCTTTAAGATATCAAACCATTCTTTGCTAGCCCAAAAAACCTCATCCACAGATTGCTCAAACCGGACCTGTTTTTATTTATGCAGAAAAATATTGTCTTTGCTAAATTGTCATTTTGTTCAAAGTCATTTAGTTTTACTCTATTTATGACCACCTAGACTTTTAGAAAGCCGTAGCCAGTCATCTTTTAAAAATATCCAAGATACTGGATTTGCTCATCTTTCCTTCATTATTATATTGAGGTAATCCACTTGGGCAAGATTACCAGATTGTTGGTATTTTATGCTTTTTGTCACATCAGGATGTATATAATGTCATTTGGTCCCACTACTGGTGATAATAAATTTGGCCATTTAATTTAGGTGGTGTCAGATCCCTCCATTATACATTTTCTCCTTGCATCTGGTGATTACGGTGTGGGATCTGAAAGCATATGAATATCCTAACTCCAGCGACTTTTTAGCTGCAGCATCCACTGATAATCTTTAACTGAATTCTCATTAGGGATTGCAAAATGGGCATATCCTGTCATTTTTCTACATTGTATTAGCATTCTTTTAAGAAGTTCTCTTTTTGATCTCTCTCTCTCTCTCTTTCTTCACTAGGGACTTACAAGTTTATTTTTAACTCAATGTATTTTTTAAGTTCAATAAAAGCAATAGAAATTTAATTCTAAGTCTTGCTCATTTTTTTGCTGGTAAAATGTTCAGAATTGGTGCTTGGAAGATATATACATTTATTAACAGTAGCATTGTTCTGTTATTTTTAAAACAAAATTTTTGCTGCTTTTCTGCAAGTCTCACCATGACATATGTTGCAATTAATTATTTCACAATTTTCTATTTTGAAAAATGACATTTGGAATTTTTGAGATTAAACAGTACAGAAAAAGTGTTATATAGCTTCCTTTTTAATTCCCATAAGATTTACTTTTCCTGACTACTTTTTCTGACTGATTCACTAAGAATAGACAATTATTAATTTATTCACTAGCTCTATGATGTTTAATATTTGAACATGTGTTAAGTCACTTTGCTGTATCTTCACCTCTTAGAAAATAAAAAAATATTTATAGTTACTCTTTCTCTATTTTTAGTTTTTTACACAAATAAAAATTATTTAATGTTTTTATCATGTTTTAATATAATCCAGTATTTCAATGACAATGAGACATTTTGATCACCAGAAGATGATTTTCAAAAGTAGCTCATTAATGTGTGTGAATAAGTTAAATAATGAACGTCTTTCAGAGGAGCAGAACATCTTCTAAAACAGAATTTCTATCTGGAAAGTTGCAGAAAATTTTGGTTAATTTTCTTTTTTCTTTTCTTTTTTTAAAATTTTATTTATTTATTTGACAGACAGAGAGAGAGAGAGAGAGGAGGAAGCAATGGGGCTCTGTCCCAGAACCCTGAGATCATGACCTGAGCCGAAGGCAGAGGCTTAACCCACTGAGCCACCCAGGCACCCCTGATCAATTTTCATACAAAATTTCATTCTCATGATAAGTAGAGAGTGTATGTAGAGCACAGATACAGACTTTGTAGTTAAACAGATTTCGTGTGCTTGAATTTCAACACATTCACTGCTTTGGCATATAGTCTCCCTATCTGCAGTATGGAAGGAAAAATCTTCCAGCTCTTTCTTCTTATGAGATTCATGGTAGGACCTCATGTGATTAATGTAGCCATTATGATTATTATCATCATCATCATTATCTTTACCTTGCCTTTGATATTATCAGCCCTTGAATTGATTGGAGATAACAAAGTTGTAAACAAAGGTTCTGAAAGTATGAATCTTTGTTATATAAATGAGTTAAAGATGACCTTTGTGTATTGGCGTCTATATTTATTTCTTCACAGCAGGCTAGGACTGCTAGCTCAAAGCCTGCCAGAGCCAAATTCAAATTCTTACATATCCAATTGCTTTAAATATAGCCCAAATAAGTGTATTTTTAGCCATTTCAAGTCTGCCTGCTTTGCATGTCCCACAAAACTGCACCCAATATATGCTACCTATAGAAAATGACAAACTGTTTGGCTACAGAGACCTCAAATGGCTGCTACTCTTTGTATCTTTTCAACTCAGAGATTCCCTATTTTGCTGCTGAGCAACATACTCCAGACTTAAATGCCCTCTTCAATTCCCCCCTCCACTGGAGATGCCTTCCCCTCTTCCCCTTCTGGGTGCTGGTTCCACACAACTGTCTCTGGCATCTGGAAGCTCTCCTTTCCAGAGGGATTTCCCGGAACTCTCTTGCAAACCTATCCATTTGCTACCCAGTAAAGCTTATAAAATATCGCTTTATTCTGGTTGTGCCTTTCCCTTGATCAACCCTGATATATTTAAACTTATCACAGTTTTATATTAGAGTTTTGGATCAAAGGCTAAGAAGCTGAATCTTTTAATAAATAGTAGGTCTGGAATTACTCTTTCTTTTTTTAGGACGGGGGTAAGGAAAAGAAGGAGCTTTTGGCTGCCTTTATTTCATACCCTCATCCCAGGGAATTTGATTGTAGATTCACATTTCATTTGTCCAACAAGGAATATGACTGTGTTTGGCAGACACTGCCTTATTTTATTCCAGAGGGAAAAATATCTTGTCCGGGCTTACTGAGAACTTTTTTGGGTGCCCAATGACGGCTGAATTACTTGAGGAAAGCCATCTTTGTCTCACTGAGATGATAGAAAATGGAAAACACATTGAGATCTGATGAGAAATTTTGCACTATTTACTCAGTCCTATTTCGAAGAGTATATCTCTATTTTATTGTGAAGGTAACTGTAATGATAGAGCTAGTAATTGGTAAAGCTGTGAATTTGAACCTTGGTCTTATAATTTCATGGTCCATGTTCTTGACCTCTCATCATTCTGCTTTACCTACTTCTGAGCTAGCACTAATCTGTAATTGAGTGTTTTATAGGACCTCTGATAGTGATATAAACCTAGTTTTTAAATTTTCTTCTGCCAGTTTTTACTTCTTTTTTTTTTTTTTCTACTTTCACTTCATTAAGTATCTTTTAAAATTGAAACCTGGGACGCCTGGGTGGCTCAGTTGGTTAAGCGGCTGCCTTCGGCTCAGGTCATGATCCCAGCGTTCTGGGATCGAGTCCCACATCGGGCTCTGTGCTCAGCGGGGAGCCTGCTTCTCTCTCTGTCTCTGCCTGCCACTCTGTCTGCCTGTGCTTGCTCTCGCTCTCTCTCTCTCTCTCTGACAAATAAATAAATAAAATCTTTAAAAAAAAATAAATAAAATTGAAACCTGAAACTCTAAAACAAAGACCTACCTTTTAAAAATTGTCTTAATGTGTTTTTCTTGTTTCACAAAGTGTTAGTTTAATAGTAGGCTGCTGTTTGAGCCAATTGCTGAGAAATATTGAATAGTACCCCTTTGAGAGAGAGGGAAAAATGCTATTTTTTATTCAAAAACAACACACTGATGGATCTGTTAGTTGTAAAAGGCAAGACCCCCCCAGGGTAGTATATGTGAGAGAAATAAGACACAGAAAGAGCTAGACTGCTTTACTTAATAAACTATCAAAAATTACAAATATGATTCTTGGCAGCTTGAAAACTAAAAAAAAGACTTAAGTGGACCTCAGAGTATGCAGTAAAAAGTAGATAGGCAGGAGTAAGTTCTTGGGGGACTCTTAATAGCTTGGAAAAAAACAGGAGTTAAAAAAAAAAAGTGGCCAAGTGAGAAATTCCTAAGAGAGGAAAAACAAACTATAATTATGCCCCAAACTGCAGTTTTGGGGTTACTGGGTGTAATGTAAAATTCCCATACTGAACAATAAAGAGGATTTGAGAGACTTCACTCAAGATAGCGGTAGCTGATCACTATAGTAAGCAGAGGTGAAATAATGATGGTGGCAAAGTACACTGCTGAGATTAAGTTGAGCTTATGTAGAAGGGCCATAAAGAAAGCAAATCAGGTTGGTTTTTCCCACCTATTTTTTTCTTACTTGGAAAAGAAAAGATAGAGGGATAGACATTAGCTAGGAAATATCATAATTTAAATTATATATTTTCCCTTGCCCTCACTGAGGCTAGCAGAAGGCAGACCAAGATAAGGGTAAGCGTAGTAATTAAAGGTGTTAGTTATAGAGGGGGACAGCTGTGGGCTTTCAGCAGGTCCACTGTAAGCCTAGGAATATGGAGAAGGAATGCTTCCAACTCAAAAGGATCAGGATGGTTTGAGGCTATCTTTTTACAGCCAAGGCTGCTTAGCAAACATAGGATGATTTAAACTGTACAGTCGCAGCAGGGATACAACATGAGAGAACACAAGACTGAAATAAGATTGGGAGTACACTTTTAGAAAGTTAATTAATTTGACTATAGGCCTGTGCGTTCATTTTTTTTTTCCCAATCACTCTGAATACTTGTATTTTTTTTATCAAAGGAGAAGCAGGGTATTTACTGGTTAACTAGTTTACTGGTTAACTGTACTAGATAATTTAGGCCTCATTTAATCTGATGAAAAACTAGTTAATGAAGATATAAAGTCATATTTTGCCAAAAAACAAAGTTTAATTTGTATACAATAAATTAGTCAGGCTATAAGTATTAATTTTCAAGATGCCAGTCACCAGAGGAGAAACTGGCTACTGGTTTATGCCATTAAACAAAGAACAATCACTAGGCAAACTGAATTCATTAAAAAAAAAAAAAAGCCTTTGTCATCTGTTAGTCAGAATCTAGTTTCATAATTATCCAGCATTCATGATGTGAGTAATATCAGAAAAGACCTGGAAAAGACCTGTAAGACAATGAGCAACCAAATGGAGAAAATAAATGCGAGGTTATCAACTCTATTGTATGATTGGTCAATTTTCTAAATAGAAGGGAAAAAATATATTGATTGATGATGGCTACACATACCAGGGATTGCTATATTCATCTATATTCACTCATCTGCTAGGGCTGCTGTAGCAAAATATCATCTATGTGTGACTTAACCAGCCACAATTTATTTCTGCACAGTTCTGGAGGCTGGAAGTCCAAGATGAAGGTGCTGGCTGACTTGCTTTTTCTTGAGGCTTCCCTCCTGGGCTTGCAGACAACACCTTCTTGCTGTGTCCTTACATGACCATTTCTGTGTGTGTGCAGGTCCCTGGTATCTATTCCTCTTCTTATAAAGTCACCAGTCCTGTTGGATTTGGACCCATTCAAAAGATTTCACTTATCCTTTATTACCTCTATGAAGTCCCTCTCTTTGAAAACAGCGACATTGGAGATTAGGGCTTCAACCTATGAATTTTAGGGGAACACAGTTCACTTCATAGTATTGCCAACCCCCAAACAAAGCAAGCAAATATCTATCCATAAATTTATACAACAAATATCTATTAAATATCCACTCTGTGCCTGATCCTACACTGGGCACTGGGGGAACTATAGTAAGGAAAATATGACTAAGATCTTATTCTGTAGAATTAGTCGTGAAAGGAACCATTTAAACATTGGGTAGAAAGTTCCAAATTTACTGAACTATGTAGCATTTAACAGCAGTACTCAGTCTTGCCAGATAAAATACAGAATGCCCAGTTAATTTAAATTTCAAATAATTTTTTTTAAGGTAAACCTATACCAGAGATTGGATGGGACATACTTACCCTATCCATTGTTTATCTGAATTTTACATTTATGTGGGCATCCTATTTTTGGTTGTGTTTGTTGTTTGCTTTGTTGTTGTTGTTGTTGTTGTTGTTGTTGTTGTTCTTCTTCTTCTTCTTCTTCTTCTTCTTATTATTATTATTATTATTATTATTATTTTGTTCTCTTAATCTGGAAACTCTACAGTCCAGGAGGACCAGAAAAGTTCCACAGAAGTAACATGTAACCTAAGACCTGAGGGAATAAATAAGGCTAGGAGAATGGGAAACCAAAAGAAAAGGCAAGAAATAAAGATGCTAAAGACCAGCAGGGAAGAGAGAAATCACCAAGGTACAAAGTAGAGAGAACCAGTGGTGGGAAGAGGCATTTGGGAATAAAGAACAGAGGCATGTATGAGGAGGAGATAGGAAAATTAATAACCAAGTTCTCCTAGCCCCCAGAGGTATTTTAACACAGGAGCAAGCTAAAGTAGATTTACCAACTGTGACCAATCATCAAGTCTTGCTGATTGTAACTCTAAATTATTTATTTACTTTATGTTTTATTATGTTTACTTCGCTCTTTTTTGACCACAGAACCTCCTGATTGGTTTCTCAGACTTCTTCAAACTATTCTTTACTGAATAGCAAGACAGAAAAAAAGATCTGAGTAGATCTTTCCATTTAGAGAACCCTCACTACATTTCAAGATGAATTTTCATCTCATTTAAGCCAATACAAATTATTCAGAAAGTGATGCTAAGATTTAAAAAGCTAATAGGGATTTGAACATAATTTTAAAAGAGCAAGAACAGGAATATAAAAATATATGTGTTTATGTATGTGTTAATGCAAATTATGTGACC
This sequence comes from Meles meles, assembly GCF_922984935.1. Classification (NCBI taxonomy): domain Eukaryota; kingdom Metazoa; phylum Chordata; class Mammalia; order Carnivora; family Mustelidae; genus Meles; species Meles meles. The sequence continues at coordinate 159,057,510 of NC_060066.1, read as the reverse complement.
AAAATCTCAGAGAGAAAATTGCCAAAAAATTCTTACAGATTCTAAACTGAGTAAAACAGAGCAGGTATATGAAATAATAAGAATCATAAGCTATTAGTTTTGTTAAAGAACTGAGAAATTCCAGTCCAAAATTATTATTTTGCCTATGTAGAATTAAACATGAAATAATTTAAACTTATTTGTTTCATCAGAATTAGAATTAGAATGTGTATTTCTTGATATTTTAATGCAGTATACTTTAATCATTCCACTTCGTATAATTCATGTGTAATCAACTAACAAAGAATATTTCCCATGGAAAGATTTCCAAACCAATGTAATTTAAAGGCAAAGTATTTTGGAGGGCACCTGGGTGGATCAGTCATTTAGCATCTGCCTTTGGCTCAGTTCGTGATCCCAGCAACCTAAGATAGCGCCCGGCATTGGGCTCACTGCTCAGTGGGAAGCCTCCTTCTCCTTCCCCTACTCCCCCGCTTGTGTTCCCTCTCTCACTGTCTCTCTCTCTCTGTCAAATAAATACTATCTAAAAAAAAAAAGGCAAAGTATTTTTATGAGTAAAATAATTTTATATTTTTATGTATTAATTTTGGATGTGTTTAGTGTCTTTAGATTATATATGGTCATTAAAAGATATTTATGTATGTGTATATGTGTGTATATTTGTATGTCTGCGTGTGATTTTGTGAGCTAGCTCAGTAATAGCTGAATATATAATGAATAATTTGGGATATGAGACCTGTTTATTTAATAATGTTCATACCCAGATTTTGCCCTAGCATGGCCAACCATTCTCAGATTAAAGTGGAAAAATAAGGTGACAGTTCTTTCACAGTGCTATGACATACTTCTTAATTATTTTTTATCTTCGTGATAGAAAATATAGTTATACTAATGCTCTCAATTTTGTCATTTTGTTATTGTTTACAGGGCATAATTGTAATGTATAAATGACAAAGAATTTTTTAAAACATATGCATTATTTTGTGCCTAAAGCAGAATAGCATTTCTGAGCCACAAATAAGTATATAAGATATTCTGCTCTTAAAGAAAGCATTGTTGGTCTTATTTATTATAACCTGCCAGGGTGTTCTTTAGAACATAAATGTTATTAAAGAAGACATTTCATAAGAAAGATGATTCATCACTTAGATGTCATCCATATGTAAGTCTAGTAAAACCCACATGAAAGTGCTGTGATTTGCCTTTCTGATGAAATTTAAAAAGAAATTTTAATTGTTAGCTGGTTAGGGTTGGATATTTTTTAAAAAATTTTGGAATTGCCTGTCTTTGTAAGGGCTGAGCAGGTTTGGGTGATGATAAATCTTTAGAATGAACTTTGACAACTTACCACAATCAATGCTAGAAGAGCTCTAAGGGCAAAAGAAGAAAGTAACTTACATCGTAAGGAAGTTGGAAAAGTTTTGCAGAGAGAGTGACATTTGAGCTGCCTTGAGGATGAATGATTTAGATTTCTCCAAGTTAAAAAAACAAAAGAGCGACTATCATTCCTGGCAGGGAAAAGAACTTGCAAAAGCAAGGAAGAATGTGGAGGCATCGTGGATGTGTTGGGTTGAAGAAGTTAACAATATTTACATGGTAGGCTATGTGGAAACCTACTCGAAAGCTATATAAGAAGTCAAAGGAAGAGAGGAAGGTAACATGATCCAACAGATCGGCAATGATTACAGAGAAGGAGGATCCACATTTGAAAAGCTGTTCATTTGTGACACTGAAAGAGAAAAGTGGCAGAAAATACAGAGTGGAGGATGGTTCTGAATATTTAGTTTAGGAAACTGGATGAGTATTAATTCAATTACTGAAATATGGCAGTACATTAAAAAGGTCAGATTTGGGGGAAGAATAACTAGAGCATAAGTTTAAAGGACAGTGAGAGTAGTTGACAGAAAATCTGTACAGGAGCAGAAATTCACTGGGGAAAACAATCTGAGATATTTACCTGAAATGTAAAGTTTTCTAAAAACTTTATGGTTTCCCTTGTGGAACATAAGGAATAACATGGAGGACATTGGGAGATGGAGTGGAGAAGTGAGCTGGGGGAAATTAGAGGGGTAGACAAACCATGAGAGACTGTGGACTCAGAAACAAACTGAGGGTTTTGGAGGGAAAAGGGGTGAGGGGGTTGGGTGAGCCTGGTGATGGATATTAAGGAGGGCACATATTGCATGGAACACTGGGTGTGGTGCATAAACAATGAATGCTGGAACACTGAAAAGAAATAAAATAGAATGGAAAAAATTTAAAAAAAACTTTATTAAGTTTCTAATTTAATTCCAGTGTAGTTAACATACAGTATTATATTAGTTTCAGGTATACAATATAGTGAACAATTGTATATATTACTCAGTGCTCATCATGATAAGTGCGCTCTTTAATTCCCATCACCTATTTTCCCCATTTCCCCACCCATCTCACCTCTGGTAACTATCAGTTTGTTTTCTATAGTTAAGTGTTTCTTGGTTTGTCTCTCTTTTTCCTTTGTCATTTGCTCATTTGTTTGGTTCTTGACTCACACATATGACTGAAATCATATGCTATTTGTTTTTCTCTGACTTATTTCACATAGCATTATGCTTTCTAGTTGCATCCATATTGCAAGTGGCAAGAGTTTATTCATTTTTTGTGGCTGAGTAATATTCCATTGTATATAATGGAATATTCCATTATATATATATATACACACATATATATATATATATATTCATCTATCAGTGGACACTGCTTCCATAATTTGGCCATTGTAAATAATGCTATGCTAAGCATAAGGGTACACATATCCTTTTGAATTAGTGTTTTCATTTTACCCAAAGAATGAAAATCTGAATCATAAGATATTTCTATTTTTAATATTTTAAGGAACCTCCATGCTGCTTTCCAGAGTCCCTGCAGCAGTTTACTTTCCCACCAGCAGTGCATGAAGGTTCCTTTTCTCCACAGCCTTGCCAACTCCTTTTGTTTCTTGTATTTTTAATTTTAGCCATTCTGACAGGTGTGAAGTATTATCTCATTGTAGTTTTGATTTGCATTTCCCTAATGATGAGTGATGTTGAGCATCTTCTCATGTTTCTATTAACCATCTGTGTGTCTTCTTTGGAAAAATGTCTTTTCTTGTCTTCTGCCCATTTTTAAACTGGATTATTTGCTTTTTGGGTGATGAATAAATTCTTTTTTAAAAAAGATTTCTTTTATTTATTTGACAGAGACACAGTGAGAGAGGGAACATAAACAGGGGGAGTGGGAGTGGGGGAGTGGGAAAAACAGGCCTCCTGCTGATCTAGCCCAATGTGGGGCTAGATCCCAGAACCCTACGATCATGACATGAGCCAAAGGCAGACCCTAAATCACTGAGCCACCAAATTAAAAATAAAATTTTTAATTTTATTAAAAAATTAAATAATTTTTAATGTATTTTGGATACTAATCCTCCTTATTTGGATATGTTATTTGCAAATATCTTCTCCCATTCAGTAGGTTGTCTTTTAGTTTTGTTGTTTCCTTCCCCGTGCAGAAACCTTTTATTCTGATGAAATCCCAATAGCTTATTTTTGCTTTTGTTTCCCTTGCCTCAAGAGACATATATAGAAAAAAGCTATTACTGCCAATGTCAAAGAGGTTGCTGCCTGTTTTCTAGGATTTTGATGGTTTCAGGTCTCACATTTTGGCCTCTCATCCAATTTCAATTTACCTTTGTGTATGGTATAAGAAAGTGGCCCAGTTTCCTTCTTTTACATAAAGCCAGTCAGTTTTCCAGCACCATTTATTGAGGACACTGTCTTTTCCTATTTCATATTCTTGACTCTTTTATTGAAAATTAATTGACCTTATAATCATGGGTTTGTTTCTGAGCTTTGTATCCTGTTCTATTGGCCTATTTTTGTGCTAGTACCATACTGTTTTCATTACTACAGCTTTATAATATAACTTGAAATCTTAATTGTGATACCTCCAGCTTTGTTTTTTCTTTTTAAGATTGTTTTTGTTACTTGGGTTCTTTTGTGGTTCCATCCAAATTTTAGGATTATTAATACTAGGTACATAAAAAATGCTGTTGGTATTTTGTTAGGGCTTTCATTGTAGATTGCTCTGGGTAGTATGGACATTTTAATAGCATTTGTTCTTCCAATCCATGAGCATGAAATATCTTTCCATTTGTTTATGTTGTCTTTAATTTCTTTCCATCAGTATTTTATGGTTTTCAGAGTACAGGTCTTTCATGTCTTTGGTTAAGCTTATTGCTAGATATTTTATTCTTTTATGTGTAATTGTAAATGTGATTGTTTTCTTAATTTCTCTTTCTGTTGTTTATTATTAATGTATAGAAATGCAATTGATTTCTGTACATTGATATTGTATCCTGTGGACTTACTGAATTCACTTATCAGTTCTAGCAGTTGTTTGGTGAATTCTTTAGGATTTTCTTTTCTTTTCTCTTTTTTAAGATTTTATTTATTTGTTTGAGAGAAAGAGAGAGAGTGAACACAAGCAGGGGGTTGGAGAGCCAGAGGTAGAAACAGACTCCCCGCTGAGCAGGGAGACCATAGCGGGCTCAATCCCAGGACCCTGAGATCATGAACCAAGCTAAAGGTAGACACTTAACTGAGTGTCTACTGAGCCATCCAGGTGCCCCTAGGATTTTCTGTATGGAGTGGTATGTCGTCTGCAAATAGTGAAAGTATTACTTCTTCCTTATCAATTTGGATGTGTTTTATTATTGTCAGTTCTTCTCGTTGTTGAATTGCTGTGGCCAGAACTTCCAGGACTCTGTTGAGTAGGAGTGATGAGAGTGAACATCCTTGTCTTGATCCTGATCTTGGAGGGAAAGCTTTCAGTTTTTCACCACTGAGTATGATGTTACCTGTGGGTTTTTCATACATGGCCTTTATTATGTTGAGTTATGTTCCTTCCAAACCTACTTTGTTGAGGGTTTTCCATGAAAGGTTGTTCTACTTTGTCAATTTTTTTTTTGCCTCTATTGAAATGATCATAACCTCATATCCTTCCTTTTATTGATGCAGTGTAACATGGTGATTGATTTGTGAATATTGCACCACCCTTGCATTCCAGGAATAAATTATACTTAATTGTGGTGAATAATTTTTTAAATGTATTGGATTTGGGGCACCTGGGTGGCTCAGTGGGTTAAGCCTCTGCCTTCAGCTCAGGTCATGATCCCAGGGTCCTGGGATCGAGCCCTGCATCTGGCTCTCTGCTCAGCAGGGAGTCTGCTTCCCCCACCCCACCCCTCTCTGCCTGCCTCTCTGCCTACTTGTGATCGCTGTCAAATAAATAAATAAAATCTTTAAAAAAATTTATTGAATTTGCTTTACTAATAATATTTTGTTGAAAAATTTTGCATCTATGTTCATCAGAGATATTAGCCTATAGTTCTTTATTGTTTGCAGTCCTTTATCTGGTTTTGGATCAGGGTAATGCTGGCCTCAAAGAATTAGTTTGGAAGCTTTCCTTCCTCTTATATTTTTTGGAATAATTTGAGAAGAACAGGTATTAACTTTCCTTTAAAGTTTAATAGAATTCCCCTATGAAACCATCTCACCCTGGACTTTCGTTTGTTGGGAGTTTTTTGATTATTGATTCAGTTTCACTGCTGGTAATCAGTCTATTCAAGTTTTCTGTTTCTTCCTGATTTACTTTGGGGAGGTTATATGTTGTAGGAATTTGCCCATTTCTTCTAGAAACAAGCTTCTGGTTTAATTCATCTATTCTATTACCATTTTAAATTCTATTTCATTTATTTCTGCTCTAATCTTTATCATTTTTTTCCTCCGCTGATTTTGTTTTTTGTTTGTTTTTACTTTTCTAGATCCTTAAGATATAAGGTTAAGTTGTTTATTTGATATTTTTCTTGCTTCTTGAGATAGGCCTGTATGACTATAAAATTGCTTCTTAGGACAGCTTTTGCTGCATCCTAATGATTTGGACCACTTTGTTTTCATTTTCATTTGTCTCCATGTATTTTTTTTTAATTTCTTCTTTGATTTCTTGGCTGACCCATTTATTGTTTAGTAGCCCGTTATTTAACATCCATTCATTTGTGCTCTTTCCAGATTTTTTTTCTTGTGGTTGATTTCTAGTTTCATAGTGTTGTGGTCAGAAAGTATACAGGAATAACTTCGCCCTTTTTAACTTTGTTGAAACTTATTTTGTAGCCTAATAAGTGGTCTATCTACTCTAGAGAATGTTCCATGTGCACTTAAATAGAATGTGTTTTGCTGTTTTAGAATAGACTGAAATGTTAACTTTTTTAATTCTTTTTTTTTAATTCAATTAGCCAACATATAGTATATCATTAGTTTCAGATGTAGAATTCAATAATTTATCAGTCACATATAACACCCGGTTCTCATTACATCATGTGCTCTCCTTAATGCCCATCACCCAATTACCCCATTCATCCATCCACCTCCCAAACAGCAACCCTCAGTTTTTCCCCATAATTAAGAGTCTCTCATGGTTTGTCTCCCTCTCTATTTCTTCCCATTCTGTTTTCCCTCCCTTCCCCTATGTTCCTCTTTCTTATATTCCTCATACAAGTGAAATCATATGATAATTATCTTTCTCTAGTTGACTTATTTCAGTCAGCATAATACTCTCCAGTTCAATGCACATAAATGTAAATAGTAAGGTTTCATCTTTTCTGATTGAGTAATGTGTGTGTGTGTGTGTGTGTGTGTGTGTGTGTGTGTGTGTGTATTTCATATCTTCTTTATCCATTCATCTGTTGATGGACATCTTAAATCTTTCCATCATTTGGGTATTGTACACATTGCTGCTATAAACACTGGGGTGCAGGTGCCCCTTCGCGTCACGTTTGTATCCTTTGGGTAAATACCTCGTATTACTGGGTCGTATACCCAATAGTGTGATTTCTGGGTCATAGGAAAGCTCTATTTTCAACCTCTTGAGGAACCTCTGCACTGTTTTCCAGAGTGGCTGTTTCAGCTGGCATTCCCACCAAAGCGTAAGAGTGTTTCCCTTTCTCCAAATCCTTGAAAACATTTGTTATTTTCTGACCTACTAATTCTAGCCCTTCTGACTGGTGTGAGGTGGTATCTCATTGTGCTTTTGATTTTTATTTCCCTGATGCCGAGTGATGTGGAGCATTTTTTCTTGTTTCTGTTGGCCATTTGTATGTCTTCTTTGGAGAAATATCTGTTCATGTCTTTTGTCCATTCCTTGACTGGATTATGTGTTTTTTGGGTGTTGAGTTTGATAAATTCTTTATAGATTTTGGGTACTAGCCCTTTATCTAATAAGACATTTACACATATTTTCTCCCATTCCAGAGGTGCCTTTTAATTTTGTTGACTGTTTTCTCTGCTATGCAAAAGATTTTTATCTTGATGAAGCCTCCATCGTTCATTTTTATGTTTCTTTAAATTATTTTTATTAACATATAATGTATTATTTTCCTCAGAAATACAGGTTTTTCAATAATCAGGCATACACATTTCATAGCACTCACCATAGTACATATCCTCCCCAATGCCCATAACCCAACCACCTTATTTGTACCTCCTCACCCCCAGTATCCCTCAATTTGTTATATGAGATTAAGAGTCTCCTTTGGTTTGTCTCTCTCCCAATCCCATCTTGTTTCATTTTTCCTTCCATACCCTCCACAACTACCTGCCCTGCCTCTCAAATTCCTCATATCAGGGAGATCATATGATAATTGTTTCTCTGATTGACTTATTTCGCTGAGCATAATACCCTCTAGTTCCATCCATGTCATTGCAAATGGCAAGATTTCATTTCTTTTGATGGCCGCATAGTATTCCATTGTATATATATATTATCCATTCATCTGTTGATGGATCAACATCTGTTGATGGATGATCTAGGTTCTCTCCATAGTTTGGCTATTGTGGACTTTGCTGCTATGAACATTTGGGTACACATGCCCCTATCGGTCACTACATTTGTATCTTTAGGGTAAATACCCAGTAGTGCAATTGCTAGGTGATAAGGTAGCTCTATTTTCAACTTTTTGAGGAACCTCCAAGCTGTTTTCCAGAGTGACTGCACCAGCTTGAATTCGCACCAACAATGTAAGAGTGTTTCCCCTTTCTCCTCATCCTTGCCAACATCTGTCATTTCCTGATTTGTTAATTTTAGCCATTCTGACTGGTGTGAGGTGGTTTTGATTTGTATTTTCCTGATGCCTAGTGATGTGGAGCATTTTTTTTAAATTTATTTATTTTCTCAGCGTAACAGTATTCATTGTTTTTGCACAACACCCAGTGCTCCATGCAAAACGTGCCCTGCCTATTACCCACCACCTGTTCCCCCAACCTCCCACCCCTGACCCTTCAAATCCCTCAGGTTGTTTTTCAGAGTCCATAGTCTCTTATGGTTCACCTCCCCTTCCAATTTTTTTTTAATAAACATATAATGTATTTTTATCCCCAGAGGTACAGGTCTGTGAATCGCCAGGTTTACACACTTCACAGCACTCACGATAGCACATACCCTCCCCAATGTCCATAACCCCCTCCCCCTCTCCCAACCTACCTCCCCCCAGCAACCCCCAGTTTGTTTTGTGAGATTAGGAGCACTTTTTCATGTGTCTCTTGGCCATCTGGATGCCTTCTTTGCAGAAATGGCTCTTCATGTCTTCTGACCATTTCTCAAATTGGATTATTTCTTCTATGCATGTTGAGTTTGACATTTTCTTTATAAATATTGGATAGTAGCCCTTTATCTGACATGTCACTTGCAAATATCTTCTCCCATTCTGTCAGTCATCTTTTGGTTTTGTTGACTATTTCCTTTGCTGTGCAAAACCTTTTGATCTTGATGAAGTCCCAGTAGTTCATTTTTGTCCTTGCTTCCCTTGCTTTTGGCGATGTTTCTAGGAAGAAGTTGATGCGGCTGAGGTCGAAGAGGTGCCTGCCTGTGTTCTCCTCGAGGATTTTGATGGATTCCTGTCTCACATTGAGGTCTTTCATCCATTTGGAGTCTATTTTTGTGTGTGGTATAAGGAAATGGTTTCATTCTTCTGCATGCGGCTGTCCAATTTTCCCAACACCATTTGTTGAAGAGACTGTCTTTTTTCCATTGGACATTCTTTCTTGCTTTGTCGAAGATTCGTTAACCATAGAACTGAGGGTCAATTTCTGGGGTCTCTATTCTGTTCCATTGACCTATGTGTCTGTTTTTGTGCCAGTACCATACTGTCTTGATGATTACAGGTTTGTAATAGACATTGAAGTCTGGAATTGTGATGCCACCAACTTTGGTTTTCTTTTTCAGCATTCCTCTGGCTATTTGAGGTCTTTTCTGGTTCCATATAAATTGTAGGATTATTTGTTCCTTTTCTTTGAAAAATATTGATGGTATTTTATAGGCATTGCATTATATGTGTAGATTGCTTTAGGTAGCATAGACATTTTCACAATATTTGTTCTTCCAGTCCATGAGTGTGGACTGTTTTTCCATTTCTTTGTGTCCTCCTCAATTTCTTTCTTGAGTACTTTATAGTTTTCTGAGTACAGATTCTTTGCCTCTTTGGTTAGGTTTAGTCTTAGGTATCTTATGATTTTGGGTGCAATTGTAAATGGGATCGACTCCTTAATTTCTCTTTCTTCTGTCTTGCTGTTGATATATACAAATGCAACTGGTTTCTGTGCACTGATATTATATCCTGACACTTTACTGAATTCTTGTATGAGTTCTAGCAGTTTTGGAGTGGAGTCTTTTGGGTTTTCCACATAAAGGATCATATCATCTGCAAACACTGAGAGTTTGACTTCTTTGCCAATTCGGGTGTATTTTATTTCTTTTTGTTGTCTGATTGCCGAGGCTAGGGTTTCTAGTACTATGTTGAATAGCAGTGGTGATAGTGGACAATCCTGCCATGTTCCTGACCTTCAGGGAAAAGCTCTCAGTTTTTCCCCATTGAGAATATTTGCTGTGGGTTTCTCATAGATGGCTTTGATGATATTGAGGTTTATATCTATCTCTACACTGTGAAGAGATTTGAGCAAGAAAAGACTTTGTCAAATGCTTTTTCAGCATTTATTCAGAGTATCATGTTCTTGTTCTTTCTTTTATTAATGTATTGTATCACATTGATTGCTTTGTGGATGTTGAACCAACCTTGCAACCCAGGAATAAATTCGACTTGGTCGTGGTGAATAATCCTTTTAATGTACTGTTGGATCCTCTTGGCTAGTATTTTGGTAAGAATTTTTGCATCCATGTTTATTAAGGATATTGAACTGTAATTCTCTTTTCTGCTGTAATTCTCTTTGTCTGGTTTTTAGATCAAGATAATACTGGCCTTATAAAATGAGTTTGTAAGTTTCCCTTCCATATTTTTTTTAACTGTTCCAGGAGAATAGGTATTAATTCTTCTTTAAATATTGGCTAGAATTCCCCTGGGAAGCCGTCTGGCCCTGGGCTCTTGTTTGTTGTGAGATTTTTGATGACTGCTTCAATCTCCTTCTTGGGTATGGGTCTGTTCAGGTTTTCTGTTTCTTCCTGGCTCAGTTTTGGTAGTTTATATGTCTGTAGGAATGATTCCATTTCTTCCAGATTTTCAAATTTGCTGGTGTGTAGTTGCTTAAATATGCTCCTATAATTGTATTTCATTGGTGTTGGTTGTTATCTTTCCTCTTTCATTAATTATTTTTATTAATTGGGGTCCTTTCTCTTTTCTTTTGGATAAGTCTGGCCAGGGGATTTTTAATCATATTAATTCTTTCAAATAATAAACTCCTAATTTCTTTGATTTGTTCTACTGTTCTTTTGGTTTCTATTTCATTCATTTCTGCTCTGATCTTTATGATTTCTCTCCTCCCACTGTGTTTAGGCTTTCTTTGCTATTCTTTTTCCAGCTCCTTTAGGTGTAGGGCTAGGTTATGTACTTGAGACTTTTCTTCTTTCTTGAGAAAGTCTTGTATTGCTATGTACTTTCCTCTCAGAACTGCCTTTGCTGTGTTCCAAAGATTTTGAATAGTTGTGTTTTCATTTTCATTTGTTTCCATGAATTTTTAGAATTCTTCTTAAATTTCCTCATTGACGCATTCATTTTTTAGTAGGATGATATTTAGCCTCCAGGTGTTTGAGTTCTTTCCAACTTTCCTTTTGTGGTTGAATTCTAGTTTCAAAGCATTATGGTCTGAAAATATGCAGAGATGAGCCCAATCTTTTGGTACCAGTTGAGACCTGATTTGTGACCCAGGATGTGATCTATTCTGGAGAGTGTTCCATGTGCACTAGAGAAGAATGTGTATTCTATTGTTTTGGCATGGAATGTTCTAAATATATCTGTGATGTCCATCTGGTCCAGTGTGTCATTTAAAGCTTTTATGCCCTTGATATTTTGCTTAGATGATCTGTCCATTTTTGTGAAAAGGGTGTCCCCTAATATTATTGTATTATTGCTGATGTGTTTCTTTGATTTCATTATTAATTCATTTATGTAATTGGCTGCTCCCATGTTAGGGGCATAGATATTTAAAATTGTTAGATATTCCTGTTGGACAGACAAGAAGTATGACATAGTGTCCTTCCAATCTCTTATTATGATCTTTGGCTTAAAATCTAATTTATCTCCTATAAGAATTGCCACGCCAGCTTCTTTTGATGTCCATTAGCATGGTAAATGGTTTTGCTCCCTGCTTGCTTGAAATCCAGAGGTGTCTTTGGGTCTAAAACGAGTTTTTTGTTGACAGCATATAGACTCTAAGACTTGTAAGTTTTTCTATTAGATGATAGTAATAGGGGTGTGGACCTAGTTTTATTGTTTTTGAAGGGCTTTCTCTGTGCCTCCTGGATTTTGATGTTTGTTCCCTTTGCCATGTTAGGGAAATTTTTAAATATAATTTGCTCCAATAAACCTTCTGCCCCTCTCTTTCTTCTTCTTCTGGGATCCCAATTATTCTAATATTGTTTCATCTTATGGTATCACTTATCTCTTGCATTCTCCCCTCATGGTCCAGAAATTTTTTGTCTCTCTTTTTCCTCAGATTCTTTATTCTCCATCATTTGGTCTTTTATATCACTAATTCTCTCTTCTGCCTCCTTTATCATAGCAGTAAGCGCTTCCATTTTTTATTGCACTTCATTAATAGCTTTTTTGATTTCAACTTGGTTAGATTTTAGTTCTTTTATTTCTCCAAAAAGGGATTCTCTAATATCTTCCACATCTTTTTCAGATCCAGCTAGCACCTTGATAATCATCATTCTGAACTGTAGTTCTGACATATTGTCAATGTCTGTATTGATTAGGTCCCTAGTCGTCAATACTGCCTCTTGTTCTTTTTTTCATCGTGAGTTTTTCTGCCTTCTCATTTTATCCAGATCAGAATAGATGAATGAGAGAACAAAATACTAAAAGGGTAGCAATAACCCCAGAAAGATATACACTAACCAAATCAGAAGAGAGCTGAAACCAGGGGGAGAAGAAAGGAGGATAAAAATATATGTATCTGTATGTATGTATGTATGTATGTATGCATGTGTGTATGTGTGTGTGTCTGTATATGTGTATATATATATATGTGTGTGTGTGTGTGTATATGTATATATATATATATATATATATATATATATATGTATATATATAGGACTGGTGAATAGAATAGAGCCACACACTTGATTTTGGGTGTATTTTGGTCTGTTAGAAGAAACTGTCTCCCAAAATTTGATTGAAAGTAAAACATATCGTCTTGCCATTTGCAACGACATGGATGGAACTAGAGGGTATCATGCTTAGTGAAATAAGTCAATTGGAGAAAGACAACTATCATATGATCTCCCTGATATGAGGACATGGAGATGCAGCGTGGGGGGTTAGGGGGATAGGAGAAGAATAAATGAAACAAGATGGGATTGGGAATGAGACAAACCATAAATGACTCTTAATCTCACAGAACAAACTGGGGGTTGCTGGGGGGAGGTGGGGTTGGGAGAGGGGGAGGGGGTTATGGACATTGGGGAGGGTATGTGCTATCGTGAGTGCTGTGAAGTGTGTAAACCTGGCGATTCACAGACCTGTACCCCTGGGGATAAAAATACATTATATGTTTATTAAAAAAAAAAATTGGAAGGGGAGGTGAACCATAAGAGACTATGGACTCTGAAAAACAACCTGAGGGTTTTGAAGGGTCGGGGGTGGGAGGTTGGGGGAACAGGTGGTGGGTAATAGGGAGAGCACGTATTGGATGGAGCACTGGGTGTTGTGCAAAAACAATGAATACTGTTACGCTGAAAAAAATAAATAAATTAAAAAAAAAGAAAGTAAAACATATACTATATGTGTGTATACACACACACACACACACACACACACACACACACACACAAATAAGGGTAAACACAATGAAGGGATGGAATATGACTGTAAGGATGAAAATTAATAAAGATTCCAAAAAAGGAATTGATAAGATAAGTTGATTGGAAATTGAAAAAAAAGAGAGAAGGAGAGAGAGAAAATGTGATCAGCCTGGAGAATAGAACAAAGCCATGTGCTAGATTTAGGGTATATTTTGATCTTTTAGAGGAAATTGTATCCCAAAATTTTAAATGAAAAAACCCTATATGTATACAAAAAATATGATTAAATACAATGAAAGGATAAAATATGATTATTTCAATGAAAATGTAAAAAGATTTTTAAGGGGTATTGATAAGATAAAATAGTTTAAAACGTTAAAAGAGGAAAGAGGAAAAGTTAAAAAAATAGAGTAAGAATAAAATAAAATTAAAAAAATTTAACTTTGCATGACTAAAGAATCATGGGGAAAAGGCCATGAATTCTATGTGTTGCTTTCCCCTAGCTCTGGAGTTCAGCAGTTCTCATTGATTCATGAACTTGGTCTTGGCTGGATGTTCTTACTGATTTTCTGGTGGAGGGGCCTGTTGCAGTGATTCTCAAATGCCTTTGCCCAAGGTGGAATTGCACCATCCTTGCCAGGGTCCAGGCTAAGTAATCTGCTTGGGTTCGCTCTTGGTAGTTTTGTTTCCTGAATACTTTCTGTACAGCTTTGGATGATGGGAATGAAAGTGGCAGCCTCCCAATCTCCAACCAAAGGAGGAAAGAGCTTGGGCCCCACTCCTCAGTGCACCCTCTGAGAAAAGCTGTCCATCCCTCCTGTCTCCCTGGTCTCCGATGCATGCTGTGCTCACCTGGCCTGTGACCAAGTGTTTGTATGTCTGGCGCACAGCCCCATTTGGAGTCTCCAAAACCAGCAAATTCCTGCATGTGCTCCCATGTCACTACTCCTGGAGGAGGAAGGAGGGAATCTCCCCAGATCTGCCACTTGTGGGGTCCCTGCTCGAAGAGATGTAGCCCCGCTGTGCTTCAGATCACAGTTTAAGGTAACCCTGAACTGAGAGCTGACTCCTCAGCTCCATCCCTGTAGGTGACTTCAGCTCTGATACCTGGTAGCTTTGCCACACTTAGACACCAACCGTCTTTCTGTGACCCCGTGGCTCCTGAGACTACATTGTCTCTGCAATGCCTCCAACCCCGCTTAGCCTCTGGAGTGATGTCCGTCAGTGGAGCAGACTTCTAAAACTTTTAATTTTGTACTTGGCTGCTCTCTCACTTGCCTGGAGTTGGCCTCTCCCACCATGGTCTATCTTCCCGTTGCTTTGAATTCACTTCTCCACACATCCTACCTTTCAGAAAGTGGTTGATTTTCTTTTCCTAGAATGGCTGCTCTTCTTCTCTTCTATCTCCTGTTGAGTTTGTAGGTTTTTAGAATGGTTTGATAACTATCTAGCTGAACTCGTGGGACATAATGATATGTCTGCCTTCTATTCTGCTGCCATCTTGCTTCCTCCTACCTCATTTTTATGTTTATTTCCATTGCCTTTGGAGACATGTCAAGCAAGAAGTTGCTGTGGCTGGGTCGCAGAGATTGTTGCTTATGTTCTTCTCTAGGATTTCGATGGAGTCCTTTCTCATCTGTTTTGAGTGTATTTTTGTGTAGGGTGTAAGAAAATGGTCCCATTTCATTCTTCTACATGTGGCTGTTCAATTGTCCCAACACCATTTGTTGAAGAGACTGTCTTTTTTCTACTGAATATTCTTTACTGCTTTGTTGAAGATTAGTTGACTGTAGAGTTGAGTGTGCATTTCTGGGTTCTCTATTCTGTATATGTGTCTGTTTTTGTACCAATACCATATTGTCTTGATGATCACAGCTTTGTAATACAGCTTGAAGTTCAGAATTGTGATGCCACCTGCTTTGGTTTTCTTCTTCAACATTCCTCTGGCTATTTGGGGTCTTTTCTGGTTCCATACAAATCGTAGGATTATTTGTTCCAGCTCTGTAAAAAATGTCAATGGTACTTTTAAGAAGAAAAATAGTCTTTTCATCTTACTCTTATATTGTGGTAGTAAAGTTGTATATGTTTACTCTATTTCGATTTAAAAGTAGAAAATGTCTAAAATATGTGACTACATTATTTTTAAAATTTTTTATTTATTTCTTATTTTTTTATAAACATATAATGTATTTTTATCCCCAGGGGTACAGGTCTGTGAATCGCCAGGTTTACACACTTCACAGCACTCACGATAGCACATACCCTCCCCAATGTCCATAACCCCACTCCCCCTCTCCCAACCCCCCCTTCCCCCAGCAACCCTCAGTTTGTTTTGTGAGATTAAGAGTCACTTATGGTTTGTCTCCCTCCCAATCCCATCTTGTTTCATTTATTCTTCTCCTATCCCTTAACCCCCCACGGCCATACCACCCTGAACGCGCCCAATCTTGTCTGATCTCAGAAGCTAAGCAGGGTCGGGCCTGGTTAGTACTTGGATGGCTGACTACATTATTTTTAATTTCTATACTCTCCTCAATTATATCTATTATAATCTTTACAAAACAGACCATAGTTCTCATGATAACTCCGTGAAAAGCAGAAAAAAAATTAATTATTCTAAACATTTTCTCTTTACTATGGGGAAAATATTTTAAAAATATAAATGAAATGCTTATTCTAAGAAGGTAAAAAGATTACTCTAATTATCTGTTATATTCATTTATCTCCGTGTCCATCTTATTCCCCACTCTGAACCATGCATGCTCTTAACCTCAGCATACAAATACAAACACACAAACATGATGCATATAAATTCATTTAATGAATTCCTTTCTAATATTCTTAAACTAAGCAGATGGCCCAGGAGAATAACGAAATTATGTTCCTTTTCTGCTTCAGATTAGATTTGGCCCTTGGTTCAGAGCCAGTCTATGAAGACAGTTGTTGCTACTCACTGAGAAACTAGGTGCACTTTGTCTCCATTGATGCTCATTGCTGTACCTTGTTTTGTTCTACATACATCTAGAAAATGTGAAATAGAAGAAAGATTTGTTCTGACAACATTCATATGTTTATATCGTTATAATTGCTAGAGGTGGATTGAACTCTAACTGGGTTCATGAAACAAAGTAAAACATTTAATATATTACTGTAAGAGTTATTTGCTCTGTAGCATTCTATATTTGTAAGAAAAGTAAATATTCTTGATTTAAGGTTGGTGCAAAATTCCAAGGTCAGTTAACAGAAGTGTTATCAAGAGGCATTTCCATCTGAAAGGAAATATTAATGACAATGGAGAGCAAAATCTTAGAATTTTTTTCTTCCCCATTTATTCATGTTATTATAAAAATCCTTCCATGAAAACACAATCAAATGGGACATTAAATTCTATTAACCCTTCATGTATAAAGATGTATTCTTTATAGTCATTTATATCATTCTGTTGTAGTGGACCCACATGCTCAAAAACCATGGCCAATCATAGACTTAACAAAAATATCTGGAAATTTATTCACACATTGTTCTGCAACTATACCTGAGAATGAGACTAATTATCTAAAGGAGACTGTTTCTGTGACTACAAAATGAGAAAGCCATAGAATTGGCAGAACCCCTTACCCAAGAGGGGAAAAGAGAGTTCCCAAAGATGATATTTAAAGACAGTGATTGGTGAAAAATAAATTATTTCCTATTTGTAAGCCATTGAGTTAAGTTCATTCAAAGAACTGATTTTATAAGCATACATTAAAGAAGGAAAAAATAAAGGAAAAGATTATAAATACTTCAAATTATACTTTTCTCTATCAAACTGACAATTATTGAAAATAAACTGATAACATCTGCTATGCAAGGAAATAAGTATTCATATGTGATACTCTGGGTAGTATTAGTTAGTACAATTATTGAGCAAATTTGCAATATTTATGAAGAAGTGTAAAAATGTTTAAATTCTTTTCACCTAGTAAATGCATAAGAACTTGTGTTTGAAATTATTTACCCAAGGCATTAGTTATAATTAGGGAAAGTGGCAAACATATAAATTTGTAAGATAAGAAAAAGATTGGAAAATTTATGATAGGAAATTTATAAGATTTTATAAATTTATAAATTCATATACTTAATATAAATTTATACTATAAATTTATAAGGGAGTAAAGACTGGTCAAATAAATTGGTAGGCAATTCACAATAGCATATTTCATTATCTTCACAAAGTATTTCCAGAAATGTTTGATGATATGAGAAAATGTTCATAGTATAATGCTAAGTAGAAAAGCACAAGACGGGGCACCTGGGTGGCTCAGTGGGTTAAAGCCTCTGCCTTCAGCTCAGGTCATGATCCCAGGGTACTTGGATCGAGCCCCACATCGGGCTCCATGCTCGGCAGGGAGCCTGCTTCCCCCTCTCTCTCTGCCTGCCTCTTTGCCTGCTCGTCATCTCTGTCTGTCAAATAAATAAATTTAAAAAAAAAAGAAAAATAAAGAAAAGCACAAGACAAAACAATATGTTTAATCTTAATACTATACATGTGTGTTGTATGTTTGTGCATGTGTGTACATGTATGTATGCATGTATTTAGAGTACAACTTTAAATGAGTGATAGAAAATACTCCAATATGTTTATGGTTTAGATTATACTATAGATAGATTAGACAGATACACTATAGATAGATTAGACGATAGATAGATTTCTGGGTGATAGGAATGTAGTGGGACCTAATGATATGAATGTAGTGAATTTTATTCCACTCTTTTATATATTCCAAATTCTTAATAATAAATATGCATTGCTTTTAAATTCTGAAGAAAATAACAAGGGAGATTTTAAGTAACAATATTTTGATTGAGCAGAATTATGTGCCTACAATGTCTAAACAGTTCTTTACTCATTCTTGTTTTTTCTCTCTGCCAGTATAATAATGCTCATTAGAAAAATATTAGTCAGATATATTTCACATGATCTGGTGGTTAATAGTGTACTTTCAAATGTTCTTCATTTCAAATGTTCTTCAATTTACTTCCATTATCAGTTTAGGATGTCCATACTGACATATAGTGCTCTCTCTTTTTTATTAGAACTGCTCCTTCTAAACAAGATATGCCCTTCATTTTTCGATGATAACCACCATATCAATTTTTCAAGACACATCTTAAATCTTTATTTATTTAAGTCTTTGATTTAAATTTTTAGATTCAAGTAGTTTATTATACTTATTATACTTACTATGTGTATTGATGAAAGACATTGAGAGTAATTTCTTTTCCAGGATATTTCTTTCTGAGATGAGGGGGTAACCTATCCATTTTGTTCTTTTTGTGATGTCACACATGTTTTTCTTCAGAGTGTCTAACTTTATACTTTTGTTGGACAATTTTAGCTGCACCTGAAATTGCAGTTTTAAGTTTTCAAATAGTTGGTGAATTTAAGACCAAGCAAAAGTTCCATCTTTGCCTCTATTCATTAAACTGTACAAAGAGAATTTCATATTGCATGTTTGTCTTGGATTAGGAGAACAACAGCAACAACAGACAGAGTTTATGGTCTAATTAAGAACTCTCACTACCTCAAGAGATTGGCAAGAAAACAATTGTAATAAGTGTTTGCCTTATTGGGCCCTGAGTTTTATAGACATTGGAGAAGAACCACCTAACTTTTGAACAGAAAGCAAAGAAGGGGGTTATGTTAGTTTGCTAGGGCTGCTGTAACAAAGACCCCAAACTAGATGGCTCAAACAAAAGAAATTTGTCTCATAATTCTGGAGGTTAGAAATACTAAATCAAGTCTTGTCAGTGCTGATTCCTTTGGAAGACTGTGGGGGATGGATCCGTTCCAGAACTGTCTCCTTGGCTTATTGATGGTTGTCTTCTCCATGTCCCTTCACCTCTTTCCTCTGTGTGCATCTCTCCCTTCACATGGTCTTCTTTTTATAAGAATACCAGTCATATTAGAGTGTGGTCCTAACCTATTCTGTTGTGACTTCATTTGAACTAATTTTACCTGTAGCAACCTTATTTTCAGATTCTGAGGTACTTAAGGTTAGAACTTCAACATGTGAATTTTAGGAGGATACAATTCATTTATAACAGGGATAACAGAGGAAAATTCTTGTACAAGGATAATCCCTGAGTATAGTTGAAAATGATAAGGAAGAAATTACCCAGAAAGAGAGGTCAGGAGAACAGGAACCACAAAGGCTCAGAAGCATGGAACGCAAGACGAGAGTGTGGTTTGGAAGGAGACTGTTTTGGCAGAGGCTTGTATATTCTGGACTCAGCCATACAGGATTGATCATGAATGTAGCAGAGGGACTGTGAAGAATTTTACATGTGTTTATATTTGAACTTTTAAAATGTTTACTCTGATAGCACTGTGATCTTTGTGAAATACACTCTGTCTACCAAAAGGACCCCATCATTTACGTATGCTCTTTCATTCCAAGAGCTTTTTTAACTTTTGAAAGCCTTCCCTAATTCTCCTTGCAGGACTTTGCTCCTGATTTTATTTTCTTAATTTTCTCAAATCCTGTTGCCTTTCACCATTTCCTAAATAATTTAATTCAGTAAGAATATAAACAAACAGCAAAAATCCCATATATAGTATTTATTACTTACATGAATAAAGGTAAGTATTTAAATATTCAAGATGTTTTAATTTGTTGTGTGAAATTGCACTTTTAATCTCGTATCACAGGCTAACAATGAAAAAAATCTCAGAATAATAACAAAGTAGTTCCATTTTAAAATGAGTCTGATTCTGCCACATTAACTTTCATGAACATTTCATTTAACAATTATTAAATCTCTGAGTGCATTATCACATGTCTTTAACTTCCTTGCAGAAACCTTCTTAATTTTTCTTTTATATTAACTCTTTTTTCAGCCTTAGGGTGACATCAAGTAGGCTTATATGTTTCATGACTCTCTTAAAATCTTTCCAATTATAAAGTAACTGCCTAGATTTATACCCAAAGCAACTTAATTGATTAAAAGATTATCATTACAAGCCCTGTTTATTTAGCTGAGTTTCAGAACTGCAGCATTTTCTCTGCCCGGAAGGCACAAGTACCACCATCATTAGCATTAATTAAAATATCAATAAAGATAGATAATATTAGAAGTTATCTATAGTTATGATTAAAGAATGAGTATAAAGCAGCATGAAATACTATTTAAAAATGCTGTCTTCCATCTGCTTATATCAGATCAAAAGTCTAGGTCTTTTATCATGTCTTGTGAAGGGCACCATATTGATATTGTGTCACCATCACAAAAGACAAGGAATCCTGAGATGAGACAACTGCATGGAAAATACTTTCTTACTAGCTCCTACTAAAGCTTTTACTCAAGAGGATGTGAAGGGTTTCACATAAGTTGACTCTTCACAAAAATAAATATTGCTGATCATATACCCAGATTTTCATTAAGTAAAATATTTAATTAAACTACATCTAAATGTATTATACATATCTCTGGCTGTTCAGTAAATCATGCTGAATAACAGATTTTTTTCTTAATAACCCAGTCACCATTAAGAACATAAACCATTGTCTTATACCACAGTATAAAAATAATTCAGGAGATACTAAGGTATAAAACCATCATCTGAATAATTTCTTCAAGGGTGAGATAAATGATTAGACTAAAGTTCCAAATGAGCCTAACTTTCTAGTAATTAATAGCTTTTGTATGACTATTTCCATTCTATTCTCTTATTCTGTATCTCTATATAAACAAGTCTTCAGATGTTATTCCTAGAAACTTATTATTTTAGTTTATCACCTTAAGAGAGTTAAATCTTTGAGAGTGTCCTAATGCTTAGAAATTTGTTTCTTCATACTAATCTTGGCTGAGGTTCACAACTTGGTCTGAAAGCAACATTCTTCAAGAAATATAACTAAACATGTTTTTTAAAGAATTATAACTTTTCCCTGAACTTGAGCTATATTTAATCTAATACTGAAGTTAACTTTTTACTGTCTTCTATAGTTATATTTACATATTTAAGTAAATCAATAGATAAAAATTCCAATACAGGATGTGTGGACAGAAAGGATAGAAGTAATAAGATATTTTTATTCATCTATGTGATACAATAAGGAGAAATTTTGAGTAAGCTTGTATAGGCCATCACTTATTACAAACCTTCTCTCAATAGATTTTTTTCTAGATCGCTTGTGTAATCCTTAGGTCATGTTTTTTAGGATAGTTAGTGTTAAGATGACAATATAAATGGTAAAGAGAAGGAAGCCAAGAAAAGCAGCCTTATTTATAGTGTGTAACAGCTAGAGAAGACTTTATAAAGAAAAATTTCATCTCCTATGAGTGATCCGAACTCAAATGCTGTGAATGTTTTTCTAACAGCACACACTGTGACTAGTAGGCAAGGAAATAAAGAACAAAATAAAATATTCCATTTATTATTCCAAGAAGTTCCAATTCACAGATTTTTGTTACATCTGTTACTATGATGTTTTAAGATCTGCAAACAAATTATGATAGCCAACAAATAAAATCATTCAACATGATTTATAAAGAAATAAAGGTGTTACCATAGATTGGTTGGATGAGTTTAGATGAAGAAAATGGATAAGGAACATTCAGTATTGGGAGTGGTGTAAACTAGAGCATAGAATTGGAAAAACATGCTTGTTGAAGTAAAAGAGCTAAAAAGTTGGGTTGAAAACAGCTTGAATGTCAAGCTAAAGAATCTTGCAGACTAGCCTTTCCTAAAATGTTTGATTCAGAATACTAAATCCTAATTATAGTGACAAAGTTTTTAACTTTTTAATTTTTTACAAAAGTGGTTTAGGAAACACTGGTTTGAACAAAGATAAATATAATTCTTTATCACAAGATCCCTCTGAGCCCTTGATATGCTAATGCACACTGCTTATTTCCTAGAGGAAAATACAGCCCAGGAACATGGGCTGGGAAATATTGCTGTTGAAAATGTAGATGCAGTGAGGCTTCTAGAACAGGAGAATGGACATATCTTTTAGAAAATTAATCAGGGGGCACCTGGGTGGCCCAATGGGTTAAAGCCTCTGCCTTCGGCTCAGGTCATGATCCCAGGGTTCTGGGATGGAGCCCCGCATTGGGCTATCTGCTCGGCAGGGAGCCTGCTTCCCCCTCTCTCTCTCTGCCTGCCTCTCTGCCTACTTGTGATCTGTCTGTCAAATAAATAAAATAAAAATAAAATTAAAAAAAGAAAATTAATCAGGATATTTAATGTAAGTGTCAATATATAAAGTGATAAAGCACTAATATTTTCTTGTATAGCAATTATCAAATGTGCAATTACAGATTTATTTGAAAAACTTTTTATTTAATATTCATCTCCCTCATAATCCAGTGAATTCATTAGAGCAGTGACCAGAGTTCTTTTACTCACTGTTATTTCTTAGCATATAGGCCAGTACCTAGCACATTGCAGACATTTAATAAGTATTTGTTGAATAAATGATTGTAGAAGAAAGATATCTGAAAATACTGTACTTTCATTCAGTATTACTTTCAGTAATACTCCTAGGAGCTGGCAAGGATCTGAACTAGATTGAGTGCATGGTAAAGGAAGGAAGGGGAAGATGTGAAATGTCTAATACAGAAGAAAAGAAAGGAGAAATTAAAGATGACTCGAAAGTACAGAACTGAGAGAATGAAAACACAATTAATCAAAACAAGAAATCAAGAAAGAGCACTGTCTGGTACAGAGTAGGAGTTTAATAAGTATTTCCAAATTCTGCCTTAGACAAGTTGAGTGTTAGTTAAAGATTGGTAGTTCATTAAGCAGTTAGGAACTACATCTAGGATAAAAGTTTATATTAGAAATCATTCATAGAAACTCTCTGAAGTCTCTTTGAAGTCAGTAGATGAAAATTCTTGGGAAGAATGTGCAGAGAGAGAAGGAAGCATTTTAAGCATTTGAGCATTTATCCTTAAAATAAATAACTTGTCTAAAAGCAGAACATAGAAATATTTAATAAGCTCCTTCTTGGTACCAGGCATCATGCTTTCCTTCTTGATTTCTGTGTGTTTTGATTGCTGGTGTGATAATAGCAGCATTAAAGACCATAAGGGGGTTTGTCCCAATAGCAGTCCATTGATTGTCATGAAGATAAACTGGTTTCCTTGTATTGACAGCAAATCAAACCATGTGTAACAGTTGCAGGCTTTCAGATATTGTAATGATAAAATGAAAACAAACCCATGAAATCTGAGTATTTTTGAAATATAATTATTTCAACAGTCAAAAAACAAAGAAGAAGCCTCAGATATTCCACTTAGAGTCCTAGAATCGCCATGTATGTTGTCTCGATAAGGGGGTTTCAGAAGCACACTTGAGGGTAGGTAATGGCTTTAAAGATGTTTCTTGAAGTAGGACATGGAGAGAGCTTGGCAGGTTTCCATATCCCTGGTGGCACACTTAGTGAAGCAAAGGGTTTCTCAGCAAATAAATTAGAAACATTTGTCATTTCAAAAATGTAAGGCTGTGCCAATGAATGAGAACAGCCAGAGTATTTATCACAAATCTTGGAAAGATTGGACTTCCTTTTGTCCCTTTATCTTTCCAGGTATGGGATATTAGGTAAGAATAACATGGACAAATATGTGTCTAAAATCCTAGGGAACACAATGGTATTGAAATTCAGGTATTTTGATACACATATTGTTTGAGTCAACTACCGCAGGCATAATTCTCAAGTGGTAAAATTAACTTTGACTTAATCAGTAGAAAAGGATTTGAAGAATGTAGCAAGATGAATCTTTTTGTTACTTCACCTAGCTTAGTACAGGTTAGCTAGCCCTGATGTATAAATGGATTTGGCTCTGGGAGAGTGTTGATAGGGAGGTCTTGACTGCACACTCTGGTACAGAAAAAGAAAAGACCTCTTTAGCAATTCAATTTAGATTGATTTAGATCAATTCAATGATCAATTTAGAATATATATGTGTGTATATATATATTCTATATATATATATGTGAATATATATCATATATGTATGTGTGTATGTGTGTATATATACATATATATGTATGTGTGTGTCTGTATGTGTATGTGTCTGTATGTGTGTATGTGTATATGTGTATATACACATATATATGTGTGTGTATATACAATACACATACACACATACAGACACACACATACGTATATATGTATATATGTGTGTATGTATATGTGTATATACACATATATATGTGTGTGTATATACAATACACATACACACATACAGACACACACATACGTATATATGTATATATGTGTGTATATACACATACACACATACAGACACACACATACATATATATGTATATATATGTGTGTGTATATATACACATACACATACACACATACAGACATACACATACATATATGATTCAGGAGAGAGGAGAATCTATGCGGTGCCCTGAGAATCTCTTATCTTATATTTCAATGAATTTACTGGTAGAGCTTTAACAGAAAGAGATGAATACCTGTTTACCTATTTTCCTCTCGCCTTTTAAATCCCTTTGAAAAACTGAAAATCTAATAATTACTTTTTGGATGTGTGCTAAGGATCCATGTTAACACAAGAAGTCAGATTGCTTCTGACTCAAAGTCTAAAGACTGGACGTGAGGCTACACACCCTCTGTGGTACACTGGGCACAGGTCAGGTTTCAGAGAAAAGCATATGTGTGCTTCTGTATATCATGTGTGTAACATACATGTGTTTCTTGTGTTTTGTGTTCTACCCAATTCCCGAAACACTTTCTCCATTCTATCTTACTATATTTTTATCCCTTTGACGTTCAAAAAAGTCTTTAAAATTGATTGCTAGATATTTCCCTCACTGCTACTCTTTGTTCTATTTTGCACCTATGGAATATTTTATGTGTAAATCACTGTCAAGTATGTACAAGTATGCGTGCCTGCATGTGTGACTGTGTGTATGTGTGTGTGTGATAGAACTGCTGGCAAATTCATGTCTCTGTAAGTTCTCAAATGCTAATCTATATACATGACTGTTAATGTAATACAGAGTCTGATAAAGGAGAAAAACAATCAATGGCTTTGGAGTAAGGAGATATGAGATCCAATTTCAGGTCTACCAATTATTCCATGTGTGACCGTACATATATCACAGACTCACTAAACTTTAGTCCACTATTAAAATATGGAAAACGATATATGAGTACTTGTGTCTTGTGAAAAACAAAGTAACAGATTATAAATTGGTTTGAAATTTTCAAATATATGTACAAACAGAAGTCATTATAATTATGTTTAGCTCCTATATTCATTACTTGTTTATATTTTTAAAGTACTCTAAGCCAGATACTAGACAAATGACTGGAAATATACATTGTTGTACAGGCTAGACACGGTCCCTGTCTCCACAGAGCTTTAAATCTAGTGAACAAGGTTGATATTGAGTACATTATTGAAATGTAATCAAAGAGAATGGCAGCATATAGTTGGAACATATTCAGCCTGCTTTATTGAATAGGGAGAGGCTAATTTCCTGTAATTTTTTTTTTTAAGGCAAGGGAAATTGTCCTATATAGAGGCAGTCTTGTTTCCGAGGGCCTGTGTAAAAAAAGAAAATTTAGTCTTAGAAATGCAAAGGAAATCATGAATGCGACGAACACAGAAAGCTACCAGAAGTGGTACCTACCTGACCAGGTTCCAAAGGGGGCTGAATGTCAGTGTGGAAGGTAGGAGTCAGACCACAAGAATATATTATACTTGGCATGCCACAGTAAAAACTTAGGACTTTGCCTAGAGGGTAGAAAGGAGTCATTTAAGTATTTGCAGCAAGAGGGTGACATAATATTTGTGTAATATAAGGTCACTTCGGCTGTCCTGTGATGGAATAATAGACAAGTATGAATGCAGGAGATAATATTTTGAGCTAGGTTGCTGGGCACTTGAAATGAAGAAAAATAGGCTTGATTGAGGAAATATTCAGGCTATTTAATCATTGTTACTTGGTGATTGTTAGGGATGTGGAGTGTGGGAACTAGAGATTCAAGAACAATACCAAGGTTTCTATCTTGAGAAGCTGGGTGAATAGTATTGCTGTTCACTGAGATTGAGAACACAGGAAGAGGAGGAGGTTTGGACAAAGCAGTAATTGCTAACCCTTAGTGAATGCTTAAAACCTGAAGACACAATTCTAAGTGTTTTGTATGTACTCTGTTATTTGGCAGATGACTAAACATAGGGATAAAACACACAACCAGAGTCCAAGCTCTTGACCATGATGATGTGCTCTGTACCTTTCAAGAGCATCACATCAATTTTGTCATGTTATGTTTGAGATGCCCTTAAAATATAAAGTGGAAATGATGAGGGAAATAAATCTGAGTGGAGTTGAAAGAAATTTTACACCACCTGTTATCAAAGTTAAATAAAGTCGGGTGAATGAAGATTGTAAAGGGAGAGAGTGTAGAGTTAGAAAGGCAACAAGCCTGGGGCAGGGTAGGGAGGTGGGATGTAGGAGCCCACTTACTATTATAAATCTCAGTGTTCAGTTAGAGAAGATGTAACCTTCTCAAAAGACTGAAATGGAAGAGCCAAAGTGGAAGAATAAATGTCAGAAGAGTACGATGTCAGGAGAGCCAGAGAAAGAGCAGTTCCAAAAGAAGGAAGTAGTTCTCTGCTCAATGTTCCTAATAGATTGGGTTGGAAGAAAGGAAAAGTATGAAAAGGATTAAAAGAGAACTTTATTTTAAACATGGAAGTTAATCTCTTGCCTTCCTTATAAATTTCTTCTTATAATCCAGATTATTCTACTAAACTAAAAAGAACTTTAAAGTACATATACTCAGGGCACCTGGGTAGCTCAGTCGATAAAGCATCCAGCTCTTGATTTTAGCTGAAGTCATGATCTCAAAGTCATGGGATCCCACCCTGTGTCTGGCTCCACACTTAATAGAATCTGCTTCTCTTCCTCTCCCTCTGTCTCTCCTGCTATACTGTCTCCTTCTCTCTCTCTCAAATAATTCTCTAAAAATAAATATATAAAATAAAATATACATAATCATATGGACAGAGAAAACAGAAGAGAAAGCATCAGAAAATAAGAAATTTCAATAAATTTTGAGATGAAATAGAAGGAAGATACAATTAATATCATTATTTATATACAAAATACACTGTTATCTACAATATAAAGTACACATGAAGGGGTATGAAAACTGAGTTACTGCACAGACCTCCTTACAGTCTGGGAGACAACAGGTACCAGGCAAGAAACAGAAGATACTTAGTACTAAAAACAGGAAAACTGACCAAAATACTCACTATATATATGGCCACATAGCTATGCCCCTGGCAGAAGACCAGAATATTCTTTGGCTTGCTGCCAGATCATCCTGCAGTGAAACCTATCATGCATATAAAACTTCCAGTTAGCATTTGAGAGCTTCACTCTTCAATTCTGAAGGACAGTCAGGGATCACCAGATATTTGCAGAAAACCCCTATTATGAAAGATAAAGATCAAAAGAAACACAGAAAATAGAACTCAGAAATAATGCAAGGAGCAGGGAGACAAAGACAAAAAGCCTATAGTTAATATCTTCTGAGAGAAATGAAAATGACATGGCACCCTCAAATACAAACAAGATACTATGTAAAAGTAATATTCAGGAAGCAACAAATAGCTTTTGCAGTAAAAATATGCCTCTGATAAAAGATGATACAGAAGATGGATTTAGAAGATCAAGCTGAGAAAAATCTCCCAGCAAATAGAATAACAGGACAAAGACACAGAAATTACAAAAGAAAAAAATAATTGAATTACAGGATAAAAAGTAGGTGACAGTTCCTACATCCAACTAATCGAGATTGCAGAGAAAGAGAAAATAAAAACAATGAAGAGGAGAAAATCACCAATTAAATAATGATGGAAAATTTAACAAGATTAAAAGATAAGGGGTTCCAAAATGGAAGAGTCTTTCAAGTACCCAGTCTAATGGATTAAAAAAAAACCATCAGAGCACATTACCTGAAATTTCAAAAGACTGAAGACAACATAAAAATTCTAAGATGTTTAGGTGGAAGGGAAAATCACAGGATTTTGATTAGTTATGGAACTGGATTTCCTGGCAACAATTTTAAAAGCTAGAAAATAACCCCCCCCCCAAAAAAAGTCTTCAAATTTATGAAAGAAAATTATTTCTGACCTGGAAATATATAGCCAGTCAAACTTTCACTTGTTTGTGGGTAAAATGGAATCATGTTCAGAGACTCACATACCAGAGATCCTTCCTCAATAAATTACTAGATCTTGTATTCCACCTTGGATATTTTATTCCAGTAAGTACAGAAAGAGAAAGACATGGGACTCAGAAAATAGGAGGTGTAACACAAGAAAGAAATGGAAAATTCACAGAATAATAGTAAAGAAATATTTTAGGATAACAGATACATATCAGATCTAGAAAAACAAACATTCCAGACAAGAACAAGAAAATACAAGTGTTCTTGAAGGATTATTCCAGGGATAAAACAAGAGATTATATTCACTTGACTATACCAAGAAGAAATAGAGAATTGAATTAATGAAAGGTACATAGAAAAATAAAGCAAAGAAAAAATAAGGAAATTCTTAAAGAAACAAAAAAATGCACAAGAAATAAAATGTGATCAAATTATAGTAGTATATAGTAATAAAATAAATACAACTAATTTAAAGAAATATTGCTTTCTATTTATTTTTGCTTGATTAGAAGTGTGTTGAAATTTGTTAGCAGGAAGTTAAACCACCACATTACATGCTATAAACCTGTAATTGAAAAATTAAGGAGTAGCATTATAATCAATTTATTTAGAAATTTAGATTAAAGAAAAGCTTTAAAATTGGAAATTATTAATGTAGTAATGTAGAGAGAATAAATCAAGATTAGAAGGAGTCATGATTGAGATAGTTCAGAAATGAGATACCAATATTATCAATGGGTGCAGAAGAGTGTTAAAGAGATGGTAAATAAATGGCCTGAGAGAGGAAGATGTTACTATATAAGGAGACCATCAAAGGAAGAGAGGTTTTACAGGAGAAAAGAATAATAGTTTTTAAAGAGCAAGGGGGATAACAATTCCACTTTTCAGTCCTGAAGTATTTATGGGATGAGAATGTCAGCATGGTCCACTTTTAAAGGCTACAAGTGAATCAAGTTTTAGTTGAGACTGTGAGGGAGCATTCAGTGAACACGACAAACTCAGTGGAATTGTCAATCATGATATAAGACATATTCTGAGTTCAGACGGAGTAGAGAAGAGAGAAACTGGGCCAGGGGAAAACTTCAGTACATTGTGGGGATGAGAGAAGGGACAGAAAAAATGACCAGAAGAGTCTAAGTTTTGGGACAATGAAAAGGAAAACTGTCTTAAGTGAACGGAGCTCCAAAAATCTGAGTGGACAGTGGACCCTCTGACCAAATGGTTTAGGTACAAGCCTGGATAGTCTTTTTGTTCTTAATTTATATTTAAAAATTTACAGTGGCAGCAACAGACAGGTATAAAGAAATAGTTACATGGTTTGACATGGTTCGACACAATAGGGTGAGTGAGTGGTAGGCACTGGGCAACACAGGCATCAGAAGTTGATTGTGTGTTCATCTGTGGGTTAGAGAGGCAGAGAGGGCATGACATTATAGCTGTGTGGTTGATGTAACTACCAATGACTCAAAAACCTGGGAACTAGAGGGTATTGTGCTAAGTGAAATAAGTCAATCAGAGAAAGACAATTATCATATGATCTCCCTGATATGAGGAATTTGAAAGGCAGGGTGGGGGATCATGGGGGTAGGGAGGGAATAAAAAAAACAAGATGGGACCCGGGAAGGGAGACAAACCATAGAAGATTCTTAATCTCAGGAAACAAACTGAGGTTTGCTGGGTGGTGGTGGGAGGGATAGGGTGGTTGGGTTATGGACACTGGAGAGGATATGTGCTATGGTGAGTGCTGTGAATTGTTTAAGACTGATGATTCAGAGACCTGTACCCCTGGGGCAAATAATACATTATATGTTAATAAAAACAAACAAACAGAAGCCCTGGGAAGCTTTCAAGACACCTCTGTCTCCACCAGTCTCCCCTCCCACCTCTTATTTAATCCATCACCAACATATTGGATTCTACTTCTTAAATATCTTTCTAGTCCACCACTTCTTTCCATCCTTACTGTTACTCTCATAGTCTAAGACATCATCACTTAGCTTTACAACTGTAATAACTACCACAAACATTTACTAGGTGCCTAAGTATGTCAGATATTTACTAGATGCATTTACTCGCTACCTAATATATGCCAGGTCCCAGGTAGAGACTGAGAAGCCACCAACCCATAATTAGGGATTTCAAGTAAGATCAACTAAAATAAGCATTAAAAAACCTTGAGATTCAGGCTCCTAGAAATGTGAAGTGTTAGGAGTTCAAGAGATAGAAAGTAACGAAGAAGAAAGTTTATTCTTTTAATGATTTTGGTTGGCTTTCTACAGAATGCCAAGTGCAAATAACCATCTGAAAGAGCTGACTCATGAACCTGTCCTCAAAATATTATTTTATTAATTTTATAAGTTAAAGAAACAATAAGGAGGTATGGGCTGAATTTCCAACAACTCTTAAACATTTTCTACTCACTTCCTTCCAAATTTAATTTAACCTAAGCAATTTAAAAAACAAAATGCTATGTTGTTTTTATAAACCAACACTACTTTCTAGTAATAAACTTATATTGGTAAGTCAAATAAATTAATCAAAAAAGCTCATGTTTCAAATTAATGCTCATTTAGTACTACTCTGCAGCCAGCAAACAATACTGTGTCTGCGAATTCAAAAATGAATAAGACAAGATATTTTCTTCAAAGAACTTACCTAGGAGGAAAATAGAACATGTAATTGGGAAGCAATGTGATTAGTGCTCTCGGAACTCAGAGGAAGACTCCAATCATTCTTCTTGGAAAGACATTCACAGAAGTAGTGACCTTTTAGTTAGAATGACAAGTTTTTCAAATAAATTGTCAATAGCTGATGGTGGTTGGGAGGGAGGGAGGAGAGCACTCAATATATTCGTTTATTCATTCATGAATTCATTTTTTGTTTGTATGTTTGTTTCTTTTTAGTTTCAAGTTTTTATTTAAATTCCAGTTAAGATACAGTGTAATATTAGTTTCAGGTATAGAATTTAGTGATTCAACACTTATATATGACACCCAGTGCTCATCACAACTGGTGCCCTCCTTAACACCTATCACCCATTTAACTCATCTTCCCACCCACCTCTCTTCTAACGACCCTTGGTTTGTTCTCTATAGTTAAGAACTTATTTCTTGGTTTGCTCTCTCCTCCCTCCCCCATCCCACCCCACTATGTTCATTTGTTTTATTTCTTAAATTCCACATATGAGTGAAGTCATATGGTATTTGTCTTTGTCTGACTGACTTATTCCACCTAACACAGTAGTCTGTAGCTCCATCCACGTCATTGCAAATAGCAAGGTTTCATTCTTTTTGATGGCTGAGTAATATTCTACTGTGTAGATACACACCACATTTTCTTTATTGATTCATCAGTCATTTGAGCTCATTCCATAATTTGGCTATTGTTGATGCTGCTGCTATAAATATTGGTGTGCACTTATCCCTTCAAATTAATATTTTGTACCCTTTGGGTAAATACATAATAGTATAATTGGTGGGTTGTAGGGTAGTTCTATTTCTAAGTTTTTTGAGGAACCTCCATACTGTTTTCCAGAGTGGCTCCACCAGTTTCCATTCCCAGCAATAGTGTAAGAGGGTTCCCTTTTCTCCTCATCCTCTCCAACACCTGTTGTTTTCTGTGCTGTTAATTTTAGGCATTTTACTGGTGTGAGGTGATATCTCATTGGATTTTTATTTCCCTGATGATGAGTAATGTGTATCATCTTTTCATGTTTCCATTAGGTATCTGGATATCTTTGGAAAAATATCTATTCATATCTTCTACCCATTTTTTAACTGTATTATTTGTTTTTTGAATGTTGAGTTTTATAAGTTCTTTATAGATTTTGGATACTAGCCCTTTTTCATGTATGTCATTTGCAAAAATCTTCTTCCATTCTGTAGGCTGCCTTTTAGTTTTGGTGATTGTTCTTTTGCTGTGCAGAAGCTTTTTATTTTGATGAAGACCCAATAGTTTATTTTTGCTTTTGTTTCCCTTGCCTCTGGAGATGTGTATAGTAAGAAGTTTCTACTGCCAACATCAAAGAGGTTACTGCCTGTGTTCGCCTCTAGGATTTTAATTGTTTCCTATCTCATGCATAGTCCTTTCATCCACTTTGAATATATTTTTATGTATGGTTTCACAAAGTGGTCCAGTTTCATTCTTTTGCATGAAGACATACAGTTTCCCAATATCATTTGTTGAAGGGACTATTTTTCTTCCTGCTTTGTTGAAGATTAATTGACCATATCGTGTGCATCCATTTCTGGGTTTTCCATTCTGTTCCATTGACCTATGGGTCTGTTTTTGTGTCAGTACCATACTGTCTTGATCCTACAGCTCTGTAATATAACTTAAAGTCTGGAAATGCCTCCAGCTTTGCTTTTCTTCTTCAAGATTGCTTTGAATTTTTGGTGTCTTTTATGCTTTCATACAAATTTGTTTATTTCATTCTACATTTGTTATTAAATATTTTACTGTATGTCAAGCTTTAAGGTAAATGCAAAATAAATAAAACATAGTTCCTACTCTCAAAAGACGTAGAGTCTGAAGAATAACATGAAAATCAATAGATTTAATGAAGTGTTATAAGTGACATGGTACAAGCCTGTGCAAGATTTCATGGCATTTGGTCAGTTTAACCTAGAGAAAGATATTATTGGAATTGCTACCATGATATTAAGTTGCTTTCTACCATTAAACTCATAAGATTCATAAAGATAGGTTCTCATTTTGAAGCATAAAACCAATCCATCTCTAATCTGTATCTCCAATAGAATAGAAGCTTCATGAAAACAGGGACTTTGTTTAATTCATCACTCTATCCCAGTAACTAGATCAGTGCCTGGAACATAGGGGTTATTTAATAAATATATGTTCATTAGTGGATTGAATTTGTAGGCCAAAAAGAGGTCATCATAAACCTTAGAAGTGAAACTTGAATATTTTTACAGAAATTGAAAAAAATATAATTTTTTTCCAACAAATCCCAGATATTTCTGTTCTGCCATGTAATTTGTGTAAAATTAAAAAAAAACATGTTATAGTTCTGTGTATCAAGTAAGCATGGTAATTGCATTGTACTGAGTCAGGATTGTATTCCGGCGAGATTCTGCTATTGCAAAACTGTGTGATGATGGGAACTAACTTAATTTCTCTGAATTCCATTTCTTTATTTGTTAAATGGGAATAAAACCTATCTCACATACCTTGCAGGGCTGTTCAAGTATTAAATGATGTAATGCATGTACATGTTCTATATAAACTTTAAAACATTATGTAATTATAAAACATATACTAAAATTAAATTTCTAAGGCTTTAATATTACAGGAATGCCCTCCAAATTCACTCAATTAAGCATGTTTTTTTGTTCTGTTTTTTCTCTAGTGCAGTGCCTGGAGATGACCACCAAGCGGAAAATCATCGGCCGACTGGTGCCGTGCCGATGTTTCCGAGGTGAAGAAGAAATCATCTCGGTTTTAGACTACTCCCACTGCAGTCTTCAGCAGGTGCCAAAGGAGGTCTTTAACTTTGAGCGGACGTTAGAGGAGCTTTATCTAGATGCCAATCAAATTGAAGAGCTACCCAAGGTAATCTTTGACAACCAAAATTATACACCATAAATGAGTATTTTATGATATCCAAAGACTTGGCATAATGATAATGTTAATTACAGCTTTCTATCTGAGTAATTGGCAAGTTGTTCAAACTGATATAACTTTCCCCAGTATTCTTGTTGGTACCTTTTAATACCACTTCATTTGTAACTTCATGTGATATGTTAATGACCAATTGAACTCCATGAAAATCATCATTTTATGAATTATATCTTATTTTATTTATTTTTTAAAGATTTTATTTTTCACTTATATGAGAGAGGAGAGCACAAATGGGGGGGTAAGGCAAAGGGAGAGGGAGAAGCAGACTCCCTGCTGAGTGCAGAGCCCAATACAGGGATCTATCTAAGGACACTGGGATCATGACCTGAGCCTAAGGCAGATGCTTAACTGACTAGGCCACCCAGGTGCCCCTGAATTACATCTTATTTTAATTGAAAATGGCTTCTATGAAAATACAGATTGAGATCAATATCAGTGGGTTGAGATCAATAGTTTATATTTGGAAAATGAAGGAAAGATATGACACTGTATTCCAGAAGTGAAATACAGTTATAAAACCTTGAATTGTATGTTCTAAGTCTAAGAAATACTTTTACACATACACACTTGCACTGTTACATGTTTAATACTATTATGAAAAACATGCTGTTATTTCTGGAATTTGGAACTTTTTATTATTACAGTCATTACTGAATATATGGCATGTAAGTATAAACAGAGTAGAGCTAAAAATTTAACTAATATCAAATTTTGCACACACACTGCCATTATGACATCGTGCTAGACAAAGAAAACCTCTCCTGTCTCCTGTTCTCCTCTGCAGAAAAGACTGGATGATAAAAGATTAGCTTACACAGACCAAGGCCACACAGCAGAGAGGTTCAAAATCTAAACCATTATATATTAATGATCATCAAAATAAATGACTCACATTAAATAGTAGGCATAGCATTTACTTGTGAAGGATTTACACAGTGGCTCAGAGGGAAAAAAATCTCTTACTATACATTTCCATTGTTTATGCTAAAAAATGCATATTTAAATACCCAGAAACCAGGAAAAGAAACTACCGTAATAAAAACTCACTTCATTATCAAATTCTGAGAATAATGTGCTGGTCAAATCAAATTATGAATAATTTTTTACTTAGGATTATGAATTATGAATTATGAGTTATAATTATATCATATAGAATTATATATAATAATTATTATATATTATTAATTAATATTAATTAATATAACACCTCAGGAACTATTTAATTTGTATTCCAAAACAAATATACTTCATTTTGGAAACCAAACTATATAATGTTGTCTTAGATTTTGGGTCAGGAGATCTGGGTCAGGCCTAAAAAAATTTTAACTGTACGGATTGCCATGTAGATGCATATCAAGAAGAGGCTGGCATGAAATGGGCTGTTTCTCCCAAAGACTATGAACTTCTTGAAGGCAGAGATGGCATCTTATTCATCTTTGCCTCCTTGTACACGTTATGACTTTCACATAATGGATATTCAATCTCTTTCTTGTCCTGCCAGGTAGAACAATGAAGAGAACTTCATATACTATAGGACTTGATTAGCAAAATGGTATAAAGTTTAAGTGACTCATAAATGGGACATTTAGCTCTAATTTAGAAAAATAAATGTTTTTTTAGAGCAGCCTCATCTAAGATTGCCAGATAAATAAAGGACATCCACTGAAATTTGAATTTTAAACTAAAATCCAGAATTTTTAGTATAATTATGCCCCAAATATTGCATTTGATATACTAAAAAAAAAAAAAAATAGTCATTTAACTTGGCATCCTGTATTTCTATCTGCTGAATCTTGGGAGCCCTAAACCAATCTAGTTATTTAAAGTCTTTTTCTAGAGTTATGCAACAAATTCTGTAAGGCAAATAGTAAAAAAATGGTTTATCAATTAAGTATTTATTTAATATCTATATTACTACATAGTGTTTGAGGGTTTAGACAGGTCCAAGAGAAACCAGCCTCAATCCTTACTCTCAAGAATCTAACCACTTAATCACAGAGAAAACTAAAGCATTAGAAGCAGAAGCATGATAATGTATAATTAGAGCCAAAGAGCCAAATACAGTTGTAGAGAAGAGTTTCATTGTTGCCAGGGGTGGGGGAGGGCTTGACCAAAACGTAAAGATGCAAAAATTAAGATGGTACATATGGAGAGGGTGAGGAGAGGGACAGTAGAGCTGTGAAGAGTCTGGAAATGCAGGTACACATGAGGGAGTACCAACAACATGTAAGTAGAGGAGGGAGAGCATAGAGGATGCAGATTATGAAAGGCATTGAGAGTCACACAGCATTGTTTGACTCGATGAATTAGGCAGATAGTGTCATTGGAGAGTCTTATATGTCATGTATGTCACCAGTAGCCTATGTGAGCTTGGATTAATGGTACATAAAAATAATACAAGTGAACCAAAGACAATTTAATTTCTCAGTGTGTTGAATTGAGGAGAAATTATCTTTTATTATTGTTAGGCTTTATATATTTCAAAGATCTTTCACATAATCTCTCAAGGTTTCTCTGAGTTCTCAAATTCAAGGTGTTACTTTCATAAAACAGCCCTGTGTTACTTTCTTCTAATGTAGTTGATATTGAGATGTGATCTAAGTTATCTGAAAATGAGACATGATCATAACAGTACATGGATATATTTGTGCATATTAGAAAAACAGGAAATCAAACAAAAGCTCTGTTTTTCTGAGAAGGATAAGAAAGTTTCAACTTGTTCTTAGGTTTCATTGGCCTTAATTGGGTTATATGTTCACTGCTGATCCAATCCCTTTGCTACAGAATCCACAATGACAAGAAAAATGAGATTACTTTGATTGAATTAAACACTGGTGGGCCACCTTTGTGGATTTGTGATTGCTGGTCACAACATAAAGGGAAGGAGTACAAGGACTGTAGGGAGATTACCACAGTGTACACTACAAACAAAATGTTATATAGTCATTGTTTCCTGAGGAAAAGTAGATGAAGTATTGAGTCTCTAGGGAGTTTAATCTTTAAATTTAAATTAAATATTTTTTTTTTGTCTGCCATTTTATTTCACTGTTTTCTTTATGTTTCCTTGCCAGTTGTTACCATGGTAATTCCAAATTTGTTGAGTGAATGAGATAGCTATTTGTATTTCTGACATTATATTACGGAAAGAATTACCTTTGTAATTTTTAAAAATTTTTTTTCTTTCTGATATTTTATTCAGAGAATATTCTAGGTGACCAAGAATTACTACTCTAAGATGTTATACAACAGGTATAGAACAGAGTCAATGTTAACAACATTAGAGAAAGATATGTCGAGACTGTGTCAGAAAAGATGCAAAAATAGAAATGAAAGAACAGGAAGTTTTTTGATTTGGAATGGTTCAATCTGTGTTACTTAATTTGCTATAGTAAAAGGTAAAAATACAAAATGACATGCCTTTCATGCAGTAATAGAAAACCTACACAGCTTATAATTTAGTACTGTTTTGCTTCTTATTTTGAACCAGGAACTTAAAATTATAGACAGAATAATAGACCATAACAGGTGCATATTATATATAAAGTAGTGTGGGAAGACAAAAGTTTAAAAAAAAGGCAATAAAGAGAAAAATTGCTGAGAAACTTCTTGAAACTGAAGAGGAACCTTTAAAAAAAAAAGAATAGAAGTAATTTGGAAAAGCTAATATGTGACTAAAACTGAGAGACATAGAGAGTAAATTTGACAGATGAGGTCAATTTAACCACATGCAAAAGGGAATGGAACAAAATCTGAAGTAGCAACCTTAGAAAACTTTCTCCATACTAAACTTTACAATCTACCCTTGAGACATTTTAGAGATTAAGAACCTGACCTTTGGACCCAGACAAACCTGGGATTAGATTTTAGCACGGCTATTTGGTTGGGAAGATATTTTATTTTCTGGGAGTCTCAGTTTCTTCATTAGCAAAAATGGGAAAATAATAGAGGTTGCTGGTTAGATAGATGATAGGCAGATAAATAGATAAATGAGGACTGGGTGAGATGATGCATGTGGAATACCTGGAATAAAGAAATATGCAATAATCGGTAGTCGTCATTCTCCCATCACAGATGAAGGATAATCCCCATGTTAATTATCCTGAGTAAAACAAAAGTCAGATTTTGGTAACATCCCAAGATAGTTCTGGGCATTGGCTCTCAAAAAAAAAAAAAAAAATCGTGTGGCATGACTTTATCTCTAATATCTCCAAAGACAACTTCTAGGAAATCAATTCCCTGTCTGTAATGGGTGTAGGTTTTCGACTCTATGAGCTGCACCAACACATTTGTGGTAACACCATGGTTTACAAAGAAAATTTCCCTGACTCAAAGATATCACAATATTGTATTATATTTGAATAGATGCAACCTTGGAGATTGTTTAATTTAGCCCTCAGTTACTGCTAATAAGCAAACCCAGGCCAGAAAAGTTAATTAACTTCTTTTAGGACACATGGGATGTTAGGTTCCTATCCAAAATTATTACCAAAGACTGTGCATTCATTAGGACAGAATAGGTTATGCTACACTAACAAGTCAAAAGCTCAGTGTGTAACTGAACAAAAAAATTTCCCAATTTTATCCCTGTACACGCAGTTGCCATGACTACTGGGGAAAACACAAGTAACTTCCAGGCAAGTTCCTATGGTGGATTTGTACTATCATTTTGCTTTTTATAGTTTAATTATTTGTTTCTCAGCAATTTTCTTTTTCCGTTCTTTCTCAGGGACATTATCTTGTCTCCTGGTTTTAATTCTCACCTCTAAGTAGATAACCCTTAAATCCATCTCCAACTCTGACCTCTCTCCTGAGTTCCATCACATTTTGCTTGTTCATCTGTTGAATACCTCCATGTGGACAGACATTTTTATTTGCTATATAAATGTCTAAAACCAAGCTAATAATTAGAATGTATTCAGAGAAGTGTAACTAAGATGGTGATAGAAAGCATGTCTTTGAAAAATGGTCAAAAAAATTTGGAAACTTGTCTTAGAAAAACAGAACTTTAAGGCAAAGTACATGAATTCCTTTAACATATTTGAAGGATCAGGGTAGTAATGCCAGACGCATAGTTCCTTGTGCAGAGATGGCATGCCTTAATAATCTAAGGAGCTTAGTAAAAACCCACCATAGGAACTTACCTAGGAGTTATCTATGTAACTGGGATAAAATTGGGAAATTTTATAATGCTCATGTAGGTAAAAACTCCATGAGTAAGAGAAATATGGAATCTCAATTAATTTTTATTATGTTTTTTATTAATTATTTTTATTGACATACAGTGTATTATCTACCCCAGGGGTACAGGTCTGTGAATCATCAGGCTCACACACTTCATAGCACTCACCATATGACATACCCTCCCCAATGTCCATAACTCAACCACCCCTCCATAACCCTCTTCTCCCAGCAACCCTCAGTTTGTTTTGTGAGATTAAGAGGCTCTTATGGTTTATCTCCCTCCTGATCCCATTCTGTTTCATTTTTTTCCTTCCCTACCGCCCAAACCCCGCACTCTGCCTCTCAAATTCCTCATATCAGGAATCTCAATTAATTTTGATCTGGATGTCTATAGCTTACAAAAACCTATTGGCTCATAATGAATAGAAGGTTATAGCCTCAATTGTGTGGTATTATCAAAGCTAATTATAGAAATTTCCAATCTTCCAAGTCATTTAAAATTTAAGGTCATTTTGCTTGTAAAATATGAGTTTTATATATAAGAAAGGAGAGGTTCTAGCTTCCTATCAGAATGCCATATGACACTCAGAGGGACGCCATACAGGTGAGATACAGGGAAGTCATGCAACTATTTTTAAATAATTAGGAAGAATACCAAAAAAGCAAGTATTCATTTGAATATTTAACTATACATTCTTAAAACTTGCTTTTTTCTGGCGCATATTGATAATGTCTTCATCTGGCCTCAGCCTGACACAGTTCAGTAGATCAGTAGATCCCACACTTCTGGATTTCAAAATCCAGCAAAGTGTGGGAACTGACATTCCCTTTCTTTTGCTAAGTAAGTGTTTTATTTATTTGTATATTTTTTAAAGATTTTATTTATTTATTTGACAGAAAAAGAGTGAGCACAAGTAGGCAGAGTGGCAGAGGGAGAGGGAGAAGCAGGCTCTCTGCTGAGCAGGGAGCCCGATGTGGGACTCAGTCCCTGGACCCTGGGATCATGACCTGAGCCAAAGGCAGACACTTAACTGACTGAGCCACCCAGGCACCCCTAAATAAGCATTTTAAAAAGTCTCATGCAAAACTTATTATTTTACTGTAAAAGAATATTTTCATAGCCAAATGTGGAATACATTCATAAACACAGAATAAATGGTATTCTTTCATAAGAACGTCAGTAAACTTACACTCTTTTAAAAAAATATAGCAGTTTTATTGAGATAAAATTGACATACGTATCAAATTCACCCTTTCAAAGTATGTACGGTTTAGTGGTTTTATTATATTTGTAGAACTATAATGCCATCACCACTGTCTAATCATAGAAAATATTAATCACCCTCCCTGCCCCAAAACATACTATACCTATTAGCAGTCACTCCATGTTCTCTGCTTCCCCTAGTCCCTGAAAATCTCTTTCTTTATGGATTTGCTTATTTTGGACATTTCATATAAGTGGGATCATACAACATCGGGCCTTTTGTGACTGGCTTTTTCACTTAGCATAAGGTTTTCCAGTTTTACCAACCTTGTAGCATGCATCAATATTTCATCCCTTTTTATTGCCAAATAGTATAACTTTGTATGGATATAGCATATGCCACATTTAAAAAATAAGATATAACACCTTTTGAAATGTAGCCAAATTGCTAAAAATATTATTTTTCTGTAATGCATGTGTGTAATTATTTTCTCAATACAAATGCATCAGTTTGGAGCTTTATAATCCATAGTACACATGACATTGAGCTCCAGTATCCAATTTCTTTCAGTATTTTGTTTTTATTTAAGCAGCTGTTTAAATTCAAGTTCATAGAGGTATATAGAAAAAAATGAAAGTAAACTCTTAACAATATACAGGCAATGTAGGATATAGTCAGAAAGCTAACAGTAAAGGATGCCAGAAAAAAAATGCCTCCCATATCTACAGTTTCTTCTCTGCGGAAACAGACAGACACTGGGGAGCTAGGAGCCAAGCAAGTGTTCATTAAAAACCATTGCTTGGTGCCCATTGCTCCATGGTTTCCACTCATACAAGGTTGTGTAGCTGAAGCATTGGTCATCCAATATGAAGCAGTCAGGAATTTATCAAAGGAAGGATATTTTAGACTGATGAAAATTTTGCCATGGCGTGGCTCCAGTCACTGAGCCATGAATAGCAGAAATCCTCATTGACTCTTCAGAAAATAAATGAGCAGCAAAAATGCACCTGAATTGTGCCAGCAGCCAGCAGGTAAAATAGAGCTCAAAGTTAATGACTGGCAAATGGGCTATGACAACTGTATTGTAGCTGTTTGTCCTGAGCCTATGCAGAAAAGCCAAGCAAACTCTGTGTGCGGAGACTTGGCCTCTGCTTTTCCCTCTGCCACCATTTTACATGGCCTGTGCCTTCTTCATTTCCTTCAGTTCTCTACTTAAACATCACATTACCAGAGATGTTTTTCCCATTATCTTATATGAAATAATAACACCCACCACCACCACCACTGTTCCCCCCAACAAAATTTAAGACTTAGGTGTATCTCTGGATTTCTTATACAATTCAGTTGTGTTAACCAGGATTCAAATACTGCCTTAATACTTTATCATTGTTATAAAACAGCATAGATAGCTTCCTCCAATACGATATCTGTGATTTTACAAAGAATAAGACTTTTGACAGTGGCCAAAGGTAAGGAAGGACAGGAAAATAAAACAACACAGAAAATAAAACTCTCTCATTTAATGGTGGTTTGTTTGTTTAATTTTTGATGCACTTCTGGGGGGGTTGAAGTGAGGCGGGGTAATTTTTGTGCCTCCTCTGCAATCCACCTAATACCATGCATTCTGCATTTTTTTTTTTTAACCTATCAAACTCTGAGTACTTTGTCCATATGGATTAGGTCTGCTACATGATATTTTCTCAAGTTAAGGAATATATTCTCTGACTTTAAAACAAAGGGAACAAAGGAAGGATGCCATGGGGCATACTTTTACATGTATGGGAATGGAGAAGGAATAAATCCTTTAATATCTCTTTCAAACTTAATGTTTTGTGATTCATTCATTTGAGATTCCTTTTACTTATTTTATAATTTAATTCTATCTAAGAACTTTATTTATTTATTTATTATTTGACACAGAGAAAGAGAGAGTCCACGCACCAGCCCAGGCAAGGGGAGCTGCAAGCAGAGGGAGAAAGAGAAGTAAGCTTCCCGATGAGCAAGGAGCCCTATGCTGGGCTTGATCCCAGAACCCTGGGATCATGAC
Source organism: Meles meles (assembly GCF_922984935.1). Lineage (NCBI taxonomy): Eukaryota > Metazoa > Chordata > Mammalia > Carnivora > Mustelidae > Meles > Meles meles. The sequence goes on along the minus strand of NC_060066.1, from coordinate 159,014,908 downwards.
CTGAGCCCAAGGCAGGTGCTTTACCGACTGAGCCACCCAGAGGCCCCAAGATTCGTTTTAAATAGATAAAAATGAGGGGCACTGGGGTGGCTCAGTTGGTTAAGCCTCTGCCTTCAGCTCAGGTCATGGTCTTAGGGTCCTGGGATCAAGCCCTGTGTCAGGCTCTCTGCTCAGCGGGGAGCCTACTTCCCCCTCTCGCTCTGCCTACTTGTGATCTCTCTCTCTCTGTCAAATAAATAAAATCTTTAAGAAAAAGAAGGGAAGAAAAAAAATAGATAAAAATGATAAGCCACTGAAGGAAGCATTATGGCAGAGTAGTGACTGCTATCACTGGTTAGTATCATGTAAGTACTACAGTACAATGCAGAGAGGTCTGGAGAAAGAGGTCCTAGGTTTAACACAAGTTCTGATACTAATTAACCATGAAACTACAGACACATTATTTAACCCCTTTGAACTTTAGCTTCTTCATTTGCAATAGAGGCTAACAAATTTGCTTCTGTTCATTTCTGAAGATTGTGGTGAGGATCAAATAATATAAAGTATATGAAAACAGTAGAATGAAAAATAACTCAAGTCAAGAGAAATGGCTTATTTTGGTAAAGATGAATATTTATTGGAAATATATCATGGGCTCATTAATTTATAGGATACTAGAGAACTTTACGTGGGAAAAGGATAAGAAATAAGAGAGCTCTGCTCTCTGCTCTGCAGGGAGCCTGCTTCCTCCTCTCTCTCTGCCTGCCTCTCTGCCTACTTGTGATCTCTCTCTCTGTCAAATAAATAAATAAAATCTTAAAAAAAAAAAAAGAAAGAAGAGAGCTCTGGATTGCTGCACAAAATCTTCAGCACAGTAGCAGTATGGGCCACACACTGCTGCTCTTGTGAGGAATGCAATCTCCAGACAACCCTATGTAATCATGTTGCCTCCCAATTAATACACTATGAGAGATGTCCTCTAAAAGAAGGTCAAGGTTCTAATGGAAGGAGAGGAATGGATGCTCAAAAGCAAAAAACAGTGTCCTCCAATGTTATACATATCATATATCTTCTATCTAATTGATTCTTTTTTCTTTTTATTCACTGATATTTGCTGTCTCTAATTTAGGAGTCTGAGGGCATGTTTTTCTCAGGCGTTTAAATAAAATTTCTTGAAATCAAGGTCACTTCCTAGTTTTGTGAGAAATGTCATGAGATCAAAGAAGCCGCAGAAAAAATATCTTAGGATGACAAATATTGAGATATTAGTTCCTAATCCTGATTTTAGTTTATCAAAACTTAAATGATAATTGATTTTTTTCTTCTCAAAAAGAATCTTTCAAAGTGAAATGCACTACTTTCATCACTAGAGTTGCTGATTAAATAATTCTCATGATTGAGAAACATGAAAAGCCTGGCTCTAAATTACACATGGCCTAAATTTACGAATGGAAAACATGAAAACTGCCACTTGTTTAATAAAGTTGCCTCATTTTTTAAAATTGCATATTAATAAATAATTCCTTAAGTGTCTGTCTTTCAGAAACTCAGAATTATCCATTACCTTGGCATTTTATATAAGGAGCACCACATATATCTATGGGGGGTTCTCCTGAGACCCTGGGCTTAAATAAGGAGGGGGGAAAAAAAAAGACATTTTCAAATCTGTTGCTCCCTCAGATATTCATGGTACATCACTCTCCTCTGGTGCCAAAGGTATAGAATTTATCTGAGTATAGAAAACCACCTCCAGAATGAAACTCATGTGAGTGATGCATACATAATCAAAATTTGACTCTGTTTGCAATCTCTTGCCTGAAGCATCTTTCTCCAAATGTGTTCTTCTATTGCAATTATTTTGGCATTCAAATGCATAGTTTTTTTTTTTTCAATAAATAAATAGTGTAGGTGGACTCCATAGGGGCTCAAGAAAAAGTGAGATGAAGAACAAATTTTGTAAAAAAAAAAAAAAAAAAAAAAGTTTATATGTGGAAAATTTTAGATCATTTTTGTCTTCCTCTGAGTTCTATTTTTGTTTAATGTTTTACTGTTTCAAAGGTTTATAGTATCAACATCTCTTATTTATGTGTCAGTGAAAAACTAGGACATCCAGAGTACCCCAGTCATTTTCTGAACTCTTTTACAGTCTTCCAACTGAAGGCTTACTCATCATATCATTTTTTTATCTAATCATTTATTTTTATCTTTTACCCAATATAAAATCTTGTTGAAATCTGATAAGCCAACCCATTTGCTGATTTTTACTGCCAACTTTCTTGAAATGGTATAAAAAAACAAATATTAGGTAAAATATATTCATTGATTTGTTCATTCATCCAGCAAGGATTTCTTGAGTACCAATTATGTTGAGACAACTGTTGTAGGTACCAGAGATACATTATTGAGCAAAACCTACAAGTTCCTATTTTCACAAAATCTACATTGCTGCAAAGAGAGAATGGAAGTAATTTTTAGAAGAAAATGTTAGATAATAGGAAGTGCCATGATGAAAATAACGGAGGACAGTTATGTTGAGTTTTAGATGACAGAGAGGAGTCAACTAGACACATATGAGAAAGAACATTCCTGGGAGAAGTAATGCTCTAGGGCAGGAATGAGAGTGGCATGTTCAAGGAACAGAAAGAAGGTACGGGTATGAGTGAGAGGAAGAACAGTACAAGATGCAGATGCAGGAGGAGAGGGAGGTAGTTAGTGGGGCTCAATCATGCAAATTCAGGTGAGATAGGGAAGAACTTAAGATTTCATAGTAAGTAAGATCAGGGTCCACTGAAGGATTTTAAGGAAAAGGGTGATGTGAAATAACTTATGTTTGTAAAATGCCACTCTGGCTGCAATATGGGAATACACTGTGGTTAGTGGAGAGTGAAGGTGAGATTAGATACAGTAGGTATACACTAGAGTGAAGGAGAGATTAGCTACAGTAATTATTTAGGTGAGAAGTTGGTGACCTCAGCTAGGTTGAGAGTAGTGGAGAAAAAGAAGCATTTTAGACTAAGCTTTATCAGTAAAGTTAATATGATTTGCTAATTGCATGGATCTGAGAGATTGGAGAGAAGGACCTGCATAGAGATTTAGAAAGAGTTGCTCTTGCTAAAGGAAAAGAACGAGGAGAGAAAGGGCAGCTATGGATATAGAAGGAAACCATGTGTTGTTGTCTTGGAAACCAGAAGAGAACAGAAAGTGTCTTAAGAAGAGGGAGTGGTAAACTAAGAGATTGGCTAAAATGACAGAGGAGAGACCAATGTATCTGTGTGGAAGTAATTAGTGACTCTGATAAGAGTAGTAGGGCAAAACCCAATGAAGTGAATTGAAAAGAAAATGGTGGAGAGACACATCTTTCTTAAAAGGTTATACTGTGAGAGAGAGCAGAGAAATGAGACCAGCTAGAGAGACGTTTGAGGTTAAGATAAATATTTTGGGGGGGCTTGGGTGGGTCAGTAGGTTAAAGCCTCTGCCTTCCGCTCAGGTCATGATGGGATGGAGCCCTGTATCTGGCTCTCTGCTCAGCAGGGGGTCTGCTTCCCCCCCCCCAACCCCCTACCCCTCTCTGCCTGCCTCTCTGCCTATTTGTGATCTCTGTCTGTTGTTTTTTTTAAAAAAGATAAATATTTTGTTTGTTTGTTTTCAAGGTCAATGACATTAAGTCACATTTGTACACTAATGAGAATAAATTAGAAAAAAATAATTCCAAGTCCTGAAAGCAAAAGGACATAGGATTTACAGAATGCATGAAGGGGTTGCCTTTGGGAGGCACAGGCATGCTTCCTCCATTTTAATGAGAGAGAGAGAAGGAAATATAGGTACAGATGATAGTTTGTAGGACTTGAGGGACAGGAACGATATTGAAATTTGATTCAAATGGTAGAGGTCTCAACGTGTCAAAGAAATGCTTGAACTATAGAACTGATAGCATCGGAAGTGTCAATCCTTTGTTGATTTGAAAGGGTGGAAGAATGGGGGTGTGTAAAGTTTAGGATTACAGAGGAATATAATTTGCAAAGGGAATTGGGGGCCTTACATGTATAAAGTAGCTATATTTTGTAAAGTTTTGTCTTGACATGGTGAATAGTTCAAAAGCAGATGTAAGGGGCAGGATAAAATTACATTAGCTTATGTGCCTGGACCAGTGTGCTAGCTGTAGAAACAGAAAAGAAGAAGACAAGTGACAGAGCAAGTAAAGAGAAAGCAGGAAGTGTAGTGGATATTTATCGAGCACCTACTTCATATGCAGTAATAGCTATTTTGTCCTCAGCACAATCTTGACAAACAGGTTTTGTTTTCTACATTTTAAATGTAAGGTTGAAGGATTTACCAAAGGTTGTACAACTAAGAAATACAAATTTGGCCTATATCACTCCAAATCCTTTTCAGTTCACAAATCCGAAGGAAGACCTTTCAGAATTTGGCATTTTACTAGATTCAGGGATGAACAAGAAGAGATTAAAGATGGTAAGATTTTCATCCTGGAGACTTGGGAAAGTAACACTATTAAAAATATATATTGGGGGGCGGCTGGGTGGCTCAGTGGGTTAAAGCCTCTGCCTTTCGCTCAGGTCATGATCCCAGGGTCCTGGAATCGAGCCCCGCATCAGGCTCTCTGCTTGGCAGGAAGCCTGCTTCCTCCTCTCTCTCTCTCTGCCTGCCTCTCTCCCTACTTGTGATCTCTGTCTGTCAAATAAATAAATAAAATCTTTAAAAAATATATATATATACATATTGGAAGTGGCTACTATGTTGAAAAACATGACAAATTGTGTTTTAGATGCATCCTATGTGATATCAGCTAAGATTCTCAAAAAAATACCACAAGAGAGTGATAGATCTGAAACAGCCTCATCAGATCAAGACTAGAAATACATATTATTATTTACCCAGAGATCTGAAACAAGCAGCCATGTTTTGCTTTTGCTTGGCCTGCCTATTCTTTTTTTTTTTTTTTCTTTTTTCCTTAATGAATTAGTGGTCGATTTATAAAATACCAGATTTTATCAAAAAGTCCAGATTCCTGGCTTATCTTTTTTTTTTTTTTTTTTGAAAGAAGAAGGGAGCCCATATTCCTAATTGGTAACAAGTAGAACTGAGGATTGTTCAGCTCTTTTGATGAAACAGATCTAGTTTGGCACAAATTCCACCCAAGCTGCTTCCTAACACTAAAGTTATCTATCTAGCTCCTACAGAAAATTGGAGTTTGCAACCTATTATAGATATTTATTAATTTTTTCATAAAAAAAATTTACTTTGTACCTGATACTTCCCTAGTCACTAGGAAAACAGCTGTTGAACAGATGTATGCATGAAAGGCAGACATTGAACAAGTAATTGTATCAGGTATGCTGTTTATTATGATGGGTGGAGAAGCAGTGGGTGTTTTGGAAAAATTCACTAGAGCATCTTTCCTGAGGAATGCCATTGCAATTAAGAATTTACCTTAAGTAAAGGTTCACCAGAAGAGGAGAGAGCTGTGTTTTCAGAGACAGTGCAAATGAGGCATATTTAAGGAACTGAAAAAAGTTAAGTATTGCTTAAACACAGTGCAAGAGAGACAATGAGAAACAAGGCTGGAGAGTTATGAAGGCTTTCTGCACTAAGATAGGCAGTTTGAACTTTATCCTGAAATATGTGGAAATTCATTTAAGGGTCTGTCTGGCCATAGCAAGATCAGAAATATAGTTTGGAAAGTTTTAGCTGCACTAAGAATAAAAGAATAGGCCCCAAGGCAAAGAGACCATTTAGGCAAAACTTAAAGAAATCTGTGAGAGGTGATGATGACCTGGCCTCCCATAGTAACACTTGCAGCCTCCTTACGGTGGGAGAAGAATGAGGCACAAACAAGTCAGCTGCAAGAGAATGGGAGCAAGGGATGACAGTAGAAAAGACTGTTGCCCTGAACAACTCCTCAGTCTCATATTTATTAGAAAGTGAGTAACAACCAACAAAGAAGCCAGAGTAGATTACACGTTGACCATGAGTCTTGTCAATATATAAGAAGAAAGGCAAAATATGTCTGGTTACGCAGTACATGATCTGTAGTGAACAAGCTCAAATGAAAGGATTGTCAGACTAACTGCTCTCCCGGGAAGGGGAGACACCGGAAAAATGAAGCAGTCAGCATTCCATCCTGAGCAAGCCCAGTGATCCCAGCTGCAAGCACACATATCGTCCTCTCCCCCAGAGCCCTGTTGCCAGTCCGTGATTTTCTTCAGGCTATATCTAAGCATACTTGATAACTAGTATAGTTTCTCATAGGTTATATTTTAAACAGTACATTGTTCTAAGGGACAGTTACAAATGCTGAGAATGGAACAAAGGACATGGGTTGGAAATGCTTTTTGGAGGCAAAATTTACTAGATTTGGTCATTTGTTTCATATCTATATTTTAAGGGAAGAGTCAAAGTGAGTCACAGGTGACTCTCAGGTTTCTCCTAGAGGATGTAGGAGCAAACCAAAAGACAGAAGGTATGGAATTTGGGAAACCAGAACCAGTTCAGAGGACTAGCAAATGAATATCTGTGGAAGCCATATGCATATCACACTGAGAGAGCAAGCTGTCCAGACTGGAGCCCACTACACAGGGTGCAGGAGTGAGTTCTTCCAGAATCAAAATAAGATAAAATTTATCTGATGTGCTTTAGCATTTGGAATTATAATTACAGAGCATTTGACAGAGCTGTTTGAGCATCTGGAAAAAATTAAGGATAAATGCATTGAAAACCAAGCAAATAAAACATGAAGCAATTTTAGCAAAAAAATTGTTTGTGAGTAAACAACAAACAGTGTACAAATAAACATTATTAACATCAGCATTAACTACTGATTTAACAAGAACTTTGGATGTGGATATACTGGGAAGATGAGGAAAAAGAAAGAAAGTAATGATGGGATGGTGAGACATGGTAATGGTTTTTCAACTGCCATAATATGAAATATACTTGACACTTAAACAACAGAGAGGTTAGGGGCACCGACCCCTGCACAGTCAAAAATCCTCATATAGGGCGCCTGGGTGGCTCAGTGGTTTAGGCCACTGCCTTCGGCTCAGGTCATGATCTCAGGGTCCTGGGATCGAGTCCCGCATCGGGCTCTCTGCTCGGCAGGGAGCCTGCTTCCCTCTCACTCTCTCTGCTTGCCTCTCTGCCTACTTGTGATCTCTCTCTGTCAAATAAATAAATAAAATCTTAAAAAAAAAAAAAATCCTCATATAACTTTTGACTCCTCCAAAACTTAACTACCGACAGTCTGCTGTTGACCTGAAGCCTTGCCAATAATACAATGGTTGGTCAACATATTTTATGCTATATGTGTTACATATTGAATTCTTACAACAGAATAAGAGAAAAGAAAATGTTATTAAGAAAATTATAAAGACGAGAAAATACTTACAAATACTGAACTGTATTGACAAACACCCACAGATAAGTGGACCTGTGCAGTTTAACCATGTTGCTCAAGGTTAACTGTAAATAATCAATGTCTACAACTGATAAAACAATAAGTAGAAACACATGTGTATTTTCTAGAAATATAGAAGAAAATATAAGAAATAATAGCTTGAAAAGATGACAGCAACTACCTCTAGAAGGCAAAGGAGAAGACAAAAAACTATGTAATGCTTTTATAAAAATAAAAATTAATTTTAAAAAAATTAGAAGAAAGAGTATTGAACAGGGGTTAGCCTTTTGCTGGATCTGACCATATTGTGGTCCTTTCTTTTGAAAATGATCTATAAGATGCAGTGATGAATGTAAATGTCCAGTGCTCAAGTTAATTATAAAGTATCACTTGAGAAAATTAAATGATGAAAAATTAAAAATATAAATGTAAAAAGGCCGGTCAATATCTGCTATCTATTCTTTCCATTAGTTCTTATAATAGTTGTTAACTGATTATTACATGTTTTAATGTTATTTGTTTCCTGGTTCAGTCTGTAGTAGTATATAAAGTAGTTCTAAATCAAAGAAAGCATTTTACTAATGCAGCAATTTGGCTTCACTTCCTGAGTGGAATCAGCATTTAGGGAACTGATGGAAGATTTTGTCTCTAGAGCATAAGTGAAGTTGCTTCATATCTTATTTTCTTGTTTTTTTTTAATATATTTCTCCCAAATTTCTAGAGAGATTAGAGCATAAATTCTCTATAAAATGTTTTATTACACTCAGAGAAATAATCCTCTGTCAGTTCCCTAAAGGCCGATTTTGTTCCAAAAGTGAGTCCAAATTGCTTGTATTAGTAGAATGCCCTTTCTGATTTAGAAGCACTTCAAAATCCAATTGTTGACCAGGGAATCCTGGGAAGTCAGGCCATTTTCAGCTTGTTGTGGGACCATGGGATTACTTCAGTGCGATTATGCAGCTGAACTTCCATAGAACTAGCTTCTAGTTACATATAAAAAATGACCATGTGACCTTTTTGCATCAACATGGATGGGACTGGAGGAGATTATACTGAGTGAAATAAGTCAAGCAGAGAAAGCCAATTATAACATGGTTTCACTTACTTGTGTAACATAAGCAGTAACATGAAGGACATTAAGAGAAGGAAGGGAAAAGTAAAAGAGGGGAAATCGGAGAGGGAGACAAACCATGAGAGGCTACAGACTCCGAGAAACAAATGGAGGGTTTTAGAGGGGAGTGGGTGGGAGGATGGGTGAGCCTGGTGGTGGATACTAAGGAGGGCATGTAGTGCATGGAGCACTGGGTATTATATATAAACAATGAATCTTGGAACACTACATCAAAAACTAATGATGTACTCTGTATGGTGACTAATATAACATAGTAAAAAAATGCACGTGCTACACTTTTCTAGAAAGACAATTAATTAGAAATATTTTTTAAGACAGAAACATGAATATGTTATGGAATCAAGTGCAAAATTCATCTACATTGCAAAGATAACAAGTCATGTTCTCTGTGTTCTGTTGTTAGAGGTACTGTAGGAGAAGAGTTTAATAGAGCCTCCACTAGACTTCAGAGATAACGAACTGTTCCCCCTGCTGAGAAATGATAGGAAACAAGAGAAAAAAGGACACAGATAATGTAAATTCACGCTTATTGCCTGCTAGCTGGTATTATTTAACTTTGAAGGTCAGCTCCAATTCCACTAAGAGCCTCTAGTTTTTTAGAAGAAAAATTAGAATCAAAATGTCTGATATAGAATGTGCTAGGTCTTTAGAATCAGGCACATTTAAATTTGAATCACAGACAAGAGAAGGCTCTTCCTTCTTGGTTTTTCCCCTATTTAAAGAGCAAACATCTGCCTTGCAAGACAGTATGGTCAGCATTTTATTTTTGTCATTTATTAACCTTGTAATTCTTCTTCATTGCTATACATTAAAAAGCAGTGTGTGTGAAGGAAATGTAAGGAAATAGTCCAGTTTCATTCTTCTGCATGTGGCTGTCCAATTTTCCCAACACCATTTGTTGAAGAGACTGTTTTCCATTGGACCTTCTTTCCTGTTTTGTCGAAGATTAGTTGACCATAGAGCTGAGGGTCCATTTCTGGGCTCTCTATTCTGTTCCATTTTCCTATGTGTCTGTTTTTGTGCCAGTACCATACTGTCTTGATGATGACAGCTTTGTAATAGACACTGAAGTCTGGAATTATGATGCTGCCAACATTGGTTTTCTTTTTCAACATTCCTCTAACTATTCAGGGTCTTTTCTGGCTCCATATAAATTGTAGGATTATTTGTTCCATTTCTTTGAAAAAATGGATGGGATTTTGATAGGCATTGCTTTATGTGTGTAGATTGCTTTAGATAGCACAGACACTTTCACAATATTTGTTCTTCCAATCCATGAGCATGGAACGTTTTTCCATTTCTTTGTGTCTTCCTCAGTTTCTTTCATGAGTACTTTATAGTTTTCTGAGTACAGATTCTTTGCTTCTTTGGTTAGTCTTAGGTATCTTATGGTTTTAGGGGCAATTGTAAATGGGATTGACTCCTTTATTTCTCTTTCTTCTGTCTTGCTCTTGATGTATAGAAATGCAACCGATTTTTGTGCATTGATTTTATATCCTGACACATTACTGAATCCCTATATGAGTTCTAGCAGTTTTGGAGTGGAGTCTTATGGGTTTTCCACATAAAATATCATATCATCTACAAACACTGAGAGTTTGACTTCTTTTTTGCAGTTCCAATGTCTTTTATTTCTTTTTGTTGTCTGATTACTGAGGCTAGAGCTTCTAGTACTATGTTGAATAGCAGTGTACAGTCCTGCCATGTTCCTGACCTTATGGGAAAAGCTCTTAGTTTTCCCCATTGAGAATATTTGCTGTAGGTCTCTCATAGATGGCTTTGATGATATTGAGGTATCCTCTATCCCTACACTGTGAAGAGATTTGATCAGGAAAAGACTTTGTTAAATGCTTTTTCAGCATTTATTCAGAGTATCATATGGTTAGTGTTCTTTCTTTTATTAATGTATTGTATCACATTGCTTGATTTGTGGATGTTGAACCAACCTTGCAATCCAGAAATAAATTCGCCTTGGTTGGGGTGAATAATCTTTTAAACGTACTGTTGGATCCTATTGGCTAGTATTTTGTTAAGAATTTTTGCATCCAGCTGGTCCAACCACTCTGGAAAACAGCATGGAGGTTCCTCAAAATGTTGAAAATAGAACTACCCTATGACCCAGCAATTGCACTACTGGGTATTTACCCTAAAGATACAAACATAGTGATCCGAAGGGGCACGTGTACCCGAATGTTTATAGCAGCAATGTCTACAATAGCCAGACTATGGAAAGAACCTAGATGTCCATCAACAGATGAATGGATCAAGAAGATGTGGTATATATACACAATGGAATACTATGCAGCCATCAAAAGAAATGAAATCTTGCCATTTGCGACGACGTGGATGGAACTAGAGCGTATCATGCTTAGTGAAATAAGTCAATCGGAGAAAGACAACTATCATATGATCTCCCTGATATGAGGACATGGAGAAGCAACATGGGGGGGTAGGGGGATAGGAGAAGAATAAATGAAACAAGATGGGATTGGGAGGGAGACAAACCATAAATGACTCTTAATCTCACAAAACAAACTGGGGGTTGCTGGGGGGAGGTGGGATTGGGAGAGGGGGAGCGGGCTATGGACATTGGGGAGGGGAGGCGAACCATAAGAGACTATGGACTCTGAAAAACAACCTGAGGGTTTTGAAGGGTCAGGGGTGGGAGGTTGGGGGAACAGGTGGTGGGTGATGGGGGGGCACGTTTTGCATGGAGCACTGGGTGTTGTGCAAAAAGAATGAATACTGTTATGCTGAAAAAATTAATAAAAAGGGAAAAAAAAGAATTTTTGCATCCATGTTTATCAAGGATATTGGACTATAATTTTCCTTTCTGCTGGGCCTTTGTCTAGTTTTTGGATCAAGGTAATACTGGCCTTATAAAGTGAGTTTGGAAGTTTTCCTTCCCCCTTTTTTTTTTTTTTTAACTTTTCAGGAGAATAGGTATTAATTCTTCTTTAAATATTAGGTAGAATTCCCCTGGGAAGCTGACTGTCTGGCCCTGGGCTCTTGTTTGTTGGGAGATTTTTGATGACTGCTTCAATCTCCTTCCTGGGTATGGGTCTGTTCAGGTTTTCTGTTTCTTCCTGGTTCAGTTCTGGTAGTTTATATGTCTCTAGGAATGCATCCATTTCTTCCAAATTGTAAACTTTGCTGGCATGTAGTTGCTCATAATATGTTCTTTTTTTTTATTATTTTTTTTTATTTTTTTTAAAGATTTTATTTATTTATTTGACAGAGAGAGATCACAAGTAGGCAGAGAGGCAGGCAGAGAGAGAGGAGGAAGCAGGCTCCCCACGGAGCAGAGAGCCTGATGCGGGGCTCGATCCCAGGACCCTGAGATCATGACCTGAGCCGAAGGCAGCGGCATAATCCACTGAGCCACCCAGGCGCCCCTCATAATATGTTCTTATAATTGTTTGTATTTCTTTGGTGTTGGTTGTGATCTCTCCTCTGCCATTCATGATTTTATTTATTTGGGTCCTTTCTCTTTTCTTTTTGGTAAGTCTGATCAGGGGTTTATCAATCTTATTACTTCTTTCAAAGAACCAGCTCCTAGTTTCATTGATTTGTTCTGCTATTCTTTTGGTTTCAATTTCATTGATTCCTACTCTGATCTTTATTATTTCTCTTCTCTTGCTGTGTTTAGGCTTTCTTTGCTGTTGTTTCTCCTGCTCCTTTAGGTGTAGGGTTAGGTTGTATACTTGAGACCTTTCTTGTTTCTTGAGAAAGTCTTGTGTTACTATATACTTTCCTCTTAGGACCACCTTTGCTGTGTTCCAAAGATTTTGAACAGTTGTGTTTTCTTTTTCATTTGTTTCCATGAATTTTTTTTAATTCTTCTTTAATTTCCCGGTTGACCCATTCATTCTTTAGTAGGATGCTCTTTAGCCTACATGTGTTTGAGTTCTTTCCAAATTTCCTCTTGTGGTTGAGTTCTAGTTTCAAAGCATTGTGGTCTAAAAATACGCAGGGAATGATCCCAATCTTTTGGGTAAGATTTGAGACCCAATTTGTGACCCAGGATTTCTATTCTGGAGAATGTTCCATGTGCACTAGAGAAGAATGTGTATTCTGTTGTTTTGGGATGGACTGTTCTATTTATGTCTGTGATGTCCATCTAGTCCAGTGTGTCAATTAAAGCCTTTATTTCCTTGTTGATCTTTTGCTTAGATGATCTGTCTATTTAATTGAGGTGGGTGTTAAAGTCCCCTACTATTTATTGTATTATTGTTGAGGTGTTTTTTTGATTCTGTTATTATTTGGTTTATATTATTGGCGGCTCCCATGTTAGGGGAACAGATAGTTAAAATTGTTAGATATTCTTGTCGAACAGACCTTTTAAGACCTTTTAAGTATGATGGTGTCCTTCCTCATCTCTTATTACAGTCTTTGGCTTAAAATCTAATTTATCTGCTCTAAGGATTGCCACCCGAACTTTCTTTTGATGTACGTTATCATAGTAAATTGTTTTCCATCCCCTCACTTTAAATCTGGAGGTGTCTTTGTTTCTAAAATGAGTTTCTTGTAGATAGCATATTGATGGGTCTTGTTTTTTTATCCACTCTGATACCCTGTGTCTTCTGATTGGGGAATTTAGCCTATTTACATTCAGGGTAACTATTGAAAGATATGAATTTGGTGCCATTGTATTGCCTGTTAGGTGACTATCACTCTATGTTGTCTCTGTTCCTTTCTGTCTTAGTTCTCTTTTTGCTTAGAGGACCCTTTTCAATTATTTCCTGTAGGTCTGGTTCGGTGTTTGCAAATTCTTTTAGTTTTTATTTGTCCTGGAAGCTTTTTGTCTCTCCTTCTATTTTCAGTGACAGCCTAGCTGGATACAGTATTCTTGACTGCATATTTTTCTCCTTTAGTGCTCTGAATATATCATGCCAGTCCTTTCTGGCCTGCCAGATCTCTGTGGATAGGTCTGCTGCCAATCTAATATTTCTACTGTTGTATATTACAGACCTCTTGTCCCAAGCTGCTTTCAGGACTTTTTCTTTGTCTCTGAGACTTGTTTTGCTATTCGATAACTGGGTGTTGATCCATTTTTATTGATTTTGAAGGGCATTCTCTGTGCCTCTTGGATTTTGATGGTTGTTCCCTTTGCCAAATTAGAGAAATTCTCCACTATAATTTGCTCCAATATACCTTCTGCCCCCCTTCTCTCTATCTTCTTCTTCTGGGATCCCAGTTATTCTAATATGGTTTTGTCTCATGGTATCACTTATCATTCGCATTATCCCCTCATGGTCCAGTAGTTATTTTTCTCAGCTTCTTTATTCTCCATAATTTGGTCTTTTTCTTTTTTTTTTTTTTTTTTTTTTTTTTTGCTCTTTTTCTTTTTTTTTTTTTTTTTTTTTTTCCCTTTTTATTTATTTTTTTTTCAGCGTAACAGTATTCATTCTTTTTGCACAACACCCAGTGCTCCATGCAAAACGTGCCCTCCCCATCACCCACCACCTGTTCCCCCAACCTCCCACCCCTGACCCTTCAAAACCCTCAGGTTGTTTTTCAGAGTCCATAGTCTCTTATGGTTCGCCTCCCCTCCCCAATGTCCATAGCCCGCACCCCTTTTTTTTTTAATATTTTATTTATTTACTTGAGAGAGAGAGTGTGTGTGTGAGAGAGAGAGAGCATGAGAAGGGGGAGGGTCAGAGGGAGAAGCAGACTCTCTGCCAAGTAGGGAGCCTGATGCAGGACTCAATCCTGGGACTGCAGGATCATGACTTGAGCTGAAGGTAGTTGCTTAACCAAGTGAGCCACCCAGTTGCCCCATCATTTGGTCTTCTATATCACTAATTCTCTCTTCTTCCTCATTTATCCTAACAGTAAGAGCCTCCATTTTTAAATTGTACCTCATTAATAGCTTTTTAAATTTCAGCTTCATTAGATTTTAGTTCTTTTATTTCTCAGGAAAGGGATTTTATTTCTCCAGAAAGGGATTCTCTAATATCTTCCATGGTTTTTTCATGTTCAGCTAGCCCCTTCATAATCGTCATTCTGAACTGTAGTTCTGACATCGTACTAATGTCCATATTGATTAGGTCCCTAGCCATTGGTAATGCCTCCTGTTCTTTTTTTTGTTGTGATTTTTTCTGCCTTATCATTTTATCCAGATAAGAATAGATGAATTAGAGAACAAAATACTAAAAGGGTAGCAATGACCCCAGAAAAACACACACCAACCAAATCAGAAGAGACCTGAAACCATGGGGAGAAGAATGGTGAAAAAGAAAAAAAGATATATAGATATAGATATATATTATAAGAAGCTGCCTCCCAAAATTTTAAAGAAAGAAAAACTTATATATATACAAAAATAAGGGTAAACATGATGAAGGGATGGAATATGACTGTAAAGATGAAAATTTTAAAAGATTCTGTAAAAGGAATTGATAAGATAAGAAATTGGTTGAAAAAGAAAAGAAAAAGAGGAAAGAATGTGACCAGGCTGAAGACTTGAACAAAGCCATGTGCTAGATTTAGGGTGTGTTTTGATTTATTAGAAGAAATTGTATCCCAAATTTTTAAAGGAAAAAAACCTCTATATATACAAAAAATATGGTTAAATACAATAAAGGATAAAATATGTCTATAACAATGAAAATCTAAAAGGCTTTTTAAAAGGGTATTGATAAGATAAAATAGTTTAAAATGTTAAAATGGGAAAGTAGAAAAATTGAAAGAATAGAATCAGAAAAAAATAAGATAAAAAAATTTAAGTTTGAAAGACCAAAGGATCATGGGGAAAATGCCATGAATTGTGTGTGTTGCTTTCCCCTAGCTCTGGAATTCTGTAGTTCTCATTGATTGTGGACTTGGTCTTGGCTGGATGTTCTTGCTGATCTTCTGGGGGAGGGTCCTGTTGCAGTGATTCTCAAATGTCTTTGCCCAAGGCACAGTTGCACTGCCCTTGTCAGGGGCCAGGCTAAGTAATCTGCTTGTTCTTGGTCTCAGGAGCTTTTGTTCCCTGAACACTTTCCGTACAGCTTTGGAGGACATAGATGAATATGGCGGCCTCCCAACTCTTGCCCCATAAGAGCCAAGAGCTCAGAGCCCCACTCTTCAGTGCACCCTCAGAGAAAAACAGTCAATCCCTCCCATCTCCCTGGTCTCTAGCTGCACTCTGAGCCCACCCAGTCCATGACCAAGCATTTCTGTCCCTGGTGCACAGCCCCATTAGGAGTCTCCAAACCCAGCTAATTTCTACATTGTGCTTCCACACCACTCCTCCCAGAAGAGGAAGGTGAGTCTCCCCGGATCTGCTGCTTTTTGGGTCCCTGCCTAAAGAGCAGTGGCCTAACTGTGCCACAGATCATGGTTTAAGGTAATCCCAAACTGAGAGGCCCCTCCTTGGCTCCACCTCTGCAGCTGGCTTCCCCACTCCGATACCTGGGTGCTCTGCCACACTCAGACACCCCTGATCTTTTTGTGACCATGTGGGTCCCGAGACCACACTGTCCCCATGAGGTTTCCTCTCCCTGCTTAGCCTCTGAAGCAACATCCCTCAGTGGAGCAGACTTCTAAAAGTTTTGATTTTGTGCTCCACTCTTCTATCACTTACCAGGAGCCGGTCCCTCTCCCAGAGGTCTATGTTTCTAAATGTTGCCTCGGATTCACTTCTCTGCACATCCTACCTTCCAGAAAGTGGTTGATTTTATGTTCCTAGAATTGATGCTCTTCTTCTCTTCTCTCTCCTGTTGAGGCTGTATCTGTTCAGAATGGTTTGATAGCTCTCTAGCTGACCTCCTTGAACCTGATGACATTTAGGTCTCCTGTTCCTCCCCAGCTTGCTCCTCCTCCCTCTATATATCTCTTTAGAATCTTTTTGCTTGATTTCCTAGTGACAACTAGCCTCACTTTTGATTTTTCATTTTGGCATGAGTGAGTGTGTGTGTGTGTGTGTGTGTGTGTGTGGTATTGATTGCCTAGAGTTACCTCTGTTGTCTTTAAATTTTAAGCAAATTAATTAAACGTTTGTTCTCTTTTTTTGATGTGGTAATAAAGGTTAATTGTGTTAAATTTAACTCCCAGAGCTCTCAGTTGTCTCTTATCTATGTCAGTGGCCTTAAATAAGATTAAAGTTTCTCTTTCTTTGTTCTAAATGTTCTAAATGTTCTAAATGATTAAGAATTAACTACATACAAAAGCTTATAATATACATTCACCACATGAACTTACTCATTAGTATCAATGATGTCTCCTTCTGTCATTGCCTAGGAAGCACTGTCAGCAGCCTGCCCAGTAAGTTCTAGTTTTCTGCAGCAATGGAGCAGGGCAGAGACCAACAGGGCAGGGCATGGGGGATATTAACCAAAGTCTGAACTCTGTTTAGAACAGAGTCATAGGAACAAGGAAGTGAGGAATTCTAATGAGAGGGTAATGAAATTGTTGGGGAATAGAGAAGCCAAGGAAGGCAAAAACTAGATAATTCATTGGGCTAGTCAATAAAGCTTTTTTTTTCCCCCAAAAAGTTTTTATTTACATCTACTGTATTATTCGTTTCAGAGGCAGAATTTAGTGATTCTTCAGTTGTATTCAACACCCAGTGCTTATTACTTCAAGTGCCCTCTGCCAGCTCAGCCCTGTTTTCAGATTTATATGTGCTTTCTGGATTTACTTAAATATTCATACTCAACAAGTCTATTGTTTTTATTTTTAAGATTTTATTTATTTGAGAGAGCGAGAGCACCCACGTTGGAGGGTGAGCCGAGGGAGAGGGAGATGCAGTCTTCCTTCTGAGCAGGGAGCTTGATGTGGGCCTTGATCCCAGGATCCTGGTATCATGACCTGAGCCCAAGGCAGATGCTGAACTGACTGAGCCACCCAGGTGCCCCTCAGTAAGTCTAGTTTTCCCCCTTGAAACCCATCTTCTGTTCTATATTCTGTTTCAGTTGGTGACTGTCTATTTGGTAGCAATAGCAGGACCCTGACATTCCCTCCCTATTTATTTACCTTCTGCACCAGACCAACAGCCAGTCCTGTCAATTTTACCACCTATATATATTCCTTAAATCTAATCTTACCTCTCCACTTTTTCAACAGAGCCTTTGTCGGTAGTCCCTCAGCATCTCTTAGCAGAGTAATGGAACAGTCTCCTCCTATTGATGGGTCTTAAGCCAGCTTTTTTTTTTTTTTTTTTTTTTTGGTCCAATTTATTCTTCATACAGTCAACAGTGATATATCCAAATGTTACTATGACTGGGCCACAACGTAGGCTAAGACTATTCCATGTCTTCTCTTTAACTTACAGAATAAAAGCACACTGCTGAGTATATCATGCTAATGTGATGCATTGTTTCCCTACAGCTCACCTCTCCAGTCTCTTACCTTTGCTGTCTTCTGAAGTGTCGCTCACACACAAAACTCTTTCCTGCCTCTAAGCTCATGCTCTTCCTTCTGCCTCATATGCTCCCTTCAGAGTCTTCCCAGTAGTGACATCCTCCCACAACCCTCATCCTTCACTCATGCACAGCTATTTCACTCTCCACTTTGCCTCCATGTTACCCCGTGTTACAGTTCTAAGTGACACTTACCAAACCTAAGGCCATTATTCATCCAATACCTATTTACTGAATATCTACTGGATTCTAAGGAAATGGGATTGAGGAAGAAAGACTCTAGGATATGGGACTATGTCTATTTAATCTTTGTTTCAACAGGAAACACATTGTTTGGTTCAAAGTTCAGGTCTCACTAAATATTTGTTGCATAAATAATTATAATATGATTTTGTAAAAGTGAATTGTAGAACCATTACACAGATTATTTAAAACCACAGTAGACAATCTACTGTGTAGATTAGTCAACTAATCATATTTTGCTGGGGGTTGTATGTGTCAGCAAATTCTGCTTGGCAGAAGTGCATTATTAACACAGTCCAACTGAGCTTTTTAAATGTTAAATTGAGTCTTAGAGAAAATGTATGGAACTTGCTAAATAGCATGTGGCCAGATAGGGTGAAGTCAGAATTCAAATATAGGTTTGTTTGATTCCAAAGCTTATTAACTTTTCCACTATCAGTACAAATGGATAAGAGACTCCAGCTACACCATCTTCTGTCTGGTTTGCTGACCTGGGCAGGGTTAACCAGCACAGGTTGGATCAGTAATCTACAACTGATCAAAGCATAGATAGACAAGAACATTGTGTATATATATGAATGTCTAAATGAATAACATTTAACCCAGTTGCTGGCATACCATAATGATTATTCTCTCTATAGACAAATCCAATACTTTTATGTCAATTAGCCAGCTTTTTTTTTTTTTTTTAACTAACTAGTAGTTACTAAAAAGGTAACAAAAGAAAACCCCCAAGGTACATCTGTGGGCACACAAACATACACACACACGTACACACAGATATCACTTGTCTTAAGTATTATGAAGATATCAGGAATTTGCCCCAAATGTCTAGCAGCAATTAAGATGAGTCAAAGGTAAAAACATTTGAAGAGCTACTTTTAAATTGAGCTTTCACTTTTTTCCTATTTCTTTTTTGGTGTTATTAGCTTGCTACTATCAAGTGAAGTAATTAGGAGCTTATAAGTTAGAAACCATTTTCATTTAAAAACTTTTAAATGCATATTTTCTCAAGTAGAAGGGGTCTGGCAAGGTTGCTATGCCTTGTATATTCAAACTGACAGCTGTTATTCCAATAAAACAGATCTATGTTTCCTTCCTTCTAAGGCAATGACAAATGCTAAAATAAACTTGCTGTTCTAACGGGAGAAATGATTCAACAACACCCTTGTACAAATTGTTGCTGAAAAGATCCATATTTCAAAAACAACAGCAGTGATATTTACTGTTTTCTGGGATAAAATGTTTAAGTATTTATTGTTGTTGCCATCTTTATGTGAGGAAGAAAAGAGCTCTTCTTTGATGCACATTCAATACTGCCAAATGCCCTAGAAGGAATTTTAAGTGTTCCCTTTAGCTACAGCTGCAGTCTTATCTGATGCTATCAGCACCGCCTAGCCCCACACCATCCACATCAACCTATAGCTCCACTACTGCACAAAACCCTCCCTTTACTGACTGCTTGTGTACTACTCATACCATATCTGAAAGATTTCCCCTCCTGATGCATCTCCCTCTTCACCCCTCCTGACACTGCCTTAACTAAGACTTTCATTATTTTTCACCTGTTTTCTGATCACCCACCTGCCTGCTTCTGGTCACAGGTGCCAGTTGTCTCTCAAAAATAACAATCTGAGTCAGTCACTTCCCCTGCGCATGAACATTTATGGAGTGGATGTAAATGTGTGGGAACAGTGTAGATTAGTTTGAAAGGCATGCATATCCACACATTCAAATTCTCAGGGTTAAAGGCAAGGTCTAGAAATGTGGTTTGTTGTTTTTTTTTTTTTTTTGGAGTAAAATGCACTTCGCAAAGCCCCCTCCCCATTTTAGTATTTATTACATTGCATTTTTTTCTGAATTTATAACCACTAGCTGACTGTATACTTGAGGAAGCAGATACTTTTGTTATTTATCTTTAGGTCCTGGCACTGTGTCTGTCTATTGAGTAGATGTTCAAGAGATGCTCTCTGAATGCCAGCAGTCAGGAAGGAAGGGAAATGAGAAGGAGAGAAGGGAAGAAGTAGGAGAGAAAGGGGAGGAGGAATGGGAAAGAGGAGGGAAGAGAGAGAGGAAGGAAAAAAAAAGAAGCAAATGAATGTCATAATTAGAAGCTTACTATTTCACCAATTACCTATATAAAACCATTTTTTACTTTATTATTTTTAAGTTGGCTCTTTTTTAAAGATAATTAACATTTGTATTAAACTGAAGAATTTTAAAACATTTTATTATCATGTGCATAAAATAATTATTTTTTGAAAGAGCTTTCAAAAGAACTTGGAAACATTACATAGCTTGAACACTTTTAAAGGGATTCAAAGGAAGAACTAAGAAATCAGCCATTCAGCAATGCCAGCTCATTAGACAGTCCTTTTCCCTGTTGGAATCCACTTGCGCCAACATATGGCATCAATAACCCTCTCCTTGAATATTTATGATCTTATATGAAACTTTTCAGGAAAAGTGGTTTTTTTTAACTCACAAGCAACTAATATTTTTTGTTTATAGTGGAAAAATAAACATCTTATATCTTATTTTCCCTAAGGAACTATGTTTACAGATATAGTCATTTACATTCACGATGTTTTTATTGTGTCCTTAATTTTCCAAGCCTGAGTACAAACATGGTAATAAAATGCTAATCCAAATTATATAGCATTCCAGGGATAGCAAAATGCTATAACATATACTCACATTTACTTTAATTTAGGTCCTTGGTGTCAAAGATAGTCATTGAATCTGAGTTTTCTTCCCTAAATCCTCCTAGGACCATTTTGATCGACTCAAGGTTCCCACTGTCTCATTCACTCTCCCCTACTATGCAGCTGCCAACCAAGTTGTCAGTTGTCACTGTTATCTTTCCAAAACACAGATCTGATGGTGAGGAGGGAGCAGGGCACTGCAGTAGGAATGGTTTTATACCAGACAGAACTGAATTTGACTGCTGGTTTCAACACTTCCTAGGTTTATGATATTATAAAATTTAGCCTCCCGAGTTTTCCCATGTGCAAAGTACGAATAATAATACCTTGCTTGCAACATTGTTGTAAGAAGTAGAGATGATATATTTTAAAATATAGCTTAAAATCTAAAATCTAGGGGTGCCTGGATGGCTCAGTTGGTTGTGAGACTGCCTTCAGCTCAGGTCGTGATCCTGGAGTCCTGGGATCGAGTCCTGAATCGGGCTCCCTGCTCAGCAGGGAGTCTGCTTTTCCCTCTGACCCTCTCTCCTCTCATGCTTGCTCTCTCACTCTCTCTCTCTCTCAACTACATGGATAAAATCTTTAAAAAATAAATAAATAAAATTTAAAATCTAAAAATCTAATTTAAAATCTAGATGATATATTTTAAAATATATTTTTAAAATCTAACTTAAAATCTATGTAACAGGCACAGGAAATGGTGCCTGAACTATCTTGTTATTTGCAATTCCCCTGCATTAGAATAATCATGAAAGAACAAGGGATTTACGGAGGGAGACAAGGTGACAATGTGTCAAGCATTGCATGATATCCTGTAGCTGCTGTTAGAACTAGAGAAGTTTACAGTTTAACAGTCCCGAAACACTGACATCCAGGCTTTGATAGGGATAAGTAACAAAATGTTATGAAAGTACACAAGGGGAGCAAGTCAACTGGTCTTAAGCTGTGACCTGAAAGATGGGAGGGCCTCATCTTAGAGATGGGGTAGAGGGGAAACAGGATGAGGTGGGATAGAGAAAAGCTTCAGCTGAAGACCTGGGTTTGCAAAAGCAAGGCACAGTATTGTAGGTGCAGAAACTGGAGTTGCTGAGTGTGGCAGGAGATGTGATGCAGGCCAGTAGAGAGGAGGGTGTAAGAAAGAGACAAGGAACCAGAGAATGACCAGAGGAGAAACTGGAGAGGTGAAGGGCATTGAAAGCCACAATAGTTTGGGCTTTGTCCTGAAGAGAGCAGAAAGACAATGAAAACGGAAAGTGGATGGACCTGATTGCATCTGCTTTTTTGGAAATAACATGTTATGACCTATTACAAGGCCCTTAACCTGCTCCATAGATCCAAGCATGGGCGTCTAGTGATTTACAAGTTGTCGAAATTGATTGCAAATGAGTCTGTGTGTGCGTGTGTGTGTGTGTGTGTGTGTGTGTGTTTCTGGAGACAGCAACTGTGAAGTTGACTCAAATGATTAAAGATTACAACTAGAGCACTTCCTGTAGGATAAAGCCTTGACTCAAACCCTTTCACATTCTGACTGAAACCTTTGTGTGGAAATCAGATATACAAACAGAACTTGTCTTGTAAATCAGTGGAGAAATAATGGACTATTTTAAAAATGATGCTAGAATAACTGGTCATCTATAAAAGGAAAAGAATAGATCCTTACTTCACATCATTCTCAAAAATAAATTCCAAATGAGTCAAGTCAAAGCATTAAAACTTTTGGGAGAAAAAAAGTAGGAGGCCATCTGTACATATGAAAACTGAGATAAATTTGACTACTATAAATGCCTTTTTATCAAGAGATACCATAAAAAGAATGGAAAGATGAGCCATATATTGAGAGAACTGGCAAAGAATCAGTATCCGGAATATGTGATGAGCTCTTTTAAATGAATAAAACAAGGAAATGTGTTCAATATTATTAATTATTGGGTAAAATGTGTTACCATGGTACCTACCACAGATTGGGGAAAAATTAAATAATCTGACAATACCAAAGTTTAGAAATTTGTATGAAGAAATAAGAATTCTTATCTTTGTTAGTGGGAATTTAAATTGTTAGAGGTACATTGGGAAAAAAATTCTCTTACTTAGTAAATTTGAGCATATGCCTACCTCCTTAGAGAGACTTCTGTACATGTGCACTAGCAGACATACATAAGAATGTTCTTAGCAGCATTGCTTATATTAGAAAAAAAGTGGAAAAAGCCCAGAAGTCTATCAAGAGTAGAATATATAAGACAATTGTGTTTTATGAAGCACAAAGTGTTAAAAGTGAATAGATGATATACTTCAACATGGAATAATGTTGATAACACAATATTGTATGAGAAAACAAGTTGCAGAACAAAGCATACAGTATTATTCCATTCATATAAACAGACAAATCTTAACAATATATATATTTAGGATTGGTAGGCACTGTGGCAAAAATATAAATAAAAGTAAGGGAATGAGCACAATAAAATTCAAGAAATTGGTTGCCTCAAGATGGGTCAGGTAGGAACCAAAAGACATGATTGGGAGGGGCATAAAGTAGCTTTTCTAGCTAGATTGAGGGATATGGGTCTTTGTTTTATCATCATAATTTTAAAAGGACATACATATTATATATACGCTTATATATTCACATTTCACAATAAAAAAAATTTAAAAAGACAAAAGAATCATAAGATGCATATAATGACCTACAAAATACATGCTTCCTTAGCTTAAGGAGTTCCCAGTTTGGTTGTTTCAGAATCTCTGTCCTTCTTTCATAGACGAATGTGTTCTGAAGAACTCTTTCCTTTATCTTTGTTTCCTTTCTACATTCTGTTACCATTTTCTCTCCTCTTAAACTGCATGCCTAACTCATTCATTTCGGCCTTCTATTTTTTTCTTAGTGTACGCCCTTAAGGCGACAAATCACTCCCAATTTCTCTAGCTATCTCCTGCCATTTTTAACACACAATAATTTATTAATGCTTACTTGTATTTTATAATTTCCAGTATGATTTCTCCTCTGACCCATGAGTTATCAAATTTAAATTTTTACAAAGCTTTTAAAGCTATCTTTTGGTGAATAATTTATAACTTGCATTATGATCCAAGAATTTGGTCTTTTTGTTACAAATTCTTTGAAGTTTGATGAGACTTTCTTTATGTCTAGTATGTGGTTAATTGCAAATTTTTCATATGCACTTTTTTTAAAATGTACTATATATGCTTGAGTTCAGTATTCTGTGTCCAGCAGGACAATCTACTTGCCATAAATTCTTCTATAGTTTTTCTTTTTGTCTGTTTTTAATCAATTTCTGAGACAAATTTGTTGAAATACCTTGTTATGATGTTACCTCCATGTAGATAAATGAAATTTTTCTTTAAATGTTCTAAAGATAATGATAGTAGGTGCATACAAGTTCAGATTTATATATTCCTGGTGAGCTAGTTTTTTTTAACATATGGCTGTCTTAATCTAGCTTTTTCTTGATACATATGCATTTTTTGTTCAGATTTTTTAGTTCTACCCAGCTTTATTGAGCTATTACTGACATATAACATACGCAAATTGTGTGATGACTAAATACACGCATATATTGCAAAATAGTTATCACAATAAAGTAATTAAGTATCAGTAAGGTACCACATCTCCATCCCTTCACATAATTAGGAGTTGTGAGTATCTGAGTGTATGTGTGTATGCATGGTAATAACATTTAAGATCTACCTTCTTTAAAACCTTCAAGTATGTGATATAGTTTTGATAATTATAGTCACCATGCTGTGCATTAGATCTCCAGATCTTATTTATCTTATAGCTGGGAATTTGTACCCTTTAGCCAACATCTTCCCACTTCTTCCATCCCACAGTCCCTGACAACCACCATTCTACTCTCTCTTCTTCTGAGTTCAGCTTCGTTAGATGTCACATATAATTGAGATCATCCAATATTTGTCTTTCTCTCTCTGACTTATTTCACCTAGTGAAATAGGTGGACCTCAAGGTCCATCCATATTGTAATAAAAAGTAAGGTTTCCTTCTTTTTATGACTGAATAATGTTCCATTATATATAAGTGTTTATATACACCATACCTTTATTCATTCATCTGTTGATGGACACTTGGGTTGTTTCTTATGCCTTGGCTATTGTGAATAATGCTGCAATGAACATGCACCTCTTTGAAACAGGTGTTTTCATTTCCTTTGTATATATATATCCAAATCCTATGGTAGTTCTATTTTTAATTTCTTAAGAAATCTACATACTGTTTTTCATAGTGACTGCACCAGTTTACAATTCCACCAAAAGTGCCAGGGTTCCCTTTTATCCACAGCCTTGCCAACACTTGTTTTTTGTCTTTCTGGTAATAACCATTCTGACAGTTGTGAGGTGATGTGTCATTTGGTTTTGTTTTGCATTTTCTGATGATTAGTGATGTCAAGCATATTTTCGTGTATCTATTGACCATTTGTATGTCTTCTTTGGAAAAGAAAGAAAAAAAAGAAAGTCTTTTTTTTTTTTTAAAGATTTTATTTATTTATTTGACAGAGAGAGATCACAAGTAGACAGAGAGGCAGGCAGAGAGAGAGAGAGGGAAGCAGGCTCGCTGCTGAGCAGAGAGCCCGATGCGGGACTTGATCCCAGGACCCTGAGATCATGACCCGAGCCAAAGGCAGCGGCTCAACCCACTGAGCCACCCAGGCGCCCCAAAAAAGATTTTGAGCCACCCAGGCGCCCCAAAAAAAATTTGCCCATTTTTTAATCAGGTTCCTTCTTGTTTTGCTTTTTTGTTGTTGTTGTTTTTGTTTTTTGTTTACTATTGAAATTAAACAAATTGTATGCAAAGATTTTTCTCATTCCATAGGTTAACTGTATTTTGCAGATCATTTCTTTTTCTGTGCACAAACTTTTTAGTGTGATATAGTCTCACTTGTTTATTTTTGCTTTTATTGGTTGTGCTTTTGATATCATGTCCCAAAAATCTTTGCCAAAAACAGTGTCAAGAGCTTTTTAACCTATGTTTAGTTTTTTCTTAGTAGTCCTACAGTTTTGTATTTTACATTTAAGTATTTAATCCACTTTGGATTAAGTTTTATAAATGTTATAAGATAGAGGTCTAATTTTATTCTTCTATATGTGGTTATCCAGCTTTCCCATCACTATTTATTGACAAGACTATCCTTTTTTGCTTTTTTTTTTTTTTTTTGGCTCCATTTTCAAATATCCATTGAATGTATATGAGTGGGTTTATTTCTGGGTTTTCAATTCTGCTCCATTGATCTAAATGTCTGTTTTATGTCACTATCAAACTGTTTTGACCTACATTGATTTTTAATATTATAATTAGAAATGTTTTCATTATTTTATATAGCTAATGTTTGTTTGGTTTTAAACTACCTGTCCTATTTAATTTAAAAAAATTTTAATGCTATTACTCCTGCAGCTCAAATGTGTATGCTAGAGTCCTTTGCCTTCTTCCTAAAAGATATTTTTTTGAGGTGTGCCTAGGTGGCTCAGTGAGTTGAGCATCCCACTCTTGGTTCTGGCTCAGGTCCTGATCTCAGGGTCTTGAGGTTGAGCCCCAAATCAGGCTGTACGCTCAGTGATGAGTCTGCTTGAGATTTTCTCCCTTTCTCTCTCCTTCTGCCCCCTGCCCCTGCCCACTCTCTCTCAAGTAACTAAATAAATCTTTAAAAAAATAAATATCTTTTGGCAGTTGTTTTAACGAAAGTGTCTTGGTAGTAAACTCAGTTTGCCTTTATCTAAAAATGCTATCATTTTGCCCTTTTCCTAAAAAATTGCTGCAAATATTATATTATTTATTCTTAGTACTTTAGTAATAGCATCTAATGAGTCATTGCTTTAATTGCTAAATCTTCTTTCTCATTCTCAATCTTTAGAAGGTAATCTCTCCTTTGGTAATTTTTAAGATCTATTGACTTTGATACTCTGTAAATTCATATAAGTCTAAATGTAGGTTATCTTTCATTTAACTTATTTTGAATTTTTTTGAGCTTCATCAATCAAGATGAGGGTCTCTGAACAAATTTGGAATTCCTCAGGCACCTCAACCTCTTTTTCTCTAATAAGTTTTACTTAAATTTTAAAAGCTCTTCTTATTGTGTTCTTCATGTCATATAAGCAGTCTTTTCTATTTTCCATCCCCTTGTTTTTTTAATTTGGTTAATTTCTTCTTAGCACTAGTTCACTATTGCCTTCTCCAGCAATGTTTATTCTGATCTGTGACCTATCTGTGATAATCTCCTCTTTTATCATCATGCTGTCAAATCACACTTTTATTTCTTTAAACATATTAAATACATATAAATTGTATTTTATATTTTATAATTCTAATATCTGTATTATTTAGAGGCAACATTATTTGTTTTTCTGCATCATCTCATTCAGTTGATTATTTAATTATATATTTAGTGATTTTTTTAAAAAAATGATCCCATATTTCTTAGAGCTTTGTCTGCGGGAATTCATTGAGGTCTTAAAGTGTTCCTTCGGAGGAGATCTGTATTTACTTTTACCAGGCATTTGGGGAAATAGTTATCCAGGACCACCTGTAACTCTGAACTGGGTTTTAGGGAACCTTATAGATATTGTGAATTCCAGACTCAAACTCAGGGGAAGAAGATAGGCTGTGGTTGGTAAGCTCTAGAAGGTTAATTTTCATCTTTCTTTCTGTTTTTGTTTTAATTTTTTCCTTTTCTTTTTTTGTACACTTTTCCTTTCCTTTCCTTTCCTCCCTCCCTTCATTCCTTTCTTCTTCCTGGCCTTCCTTCTTTACCTTCCTTTCCTTATTTGTTTCTTCCTTATCTTTCCTATGTTTTTTTCTTTCCCTCCTCTTTCTCTCTCCCTGTCTTCTCTTTCCTTTCTTTCCTTCTCTTCCTTCTTTCCTTTCTTTCTTTCTTTCTTACTGTCCCCTTCCCTCTTTTTTTTTCCTTTATTTCTCCTCACTTCACACAGAGTCAAAACTGAGAAAGGCATGCATTCTCCAACGACATTCATTGAAGGAGTGTTTTTTCTACTTCACTCATAGAGGATGTCACCCTTAGGCAATCCCAAGTCTAACTGTAATTGCTATAAGCCAATCTCCCACTCTGTTCAGATCCCAAGGAGTTTCCATCACTCTGTTTGCAAAAGTATCTAAGCCTTCAGGCACCAGAGACTAACAGATATCACCAGAGCAAAAGTTAAATGTAGACCTACTTAACTCTATGTATTATTTTCTTTTCTTGGTATTCTGGGATTTGAGG
Organism: Meles meles; assembly: GCF_922984935.1. Taxonomy (NCBI): domain Eukaryota; kingdom Metazoa; phylum Chordata; class Mammalia; order Carnivora; family Mustelidae; genus Meles; species Meles meles. Next base: position 158,986,844 of record NC_060066.1, on the reverse strand, counting down.
ATTTTTGTACTTTACAGACAGAGCTTAGTTATGCATTTAAGGAGTGCATGTGTGTGTTTGTAGCTTTGCTGCTCTAAAATGTTTTTCTTTCAATATTTAGTCCACCACTACTAAAAACCAGAAATTGACAGACCATTTCATGTCTGTTTTTTAAAGATTTATTTTAAAGAGAGAGAGAGCATATGGGTAGGAAGGGGGCAGTAGAAGGGGAAGAGAGAAAATCTGAAGCATACTTCCTGCTGAGAGCAGAGCCCCATGCAGGGCTCAATCCCACAACCCTGAGATCATGGCATGAGTCCAAAATAAGAGTCAGATGCTTAATGAACTAAGCCACCCAGGTGCTCCTCGTTTGATGTCTTTAATTTCAACGGGGAACATGGACCATAACATAAAATAGGTATTCATTAAATATGTTTTAAATGCATGTAAATGTAGACTCAGAGTATTCACTCCAAGATCCAAGTCTCCTCATGCTTTAAAACAAATCATCTGAAACTAGATTAAGTTACACGTTTTTTGAGTTGGGAGTATCTTCAGATGCTACAGAAAGTTACAAAGTTATCCCCCTTTAGCCTTCATCTGTCTAACTTTGCTGGCTCTGGTGATTCATTTTTTAATCCCCCTTTTAGGTATACTTTCATGAATCCACCCCACCACTATCCTCCACATCATTTGGTGCAGATATCCTACTTTTGTGTTTACATAACACGTGTTTACATAACATTTATCTTCAAGGAATCTTTTTCACATTGCAATTAATTGAGTGTGTAAATATTAAATTGTAAGCAATCTGAACTCAGTGGCTATGTCTTATTCACTTTTTGTCCCTTGCACTTAGCATAGTATCTCATTTGCAACAAATATCAACTCATGGTTTTCCATGAATAAATGAATAATATAGCTCTTAGAATATACATTTTGGGGTCTAAATATGTTTTATTTTCCTCACTCAGGCCTTTATCTTCTGTGACAGCGCCTTAGAAAATATCTAACATTGCTTTCTGGAGTCAGTAATCTAAATTGCATACTCTTCTAAAACCAATTTCTGTCAGTTAAATTGCTTCCTTTCGCCCAAGAAAGAGAATACTTCAGTACAAAAATATTTTAAGACTCAAAATAGTTTTAATGTTTTTGAAATGTGAAATATCATTAGCAAATGAAAGACAGGATAACCATTACCATTAACAGTCTTACTCTAATTAGCTATTAATTATATTTGCTGTTTTGTACTATATGAAAGAATCACAGCTAGTTCATAATCTTTCTTTATTTCATTTTCATTCAAAGCTTGAATCTTGAAAGAATCATTAAAATGCTTTCTTAATTTCTTTGCCAATTTTTAGACATCATGACTCATATTCAAAGTTCACTGCTTTGTTTAGGAAATTTAAATTCCACTGAGATTGTTTACCTATCTGAAACTTCCAGTTCAGTGAAGTACCACTCTCAGCTGGAATCTATCACTGTCCTCATTTTCCCTTGACTTATCTAAGTATACTTTCAAAGATATTTATGCAGCATACGCTATGTTCAAGATATGGTGCTAGCCAACTTTGGCATGTGCAGAGGTGAAACAAGTTAATGCCAAGATGAATTAGACTTGACTCCCGGCTTCGAAGACCTCATCATCTAGAAAAATAAGATATAGGGGCTCTTGAGTGCCTGACTTTGGCTCAGGTCATGATCCCAGGGTCTTGGGATCAAGACCTGCATTGGGCTCTCTGCTCAGTAGGGAGCCTGATTCTCCCTCTGCCTCTGCCTCTGCCTGTTGCTCTCCCTACTTGTGTTCTCTTTCTGTCTTTCTCTCTGCCAAATAATTAAATAAAATATTTTTAAAAAGAAAAATAAAAAATAGATTACTATATAGGTGTGCCTCTGTGTTTGTGTATATAAATATTCAGAATAGCCAACAGTTATTAGCTCTCACTATGTGCCAAACTTTTACAAGTAATTCATTTCATTAATTCCAAGGCTACTGATTATAAGACATGTCATTATTGTCCCACTAAAGAAGATACGCTCCTTAAAAGTGTACATTCCTTAAAAGATACACTCCTTAAAAGCCATCTTTGATGGCTCTTTTTTTTTTTTTTGGAAGATTTTATTTGTTAATTTAGAGAGAGAGTGCAAGGAGGGAGAGAGAAAGAGGATCTCTCTCGAATCTCAAGCAAATGCTGTGGTGAGCACAGAGCTGGACTTGGGGCTTGATCTCACAATCCTGAGATCATGACCTGAGATGAAACCAAAAGTTGAACACTTAACTGACTGAGCCACCCAGGACCCCCAAAATTATAACTTGCTCTTGATTATAAGAGTCTTTCCAAATATCAAAGATGTTAGTATGTGAAAAAATGCAGTACTTAAAACTGATGAGATATTTAAATGTGAATATTTGAATATGAGTAAATAACTCATTTAATCATCTCAACGCCCTTCAAGTTAAAGAATGTTATTTTTCCCATTTTTACAAGTGAGGAAATTCACAAGTCCAGAGACATTAGGTAACTTACCCAAGATCACGCCACTAATAACTAGATGCATGGGAATTGAACCCACATCAAGCTGATTCCAAATGCCTTGCTCTTAGCCTCTATACCACAGGAGCCTTAGATTGTCCATGTAATAGGGTGTTCAGGAGTTTCCATACCTTTTGTTGCTGAATAACTTAATTTAAAATTGGAGAAGAATTGGGGTGCCTGGATGGTTCAGTCAGTTAAGTGTCTGCCTTTGGCTAAGGTCATGATCTCAGGATCCTGGGATCAAGGCCGTATTAGGGTCCCTCCTCAGCCGAGAGTCTATTTGTCTCTCTCCCTATGCCCCTCCCTTCAATTTATGCTCACACTCTTACTCTCTTAATAAATAAATAAAATCTTTTAAAAAATAAAATAAAATAAAATAAAATTGGAGGAGAATATAGAGATCTCTATTAGTTCTTTTTCCTTAATTTCATTTTTTCCAAGTTTTTATTTAAGTTCCAGCCAGTTAACATACAGTGTAAATTAGTTTCAGGTATAGAATTCAGTGATTCATCACTTACATACAACACCCAGTGCTCATCACAAGTGCCTTCTTTAATACCCATCACCCATTTAACCCATCCTCCCACCTACCTCCCTTCCAGTAACCATCAGTTTGTTCTCTATAATTAAGAATGTGTTTCTTGGTTTCCCTCTCTCTCTTCCCCCTCCCCTGTGCTATGTTCATTTATTTTGTTTCTTAAATTCCATACATAACTGAAATCGTATGGTATTTGTCTTTCTCTGACTGACTTACTTTGCTTAGCGTAATAGTCTCCAGCTCCATCCACATCATTTACAAATGGCGAGATTTCATTTCATTCTTTTTGATGGCTGAGTAATATTACATATTGTGTGTGTGTGTGTGTGTGTGTATGTAGACATTGCATCTTTTTTATCCATTCTTCAATCAAAGGACATTTGGGCTCTTTTTTGTATCATTTGTGTAAATGCTTAGTAGTGCAATTGCTGGCTCCTAGTTATATTTTTAACTTTTTGAGGAACCTCCTACTGTTTTCCAGAGTGGCTGCACACTTTGCATTCCCAGCAATTGTGCAAGAGGTTTCCCCTTTTGCCACATCCTTGCAAAACCTGTTTTTCTTGTGCTGTTAGCCATTCTGACTGGTGTGAGTCTATATCACGTTGTAGTTTTGATTTATATTTCCCTGATGATGAGTGATGTTGGTCATCTTTTCATGTGTCTGTTAGCCATCTGAGTGTTTTCTTTGGGAAAAGTGTTTATCCATGCCTTCTGCCCATTTTTTTTCTCCTGCCCATTTTTTAACTAGATCATTTAGTTTTCAGTTGTTGAGTTTACTAAGTTTTTTTTTTAATATATCTTAGATACAAACCCTTTATCACATAATGTCATTTGCAAATATCTTCTCCCATTCTGAAGGTTGCCTTTTAGTTTTGTTGATTGCTTCCTTTGCTGTGCAGAAGCTTTTTATTTTGATAAAGTCTCAATAGTATATTTTTGCTTTTGTTTCCCTTGCCTCAGGAGACATATATAATAAGTAGTTGCTATGGCCAATGTAAAAGAGGTTATTGCCTCTGTTCTCCTTTAGGATTTTAATGGTTCCCTGTCTTACATTTAGATCTTTAATCCATTTTGAATTTATTTACTTTTGTGTATGGTGTAAGAAAGTTGTCCTGTTTCATTTTTTTCCATGCTGCTGTCCAGTTTTCCCAACACCATTTGTTGAAGAGACTTTTTCCATTATAGAAAACCCAAGGGACACCACTAAAAAATTGGTAGAACTGATACACAAATTCAGAAATGTAGCAGTATATAAAATCAATATACAAAAGTCAGTTGTATTTCTATACATCAATCATGAAGAAGCAGAAAGAGAAATCAAGGAATTGATCCCATTTAAAATCACAACAAAAACCGTAAGCTATCTAGGAATAAACCTAACCCAAAAAGTAAAAGATCTCTACTCTGAAGACTGTAAAACACTGATGAAAGAAATTGAAAATGACACAATGAAATGGAAAAACATTCTATGTTAATGAATTGGAAGAACAAATATTTTTAAAATGTCTATACTTGGGGTGCCTGGGTGGCTCAGTGGGTTAAAGCCTCTGCCTTCGGCTCAGGTCATGATCCCAGGGTACTGGGATCGAGCCCCGCATCAGGCTCTCTGCTCAGCAGGGAGCCTACTTCCTCCTCTCTCTCTGTCTCTCTGCCTACTGTGATCTCTATCAAATAAATAAAATCTTTAAAAAAATAAAATAAAATAAAATGTCTATACTGTTGAAAGCAATCTACACATTTATGCAATCCCTGTCAAAATACCAAGAGCTAGAACAAACAATCCTAAGATTTGTATAGAGGCACAAAAGACCCTAAAAAGCCAAAGCAATCTTGAAAAAGAAGAGCAAAAGTGGAAGCATCACAATTCTGGTCTTCCAGTTATATTACAAAGTTGTAGTCTTCAAGACAGTATAGTACTGACACAAAAGCAGACACATAAATCAATAGAATAGAATAGTGAACCCGCAACTATAGGGTCAATTAATCTTTGTCAAAACCAGGACCTGTAATTAATTCTTGAATAAAACTGAGAATTTAGCTGAGATGATTAAACTTGAATTTTAAAAAACTGTTTTGAAAATTATTTGTCTGAATTTTGTATAAAATTGCTATAGTAATAAGATTAAAGAGTTGTTAGTATGTCTTACCAACATCAGTCATGAGTCAACTGAATTTTTAAAATCTATAAATCTATAACTAACCACATTACATGTGGATCTAATGGTTCTCAGAGAATGATAGAGACTGAGAAAACTTTTAAATTAATGTCTACAATGAATATAGACATCTATTTTTCTATTTTTTAAAGTGGAAGTTAGTAGTTAGTGAAAACAATCCATCAAAGTCCTCTTTTCTACATTTTATTAAAAAAAAAAAGGTAGCAACACTTAAGAATAGCATGTTGAAACTCTAGCATGATGTGAAGTATTGGAAGTAATCTTTGTAAGGAGCCAAAATGGCTTACCAAAAGCAAGAAATTGTATATTTTATCTTAATAAACAACAAGCACAATCTACTTTTTAAGAAAACTAACGAGTTAAGAAATAACAACTATGTACTACATTGTTTTTGCCTATACGTAGTGAATTACATGAAAGAACAAGGGGTAGTTAAATGTACTGTGAGCCAATCGCACAGTCATGGATCCAGACACTTTATCTATGGGAAATCAGCAAAATAGAATTAGAAATGTCAAATAGAAAAGATCTCATTAAGATAATTTTTCCAGAAATGAATAAGAAATTCTGTCCCAACAGTTTATATCTTGGGCATTTAAAATAAGATTGACATAGCTAAAAAAATCTAACATTGTTCCGCAAAAAGTATTCCCCCAAAATACTGGAAACACATATATCAAAATAATTAGATCACTCGACTGCTTGATTAAAAATGCAGATTTTAACTCCCATCCCAGATCCGCCTCGTCAATACTTCTTTGGGTCAAGTCCAAGAATTCGTATTTTAAATAAGCACCTCCATTTAGGAATGATTAAAACCATGTTGGGTTTGAGAACCATTGGTTTAACACTTGACTCTTCCCCATTTTAACACTTTGGACTGATGGCAGAAGGGAACCAATCACTAGTGATTTTTTTTTTTAAACAATATCAAAAGTTAAGTGTTTCATTTGTTAGAGAGTCTTGAAGCAGTGTGGAGGGACACAAAAGAAATGTAAGCCCATGTATTCAGCTGTTGAACTTGATTAAATGGAAGTGATACATGAAAGAGAACTGGGCTTATCACGGTAGCTGTGGGAATAGAAAGGAAGTGACAACTCCAGAAAGTATTTGAAAGAAAAAAAAATCAGTAGGATTGGGCAAATTTTACATTAATAGTAAACAGAAGGGGAAGTAGAATACCTTGTGTTTTGAATTTGGATAGCAGAGAATAGTGAGGCATGATCATGGGGATGGTATGTGAAGCATTCTGAAAAGAATTGAAAATATGGAAATGGGAGGTGGCCCTTTTATTACCACATCTATAAAGATGGTGAATTGGATTTTGTTACTGAGTTTATGTATGAATGGATTTAACCAAATTGAGATCTAATTAATCATTATTTTCTTTTACAGCAATTGTTCAACTGTCAAGCTCTAAGAAAACTAAGCATTCCTGATAATGATCTTTCAAATCTGCCAACCACTATTGCTAGTTTAGTTAATCTTAAAGAACTCGACATCAGTAAAAATGGTAAGATTCTCATCTTATCTCTAAATAACTTGAATTCTTAATTAAAAATATGCTTTGTTTTCTCTTAGTAAATGATATAATACTTTTTATTCAATTTTATTGTAACTCAGAGTTAAATTTTGTTGAAAAGTTAAATCTTAAACTATAAACCAAACTGAAAATCTCTCTCCCTTCCACTTAAAGTCCCTGACTCACTCGGGCCTTTTTTCCTCTCTGTATTCAGATATTTGGTTTAATCTTTTGTTAGAACATTTTACTACCTTTACACTATTTATTTTCCTCATCATCAGAGTAAAACTTTTTTCAACGTGTTCAATGAGACCTACCTTTTCACCCTACTTGGAACTGAACTCCCAATTCCCCTTACTCTGCTCTATTTTCCCCAGAGCACTGACCATCTTCTCAGTATTGCAGAATTTACTTATTTATTATGGTTATTGCCTATCTTCTCCAAGCTCAGGATGTAAATTCTGTTACTGAATAGGATGAATTTTCTGTTTTGGTCACGGATATATCTATCTCAAATGTCTTGAGCAGTGGCTGGAAAATAATAAGTGCTCAGTAATATTTGTTATATTTCTGGCCCAAACTTACATGTGTGGTGATGTTGTTAAATGCTGATGCTGATGTTGACATTCTTGTGGATGACTTTTCTTTTTAATGTTTGTGGGAGTCTCCTGTGTCCTCAGATATTCATAAATCTCGATTTCCTTCCAAATGAGTGCATCTTCTCATTTTATTAGAATAAAGATTAATCAAAAAGGATTATGTCTAGGCACTATTAGGATATAAAACATGACCCCTCCTTAAGCAAGTTGCTTAAACTGTGTGTGTGTGTGTGTGTGTGTGTGTGTGCGCACGCGCATGTGCGCGCGCCTGCGCACATGCACGCGCGTGTGTTACTTTTCAGGTAATATGTTTGGTGCCAAAGGAATAGGCATGAAAACAGACCTCGGCCCTCATGAAACTTACATTCTAGTAGATGCATTAGATATTAAACAAGGAATTATGGGTGATTAATTAAACAATTAGAGTGAAAGCCAGTATACTAGTGAAATAAATCCATTTGGTATGGTTAGGGAAAATTACCCTAAGAAATGATACCTAAGCCTAGATAGGACAAACGGAAATTGTTTTTCAATGGGTATAAAATTTCATTTATGCTGGATGAGTAAGTTATAGAGATCCATCTTACAACATAGTGTCTATAGTTAACAATACAATATTGTGTAACTCTAAATTTGTTAAGAGGGCAAATTTTCATGTTAACTGTTCTTATCACAAAAAAAAACAAATAGTAAGGGGACAGAAGGAAATCCTAGGAGGTTTGAGACATGTCTATTATCTTATTTATGATGATAGTATCATTGGTATTTGCATATGTCCAAAGTCATCAAGTTGTATACATTAAATACATGTAGTTCTTTATGTATCAATTATACTTCAATATTATTTTATTATTTAGGGAATAGTTCAAAAAGGCTATGGCTTGAGGAATTCAATGAGGCACAGTAGCATCTGAATAAAGGAGAACATTTCATTTGAAGAAAACAATAGAGTACAAACAGGGACACACACATCTTTCTACACCAGTCTAACTTACCACATAAAAGGTTTTCTGAAAGACAATTCTAAGAGGAACATGTGTTGACTTAGAGATAATGGCAGCTAGATTTAGACCCATTGAAAGATGACATTGTCTACCTTTATTTTAAGAATAGATTTATAGGCCACATATTTGTGTGGATAGATATTTTTGTACTTACACTGCTTACCTATTTAAATACATTCACATATCAAATCTATTTTCAAATTACAATTCTGAATGATACCACGTTGCCAAAAGTAACACATCCCTTGGTCTTCAGACAGGTTTAGTTGAGTATTCTGAGTAAATGAATATCTGTTTTTTTCAAGAGGATTAGAAAAAAAAAAATCATCCCCAAATAATAAACACAAAACTCCTAAGAAACACGTTATTTTATAATAGTCTCCTAGTGGGCCTCTTAAACCAAGAAATTTGTTGCCAGAAAGTGAATTGCAAGTTATGTTTCTTTGATTCAGAAAGAAGTCTGTGAGCATCCTTAGAAGTCACTGTGAATATTATTTAGGGAGTTTTTACTGTGCTTATGATCTCTATATTCTGGAAATATCTATGCAAAAAGATGTGCTAGACATGGTGAAGCAATCTGCAAAGTTAGTATAGTACAAAAGGTTTGATGAACATGATGATATATCAGCCATTGATAGAAGTTACACAAACAGCAAAAGATTTGACACATCAGTCCTTTCACAGAATTATACCTAAGAAAGCTGTCCCTGAATTCTGCGGCAGACACCTAGACAGTCACTTGAAGAACATAATATATCCTTTAGGAATCTGTCAAGGGAAGAAACAGTAGATAGGAAAAAATAAGTGCAGTGTCAGCATCACAGTTGACAAGGTTGGAATAGTCCTGGTGGACAAGTCAAGGTCTGCGAGAATGTCATCGGTATTGGCATTTAGGACTGACAATAGAATGTTTAATTTTGAGGCAGGGACTAACTCAAGTACTAGTCAGTCGAGGCAAAAATTTGCTTGAAATGTGCTTGAATTTGATAAGTGACCTTTTATGATGAAACTAATTCACTTAGAGGCTGGGGTTAAGACTGATCTTGATTGTCCATGTGGCCCCAAATCTTTACTTTTCATATCCATTTCTGCCACCTGACATCTTGATTTACCATTTTCCCTCTGCAATTCAACAATACTCTTTTATATTAAAAGTTTTATTTAAGTGAACTATTATGTACAGAAAAGTTATCTACACAATTTGTGGGAATGGCTTTCATCTACCTCTCTAACTACAACTCCAACCGACTCATATCCCCTTCCATTTCATTCTCGGGTGATACCAAATTGTTGTTCCCAAATTAGTAAAGTAATTACTGATTACTTGTGACAGAGGAAAAATACTGTCTTCTCTTCCCCAAATATTCCTTCCTTCCCATTGCTGTCCTCCTCAGCTAGAGTCTTCGGCACCTTTAAAAGACATTTAAGATGTCATTTATTCTGAGAAATATTTCCTGACCCTTTTTACACAGAGAGAACTAGTTGTAATCTATGAACATGCTATTTACCTTTACTTAGGTCTTATTTTGTGTCTTTCAAGGTTTTGTGATTTCTTTCAAGAGAGACGCACACATTTTGTTAGAGTTATTTCTAAGTAGTTTATTAGTTTTATATTGTGTTCATTTTTAAGTACTTTTTAAAGTTTTAGTTGATGTTATATGGAAACATTACTAACTTTTAAAAAAAATTTTTATTTATTTTTGTGTGTGTGAGAGAGAAAGAGAGCACAGCAGGGGGTGGAGCAGAGGCAGACAGAGAAGCAGACTCCCTATGGAGAATTGAGCCAATGCTGGGTTTGATCCCAGGACCCTAAGATCATGACCTGAGCCAAAGGCAGGTGCTTAGCCAACTGAGTCACCTAGGCACCCAGAAACATTACTAACTTTAGTATCTCGACCTTATTATATTCAATCATGGTGCTAAATACATGACCACTAGATTCTTTTGAATTTTTATGTATAAAATTATATTTTCTGCATATGACAGTTTTTTCTTATCTATCTTTATACCTTCATATCTTTTGTGCTACTTTTTCAAAAGTTATACTTCCCTAGGAAATCAACTATTCCATCATTTAGATATTCAATTGTATTGTCATGCATTGCCCATAGGCTTCTCTCACGTTTTATAAATCTCTACCGTATGTGTGCCTATTCTCCCTTTACTAATCTTTCGAATAAACCTTGTTTGTCTCTGTATTGGTTGGTTCATTTTCCATTTTTATTTTTACTTTTCTGCTTCCTACTGCAGCAATTTTTATTTTGCTCCTTCTACTTTCTTAGGATTTACTCAGTTGCTTTTTGTATTCTAATATATTAGGGGCTTTTTCAGTCATCATATGATTTTTATTGAACTATTACGTACACTACATGGTCTGGATGATACTGATCTCTTTACTTATTGGCTTTCACATTGTGGCCAAGTATATTGTAAATTTTTAAAATACTACCTTTTGTTTATAATAAAAACTAAAACTACATATTCTCTGGTTATTAAATATACACTAAGGATCTACTAATACTACAATATAGAATTACATAAGATACATGTGTACATATACAAAGAGAGAAAGAGAGAGAGAGGAGAGAGACAAGTAAAGAAGCATTCATGCTGCATGTAGATCACCCTCCCTCTCTTAAGTCTTTCTGTTACCAAATTTACATGCAGCAATCCATGGATAAATGTGTCACCTTCCATGCCAATGGATCTTTTATCATTTATTCCTCAGATCTTAGTTCAAAGTAAAATAAAAATCCCATGTATCAGAGATCAATGCATTTTATGATATTGTGATCTCTGAATAATAGCCTATGCCTGTTTGTAGAGCTGATACATAATCATAATAAATTGTTTTATATGATAAAGCAAGACAATGAATGATAAGGTTTAATTAGGCAGTGGCTCAATTTTAAGTCTGATTGTTGATTTGTCATTGCTTCAGAGAGACTGATACTGTAATTTAAGAACTTTAATGAAAATGAATTAACATGAAAGCCCTTCTTAATTCTGCAGCAATTAAGTGATTTTTCTCTCATCATCTAAAACTTATTTCTGTACAAGAACAGATTTGAACAGCATCATAGTGGGCAAAATCACTATTGTTAGTTAAAATGAAAGGCAATCAGAGTTGAAGGCACTATTATGTGTTTTACTAACTTGCCAATTATTCCGCCCTTTCCCCAAATGCATGCAAAACAGTGACAACAAATAATATCTTCAACCTTCAGTGAGGAAAGGGAGTTTCTCTCAAACACACTAGAAAAAAAAGATATGAGTAACCAATTAAATGATAAAATCTTTAAAAATTTGAGCATAAGAGAAACAGAGACTCTAGTATGCCCTATTAAATGGCTCCCTTACAACACTCTTAATGTGTTATTTATCTGAAAATCACTAGCTCTTCCTTACTGTAAGACAACCTTTCCTTTCTATAGAGTCTACTTTTACCCAAGATTATCGTGTTGAAATAAAATGAGAATTGACTCTGTGTATTTCCATTAGAGGATATGATGGCAACAAGTACCGGGTCTGTTCTCTTGCCACCTTCTCAGCTCATGCCAGGACTTTTCACTTGTTTTTTGATGGCTTCATCAAGAAATAAAATCAATAAGCAATGCTTACAGGTATAACTAACACTTACTCGTCTGGGGATGGGGTTTACAATCTGATTATATAGCCAAATATAAATTTAAAAAAAGGAACTCTCTTACACCTTCATTCTTCTGAGGTCTGTTCTGAGCTCTGTAACATGAACAGATAACTTTTCCTTGAGTTGCAACAGAGCCTTTTCTGAGCTGAGTGATTAACCTGTCTTCTGTGTCTCTGTAAATCCTGGAAAATCATAAGAGAACAAAATTGAACTGGTAATGATGCATATGAGCCCTCTCTCTACTACTCTGTACTCCCTCCCAGCATCAGTATAAACTCCTTGAGTTCTTGTTCTCAAGGAGTTTATACTGATGCTGGGAGGGAGTAGTTTTTCTAGATCCTCAATAGCCACTATCAAAATGCAGGCATAGTAAGTGCTCAATAAAGTGCTTGATTGATAATAAAGGAAAAATTCATTGGTCAACTATGAAGCAAGATTATTAGTTTATTTTGCTATTATGAATGTTGTGTTTTTCATGTTTGTTTCTGAAGTAGAGAAAGAAAGGGAGAGGCAATCAGGTATCACTTTTTAATTCACTTTGTCTAAGTCAGATTGATTCCTCTGTGAATCAACTCATTGTTGGTCAAGGTCACAAAGACTTCTCAAAACTTTTGCCAGACATATCCCTAAGGCAGAATCAATTGTATAACTGTCTCAGATTATTGATTACCTTACCTGCCTTTGGTTTTTCTCTTTATAATGCCAGTAAAGTAGGCAAAGTCTTTCAGGAGACCTTTAGATTCTCCTTGAATGCATTCCTACGGAGTTCTTGATTCTCTTCACTAGAGCGATTAGAGGTAAAGGAAACCATTCCAGTCTGTTTATTTTTCTTGCTTTTTCTCTCTCTTTCTTTTAAGGTGTAACTGACCTGTACATTTTCTCCCAACTAACCTAATTGCTGAATGTTTTTGGCTTTCTCATATACAATAGATTGCTCCCTCAGTAGAGTATTGCCCCATTTATCAAATATCTTTGGGGAATGTAGGTTTATACACAAACTAATTTTCCAAAATAAAAATCATAAGTTATCCTTGTATATATCAAAGTATTTTACTTTAATCATTCTGGTTAGAAATTGTTCCAAGAATGTTTCATATTGCATTATATTCTTTAAATTGGTATAATTAATGTGACTTAACCTTTCCAGGTTGACTTGAGTTCATCATGGGCTGTCTAACTGAAATTTTTCATTAAGTGTAGCTGCTTACCTCTACACATGATAAGAATGATAGACATGAAGTGTTCTTTTATTAACTTTGTAGTTTTCCCCATCACCCCTTCTATTATCAGACATCATTATAATTTATTCATACTTACACTTTTCCTATTTTGAGTAGCCCCAATTTTTTCCCTGTAATAAATATCAGTTGAGCAGTATATAAAGAACACAAATATTCTGAACTAGGCTTATAGCACATGGTGCAGATATATTAAGATCAGAAATAAGGAACTTTATTCCTGACCACTACAAGTCAGTTGCAGGAAGTTGATACTATCTGAAACTTGACTGAAGGTAATTAAAGAACAAATGCATTTTACAATGCTCCATGTAAAAATGCTGCATAGTCAATCCTGAGTGTGCACTAAACTCAGAATTCCAGAAAGGTGGAGTTGTTTGTATTTGACCTAGAGAATATGTGTGGAACAAATGCAACATAGAGTGCTTTATTATAAATGCTACATTGCCAATCTTGGGTAGCTAGGACTTGTACCCCCAAAGTAGTTTAAATCCTAGTTTTGATGGAGACAGCTTAACGTAGGTAAGATTTGATAGTATTTGGGATAAGGTTGACTGGTTTCAAATCCTGACTAGCCTCTGAGACTCAGTTTTTCCATTAGTTAAATGGAAGTAATAAACCACTTTAAAAAACTTGTGAAGATGAAATAAAGCAAAATGCTTATAACATTTTCTCAATAAATTCCATTTTTTTCATTCCTAAATCTAATGCAGTTTACTAGATACACAAATAGCCTGCCTGCTTTCTCAAAATTGAAAAAAAATTATAAAAATCAGTGCCACAATGAAAATAAATATTAGATGAATATATCAAAATCTCATAAATACATTTCCTCCTTTATTTTAGACAAGAAATAACATTTTGTTTTTGTCTTTTATCAGCATAGGGCACTTATATCACAGAATGAACCATTTGGACAGATGATATCTGTGAAATTCAGAAAATAAGCTTGTCAACATGCACTATCCACAACTATGATCATTTGTACTGATTCATACAGAAGTTATAAGTAATAAACAAAATTTTAATGCATTTGAGAGAGCACTAACTCATTCAAAATTTGATATTTGTAGGAAGTCTTCTATATTATGTTTGATTAGATAGAGATACTTTTGAATCTTAAGCCTCTGTACTAAAATCAAGTATTTCTTTCCATATTTCTAAAATATTTTAGTTCATTGTCTCAAGTGTTGATGTGAAAATATAATTAGATCCAATTTAATAAACACTTGCTGAGTTTTCATTGTTTTCCTTAGTCTGATCAAGGTACTATCAGGAATATCAAGAAATTGAATGTCAGCTGATGAATCTCATTCTCCGACTCCATCCTCTTTTCAGATCACTTTCTTATACAATTCCAATCATCATTTAACTATTAGAACCACCAATCAATTAATATTCTGACATATCTTTCCAACCTTGCCTTGTTTGCTTGTTTTTTTTCTTTTGCCCTCTTTGCATGGCTTGAATTCTGTGGTAACTCATCACATGATACCCTTGATACACTTTCTCTTTTCATATCCCTCTGTTTGCTCAGAGAAATGACAAACCTGGCTGAATCCAACTCTCCACCTATTGCTAAAAGGATCTGGAAAAACCACTCAATCACATTGATTGATGTCACTTAAATTTATGATCAAAAATCTGAAGTGAAGCCTTAACACATTTCCCCAATGTCACGTTACATTTCCTTAGTCCATTGAGTCTCCTCTTCTGGTGATTATTTCATTTGTTCTCCTCTGCCTTCAAACTCCTACCATGCCTTCTCTCCCATCTTTGTGGCTACTGATTCTACTCTACTAAAAAAATTAAAGCTCTCAGATGATAACTTCCCCAGACACTTACCATCATAGCTACCCATCTACAAGCATCTGCACCCAGTCTCTGACTCCTGCCCGTTAGCACAGATGAAATATTCCTGTTCCTCTCTGAAGCCAGTCTCTCTACTGAACAATCACCCTCTCCTTCTTACCCATAGATACCATTTCAGCAATTCCCCTTGTTTTCTGTTACATCATTAAGATTTTCTTTTCTGCTTGTTGACCCTAATTAGGATACACAAATGCTGTTATTTTTTCCATTCTAAAGAAAGCTTCTTGTCTCCTCTTCCCTGAATGTCCCCCTCCCCCTTGCAGCCAAAGTCTAGGTGGGAATGTCTATATTCTCTATCTACAGTTTCTTTCCCCTCATCTTCTCTTAGACCATTCCAGTCTTCAAGCCCACTACTCCTCCAAAATCATTCCACTCAGGGACACCCTGATCTCCTCATTACTAAATCCACAGTCAGTTTTTGGCCATTATTTCATTTGACCTATCAGCATAATTTCAAACAACTGATCACTTCTTCCTGCTTGACACATTTACTTCATTTGGCTTCTAGGGGTCAATACTCACTATTTTTTGACCCATCTGATTGACCTTTGTTCAGTCTTGTATGCTAATTCTTCCTATCCTCATTTTGGAGTCCTTCGTGCCTCAGTTCTTGGTCCTCTTTTCTTCACTATCTTACATCATTGGTGTTCACATTTTGTCCCATGGTTTAAATACTATCTATATAATAATGACTCCCCAATATTTTGACCTACAGCCCAGACCTATCTCCTAAACTCTAGGTTCATAAACAAATACCTACCTGACATGCCCTCTTAGAAGTCTAACAGACATCTCAAATTATACAAGTCCAAAAGTGAACTCTTTATCTTCTCTTCAATACCTATTTCACATACTGCTTTTTCCATCTAAATTAAGGAGAACCCCTTCATTCAAGTTGCTTGGGCCAAAAAGCTGAGTCATCCTTGATTACCTTTTTTCTTTCATACTCCAGATCTAATCTATCAGGAAGTCCTATTGGTCTTACATTCAAAATACATCCAGCTCTCTTTCACTTAACGCTCATTCCACCGCTCTCACCCGGAGTAAGCCACCATCAACTCTTTTTCATATTTTACTTACAGAAACCCCCAGTTGGCTTTCCTCCTGGAAAGGCTATCCTACTCAGGGACCAGAATGATCCTCTTAAACTATAAATCCGACCAAATTACCCTTATGTCCTTCAGTGTTTCTTTATTTCATTTAGAGTAAGAACCAAATCATTTAGAGTAAGAACCAAAGTCCTTGCAATGGCTTGAGAAGCCCTATATGTGTAGATACCCTCATATTAACCCCCAATATCCACACCCCTGTTAGCTCTCTGACTTAACTTTTTGCTACTTTTCTCTTCTTTGCTGTATTTTAACCATTCTCGACTCCTTACTTATTTCTAGAATACACTAGGCATTCTCAGGCCTCATAGCATCTGCACTATCTATTCCCTGTGCCTGGAATATTCTGACTTTCCACTCTCAGACCTTGTTTAAGTCTTTGCTCAAATGCCATCTTCGTAATCAATAATGAGGCTTACCCTAATCACCCTAGTTAACTTCAAAATTCCCAGGTGTTTCTGATCTTTCTTCATTCCGCTCTTAAATCTTTTCCCATAGCATTCCTTATTGCTAAGATACTATATAATTTTATATATTTACATTAATTTTCTGTTTTATTGAATAAATTCTTTTGCTAGAATAAAAGCTCTGCAAATGAAGAGAATGTATCCATCTTTATCATGCTATGTTCCCAATGTTTAGTACAGTTCCTAACAGAGTAGGTACTCAAATATTTGTTGAATATAAATGGCCCTTTTCTCTCGGGGACATTAAAATTACAGTTAGTGAGTCAAATATCAGAAAACTATATATAATAAAATGGTAAAACAGTGACTCCTCAACTTGTAAAGACGTACTATGTCTCGTTTCTTAGTGATATTTAATTTCAGACATAGTATAATCTAAAATACTAGGTATTAAGAGGAGAGAGTGACATGGACTAAAATAGTTGAATAAATTTTCATGCAGATGATAGAATTTAAATGTGTTTGTATCAATATTTATATTGAGGATTTAGGTGAGGGAGTGAATGAGGACAGGTAAAAATTATAACATTAAATAAATATATTCAGAAAATAAAAGTTAAAAATGGTTTAGGGGCGCCTGGGTGGCTCAGTGGGTTAAAGCCTCTGCCTTCAGCTCAGGTCATGATCCCAGGATCCTGGGATCAAGCCCCATATCAGGCTCTCTGCTCAGCAGGGAGCCTGCTTCCTCCTCTCTCTCTGCCTGCTTCTCTGCCTATCTGCGATCTCTGTCAAATAAATAAATAAAATCTTTTAAAAAAATTAAAAAAAAATAAAAATGGTTTATATGTTATAAAAATGTCACATTCCAACTCGGCTTTCATTTTTGATCATAAGGATCAATGTCGCTATTATTGTTAGGCTCTATGTTTGATAATGACAAAATTGTTTGCTTCGCTTGGGCTCTGTACTTATCTATTGCATGGGAAAAACGTTTGTTTTCATTCTTTAATATCAACTTAAAACCAACTTAAAGTCACCCAAAATTTTAATGACAATTGAGTTTTGTTTTATTTTGACACCAATAATCTTTTTTATAACTAAATAAGGTTGAAATCTTTATTATACTTACAGGTTTAAGATCATTCTGTCAAGAGGTAGTCATCTGCATTAGTAATAGATAAAATAGTCCAAATAAAAACAACCAAATATACTAAAATTTAAATTGAGCTGTGATTTTTCAATTTCTCCCATGGTAAGCAGGAAAGATCCATATTTGATTGATTTGAGAATTCTCCTCTTTCCCTTCTTCTGCACACTCTCTGCAAGAAAAACAGAGATGTGTAATGATCAAATGGAGGAAGCAGGAAAGAGAACAAGAATGAATAATCCACAAAATGGATAAGTTCTTGAGTAATTGAAAGTTGAGCAGAAACTTATTCATTTTAACTTCTTTTAAAAAAGGAAGGGCAAAGAAAACAATCAGATAAAGTAGTCAATTGTATCTTTTTTACTTCAAGTTATTAATATTCTGTTAATGCAACTTTGATTAATTCCATTACACTAAAAGTTTTGTTTCTGTTTTAAGTTCAGAATACAGAAATGTCACTTCTAATTTGAAGGTATTTCTGTGAACATATTCAAAATGGTCTTATGATACGGTTACTGAAGTGAACATATTGGGAAAATATTACCATAGTGTCTTAATTGAGCAGATAAACATTTATTGGTATCATCAACTTTTTCTGAATAGAACTTAGTCTATTTTAAAAACTAAATACACCATTTTGACTATACTTTGCCATGTAATTATTTTAGAACAGTTCTCATTGGTTTTTCAGCCAAGGTTTGAACCTAAATATAATGAGCTTGAACCTTCAAGGAGTCAGGAAAGTGAACTCTTAATACCCTTGGAAGAGAGTTCCTCACAGGCTTGTGTTCTAAAGTTTATGTGTTGTCTCAGCTGAAAACCAGGGAATAGAACTTGAATTGTAATGGTCTACAAATGCTTCACCTCCTCATTTCCTAGAGTTATCACAAGTAAAAAATGGTTGAAATAGGTATATTGTTAAAGTGGAGGGTATGTATTCCTCTATTTCTGGATGAATGCATTTGAAAATTAAAACAAAGTTCATGGTAGAAAATGTGTGTGTGTGTGTGTGTGTGTGTGTGTTATAAACATAAACTTTTTTTTTTTAATTGAAAACACTGTGTTTCAGAGGACCAGACAGACCAGCCACAAAGACTGGTTAATAAAGGTGTGGATTCTATAACCAAATCTATCATAATCTTAATAGGAAGGAACATAATGAAATAAAAAGGAATAAAAGATGTAGTGTTAAAAAATTGAATTAATTTCTACCTATATCCATTCTCATCTATAAACACCCTTTAGGTATTTATATGTTACCTAATCTTTGTTAATGTACGATTTTTCATCCACAAAATAAAAATAATATTGCCTAATATATCTTCCTCATAAGATTAAGAGAATTAAATTATTTTATACTGTGGCATATTAATACATGAATTTTATCTAGTATATATTAGGCACTTTTAAGTGCCAGACATGATACTAATTGCTTTACCTTTCTAACATCTAATACTCAGATCAACCCTGTGAATTAGACAAGAAATGAATACGTAATGCTCAAATATTATATCACATGAGATTATAGGGCTAGTTAAGTAACAACACTGAGATATGATTATGCTTCCAGTCTGTGCATTTAACTCTTTGCTAAACTACCTCTTCATGTTTAGATTGAACTATGAGTTAAAGATATGCTCTAGAACTTTTCCTAAACCTTAGGGCCCATATATTACTACATATGGTAAAGTTCCCCTGAAAATGTTAGAGAGCATTTATCTTACATATACATTAATTAGATATTAGAATAGTCATTCAGCATACTAATTCCTAATTATTTGCTTTGTTCTCTTAGGTGGATAAATTTTATAGATGAAATACTTCAAGCCAGGTCATTTTAATATTTGGTCCCTTTCTTGACTGAGACAATCTGCTTCTATTTACTGCTGCCCTTGAATAGCACTGGGGTTATGGGTACCATTCCCCTGCACAATCAGAAAGCCACATATAACTTTATGCCCTCCCAAAACTTAACTACTAATGGCCTACTGTTGACTAGAAGCCTTATCAAAAACACAGCTGATTAACACATATTTTGTGTATTAAATATATTAATACTGTATTCATACAACCACATAGGTGAGAGGAAAGAAAATACATTTACAGTACTGCATGTATCTATTGAAAAAAATCCATGGATAAGTGGACCTTTGCAGTTCAAATCCATGCTGTTCAAGGGTCAACTGTATTTCTAATAATTATAGGTAACATTTATGAAGAACTTTGTGCCAATTACTTAATCTGCTTTATCTCTCTGTTCTCATCACAACTCTCTTTGAAACCATTTGTATAATCACCAATTTTCAAAGTAGGAAACTAAGACATTGAACATTTAGATGACTTGCATTAGATTACCGAGCCAGTAAGTGTGAAGTTGAGATTCCACCTTAATTCAATAGAATCTTCTTTGAAAAACTTTAAGTTGGAACTGCAAACAACCTAATAAAAGTTTTTAAACAAGTAATTTAGTAGTATTTTCACCACAACAGGGAATTCCATTTTCAGTAGAAGGTAAAGAATTACAGTGTTTTTCTTAAAATCATTTTTAAATTTGCTTCTATTTCCATGTCTTGTTTTACACATAATTTAAGGAAAACTCATCCCAAGGCAAGCATCTGTAGAGATAAGGCACCAGGTTCTCCAGTATGCAATGAGCACAAATTGGTGACCAAAGAGCAAAAGCTAAAGGGTAAATGAAATCTTATTCCTCTCTTAGTTGCTGATATCCAAAGTAAATATAAATACTAAAGGAAAATGTTGAGGACATCTCAAGGATTGAATTATTGACTTCTTTGCCGTTTTGCCAAAGTCTAGTTAATGAAGGCATCTCTAGGTATTATGGTCTTTCTAAAAAAGAAAATTGGTGTTTCCCATTCAATTTGCACATAAATGCAACTTTTACACGTCCTTCAGTTCTTATTAAGAAGCTGAAATACTCGGGGCGCCTGAGTGGCTCAGTGGGTTAAGCCACTGCCTTCAGCTCAGGTCATGATCTCAGAGTCCTGGGATCGAGTCCCACATCGGGAATCTCTGCTCAGCAGGGAGCCTGCTTCCCTCTCTCTCTCTCTCTCTCTCACTGCCTACTTGTGATCTCTCTCTCGCTGTCAAATAAATAAATAAAATCTTTAAAAAAAAAAAAAGAAGAAGCTGAAATACTTCAGCAATAACTTTAGGACAGCATAGTTTCTGATGAAATTCATGTAGGGAGAAAAAGCCTGAGAAACATCCCCACGTAATCTTTTATATCTTTCATTTGCAGTGGGTAAGTGACCCACCTCGGTTTGACTATCCTCCTGCTGCTTTACTGCACTTCAAGGTTTTGTGGACATGCTTGTCTATGTCAGTTGGAGGGTTTTCTTTCTTGTGTATCTATCATTAAAACGTTCCACAAAAACCTACCGCAAAATGTTCCTTATCTTTTTGTCAGATATGAAACAGTGAATAGGACTAGTACTTTATGGAAATTTTTTACACCCTTAATAATCATTTCAAAAATTTAGAGCAGGTAGTACTGCAGGCATATAAGAATAGCTTCCTATTTCTGCCTTCTTTTCTTTTATAGGGCCTACTGTATTTGATTCACTTGTATCAATTGGAATATCCTCCACATCTTTTATTTCTCTGACGCTCACACTTATGGGCTAGGTTTGTGGCTTGCTGATTTTCAGTTTTGTAGAAAGACCTATGTTTTTCTATCACATAGCCTATAGCACATCTTTGACAGCAGATGAGCAGTTCTCCAAGGGCGCTGAGCCAGGCTGGTTATCTCAGACACTCCAGAGAGGACGCAAGGAAGAGTTGCTCACCTCTTCACTCTTTCAGGCAGATGCAGAACTACACTCTGTGCAGCCAACAAGGAAGACTTGCATAAAGTTTGTTAGAGACCCGCAGTAATTTGGGAATCTATTGGTTTTGTGATATATCCTTAGATATTTTTCACACATATGTGTTAAATCTTCCCATCTTATAAAATGAGAGAAAAATTTTATCTTCTGTTTTCTTTATATCTGATATCTTTCCCCTAGTAGCAGCACTTACTGACCAAATACTTATTTTTATTGCTTTAAATTTGTATAGAGCCAAGATCCATCTCATGCCAAATATACAGTTGTCTTCAATTTTATATCCAATTTCCTATTACTGTGATAAAATATTATTTAAATTTAAATTTTATTTTAAAGTGTATATTTAAAGTGTATATATTACATAACACTAATATATTATTACATTATTATGCTTACTTAAATGATTATCCTAATAGTGTATTGATATTATATCTATACTGTGTATTAATTCATAGTTTTAATTAATTGTTCTTAATATTAGAACTATAGTTTAAAGAATTTTTGCTGGGACATTTTCATGTGCTTTTTTTTCTTTATATTTTAGGTGTACAAGAATTTCCGGAAAACATTAAGTGTTGTAAGTGTTTAACAATTATTGAAGCCAGTGTCAATCCCATTTCTAAGTGAGTATGAGTGTTTATATTTTACTTTTATTTATGTTTCCAGTGGATAATAATGTACACAGATAAAGGAACTTCACATAATAAATGAATTTTAAATGGTTCATTTAGAATTCAACTTAATAGAATGATGAAGAAAATAATCAAAATAGTTTAACAAAAGATGATTAAAAGCACTGCTGAATAATGATGAAGGCCTAATTGGCACAGGATTGCATTACTTTGAAGTAAACTATGTCATCATCCTTTGGCTCTCGGGCAACATTCCATGAAAGAGCACTGAAATGAAAGAAACTGTTATTAGTTATGATCACGGTGGAAAATTAACATCAAGGATCTAATGAAAGTTCAAGAGAGTACAGGAGTTTGAGATATTGATAAGTGCATGAAAATATCTGATCATGTAATTCTAACTGAAAAATGAATTATGACCAGCAAAAGAGACTATTTGTGTTCAGGAAAGAGCAAAAAGACAGTTCTATGAGGATAACAGAATGGTGACTTGGATGGTAAAGATACTATGGTCAGAAATGGGGCATTTTTGGCTTATGATCTATTAGTAGAGAAATGGCATGGGAAGATGAGACCCAACATGTATCAATCAATGTTGTTAAATTATGGTTATGTCATAGGCATAGTGTGCGCTGTACAATCAAATAGGTCAAGCAAAAACAGAGTGAATGGATTGGAGAAGTCATGAATTTGAAAGTTAAAGTCACTTAATAATAATAGTGGACATAAAACCTGGAAGGACAGTAGCAGCAATATCTGGGAGAGGCTGAAACAAATCAGTGGTATTGGGATGCAGATAATGAGTCTCAGTAAGACTGACATTATAATTATACAAAAACTGACAGTAGGATTTGAGAAAAAACTTAGATCATCAGTTTATATTAAATTGGGGAGACTGGGAGAAACTGAAGCCCACTGGAAAGGCATTTAATGAGTAGTGTCTTTTAGAAGAACAAAGGAAATTTATCAAAGGGAGTTTGATGGGAAATTTTTTCATCAATATAGTTGAGAAGAGGGAGTAATGAGGATGGTTTCTTTAAGGGTCATGAGAAGAGACTGTAGATGAGACTAGGAACAGATTATAAAAGGAGATAAAAGTTTAGATGGAGATCTTTACAGTGAATTGTTTGTAAAATAACTTACGGCCTTTGGTAGAAAGTGTGGAACATCAAGAAATAAAATGTGTTTGAAAGGGAACAAATTTTCTACCTCAAAAGTAGATTGAAGAGGGGCGCCTGGGTGGCTCAGTGGGTTAAGCCGCTGCCTTCGGCTCAGGTCATGATCTCAGGGTCCTGGGATGGAGCCCCGCATCGGGCTCTCTGCTCGGCAGGGAGCCTGCTTCCCTCTCTCTCTCTCTCTCTGCCTGCCTCTCTGCCTACTTGTGATCTCTCTCTGTCAAATAAATAAATAAAATATTTAAAAAAAAAAGTAGATTGAAGAGAAAAAAAAATTGTGAAAAGAATTTTCCAAAACCCTTAATCTAGAATGCAGTTCTCTCAACAAATAGACATCGCTAGCTTTTCACCCACAGCTATATGCTTGACTTAAGTCATAAGCCAGGACAGATGATGAATTGTTTTTCAAAACTATAGTTTTATTGGCTGTATCTCTGAATTCCTTCCATACATTTGGCTTTTTAAAAGATGAATATGACTTGTTTCATTAAAAAATGTCTGACACTAAAAGCATTAAATAGTTTGGGAATTCATAAAAAATTATACAAAAGTCAATTTAAGTTGTATACTAATTTTAAAGGTTTTTTTAAGATATAATTCATATATAGTAAAATTTACCTTTTACCTATATGGCTCAGTGAATTTTGACAAATGTATACAGTTGTGCACCACAACTATAATAAGATAGTTCCCTCAGCTCAATCATCCATTTCTCTGATTTCTATGATTTTGCCTTTTCCAAATGTCATATAAATAATATCATACTGTTGTGTCTGACCTCTTTTACTTAACACAGTGATTTTGAGATTTATCCACATTGGTTCAAGAATTGATACTATATTCCTTTTTATTGCTAGGTAATATTCCATTGTATGGAAATACCATAAGTTATTTATCTATTCATCAATTGATAGACATTTAAGATGTTTGTGTCAGCAAATGTTTTCTATTGGGTAAACCCCTAGGAGTGGTACACTGGGTAGTACGGTGTGTATATGTCTAACCTTATAAGAAATTTCCAAACCCTATTCAAAAACAGCTGTTCCATTGTCTTTCCCATCAGCAATTTATTAGCGTTTCTGTTGTTCCTCATCTTTGTCAGAATTGGGTGCTATCAGGGGAACTAGGTGGTTCCAGTTGGTTCAGGGTCTGCCTTCGAATCAGGTTGTGATCCCAGGGTCCTGAGACTGAGCCCCAAGTCTGGCTCCCTGTTGATTGGGAAGTTTACTTCTCCTACTCCTTCTGTTGCTCCCCTTGCTTGCGCTCTCTGTCAAATGAATAAATAAAATCTTAAAAAAGAAAAAAAGAATTTGGTGCTATCAGGTTTTTGTTGTTGTTGTTGTTGTTTTCTATTTTTACCCACACTAGCAAATGTTGTACCTCATTATGGCATTTCACTGTGGTTTTAATTTACATCTTTAATATCCAGGTAACATGTTTTCATTTTCATGTATTTATTTATAATTTTTATTGCTTCTTCAGTAAAAATTCAAATCTTGTTTTCATTTTTTTTAATGTATTTATTTATTTTAGAGAGTGTGTACACCCAGAAGGAAGGGCAAAAGGAGAGGGAGAGTTTCAAGCAAACTCCATGCTCAACAAGGAGCCTGACACAGGGCTCATCTCATGACTCCAAGGTCATGACCTGAAAGGGAACTAAGACTCAGATGCCTAACCAGCTGCACCACCCAGGTGCCTCACATCTCTTGTTCATTTTTATTATTTTATCTTATTATTATTGAATTATAAGGATTCTAGGGGTGCCTGGGTGGCTCAGTTGGTTAAGCCTCTGCCTTCAGCTCAGATCATGATCCCGGGGTCCTGGGATTGAGCGAATCGAGCCTGAGCTGGGCTCCCTGATCAGTGGGGGAATCTGCTTCTCCCTTCCTCTCTGTCCCTCCTCCCTGTTTGTGTTCTGTCTCTCACCAATAAATAAATAATCTTAAAAACAATTCTTTATATATTCTGGCTAAATGTCCTTTATTTGTATGCGAATAATTACTCCTATTCTATGACTTATCTTCTCATTTTTAAAACAGTGACTTTCAAAAGGAAGATTTTAATTTTGATGAAGCGCTATTCATAAATTATTATATTGGTTTATGCTTCTTCTTCCTGTATAAGTGATCTTTGCTAAATTCATAGTCTTAAAGATTTTTCTCTGTGCTTTCCTCTGGAACTGAGGCTTTACGCTTAGGTCTATGATCTATTTAAAGCTAATTTTTAGAGGTGCCTACGTGGCTCAGTCTGTTGAGCATCAGGTTCTTGATTTCAGCTCAGGTAATGATCTCAGGGTGGTGGGATCAAGCCCTGCATCAGGCTCAGTCCTCAGCCCAGAGTCAGCTGGTTCTTCTCTTCTCCACCTGTCCCTGGGCTTGTTTGCTAGCTTGTTTATTTGCATATGGCTATCCATTTATTCCATTACCATTTGTTGAAAAAATTATCCTTTCTTCATAAAATTACCTGAGTACTGTTTTTTGTAAATCAATTGATCACACGTGTTTGGATCCATTTCTGAATTGCCCATTTTGTACATTAATCTATATGCCTGTTCTTATATCAGTTCCATACTGTCTACTATTACTATATTACTATAGCTTTATGATAATTCATACAATCAAGAAGTGTGAGTCCTTGCACTTTATTATTCTTTATCAAAATTACCTGGGCTATCTCTACCTTTTGCTTTTTCATATAAATTTTATAATCAGCTTGCTAATATCTACAAAAATAACAAATCCTTCTGGATTTTAATAGAAATTATATCGATCTATAAATCAATTTGAGCAGAATTAACATCTCAAAAATATTGAATAGTCCTATTCCTGAGAATAGTATATCTCTATAGTTACTTGGATATTTTAGAATTTCTTTTATCAGGGTGTCTGTGTGGCTATGTAGTTTAAGCATCTGCCTTCAGCTTGGGTCGTGATCCTGTGGTCCTGGGTTTGAGCCTCAGGTCAGGCTCTCTGTTCCAGCTCTCTGCTCGGTGGGGAACCGGCTTCACCCTCTTCCTCTGCCTGCTGCTCTGTCTACTTATGCTCTCTCTCTGTCAACTAAATAGGCAGAAATCTTTAAAAAATAATAATAATAAAAATTTAAAAATAAAATTTCTTTTATCAATGCCTTGTAGATTTCAACATATGAATCTTTTATATGATTCAAATTATTCCAAATATTTCATGTTTTTTGTATAATTGCAAAAGATTGTTCCATTATTCAGTTGTTTATTGTTAATATATAGAAATATAACCAGTTTTTCTTTATGGACCCTATATTCTGCAATCTCACTAAATTCACTTATTTTAGTAGATTTTTTTTTAGACTTGGGGTGATTTCCTATGTAAACTATCATGTCACCTGTGAATGTTGACAGGTTTGGGGTGTTTTTTTTTTTCATCATTTCAATCTGTGTCTTTTATTTATTTCCTATTCTTTCTTTATTGTCTTGGATAGGACCTCCTGTACAATGCTGAATAGAAGAGGTTAAAAGAGACATTGCCTTTTTCCCAACTTAGGGAGAAAGCACTGAGACTTTCACCATTACATATGATTGTTACTTGTTGTTTTTTCAGTCATGCCTTTTATCAGGTTGGGGAAATTTTCAATAATCCATTCCTCAAGTTTAGGTTTCTACTTTCAATCTTTACAAGGAAATCTAAGCTTTCTCTGTGAAGTCCTTCAACAACTGTTGAGTCTCTTGACCACCAGCTGGTTTCCACACCAGTCCACATTTTTAGGAACTTCTTATGGCAGAATCCCAGGTCTAGATACCATCATCTGTGGTAGTTTTCTAATGCTATGTAAGAAATTACCTTTAGTTTAGTGGCTCAGCAGCACATTATTATCCCTCAGTTTCCATGGGTTAGGAATCTGGGCATGTTGTAATATGATTCCCTGCCTCATAGTTTCACCAAACTGCAATCAAGGTATCAGTCAAGCTGTATTCTCATCTGGAAGCTCAATGGAAAAAGAATGTACTTTCAACTTCACTCAGGTTATTGGCAGAATTCATTTAGTTGCTATTATACAGTTGAGAGCCCAGCTTTTTGGTGGCTCTCAGCTCAATGCCACACTTGGATCCTAGAGGTTGGTACAGTTCCCCGCCATGTTGACTTCTCCATAAGCAGTTCACAATGTGGCAGCTTGCTTCTTTAATGTCAGCAGCTGAGTAGAGTTAATATTCTAGTAAGACAGTATTGTGTAATATAGTTATGAGAGTGACATCTTATACTTTCCATACTCCATTGATTAGAAGCAAATCACAAGTCTTATCACACTTAAAGGAAAATCATACAAGGTCATGAACGTCAGGAAGTAAGGGTCATGGAGGCCACCTTGGAATCTATCCACCATGTCTTTGATATCCGGTTTGCTGAGACTTTTATTATCAATTTGATATATTGAATTTTGTCGAAGTTCTTTTTTTCCCCAAACATCTATTGACATGATGATATGCTATTTGTTTTATTTTTTCTTTTTCAGTGCAATGATATGGTGAATTACACTGAACTTTTTTTAATGTTAATCCAAATTTGCATTCCAGGAATAAACACTACTTGATCAAGAAGTATTACTTTTTAAAATAAATTAATGGCTATTAATTTTTAATAAATTAATTAATGATATGCTAATATTTTATAAAGGATTTTGCTGTCTATATTCATGAAGCATATTAGTCTGAAATTTCTTTTCTTGTAATTTCTTTGCCTGGTTTTGGTAACAAAATAAAACTAGTCTTATAAAAATAGTTGGGAGACATTCTCTTCTATTTTCTATAAGAGTTTGTATAGAATTGGAATTATTTCCTCCTTAAGTATGGGTAGAATTTGCCAGTGCAGCCCTCAAGCCTGGACTTCTCTTGAAGGGAAAGTTTTTAGTTCAATTTCCATAATAACAGTGGGGTTATTCAAATTAACTTTTTTCTTGAGTGATCGTTTATATTTGTGATTTTCAAGAATTTGTACACTTACATAAGTTTTCAAATATTTCGGCATCAAATTTTTTTATAGTGTTCTTTTATCAACCCTTTAACATCTATGGGTTCTCTAATGGTGCTCTCTCTTTCATTCCTAGCATCCACAATTTGTGTCTTCTTTCTTTTTTTTTGCTTGATCAGTCTGACTAGCGATTTGTCAATTTAATTGCTCTTTTCAAAAAACCATATTTGTGTTTCATTGGTTTTTCTTTTGCTTTTCTCTTCATTTTCTTTGACTTAAGAAGTCTACAAAGTAGTAAGTCATGAAGACCCTGGAATATAATAGATAAAGTGCTGAGTATTATCATCTTAGCTTTAGTTTTAGATGTGAACTTTATAGTATAGTCTGAATGCCTTAACTAAGTCATTAGTGAAAATTATCATAATAAAATTGAAAGCAACTACTTAATGAGAAAAGCATGAACCAGCATTTACTGAGAGACTATTGTGTCTCGGACTTTAAGATGCATTATCTCATTTTCATTTTTACGACAACCTCATAAAGAAGGTAAACATTATCTACATATTCTTTTACAGATAGAAACACATGAAGATAGCATTTAAATTCCTGAGATCCTGTCACCAATTCTGAAAAAAAACATTTGATTTTGGTTTAAATTAAAAGATACATTTTGAAAATATGACACATTTTAATGCATAATAATAATGACATTACTAACAAATTATGGCACATCCACTGGATGGACACAAAGATTATATAGAGGGTAACCATATGTCTCCGTTTGCTCAAGTCATCCCAGTTTATACCTCTTGATATGACATGATTAATAATAACTCATTTTTAATTCTCAAAAATGTCCTAGTTTGAATGATAGATGATGTAGTCACTCTGATTATACAGCAAAATTGAAAGATAATTACAAAGTAAAGGGAGAAAACATGATACAATTTTGCAGTGATGTTAAAACATTTAATTGGAAACCAGATTTAAAATACATGAAATGGTAATGAGAGTTGTGTTAAGAAAGTAGAATTATGAGCAATATTGTTCTTTTCTCTTTTTATTCCAAATATTCTATAATATTATTAATTTTATAATTTATACATTTAAAAGTATGTAAAGTTTATAATTATTATGGGAGAAATAATCATTTAATCACTAAAGAAACTCTGGAAGTGAATAATAGTATCATCTTTTTACAAATGAAATTGAGTCTTGCAAAGATTATAAAGGTCACAGAGATAACTATTGAAGGAACTATAATTCAAACCCAGGTCTTCTAACATCAATGCCCGTGTGCTCAACCACTAAAATATATGGGTGTCTGTTGTATTATACTTTGTGTAGTATGAATATACCACTTGAATTTAAGTGATTAATAAAATGAATGTGTTTCTTTTTTTTTATTAAATTTATTTATTTTTTCAGCATAACAGTATTCATTGGTTTTGCACAACACCCAGTGCTCCATGCAATACGTGCCCTCCCTATTACCCACCTGTTCCCCCAACCTCCCACCCCTGACCCTTCAAAACCCTCAGGTTGTTTTCCAGAGTCCATAGTCTCTTATGGTTCGCCTCCCCTTCCAATTTTTTTTTTAATAAACATATAATGTATTTTTATCCCCAGGGGTACAGGTCTGTGAATCGCCAGGTTTACACACTTCACAGCACTCACGATAGCACATACCCTCCCCAATGTCCATAACCCCTTCCCCTTTCCCAACCCCACCTCCCCCCAGCAACCCCCAGTTTGTAAGATGGGATTGGGAGGGAGACAAACCATGAATGTGTTTCTTTAGTGGTGAGAGAATTATTTGCCAATATACATAAAGAACTTCTTTGAATTCTTTATTAGATCAGTCAAATGTGGAAAACAATCAGTTACGTTTCCTTTTTTTTTAAGATTTTATGTATTTATTTGACAGAGAGAACAAGAGAGCACAAGAGGGGAAACAGTAAAGGGCGAGGGAGAAATAGGGTCCCCAGTGAGCAGGGAGTGTGGTGATGTAGGGCTCATTCCCAGGACCCTAGGATCATGACCGACTGGCGCCCAAGGCAGATGCCCAACCATCTGAGCCACCCAGGAACCTTACCAATTACTTTTGGATAGTAAAATCATTTCCTTATTGAGAACCCCCTAACAGAGTAAAATGTTGGATTTCAATGGAGAACTTGGAGGAGAATAACCAGTGATTGTCATCTTCATCAAGTTTATCTGGCTTGCTAGATAGTTAGATAGCTACTAGATAGTTGGATAGTTAGATAGCTTACTAGTATCTTCCTCACCACTCCTTGTAAATTCCTCTGGAAATGGTTATATTGATAAGTGGGGCCATTTTCTCTATTAGAAGCTACAAAATTGTACCATAAAGTTAAAAATAAATGAAATAATTTTCTTTAGTATACTTACAGAATTTATTTTTCAAATAATATGTTTTAAAATATAGTGCTAGCTCATTGAGGACATTCTTAGAACTCATTGTCTTCAAACAATTTATAATTTAGGGGCACCTGGGTGGCTCAGTGGGTTAAGCCTCTGCCTTCAGCTCAGATTATGGTCTCAGGGTCCTGGGATCGAGCCCCGCATCGGGCTCTCTGCTCAGCAGGAAACCTGCTTCCTCCTCTCTCTCTGCTTGCCTCTCTGCCTGCTTGTGATCTCTGTCTGTCAAATAAATAAATAAAATCTTTAAAAAAAAAACAATTTATAATTTATCCCTGGAATAGAAAATACCTAACACTTGTATAAAGCAATTGGTTTCAGTGTTTGGTATAAGCAGTTTGGTATAAAATAATTGGTAAAATTTTGCCAATCTGTGAGTAGAATTCTGTAGAGAAAGTGAGAAAGAAGATACTAATTTTGAATGTAAGTACAGAGTAACTATTCAATAAATTCTTGTTGAAGTGAATTGAAATAAAAATATACATAGTATTAAATAAAACATACTGTATAAATAAACACTTTAATTCTACATCTTTTTTTTTTAAATAAGAACGGTTTGTTATAAAATGTAACACATCTTTGTTTATTACCAGACTGAAAAAACTATCTTACTTTGTATTCTGGTTTTTCATATACCTTATTTTTTTTAAAAGATTTTACTTATTTATTTGACAGAGAGATCACAAGTAGATAGAGAGGCAGGCAGAGAGAGAGAGAGAGGGAAGCAGGCTCCCTGCTGAGCAGAGAGCCCGATGCGGGACTCGATCCCAGGACCCTGAGATCATGACCTGAGCCGAAGGCAGCGGCTTAACCCACTGAGCCACCCAGGTGCCCCATATACCTTATTTTTAACAGTCCAATTTTACAATTGGAACCTGTACAGTGTGGCCAATTCTTAAATCCTTAAAGTGTTCTATCCAAGAAACTAGATTTCCTTGTAGCATAAGAAAAAGCCTTTGCCTGAGAAGCAGCAATAAACAAATATATTTTTGATCAAAGAAGTAGTATAATATAATACCATTTATTGTACATACATATGCAGAATAGTAGACTAAGGGAAGCTGGACTAGTTTAAACTGTCCTTAAAACTAAGAAATTGGTATTTTAAAGCTTTTTTTTATGTATTAATAGCTACCATGTTAAAGTAAATTATTAGATCAAAAGTTTTAGCATTCTTGTCATTTTACATGTATTAATCTTCTTTTTTAAAAATTCATAAATGATACCTTCTTTCCAATGAGTATAAGAACCATAAGGATATTAGAGTAAGATAGTAATTAAATGTATATTGAAATCTGTTGAGGTTCATTATCTCCATTATCTGGACCATTATCATAAAAACTGCTATACTCTCAAGATATGAACTAATATATTTCAACAAAAGATAACTTAAAGAAAAACAACAATCTCTCATAGATTTTTTTAATCATGAAGGATGAAATTCAAACCTTGGAGTTAAGCTTTTAGTACCCTCTAAACCCTGTCCTTTAAACCCTGTCCCCTATTGATATTCTCAAATCTTAATGCCCAACACTGTTGTACAGAAAGTATTTTTCTCTAGAACTCATCTTCTCTTACTCTCTTAAGGTGAATTCTCACCTCTACATTATTCCTCTGCCTTCTTTCTCTTTTTCTATTTTCATGAATCCTACCTCTGTTTAAAGGAAATTTGTGGAAACAACTTCTATGAAGCCATATAAAACAATCTAACTTCAAAATACAAACTGGAACAAGATATTTGCAACAAAAATAATCAATAGAAGAGTACCCTAACAGTGTGTAAAGAATTCGTACAAAGTAAGGTAAAAATATTAATTGCGTTTAGTTTGGATTCCTCAGAAGGGGGTGTTTAGAAAAGAATCTGAACACTAGGTTTAGGATATGGTCTCAAGAAATCCTTGTCGAGGGTGTGTTATCCGACTATTTACTAGTATGGACAATTGGACCTTAATCTCTCTGGGGAACTCTGGGAAACAGTATAAAACATGTATCAAATTGGTGGCACACATAACGGATGAAGGAGCTGAAATATTTATAGTCTTGCTAGTCCTTAGTTGAGGGCTGTTCCTGAGGGACATTAATGTCTTATCATGAGGGATATAATTTAAGTAATCTTTATATACCAGGACATATGTTACAAAATATTTACAGAAACAATGTTTATAATAAAATGAAAACAACTGTAATGTTCATTAAAAGGAGAATAATAAATTGTGGTATAGTCATACAGTGGAAAACTATGATGATCAGTCATTGACATCAAAATGGGTGAATTTCACAATTCAATACTAACTTTTAAAAGTTTCAGGAAAATATTCATTGTGTGACTTGATTTATATAATATTTAAAAACATGCAAAAACCACACTTTCCTTTAAGGATTGAAGTAGGTGGAGTATAGTAAAACTAAAAAGCAGAATAATTAACATCATTCAGGAATTTGAGGAACAAATAGGATGAGGTAGTCAGGGAAGGGCATTCAGAGGTTCTTTCAAGGTACTGCTTGTGAGATACACATGTACTCTTTTAGATATATAACTTTTCATAACAAAAGACTGGGCATAGGAGGAGAAACTCACAGTATCCCGGAAGGAGGAGAAGGGGAAATAGGAAAAAGGTGTACCAGAAGTGGGTATACCAGAAGCAAAGACAGAGGGAACAATCCGTGACAACTGTTGCTAGGCAGTGCTAGATACAAAATGAAATGGAGTTAATGGAATTGGGACTTAAGAGGTCATTGGAGGCTTTGGTGAGTGCAGTTTCAGTAATAGAGTTCGGATAGATGCCAGAAAACAATGGTTTGAGGAGTAATAAAGAGCAGTGAGTATAGGCAAGTCTTTAAATAATTTTGTCAGTAAACTCAAGGAGGGAGGTAAGCTGTAATTTGAGATGAAGACACATTTGAACATTATTTAGGGGTATTTTGTAAAAGAATATAGTCTTGCCTAGACCACTGATAAAGGCATTTTAAAATGTTTAAATAGAAATTTAATTATAGGAAAATTTAAATATTCTATTAAGAAGTCTACAGGAAAATTGAGTTAAATCTTTTTGGTGAAAAATATTTAAATATTTCAAATAATTATTTCATCCAGCCGGTAAATATTCACAAAGGATATTTCTTTCAACTCTTTTAATGACTCAAAGCATTTAGGGTTCTGTATAGTCAGAGTTTCAATGTTCTCGGTCATTTTTGTGGAAAATTAATTGAACAAATTTGAATTGCAGTGTACATGCATTATCAGTTAGGGGGACAGAATACTTATCCTTTTCTCTTGGGCAGTTTTAGTCATCATTGCAAAAAGTATAGACACATGTTAATGATTTCATGAAAGAGTAAGTAGATATCCTTGCCTGACTATAAATATGAATATTCTGTTGAGAAAGAATATTAAATTTAAAATTACAAAACATGGCATACAACTTGAAATTTCTATAAAAAATATCTCACTGGTGTGCATAAGGTTAGGGCAACAGTAGGAGATGATGTGGCTGTGACATAAATCTCCCCATAGGAGAACAGTGTGGAGGTGGGTGAATGCCATTTATTTCAATAACAGGCAAAATTTTCAAGCTGTAACAACATGCTCAATAAATTCTTCCATTACTGTGATACCAAAGGAGAATTGAAAAATGTATTACACTTCTATTTTCTCTCCTTAGAAATATATATTTTTGTTCTGTTTCTATGGCAACATCGATGCAGTGACTAAACCTTTAACTCCTTTCTAGACTCCCCGATGGCTTCACGCAGCTTCTAAATCTGACCCAGCTCTACCTGAATGACGCCTTTCTTGAATTTCTTCCAGCTAATTTTGGAAGGTAAGAATATAAAATGTAAATGATGGAATTTTATTTCACTTTAGATGTGTAGTTACTAGCGCTAGTAGTTGAGGCTTCAAAGGTAACAATTATGATTAAAGACTCATTATTATTCATTAAGTGAGACAATGTTACTTAATGAAACATTTTTCAAAATGAAGTAAAATTTGGTTTTTACGTGTCACTAATAATCAAATAAATTCCTGGTGAATTGAAGAATTAAATATACAAAAAATAACATCAGAGATAATCTGGAAAAAATGCACATGAATATTTATGTCTCTTGGGTTGGGAAATACCTCTATAGTTTAGAAACAAAGGAAATTACAATAAGTGGGTAGATAGACTTGACTACATAAAATACACTTAAAATAAAATAATATCAGAAAATATTTTTAAATTAAGGTAAAACAATAAACTGGGAAAACATTTCCACTATATATGGAAAGCAAATTATATCCTTAAGATATAAAGAACTCTTACAAATGAGTAAGACAAAGTTCTCATTAGAAAAGAAATGAGTAAATGACATCCACAAGGAATTCATGATTAAATGTACAAACTGGTAGTGAATACATGAAGTGTTTATCCTCATAAACAATAAAAATAATATGAATTAAAATGATAAAGAGCTTTATGTTCTATCATATTACAAAAATTCTTTATACAATACAAGGGAAAAAGGTAGTCTCACACAGCTGATGGAATTTCAGAATGTTACGACTTTCATGCATAACAGTGTGTTTTAAAAGATTTGAAAATATTTACAGCTACTGCCTTTGTAATTTATTTCTAGAAATGTATGATATCCTTATCAGATACTACAGTAAGATTTATGAACAAGGATATTTGTCATTATTTACAATATGGAAAAAAGTGGAAACACAAATCTGTCCAGGAGATTAGTTGAGTATATTATGGGACCTTCATGATAATGTCAATTTATAATCTGGTTTAGGGAAATATTTTTTTAATTTGATAAGTTATGTTTTAGAGCATATTATAATAAAAT
Organism: Meles meles; assembly: GCF_922984935.1. NCBI lineage: Eukaryota > Metazoa > Chordata > Mammalia > Carnivora > Mustelidae > Meles > Meles meles. Next base: position 158,951,196 of record NC_060066.1, on the reverse strand, counting down.
ATATAAATTATATTTCACCAATTTGAATATAATATATGAGTGAGATAAAAGACTGGTTCCTTGCTATTTTCATCTTCATATTTTTCAATATTTTCCAGATAGTTTACAATGAACTATTTTTCATATATAAAAGATATATCTTAAAAATTAAGACATTTTACATTTATCATCAACCGTATTTTTCTAGGTGATCACTTCTGAAATTGTTCAAATAATAAATTGGGTATAACTCAACACCTATCTGTTGGTGTTAAGAAGAGCTCAGTGGAATAATTAAGTCTCTTAACATGTAGCAGCCTCATTTTATATGCAGAGAGTGTATCAACATTTCCCAAGTTCCATTACTTTTGCAAATCATGATATCATACCACATATGAACACCATATAGACGGTTTTTAAATTCACAGATCTTCAAAAGAGCATTTGCCAAGTTTCTAAATGAATTGACACTTCAACATTTATTCATATAAACTGTCATTTTTTTTCTGGTACTGACTGTAACAATACACAATCTTTTGAATTATCAAATCAGAGAATATTTATCACCCTAGACCATACTTCTTTGTCTTAAATTTTTCTCAGTTCTCTTTTAGTGGTCCTAATGTCAAGGAAGATATTTGGCCAAACAGAAAACATAGTACCAAAATCATTTGGAATTAGAATTTAATTTTGTGTAAATTGTCTGCCAAGATATGCTCTACTTTAGTCTACTAAAATCTACTTTAAGACTTAAGTCTACTTTAGTCTACTATACTCTATTATAGTCTAAAAAGATTTTTAACCTTCAGCTGGAGAATTTTAAAATTTCCTTCCAAAATGTGAGATTTGGTGCCCCTAAAAGCCAAAGTAGGTCACGAAATAACTTCATACTAGTACAGATATTGAGAAGATTTGAGACATACTGATGTTTAAGAAACCTATTTTACTAGCAATATATCCATGCACTGAATAACTGAATCATTTTAATTCATATAGAAATTAAAGGTTTTTAAATTAAAATTAAATTAGAAACTTGGTCACAGTCAAAACACAAAGAAAAGAGGAAAAGACCTAGATGAATATCTAAAAGCCAAGTAAATGGGGGAGAAATAGTTCAAATACTGAAATATTCCCCAAACACCAAGAATTCAGAGAATCCAATTAATATTTGTTGTTTTTTAAAAAAGATTTTATTGATTTATTTGAGAGAGAAAGAGGTAGTGAGAGAGAGCCCAAGCCAGGGGAGAGGGACAAGCAGCCCCCCTGAGCAGGGAGCCAAATTTAGGGCTCTATCCCAGGACCCTGGAATCATGACCTGAGCTGAAGGCAGGCACTTAACCAACTGAGCCACCCAGGAGCCCCTAACAGTTGTTCTAACGTCGCCTCAACGGAGTACATTTTAAAGCTCAATTATAGACGTTTTAACAATAGTGTGTCTCACACTGTAGAGCTTAACAGGTAGGAAAGTGTGAGACGTAGGAAACTTAGTTTGGGAAACTAAATAGGAGGGTTTGATTAATGTACCAGAGTCACAGTGATAGAATATGACAGTCTGGATTTCACCCAGATTCATCTGACCACACAGCTCAAGCTTTTAATCACTGTTCTATGTTATTTGCTTTACAAGTTCACTTAGAGTCTCTTGAGGGAGAGTATTGCCATATTCCAGTGAACACAGGCCCTGGTACTAAGTAGATATTAAAGAATCTGTTACCTACAATTAAACAACAGTGTATATATTTTTATAAAACATGAAATTTAGATCACTTGGACCCAATGATCTCTTTGCATGATCTTTATTTTTAGTAAACCGGTATTTGTCATTGTCCAATGTTGATGCAACCCTACTTATAATCGATCTGTATAATTCTTTAATGTCTGTAACCATAATATGTAAAGTTCAGACATAGTTGTTTGGATAATCCAATAACTGACTTTCTCATAAGAATGTTATTTTATACAGAAATTTTAAGAAGTAATTTTTTTATTCACTTTTACAGACTTGTCAAATTGCGGATCTTGGAGTTAAGAGAAAATCATTTGAAAACTCTACCAAAGTAAGTGACTGTGTATTTTATAAATTTCGAATTGTGACTTTAAGTAGTAGGAAAAAAAGGACTATTTTTATTTTGGCTGTGCTTAGCCATTTTGATTGAGTTAATCTTTCTACAGTTTTTTTCCTAGAGCCTGAAAAGCACAGTATTAATATTAATTAATATTAAGTATTAATATTAAGATTAATATTAAGTAAGAATATATTGTGCTTTATAAAACTGTGTAATTACAAGTCAAGTCAGTGTGGGCAGAATCCATTTAAGGTTCTTCTCATAGAGGAACATGCACACCAGGAAGTTACCACATTGAAACTTATGAAATTGACATTTTTATAGCTGAAAACAATCAGCAGTTTCAAAAGGTTCAATCTAATCATTTGATAATTCTTCAAGTTAGTTTATGGACTGTGATAGCTTTCAGTTTTTAAATCAAGAATATGAAATAACATTTCATAAAAGTGATTAAAATTTTTCTAAAGATCCAAAATGATTTGTCAGAAATTTTATACATTCTTTCAAACTGCCCCTTTTTACTAGTCTATTTAAAATTTGGTTTATATAAAAGCACAGGATATTTTTATGGGAAAAGTAATCCTCCAAATTGTACGCAATGTTCAGTTTAACAAAATACTTTGTTTCATCCTGCCTTGCCTTATTCATGTCTAATAATAGAATTTTGTCTTGTACAGAAAAAAACATTTTTGAAAGTCAAAAATTATTTAAAATGGGGAATTTTTTACCCAAATAAATCAAAAGGACTTGTACATGTTACAATTAAATTATTGAAAGTACTATAATGCTATTCTTACCCTCCTACAGTATTGCAGAAAGTGATGTACAGTGATTAATTTTCCAACATATAAGCAGGACTTTGAGACCTTTCTACTGCAGAACCAAAACTCAGTTTTTTTTATTCCTTTCCCTAAGCTAACTAGACTGAATTTCATTGATTTTTTAACCAAAATATCAATACAAACCTTAAAATACATTCATATATGATATTACATATGAAAATTCTGTCAATGCACTATTAAAGTTTCAATAATGATATGATTTCATTTTAAAAATATACATAGGGGGCTCCTGGGTGGCTCAGTGAAGCCACTGCCTTCAGCTCAGGTCATGATCTTAGGGTCCTGGGATCGAGTCCCACATCGGGCTCTCTGCTCAGCGGAGAGCCTGCTTCCCTTCCTCTCTCTCTGCCTGCCTCTCTTGTGATTTCTCTCTGTCAAATAAATAAATCTTTAAATATATATATATATATACATATATATACATAGAGATAAAACATCTATTAATTCCCCCATAAGTGGAAGACAAAGAGAGAACATGAAAAGGAGGAGATATCTCCAAAGCTGGACACCCTGCAATTTTGAGTAGCTTTTCTCTAAGCCAAAGCATTATACAATATAGGTTTAATGGAGGGCACCTCTCCCAGGTTGGGGGCATAAACAATGATGGGAATATGGTTGAGAGTGTTACTCGTTTGGCAGTAATCTTCTGCAAATGCAGCTAGTTGCCAACATTGCCATCTGTAATGCATTAAATGTCTACGTTTAAAATAGGATGGATATATGGCTAAGTAGAAACCAAATCACAGACAGTAAAAGAATAGTTGACCCCTTCATCTAAATGTATACATTTAGGTCAAGGAGAAAATATTGAGTATGTGGAGGAAAATCCTTTCCCTTCTGCTTTCAAATAATAGTTTTGATGTAAGTATAAAATAAATCTGACCCAGGTTTTTAAATAAATAAATATATATTTATATGTATATATATTTCTAAATGGAAATTTTAAGTACAAATTAAAATCTGACCATATATTGATAATAAGCACTTAATATGAGGTATTGTGTTAACAGTTGATAGTAATGAATAATGATGCTCATAGCTGGTTCAAGGGCATTCTGTAGGATTTTAAATTGTGGCACACTATCAAACAGAATAAAAATATTAGACTATTAACTATTATATTTATAGTTAATATAATAATATAGTTAATATAATATATATAGTTATATAATATGGTTATATATTATATGTAATATAATATATAGCTATATAATATATATAGTTAATATAATGTAACAATTATATTAACTATGTCTGGCATTAAAAAACATTGTAGAGATGTGTAGAAATGACACTGGGTTTTCTTGGCAAATCATTACGCATGCATAAGTTGTATAGCTATTTTATTTTGTATTTTAAAAAATCATTTTCAAAGTTATATCTGATCTAGTTTGCTATTTTTTAATTTATAGACAATAATCTAAATAACCAAGGCCATGAATAAAATACAGAGAATATATTTTAGTTTTGCTTTCTATAAAATGAGACTTGCATAAAGTTTTGTCTTGAATAAAAATAAACTTTTCAACATATTAAATATAATACCTTCTAATCACCAATCTAAATCTGTAACTAAGAGATATGCGAGAGCTTTCTACTATGCTTTATTTTTTTTTCCCCTTTTTATTAATTTTTTCAGCGTAACAGTATTCATTCTTTTTGCACAACACCCAGTGCTCCATGCAAAACGTGCCCTCCCCATCACCCACCACCTGTTCCCCCAACCTCCCACCCCTGACCCTTCAAAACCCTCAGGTTGTTTTTCAGAGTCCATAGTCTCTTATGGTTCGCCTCCCCTCCCCAATGTCCATAGCCCGCTCCCCCTCTCCCAATCCCACCTCCCCCCAGCAACCCCCAGTTTGTTTTGTGAGATTAAGAGTCATTTATTTTTTTACTTCCAAAGAAAATAAAGGAAAAATGTCATTTTAGGAACAACAATTTTAGTTTTGTAATGATTACTTCAACAAGAGATAGCTCATGTTTTCCTTAGATACAAACAAGATGCTGTCTTTATATTGCATCCTCAGTGATTTTCTCTTCTTTTCATTTTGTCTTAAAAGTCAATCTGTGCAGGGGCGCCTGGGTGGCTCAGAGGGTTGAAGCCTCTGCCTTCAGCTCAGGTCATGATCCTAGGGTCCTGAGATCGAGCCCCACATCGGGCTCCGCTCAGCGGGGAGCCTGCTTCCTCCTCTGTCTCTGCCTGCCTCTCTGCCTACTTGTCTGTCAAATAAGTAAATAAAATCTTTAAAAAAAAAAAAAAGTCAATCTGTGCATAGGTGAAAATGTGTAAGAATTATAATTTAACCTACATTAAAATGTGTATCCTTTAAATAAACTAATATTTTGACATAATGACACATTTTGATATATACAGATTCTAGGACAAATTCTTTTTGTTACTATATACGAGTTACTATTATAAACTATTTCTTTATGATCATTCTTCTAGGTATATGAATGAGTGAGAAAATTAAATTTCTCAGATACACATTTGCTTAAAAATCCCTGAAACAGTAGGTCTTGCTTATGTGTAATAATTGAGGATACTGAACATCTGAAAAAAACAAATAAGCAGAAAGAAAACTTCTAGATTTCATTATATATATATATATATATATATATATATATATATATATAGCAGAATTATCTCCTAAAATACATTTTTTGAGGGGAAGTAAAAAAAATGAGTTTTTCCCCTTTTGGAGTTTTTACACGACCTATTTGTCTATCTAGACCTCTCTCACCAAAAATATTTGCATGGCTAGACCTTACTTATGATTTACATCTTTCTTCAGATCTTACCTCTTCAGAGTACATTGCATAAGTTTGTCCCTTCTTAGCCTTTATGCTGTTCCACTATTCCTTTTGATTTCATTCATATTATTTATGGTTCTCTGAATTATTTTGACTCTTTGTGTACTTGGAGATGATCTCTTCAGGAGAACATAAGTTCTGTTAAGAAGACTTTTTTTTTCGGGGCGCCTGGGTGGCTCAGTGGGTTAGAGCCTCTGCCTTCAGCTCAGGTCATGATCCCAGGGTCCTGGGATCGAGCCCCACATCAGGCTCTCTGCCTGGCGGGGAGCCTGCTTCCTCCTCTCTCTCTGCCTGCCTCTCTGCCTACTTGTGATCTCTGTCTGTCAAATAAATAAATAAATTCTTTTAAAAAAAAAAAAAGGACTTTTTTTTTCTCTGTTTTGCTACTGCTGGATTTCCAGTGCCTAAAACAGTATTTGGTAAATAGTTAATAATAAATAAATAAGAATTCCAATATATTGATTCATAATTAGAAATATCTGTTATATGACCTGGACATTTTGTGTCACTTGATTACTTTTCTCCATTGAAAATTATAAGAAATATCAAATATTATAATCAGATGAGTCTATCAATAACTGATAGCTGAGCTTAGGTCTTTAAACTTACACGTAACAAACACACATGCATACACATGTACACACATGCTCCCTCTGGTGGTTTTAAGTTACACATAATAGCTAAGGCACGTCACGGGAGGAAAATAATTTCAAATTAAGGAAATTAATATTTATAACAACTAAAGAAACTCCAAAAGTAGTGTAACTTATTTCTTTGCTTTTGCTATTAAAATGTTATACATTTAGTCAAGAAACATAATATTCATAAAGATAAAAATGAAAGGATAGAACAATATATTTAAATGAAATTCAGGAGGTGCCTGGGTAGCTCTGTCAGTTAGACGTCCAACTCTTGGTTTTGGCTCAGGTCATGATCTCAGGATGTGAGACTGAGTCCTGCATGGGATTCCATCTCAGCACAGAATCTGCTGGAGATTCTCTCTCTCCCTCTCCTTCTACCCCTCCCTACCATGCAATCTCCCTCTCTCTCTTGCTATAAATAAATAAATCTTAAAAAAAATAAATGAAATGAAATTTAGGAATTATTTAGGAAGTAATCTAACAGTGTATAAATAGTGATAATGGTAAGTTTTGTTTTTAAATAAAAACGCCCCATATTTGTGAGAATGCCTTAAGGACCCACATACAACATACATATAACTATTCACAAATGGCATGAAATATATACCTTATCTGGAAATTCTCTAAGACAAAAAACCCTTGAGTTATAAATCTAAATTAAAACCAGAGCTACATTAAAGCATTATTAAATGAGAGACATTAGATTAGGAAAGTCAAGAAAAGACTAAGGGGTTATGTCAGGGTTATTTCATACTGAGGAGACATTATAACTAAAAGCAGTAATTCTGAATTGATTGGAACAACCAGTCCATTTGCATGGAATCTGAGGATTAGATGGTAGCCATGTAGCAATGTAAATTTCCTAATTTGGATAGTTGTATTTTGATTTGGTTGGAGAATGTTCTTGTCTGTAGGAAACAAACACTGAAATATTTGAAAATGATGGGTACCAGGATTGCAATTTATTCTCAAGTAGTTCAGAAAAATTATTGGTATGATACTTCGGAACTTGAAATTTGATGATTGTTTTAACATAAAACTTTATTTTAAAAAGCTGTTTTAAGATAGAAACCTTTTCAAATAAAAAGAAACACTATTGCCTTGGAGAAAATGATCAGCGTCATTATTGAACTACATGTATATATTGAGGACAAGGGGAGAGTTTTATTTATGTACTAAAACAACTCTATAAAAATGAACATTTTAGGGATAAAGCTTCTCCATATATGGTATTTTCCAACCTGAATGGTTATAAATACTCTATAATTATCAGTCAAATTTGTATTCATTTGCAAATACATGTTTTTGGTTGTCATGTATGTTCATTTTTGTTTTTAAGTAAGATTATAGGCAAATTAGAAAAATATAATGTACTTGCCACATTCTCTCCTTTAAAAGGTCTCTTCCTTTGATATCTATTTTACTGCCAGTTAACACTGTCAGAATAATGAAGAAAAAGTCATAAAATAATATGCTTTCCTACTGGACAGGTGTGACTAAATCATTTTCTATTCTCATTTCAGTATCCTTTTAATAAATTATCTCATTTGGCATTACTGTACAAGTTGTTTCAATGAAATACATCAATAGGTTCCTTAGCACTATTGTAACAAAAAATTCCATTGTCAGGCACAGCTTACAGAATAGCTTTTGATGTTTCTATTAACTCTATTTTTGTGACTATAATACATAACTAAATAAAATGTATTTTTATCATTATATTACCTTATGCTATTAGGAATGTGTATCAATTTATAAGGCATGCTGTTTTGTTAAACACATGGTACCATCACATTCCGGGTGATCTTTATCAAAAGTGACATGACAAGCTAACGAACCAAGGGTAACCATATTAGTGACCTCTGGCTTTAGAGAGTTGCATTTAGAACAAGGTATTTTCTTTATTCTTCTCCCCTGTTCTTGTTTTTTAAAATAAAATGAAATGAGTAATAATTGTGACATTCTATACTTAAAAGCATTCTATAAATTATGACACATTATAGCAATTATGAGAGTCCCTTCTAAAGTATCAAGCACACTTTCCAAGATTTACCAAAGGAAAGGCTGTGAGCTCTCTGTCTTCTGAACTAATCTGTACTTCTATTTAGCCTTATACTCTTGACGTAAATTTAAGATTTAGAATATTATGGTTAGCTAAGGCTATGTCAAGTCCAGTCAAGAGCTAGGGAGAGGGCACAAAGGGCAAATAAAACCATGGATCCAAATCATTATTTGTGTTTCAGAGTATTTCAATTAACAGCCACTCTAATCCTTAATGAGTAACTTTACCAAAAGATGAAAACTGCCTGGTATAATAATGAGGTTGGAAGGGGTATGGCTTCAGTTTCATAAGAGCTTGAGGCTTAGTCTCTCTCAGAACAATTAGCCTATATGCGGTTCTATTTCACCTGAGAAGAGCCATACATACTGCAATAGGTATATACTTTATAGTCAGACAAACCTGGGTTTCTGTTCAAGCCCTTGCTGCTTGTTTATGGATTATCTAACTTCTAAGAACTTCAGTGTCATCATTTTTAAAGAATACTCAGTGGTCATTACCTCCATTCAACTGGAAAATGTGTTTTGGGTAACAGTTGATGAAATGAGTCTTGTGATCATTTAAAACTGAGACATATTTAAACAAAAGTAGCTATATATGACAGAAAACTTGAGTATATTTTAAAATAAATTGTATATTTTTTATTTTGTGTCATAACAATCTCTTTATTAGAAAGGGAATGGTGGTTTTTTAAATTTACTTTAAAACAAATTCTTAAAAATTACGTGGGATGCTAATATGCCTTTTTTATTTTTCAAGCAGTACTATAATGGAACTCATATAAATGATTGTCTCTCTTTAATAAAGTATATAAAAACTTTAAATATTTAGCTATTAATTCTTTTTTTTTTTAAGATTATATTTATTTGACAGACAGAGATCACAAGTAGGCAGAGAGGCAAGCAGAGAGAGAGAGAGAGGAGGAAGCAGGCTCCCTGCGGAGCAAAGAGCCCGATGTGGGACTCGATCCCAGGACCCTGAGATCATGACCTGAGCTGAAGGCAGAGGCTTAATCCACTGAGCCACCCAGGCGTCCCTAGCTATTAATTCTTAAAAACTTTTTTTCTTTTTAAGATTTCTAAAATTTTAAAAGTGGGTAAATTGAACTCAAATGGTAAAAGACACAAGAAAAAAAATAAACAAAAACTCTCAAAAAGCACCATGAGGAACATATCCACTATTTGTGACTTCCTGTACTTATAAATCCATATTTGCAAATTCAAGCCATTTAATATGGATGATTGCTTCTTGCTTTATGGATAAATGTAGTGTCTTTTCTAAAGATATGTTCTGAACATCACAGGCCAAGTATGGATCTTGGTTTCAGAATCTTGGGCCAAAAAAAATACACAAAGACACAAAAGACCTAGCTAATAGATCTGTCCTTATGGTCTCAGATATTACCTCTGTGGTGGTGAATTGTAAATATTTACATGAATTCCAACTCCACATTCTAATAGCCAGATCTCAAATAGAATTTTCACTAATATCAAAACCAAAATTATCTTTATCTCTCTCTTCCATCCATCACTTGATAGCAAAACCAAACCAAACCAACCAAAACAAAACAGAAATCCCAGGTTTTTAATTATATGCTGCCTAATAACAATACTATCCACCTAATTACAGCAATTAGAAAATTCAGTCCTTCTTTTTCCTGTCTTATTGTCCCCAGATCCACTGGCCATCAACTCATTTCACACACAAGAACTCTTTCCTTCGTTCTGTCACTGCCTAACTTGAGGTCCTTAGTATTACTTGCCTTAGCTTCCAATAACTCCTTCTTCCTCTTATTTCCCCCACTGAAATTCATCTCCTGTTGTTAGTGCTTCCTTACTAAAACACACCATGATACGTGTCAGTTATAAGCTCACATGAATGCTCACAGATCACAGAAGACAAATATGTCAAGACCTTTCTTGGTTTGGAGTCAACATTTTTAATGTCGTTAACTCTCAACATTACTGTCCTACAGGATCTCTCTGCTACATCCAGTATACAATGCACCTTTGTATTTCCAAGCATTTCTTGGAATCTTCCCCTTTTCTGTCTGAAAAATTCCAAATCAAATCATCCCTAATTTTCCCATTACTTTCACTGTGAAATTAGCCATAGATTCTGCATTCAGAGTAGTAGCTTAGAAAATCTGCTGGAGATTTTCCAAGGCAAAGTTTTCACAGAAATTTTGATCTGATTATAGTTTGACTCAAAAACCTTATAATAAGCTTCAATTCTGGGGTACCTGGGTGGCTCAGTGGGTGAAGCCTCTGCCTTCAGCTCAGGTCATGATCTTAGGGTCCTGGGATTAAGACGCGCATTGGGCTCTCTGCTCAGCGAGGAGCCTACTTCTCCCTCTCTCTCTGCCTTGTGATATCTCTCCCTCTGTCAAGTAAATAAATAAAATATTAAAAAAAAAATAAGCTTCAATTCCATAGCCCAGCTCTCAAGTAAGCAATGCTAAGCAATATGCTTTTCTTTCCCAATTACAAATTTTGTAATGGCATACACTTTCAGCAACAAGGGATATTCAAATGGTACTAGTGAATTGATCTTCGCTAGGGCCCTTTTACAGTATTCTAGTAAGTGTAGAACAAAACTAAACTTTGGGAGACAGATTTTACTCCGGCCTTTAAAAAGATTTCCTTGCCACCCGCGTTTTGATTTTTACGTCTAAAGTGGATCCTTGATGAGTAAATAACAAACCATAGTTGGATCAATGAGACCAATAAGACAGATGAAATGTATCTAACTCTTTAAAGATTTTTTTGCTTTCTTTATGTTTCCAGTCTCCTATTCAAGTCAGGGTTAATTCAGGTCTTTCAGTATGCAAAATAGATCCTTAAAAAGCTTGATTTTCTGCTGAACAGACACAAGAGGAATATTTCTGAGTTGCTATGTCTTCCACAGTTTCTATGACATTTAAGTTCAGTGCCTGAGCAATATCAAAAATAAAAATTCACATAAGATATTAACTTCATGACATTAACTTCCTTGAATGTATATTTTATATTTTCTTTAGTAGTATAAGATTTTAGTTGTCCTTTTATGGCTTTTAATAATTATTACTTCTTCTTTCCCAAACTTAGTACTCCATTGTATTTAGTTTTATATAACTTATCCTCAAAAAGATCCCCAAATTTTACCTAACAAAATTGTATTTATGTTCATTTTTTCTTTATATTTAAACTTTATTCAATATGTTAAAAAGACTTCTGTTAACATTTACCACATAATTAATAAACTTAAAATTATAAAATAAATGCCCTATAATTTTATAAGGAAGATTAGAAATAATAAATCAGATTAAAATGATAAGACTCTTACTTACCAAGCATTAGTATTCAGATTTATGTTTGTTCTAAAAAAATGGGTTAGAAAATATTATGCTACATGAGTTAAAAGGTAAGAATAATACATTTGGGGGGCACCTAGGTGGCTGAGTTGGCTGAGGTCTGACTCTTGGTTTCTGATCAGTTCATGATCTCATGGGTCCTGAGATCAAGCACGACATGGAGCTTTGAGCTTAATGGAAAGTCTGCTTTAAAGTTCTCTCCCTTTGTCCCTCTCCCCACTCATGTGCAAGTGCTTTCTCTTTAAAATAAATTTTTAGGGGCACCTGGGTGGCTCAGTGGGTTAAAGCCTCTGCCTTCAGCTCGGGTCGTGATTCCAGGGTCCTGGGATTGAGCCCCATATCGGGCTCTCTGCTCAGAGGGGAGCCTGCTTCCCTTCCTCTCTCTCTGCCTGCCTCTCTGCCTACTTGTGATCTCTGTCAAATAAATAAATAAAAATATTTTATAAATAAATAAATTTCTAAAAAAGAATACATTTTCCACTAAGAAATGTTCAGTAGCAATTTAGATAAATGAATGAATTTATGTGTTTTAATTACGTTAAAATGCTATGATGGGTATTAATTCTTCTGGTTACAATGAACATTTCTAAATTAAACAAATTTCTAAAAGGGAAAACTTTGATTGAATGTATCATGAAATTTTCAGAAGCAAAAGAAAAGCCATTTCTTATCCTAAATAGAATCATAAAAAGCATCTCTTTAATTATTATATCCAACTAAGTGGATATGCATTTTAAAATATATACTTTATTTTTATGAAAGAAAGATCTCATACCTGAAGGCTCTATTTAAAGGAGAACATAAAATTTAAAACCCTTGGCTTTCCATTACTTGCACAGTAACATGCAAACCACTCAATATAGTATTCAAGACCCTTTGCAGTCTGACCCCTACCTTCCCTCTAAACATTCCCTGCTTAAGTCTCTAAATACGACTTGCAGATTTGTGCTTCTGCACATTTACTGATATGTTCTCACTTTATATAATGAACAAGTCAGTTTAAAAATAATCTTAATTAAATACGCATGTATCTAACATGTGTCAGATACTATTGTAGGTGGTAGAGGATATGACAATGAGTAATAGAGAAAATGAACAATAGATTCTCTATTCTTCAATACTTTCAAGTCTCGTGGAGGGACACAAACAATAAACACAAGTAAGAATTAAGATAAGTAACTGCTTTAAAGAAAATGGGATGTTTTTATAGAAAGTGTTTGGGTTTAGGGGTTTATATTTAACTGGTGGATTGTTGCTTTTGGGTTTTTGTTGTGTTTGTTTATTGGTTAGGCTGGTCAGGAAAGACCTTTGTAAAAAAAGATGGCATTTTATACTTAGATTTGAATAATGAAAAATGATTCAAAGTTCTAGAGGAAAGGTAAAAACAACCCAAACCAGCAAGCATAAAAACACTTGTGATGGGCGTAAGTCCAATATATCTGAGTATAAAAACGCCCGTGTAGCTGGAACATAGTGAGCACAGAGTGAAGGCGTATGAGATGAGATTAGAGTCAGGTGGAGCAAAATTATAAAGTGCCTTGTGAGTCATGTTTGAAAATTAGGACTACAGAGGCACCTGAGTGGCTCAGTGGGTTAAAGCCTCTGCTTTCGGCTCAGGTCATGATCCCAGGGTCCTGGGATCAAGTCCCACAACAGGCTCTCTGCTCAGCGGGGAGCCTGCTTCTCTCTCTCTCTCTCTGCCTGCCTCTCTGCCTACTTGTGACGTATGTCTGTCAAATAAATAAATAGAATCTTTAAAAAGAAAAAGAAAATTCGAATTATATTCTAATTGGAATAGAAAGCCATTTGAGGATTTGAGCAAGAGAGAAGTGTGATTTGAGTTTTACAAAGATCATACTTTACAAAGTATGGCAGTTCTGCAGAGAAGGGGTTTTGGGTGGACAAAATGAAAGAAGGACACCAATTAAGAAATGATTGCAATAGGAAAGATAAAAAGTGATGATGGCTTTGTCTAGAATTATATCTATAAAAATGGTGGATGATCAAATTTGAGAGCCATTTGGAGAAGAGTCTTACTGATGGAAAGAATTTGTGGTGAGAGCAAAAAATAGGAATTAAGAAAAATTCCCAAAGATTGGGTTTGACTAACAGGATGGATAGTGGCAAAATTTTCTCATACAGAGAAAATTCAAAGAGGAGCAGATAAAGGGAATCAGAAATTGGATATTGGCAGTGGGAAGTTTGAGATGCCTATTAGACAATCAAGTGTAAGTAGTTGGGTACATAAATCATATGCTCGGGAAGACAGAGATAAAATTATAAGAGTTTTCATTGCATATGAGTATTTAAAATTCAGACACTGGTTGAAGTAATCAAGGAAGAGAATACAGAAAAGAGAGGAGAACAGAGAACTGAATCTAGAACACTTTAACATTTATAGTTTAAGCATGGAAAATGACCCTACAAAAGAACATCAGAATCCACAACCAGAGAGTTAAGAAGGAAATCAAATGCCAGAAGTAAACAGACGTCTAAAAGAGGAAGCATTGCGCAGTGGCAGTATCGTAGCCAATGAGGTTTATCCGAGGCGCGATTACTGCTAATTGTAAAAGAGGAAGAGAGGAGTCAATTGCATCACCACTTAGAGGTCAAGTAAAATTGGAATAGAAAATTAAGCATTGGCGTTACTGAGATATAGATCATTGATAAGAGCTATTTCAGTAATGCATTATGTGAAGCCTCGTTGAAGTGGTTTAGGAGAGAATAGGGATTAACAAAAAGAGATGACAAGTACGGACAATTCCTTCAAGGAGTTTAGTTGCAGAATGCAACAGTGAAAAGCCAGCAGTAACTGGATTGAGATATGGTGTCATAAAAAGGATTTTTAAGATGGGTAATGTCAAAGCATATTTGCAAGCTGATGGGAATGATCTAGTAGAAAGAGAGAAAACAAAGATGCAGGAGAGAAGAGAAATGGTTATAAGACCAAATGCTTGAGGAGGTGAGGGAATGGGTGTGAGTGATGTAGCTACAGAAGCAAAAATCCTTCTATTGCGGAAACACGTGTCCTAAAGAAAATGGATATAAACATAGATTGCTGGCTTGGGAAAAGAAAAATAAGAACATTCTCAACTAACTGCTTTGATTTTCTGTATGAAATATGAAGAAAATTTACCACCTGAGAGTGAATAGGAAATGTTGGAGATTTGAGGGGATGTGAGAAAGCGTGAAAGGGTAGTTGGCTTATAGAATGGGAAAGCTAATATACAGGGGTGATGTCAGAGAATCATCTGGCAGTGTTGACTGTCCGTTTGAAATTTAAGTTATATATTTGAAGGAAATCCATTCAGCAAGGTTGAGTAGTCTTCTTCAGAAAGTCAGATACTTTGTTGCAGGCACAGCAGCAAACAGCTGACTGGGTTTTGCCAGGTACTCCCAGTGGAGGAGGAGAGGAGCAAGGCAACTCACGGCTGTTGACAGGAGAGTGCCGAGGATCAGGGACTGTAGAATCTCAGAGAAAGAATAGAGGTGGGCGAGGATGTGAAACAGAAAGGAATGTTTATTTGTTCTTCTTTTTTCAAATACAATCAAAATTAATCTTTAAAATATCCTAGGGGCATCTGTGTGGCTTAGTCATTAATGTATGCCTTAGGCTCCGGTCATGATCCCAGGGTCCTGGGATTGAGCCCCGCATCCAGCTCCCTGCTCCGCAGGAAACTGCTTCTCCCTCTCCCACTTCCTCTGCAGTGTTCCTTCTCTTGCTGTGTCTCTCTGTCAAAGAAATCAATAAAATCTTTTAAAAAATAATAAAATAAAATCCTATGCTACTTTTTCTATCAAGTATCTTTGAACACGTAGAGCACAAGTAGTTATTCCTTACTCTTTGCTACCATAGCATTGTGTACATTCCTGTAGAATAGCCTTTATCACATTATATTGCAGTTGTCTAAGAAAGGAGTGCTTCAGTGCCTAGAATGGTGCAAAGCACTTGGTGGGCACCTGGTGAATAACTGATTGGTTATAAGGACCAGAAATGAATAGAAACTTAAAGTCTGCAGTATTTTTTTTATTAAGTAATCTGCACACTGCAGCTGGCTCTTGATTATTGAAAACTTAACTCACACATAATGCACACTTTTCTTCTTTTTTCTCATTTTGCTTATGTACCCTTTCATCATTCCACTCATCCTTAGCCTTGAAAAGAGTGTGTTACAGATGTCAAATTGGTATTGCTATTTTTTTGTTTCTTTAAGAAATGATGGCAATTTAAGGACATGGCTTAAACTGACACTATTAGTTATACAAGGACTTTATTTTCTTGAGTCAGTGTAATACGTTATTTATTTCTACTGAAAAAAATAAATATCAACTCTGGGGGGCACCTAGGAGGCTCAGTCCATTAAGGGACTGCCATCAGCTCAGGTCATGATCCTAGAGGCCCAGGATCCAATCCCACATCAGGTTCCCCAGTCAGCAAAGAGTCTGCTGCTCCCTCTGACCCTCCCTCTTCTTATGCTCTCTCTCTCACTCTCTTTCCCAAATAAATAAACTTAAAAAAAAAAAGGAAGAAAAAGAAATATCAACTCTGAGTATGTTCTTTGATTATATTTCCTTATAAGAAAATTTATTTTGATACTTTTTTATGGAATGAATTTCCATAGCATTATGTAAAATGAAAATGTATTCTAAAGAAAGAAATAATGAAGGCACAGATTATTGTGAGGCAATATGGCCTCTTCTAGATTGCCAAATGTTATTGCCAGGGAAGCAAACCATTTAAAACACTTTGTATCTGAATATCTAAATGCAATTATAATTTGCAATAGGCACATTTTATCAAAGTTTCTGTGGCTTACTAAATGCAATGTTTACAAAATCTTTAAATCATGCACAATACCCAAATGCAACTACTGCACAACCCCTTGAAGAGACTACTATCACAAAAAATAAAAACAAAACAAAAACAACTAATAGATGAAACACAGTGTGTTCCATTGCTATGTTGAAGGAACTGCTATTTGGTGCTTCGTGATCTATCTGAAATTGTAAAATAAGCCACATTTTTATGGAATTGTCTTCTACTTGAATTATTAAGAAGTTACTGCCTATGTTCTCCTCTAGGATTCTGATGGATTCCTGCCTCACGTTGAGGTCTTTTATCCATTTCAAGTTTATCTTTGTGTATGATGTAAGAGAATGGTCAAGTTTCATTCTTCTACACATAGCTGTCCAATTTTCCCAGCACCATTTATTGAAGAGACTGTCTTTTTTCCACTATATATTTTTTTCCTGCTTTGTTGAAGATTATGTGACCATAGAGTTGAGGGTCCATATCTGGGCTCTCTACTCTGTTCCACTGGTCTATGTGTCTGTTTTTTTGCCAGCACCATGCTGTCTTGGTGATCACAACTTTGGAGTAAAGCTTAAAATCAGGCAACATGATGCCCCCAGTTTTGTTTTTCTTTTTCAACATTTCCTTATCAATTCGGGGTCTCTTCTGATTCCATACAAATTTTAGGATTGCTTGCTCCAGCTCTTTGAAAATGCCGGTGGAATTCTGATCAGAATGGCATTGAAAGTATAGATTGCTCTAAGCAGTATAGACATTTTAACAATGTTTATTCTTCTGATCCATGAGCATGGAACTACCAACTTTTTTTTCTTTTAGATATAATTCCTGATAGAAAATTTTGCATTTAAAATAAATATTTGAATTGTCATAAGAGGTACACTGAAAGAGTCTAATCTAAGATGAAGGCAGAACTAAAACTTGGCAAACTGGGATAAAGTAGGTAAGAAGTATAAACTCAGTTGATTTGAGCAGTGGGTAGCTATTACCATTTACAGTAACAATGAAAAACCTGGAATGCTTGCTTCAGTTGTAATTCAGTAATTTACATAATATTTTGGATATTCTTTATTAAATATAATGATTAACATTCCATATTGGTTCATAAGTCAAGTTTACTTCTTTATAAAACCTAGCAGACATTGCATTTATCTTTCCTTGTAAAAATGATACAAAATCCCAGCAAATAAATTAAGTTTGCTATCCCTATTCCACCTGCAAAATAATTTTAAATGAGTAAATCAACATAGTTTTGTTTTAACTCTAGCCTGTTTATAAGTTGAGACCTTGGATATAATTGTAACAAGTATAATTAACTTCCCTAAGTTTTTTTCCATTGGTTTGTTTCTTTTTTCCATCTGTATTTTGAAATAGAAATACATTCTGACTTTTTAATCTGTAATTACAAGAAAAGGAAGGTCAAATAGGAATATGAATTTTTTGATATATCATAAACTATTTTTTAACTAGCATTTTTGGGATGACCTGATACAGTGGGAATCCAGAAATCTTTGGTAAATTCACAGAGAATAAAGCTATTTCTTCATATGTATGCATTAAAAAATAATTAATGCAGGGCCTCTGGGTGGTTCAGTTGGTTAAGCATCTGCTTTTGGCTCAGGTCATGATCCTGGGGTCCTCAGATCAAGCCCGTATCAGGTTTCCTCCTCAGTGGGGAATCAGCTTTTACCTCTCCCTCTGCCCCTCCTCCCCACTCTCTAATAAAAATAAATGAGGGGGAGCGGGCTATGGACATTGGGGAGGGGAGGCGAACCATAAGAGACTATGGACTCTGAAAAACAACCTGAGGGTTTTGAAGGGTCAGGGGTGGGAGGTTGGGGGAACAGGTGGTGGGTAATGGGGAGGGCACGTTTTGCATGGAGCACTGGGTGTTGTGCAAAAAGAATGAATACTGTTACACTGAAAAAATAAATAAAATGGAAAAAAAAATCTTTTTTAAAAAATTACTGTTTTAGGGCGCCTGGGTGGCTCAGTGGGTTAAGCCACTGCCTTTGGCTCAGGTCATGATCTTAGGGTCCTGGGATTGAGTCCCGCATCAGGCTCTCTGCTCGGGAGAGAGCCTCCTTCCCTCTCTCTCTCTGCCTGCCTCTCTATCTACTTGTTGATCTCTTTCTATCAAATAAATAAATAAAATCTTTGAAAAAAAAAATAAAAAATTACTGTTTTGAAAAACAAATAGCTGTTAGATGAGCTATTCCAACAGTTTTGTCTTTTTTTTTTAAGATTTTATTTATTTATTTGACAGACAGAGATCACAAGAAGGCAGAGAAGCAGGCAGAGAGAGAGAGGGAGGAAGCAAGCTCCCTGCCGAGCAGAGAGCCCAATGCGGGGCTCGATCCCAAGACCCTTGAGACCATGACCTGAGCCGAAAGCAGAGGCGTTAACCCACTGAGCCACCCAGGCGCCCCTATTCCAACAGTTTTAATAGTAAAATCAAAAATCTTTTAAAATT
Source organism: Meles meles (assembly GCF_922984935.1). Classification (NCBI taxonomy): domain Eukaryota; kingdom Metazoa; phylum Chordata; class Mammalia; order Carnivora; family Mustelidae; genus Meles; species Meles meles. The sequence continues at coordinate 158,932,160 of NC_060066.1, read as the reverse complement.
GAATGTAAATTTCCAAAATATACCCATATTTTAAAAAACCAGAAGTTCTCTTGATGATATATATATATATTTTTTTTAAGTTTACAAAATCAAATCTGGGTTCTTTTTCCTTAACTCACCCTCAGGAGCAGGAAAAACACTGTGGCCAAGTGGAGGAGACTTGGACTTCAAAGTGGGCAAACATGAAATCAAATCTCTTTCATGACTTAGTATGTGTGTCCATTAGAGCAAATGATTTACCCTCTTTAACTTCAGTTTCCTATTTGTATCATGTACTTAGGCATTATAGATAATGTAATATGTATACTATAACCAATAGTGTTTGCGTGTAGTTGATGCACACTAAATGAAAGTGCTTCTTAAGCTTCAGAAGGAAGGAACAGAAATGAAGCCAAGAGAAACTTCTCACAGGGAATCAAATATCACAGATTTCTTTGCTCAAGATAAAAAGAAATTCAGAGCGAAGGGAGCCATACCCCTGCAAGCTACACCAGTATTACCATGCCGGATCATTCCTGGTGTTCTCTTTTCTCTTTTCCCTTTCATCCTCTGACAGGGCTTCTGGATTCCAAGTTTACCTATTCAGCTCCTGCTTGGTCTGTTGTACCTCCCAGTGGTAGTTACATAGCAGGAGCCGGGTAATGACTGCTCAGGAAGCCAAAGCACTGATATTAGAATCATCCCCTCTGGCCCACTAACCACAAGTCATAAGGTATTTCTGCTAAATTGTCATGGCACAAGTGTCCATTTTGCACTTCCTGAGTTATCTGACCTCTTGTTCTTTGCGAACTCTTCTCTGAATCCTTATACTTATTGTAGTAACATCTTCAGTACGGTTCAGTTCCTGGTACGGAGTTGAACAACTGATCAGTAATTGTTAAATAAACAAGGAAATAAATGTCATTTGTTTTCACAGAACACATATTTTAACTTGGAACCAGAAGTCCTAGTGATACACCTACAACATAATACAACCAGAGAGTTTTCGTCAGTGTTCCCCTGTACTCCACACTCCAAATCAAACAGCTTGTGTCTCATAGTCTCATACTGACACCTGCAAACTCACCCAGATCAAAACATAATCAACCGACTCCTTGAGTAGATCTATGGGTCAATAATGTGACTGAAGAAAGATGTGTTTATTTGTAGAAATAATGTTTGAAAATTTTCAAATTATTGTTTTTGGTTCACTCGGATAACGAAGATCTGTAGACTTACATACTGCTAATATTGATACATGTTGTGATACTTTTAAGGTTAAATATTCAGCTCTCTTTGTGATTTCTGTGCTTAAGTGATAGTAAATATAAGAGCATGTTTTATGTCAGGTTTAAGATCTATCATGTTTTCAAACTTTTTTTGTCTAAAAAATACAATGTTATTACTTGAATACTCATGAAAATCATATAGAAATAAATTCAAAACCTTCATTTAGAATTATATCTGGCTAATTTAGAAAAGTTGTTCTTAGAATGCTGTGGTACATGAAAACCCCATCAACATTTCATAAGCATGCCAAATGCAGTTAACATATAAATGTTATTTTTGCCTTGGTCAAATGTTCTTATAATTATGGCAGTGAATGTCAGGCAGAATATTGTCCTGCCTGGGGACTCTGACAGTGGGTGCAATGGGGTATAAGTTCTGTCAATAAGAGGATAGACATATAGTCAGTCAAACCAGTACCAAAAGAAGATGGTATGCCTGCTGAAACAAGTGATAATTTTTCTTCTGAATATATTCTGATTCAAGTAAAAGCAATAAGGTCTTATTCAAAGAGGGAAAAATGCATAAGGATGAATAAGGAATAATATTATGGATGCTTTCATAAACATAGTGTGATATTGTTACACTCTTATAGTTATTGCTTTGAATTATTCCTGACTTGTTTAATGTTTCCATGAATCTTTTAATATGTTCAAAGCATGCCACCATAGCTTATAGTGTGAGAAAACCTATAGAGAATACAAAGAGAAAACACAAACTTCTGCATAACATAATCCATTTAAATTTATGAAAAATTTAAAAAGTGGTTCTGAATGTTTGACTTAAGAATCCAATTCTTTAAAAAAAAAAAAAAAGAATCCAATTCTTTCCTACTGCAACTGTGGCTTGGTGAGTCTTCCTATTAGGCAATTTCAATAAAGGATCACTGGTAGTAAGGAAAACATTTAGCAAAGATCCCTTTTCCTGATTGTGTGACACAGAAACAACAGTTATTAAAATGATAATCCTGCTCCATTATAGCTTTGAAGATAACTTACTATTTTTTATAGGGAGACTATAATTTTTTTTTAGTGTACACACAAAACTCAGTTTAGTTGAATTTCTATGTTGACATCCAACAAAGAACCCCTTTACACAGAAATAAGAAAGGTTAAACTTGAATTGTATTTGTATTCCAATCAAGTGCTTAATAGAAAATGGCACTAACAATCAAGGGCAAACTTTATAAAGATCTGGAAAGGATGAAGTTTAAGGAAGTGGTTTTTACAACTATAAAGCGACTTTAAACCCTAGGAAACTGATCAGGAAATAAATGTCACTATTCACAAGCAAAAATAAGCTCCACTGCTGCTCCTCCCCAAAAAGATTTGCTGGGTCAACCCAAACCCAAGTCCACTGCTTCATATACAACCCATAATATTGCATGTTTCTGCTGAGAGTGGCTCAGTTTGTAACATCTATGTATATGAGAATTACATTAGTAAATGTATCAGAATTGATTTTTGATCACTTCCAACAATTAGATGCAGACAAATTTAAATACTTTTTAATTTGCAGACAACAAATCCATTGTGATTCTTGCATTATCCAGATTAAAGCTTATCCTTTAGCTTTTCTAACATATTATATTAATATTACATACCTACATAGATTTACTATGTATGTGTTATTAAACTATCATTATTATATTAATTATAATCCCAAATCCAATATTCTATTAAATGACAGCTAATCTGAATATTCTGTCTTCTCTTTTCATTTAGTACAAGTTTTTGTTGTAAGTTGAGCCAGGAATTTTTCTTCCTTTTTATTTTTTTGTGGTGGTAGTTAAGGTTAAACAATTCTTATATTAAGTCTCTTTCTTTTGACAAGGTAAATTAATCACTTTTGGAGAAGCATTTCTTAAAATATAAAAACTTAAATGTTGTCAGTGTTTCTCTAAATGTAATGATTTTGTTAAGATCTAGCAAAGTTGGGAAAGGAATGAGGGCTCCAAAACAGCACAGAAAGATTTTCTAAACTGACAAATACAATGCGTTAATTTTGACCCATTTTTAAATCAACAAAAACCCTTCCTAGAGAATTAGATTTCAGTAAGATGTGTTAATATTTGAAGAAACTATTAATTTTCTTTTATTAATAAATTAAATTGAGCTAAATGATGTGAGTAAACATGTATACTGAATATATTTATTTCATAGTCATAAGCTATAGTCAACTTACAAGCTCAATTCTCTTTTTTCCAATGTTTCCCACAGTTCAAAAAATTAATTCACCATTATATTTCTCTTCCATTTTTATTTCTTCATGCAGACATTGATTCTCTGATAAGAGGTTTTTTAGATTGTTTTGTTGCTGCTGTTGTTTTTAATTTGAGAAGGTTCATTGAATGAAATATGTATTCTTTGCTAGATTCTGTTTTGCTAAATGGTTGGCTGTCACTGTATTTTTTTTTTATTTGGATCATTTTTTCCATATTACCTGGAGAACCTCTTGCTATCCAAAAGAATCCAAGGCCATCTAGCTTACCTATTTAAAGTCTTATATCTATTCTCCCTTTAAATATTATTAAGAAACAATACTGCTGGACAATTTGTAGTTGTTACTTAAAACTGATTTTCTGCTTATGAATTCCTCAGAAGCAGTAGTAATAATCACAGCCAACATTTCTCAGGGTTTTATACCTGCCAGGCACTGTACAAAAGGGTTTTATATTATTGATACATTTAATCCAAATAGTATGACAGTAATATAGATACCATTATCAGTTTGCATTTTATAGATGAGGAAAATAAAACTAAAGGAGGTTGAACAATTTGCCCAATATTGTATAACTCTTAAAGGTAGATAAGGTTTCAAAGATAGAGCTGTCTTACCTATAAATCAATTAGAAGAATTGATAGTAACAGTTATATTACTTGCTAACCATACACACATACTTATGTACACTTAGCTAATCTAACCCTTAATATATTACTAAAGTTTTCAACATGGTTGGAAACAAAATAAATATATGAATATCAATATTTTTCCATTCTGGAAAAAAAGATGAAAGAAACTGAAATAAATATTCCATTTTCAATAGAAAGTAAGATTAAGTGATATTTAGGAATAAATTTTACAACAAAGCCATAATGCTTATGAAGGAAGACTATAAAATTCTAATCAACGGTCACAAAAGAAGACCTAAATGAATGGAAAGATATGTCATTTCTTTCATGGGGAGATTAATATCATAAAAATGTTATTTCTCCAAAAATTACTCATTAATGAAGTTCAATATTTGTTTAACCTGTCTTTCCTTGTAATTCCAGACTTTCAATTGGACAAAATAATCTTAGACTTTATATGAAACAGTCTAGTTTTCTGGCATTTTTAGTTATCTGACATGTAGGACAGGTTTATCAGATCAAATTCTTTGAGTCTGAACCTTCTCTTTTGAGAAAATGTTTCATTGTAAAGTTCCAGTGTCTATATATTTATATAGAATGGCACTCTCTGGCATGTCTGATACAAAGGGCATTTCCTACCTTGGATGGACATTAGTCAGTACAGCACCTTCAAAAATTAACCACAAAGTATCCTCAGTAAAAAAAGTCTAATTTTCCTCCTTCTCATCTCTCACACAATGGGAACTACCTATAGCCCAAGACAGTATTTGAAACACAGTTCTGAACTCAACCGTGTTGTCTAGGTTGGACATGAAAAGTGGTAGTAGATCCTTAAATTAGACATACAGGTTATTTTGCTAGGCAAAAGTATTGGATGAAATACCAAGAGATCTGGGCCTTTTTTAATAGAAGGGAATCTATTTTTATAAGAAAGCAGACATTAAAACATTATTGAAGTATTCTAGTGAAGAGTGTGGTGGCAGAGTTCGGATCTGCCTGGAAATAATTAGTCCTGTCTAAAGCTTACCAATAATTAACAGTGTTGCTGTATTTGGATGACACCATTAACAGAAAATTTTGAAACAGAAGTGCATCTCCTGGCCCTGGATAGCAGCAGGAGGTGTTGGGAAGACTGTCCATGAATGTCATCAACTGAAGATACTGTCAAATAAGGAATTCAACCTAGAGAACACTATTGCAAGAATCCTCTAGAGAGTTATGGTGTGTATTCTTCCTCTTCTTAGAATGAATCTTAGATATGAATTATCTCTATATTTCAGTGCATCACAGGTACCATAAAGTCGACAGTTCCAGTGATGAACTCACCATTTACATCACTATCTGTGCTTTTTCCAGTATCCCCAAGTTCATTTAGAAATAATAGAAATAACATTTTCTAGATCCTGTGAATCATCCTAGGCCTATTTCTTACTCCCACATTCAATCAGTCAACAAGTTCTGTCAAATCTGTCTAATTCACTTATTCATTTCCTTCTGTCTGGAACTCTCTGCCCCCAGATCCATCCGTGGCTGGCTCCTTTTTTATCATCTAAATCTTAAATCAAATGTCCCTCCTCCAAAAGTCTTTGATGACCCTTTAATTTTAAGTAGCCACTCCCACTGTAGCACTTCCTAAAACCTTATTTTAATTTCTTGGTAACACTGATTACTATCGCAAATTCTCTTATATATTACTTATTCTTACCTTTCTAAAATTTCTCCATGAGAATAGGAATCTTGCCAAGTTTCTGTATTCTCACTACCTAGTTTACTGTCCAATTCATTGCATACATTTAATATGAATGTACTTTTTGAATTTACTCATTATAGAATTCATTCAACAAATACTTATTAAGCCCTTGTTCATCAAGCACTATGTTATGCATAGGAGACATGAGGGTGAGCAAAACCAAATCCTATCTTTGTACTCACGGATGTTATATTTAATAAAAGAGACAGTCACTGATCAAATAACCACATAAGTCAATGTAAAATTACAACTATGAGTAGTCACTTTCAAATAAGTTCTTCCTTCCATTTATCTCCATTACTATTGCTTTAATTCAGGTTATTGTTAATCTCGTGCCTCAGCTATTAAAATCATCCATTTTCCTGTCTCCACTCTTGCCACACTCCACTCTGTTTTTCCAAAATTGGGCAAATCTTAAGTCATTTTCTACCTTGAAATTCTTAATAGCTTCAATGACCTTCAAGAAAAAAAAATCCATCCTCTTTAAGATAAAGGCTCTTCATGACCTGCCCCTCAACTATCTCTCCTTTATCTCGTCACCATTTCTTCCCCCTGGTAGAACTCCATGCTCGTGTCATTTTGAATTATACACTCTTATCTCTAGGCCTTTGTGTGTATTATTTCATCAGTCTAGTATAGCTTTCCTTACTCTTTGATTAACTAATTTACTTATCATTTATAATTCAATGGATATAAGCTCCTACAGAAATCCTTTTCTGAACCCACTCTGACTGTCCTACCTATCCCTCTTCTATGTTCTCACAGTAAAAAGAAATAAAATTTGAAAGTATATCATATATATAAGATATATATATATATATATATATGAAATATGAACGACATTCTGCCATAAAGGAAATCATAGACCTGTGAGGGAAATAAGCAAGTGAATCGACTATTATAGTATAGCAGTATATATATATACATATATATATATATATATGTCTTTCATATTTCCTTCTACACTACTTAAAGCAGTACAATGTGTGTAGAATAAATAGAATGATTGTTGGATGAATGGGTTCATGATAAAATTAAAAATAAAAGCCTAGGTTGACATTCAACACAGCTTCAAACATATACTATTAAGAATATGTGTAAAAAATATACTGTTTACAACAGAAGGCTAGTGAAATCTATTTTGGATCTTCCATGTAGCACTCAGTAATTTATTCACTAATTTTATTCCATGTTTGTTGATATTAAGAAAAAACATCACCTATCTAGAGTCATGTATTTGAAGTATTGGGAGAGAGGGTAGCATGGCAATTACATCATCAGACTGCAGGACGGTTTGCAAGATTTCTACTACTAAAGAAATACTGCTTAAAACGAAAAGTATTAACATCCTCTGGTCTTCAGTGAGGAACTTTGTAACCAAAGAAAAGGTGTGATTGCAATCTCTTTGTAAACTAGATACATAGAATACCTGAGTCAATACCATATTTTATGTTAGGGAAACTTGAATATTTAGACTAAAAAATAACATACAAGGCAGGCTGACACTTACTAATAAATATATGACAATCTTTGCTGTTCATGGGTAGTTAACTATTTTTTCTAGTGAAGAGGAGTATGAGGACACAAAGATAAAAGAGTTTTTGAGAATCTTTTAGGATCTATTTGTAACCGGATTTACTAGCTTTAGTTAGTCATTAGGGACAGAATGAGTAGAGGCCAAAAATATTAAAAGGAGGTAGTTTTAGTTATTCTCCTGAAAACATCCTAGCAGAGTGGAACTACTTCCACCTTAGCCCCAACAAACCTGCAGAGAACAATTTCCCTTGCCTGAAATGGATTACCTAAGTGCAAGTACTTTCATACCTCCCATGATCCTAGTTGAGATGTCATTTGAGCACCTGCAAAACGTCCGTCCAACATTCAGCAAACACTCATTAAATACTTGCTCTGTGTCAGGCACTAACTGTCAAAAGGAAGACAAGAGTAGCTGATGGGATGGAGACATAGTGTACTTTTTGGAGTCCTCACTAATAGCCACTGGATTCCAATAGCCAAGGAGTTAAGGACCTCAAGAGCATCAGAAAAGTGAGTCACCAAAGCGAGTTCCCTTTATATAAATATCAGACACAGAGCTACTAAACAAAGTACCCGTTGCTTCAAGAGTGACCTGAAAACCAGTCTGTAACCAAGATAACTTTAGATTCACCAGCAATAATGAGTGAAGATATAGCTCTCTGGTGTGACCATCAAGTGGAAAAGAATATTTAGTGAGAGATGGAATGTTTGGTAAGGAAAACTTGTCCTAAAGATACCTCATCCAACTTTTCATCATAAGTATATTTGTCGTTGTTAAGATAGCAAATTCTCAAATGGCAAAAGAATGAAATCCAAGTTAAATTCAACAAGATGTTTTTGCTTTAGTTCTATTGTTATTTTTAACCCTCAAATTGGGGAATGAAAGAGCCTAAGTAGATGAGCATTCTAATGGAAAAAGTAGATTTGCTGTGTTTAAAAAATTTTTTTGAGTCACTGCCTCTGAAAAAAAGAAAATAACAGATGGAGAAAATGAGAGAAAATGGAATGTTTTACTTGCTTTCTCTCTATTAAAGCTAAATGTCTTTTATGGAAGATGCGGTTTTCAAGGGAGACAGGGCTGTTTTGCCAGACCTGGGACAACTGTAGAGTCTAGACATTGTTTAACCTTAAAAAACAACAAAACAAAACAAAAATTTTACCAGTAAAAATAGGTTTATTTGGGATTAACAGGGAATTTCAAGTCAGGACACATTAGCCATGGCAAAACCATAGGCAAGTCCAACAAACAAAGGCAAGGAACATTAATGGAGAAGAAGGAGGAATTTGGAAGGGGCTGTTTTGAACATGAGTCCACTGGAGAAAAGCTCAAGTCCAGGGGTGATTATGGTAGTCAATTTCTTTTTTTTTTTTTTAAGAGTTATTTATGTATTTATTATTTGAGAGAAAGAGAGAACATGCTCATGGGGGAGAGGCAGAGGGTGAGAATCCTCAAGCAGACTCCCTGATGAGTGTGGAGCTCAACATGGGGCTCCGGCTCCATCTCATGACCCATGAGATCATGACCTGAGCTGAAACCAAGAACTGGACATTCAACCAACTGAGCCACCCAGGTAGTCAGTTTCTTATAGGAGATGCAGTGTACATCCTTCCTTCCAGGGAGGAGGGCATTGCAGTTGGTGATTCTTTCCAGTTGATGATTCTTCTGCTGAGGTCTGGTAATTGACAGTTCCTGCCATAATTGTTGTTAAGTGGTGCCCCCCTTTCTCTCCCCCTCTTTCCTTCCTATCCCATTTTAGTGAAGTTTCCCTTTATCAATTTTCACAAAGTAGAGCAAAAACTGGAGTGATTGTGGAGAACCAGCAATGTGTGACACACAGCAGTGGACTAGATATCTGAAAGGTATCTTATTCTCCCAAAGTATATTTAATAAGTCTTAGAGGTTAGGATCAGATGGCATCCACACTTCTCAGTCATGGACCTTCATTGGTTCTTAGGATTAGTCACCATTTCTTTTTTACAAAACTTCTTATGATAATTCTTAAGAACATATATATATAACCAAGTGTTCCATATAATGAATGCATCAGAAATTCTTTAAAAAATATAATAAAAACTTATAAAAATAGTGATATATTCAAAGCAAATTTTCTTTTCAATTAGCTTTAAAATTAATTTGTTAGTGCTGAATATCAGTTCTGCATTAGGGCTTCTTTTGTAATTATTGCTTACCATCAAGACTCCATTAAGTTCCATGTTTGAGATGATGAATGTGTACTTTTATTGATTATTGCTTGTGATTTAATGAGTTATTCTTTTTTTTTTAAAAAAAGATTTATTTATTTATTTATTTGACAGAGAGAGATCACAAGTAGGCAGAGAGGCAGGCAGAGAGAGTGAGAGGGAAGCAGGCTCCCTGCTGACCAGAGAGCCCGATGCGGGACTCGATCCCAGGACTCTGAGATCATGACCTGAGCCGAAGACAGCGGCTTAACCCACTGAGCCACCCAGGCGCCCCTAATGAGTTATTCTTAAGATAATAATGTTTTTAGCAATATGTTCATTGTTTTTCCAACATTTGCAAATTGACTAAACCTTGAGCTTATATATATATAAACTCAGAGTAGGAATAATAAGTCACATTTTTTCTAAGGTCCTTTGGGACACTGCTTTGAAGATTATTTATTTATTTATTTGACAGACAGAGATCACAAGTAGGCAGAGAGGCAGGCAGAGAGAGGGAGCGGGAAGCAGGCTCCCTGCTAATCAGAGAGTCCAAGGTGGGGCTCGATCCCAGTCCTGGAAATCATGACCTGAGCCGAAGGCAGAGGCTTAACCCACTGAGCCACCCAGGCACCCCTGGGACATCGGTTTAAATAAACTATTTTAGTAAGATGTACATTATAGAGAACTTCACAGAATTACCATATGTTCCCATGCCAAAAGAATTTAGAAATGGAAAAATATTTTTATTTCAGTTCTGATTATGATTTTATACAAGGTCCTTATTTTTCAGTCTCCTCTCTCTTTTGATATTCTTCCTACCTTGAACCTAATGTGCAGATAGTTAAATCTTTTAACAATTTTTACTTTTTATAGTATGTTTTCCCAAGTTCCCCGTTTAAGGATGGAGTCAGGCACACACACATTTAGGTAAACAGTCACAATATAGTTCTTTGAGAAACACTGATATGGAAAAGTCAGGCTGATTTCCTCAGAGGGTTGCAAAAAGGAATGAGTAACACATAAATAAATAATAATCTAATATATACATGTGTGTGTATTTGTGTATAAAACACTTATTACAGTGCCATGAGAAATGGTTGGAGCATGGGTTTGTCTGTTTTTAAATTTAGAATACAGGACAATTTATTGAAATCAATCTCAAGCACAATCTGAAGTCAATAGGGCAATTAAGAACCTTTCAAAATTAATCCTCACGGAAGCAAAAAACACATTTGCATTCCAAAGTATTTATAAAGTAAAAAAGGCAACATCTCAGTAAATAGCTCAGTTATTTACTCAACATCTCAGTTAAAACATGGTTTTCAGTGATCCACTGAAGAAAAATTAAGCTAGGGAGTGACATGATTAGATTTGCAACTTTAACAGTTACAGTGAAAGTTATGAAGCAAATATGAGGAAGATAGAATTGAAGAGTCTGTGGACTGAGGGGAAGATTTAGGGACTATTTCAATTGCCTAGAGATCATGTGAACCAGTTTAAATCAATGACAGTGGAGTGGAGAGGAAAGCCGCAGATACACTTAGGAGACAGAGTCAAAACACTTTAGTAAATGATTGAATTTGAATTAGGAAAGACTGATGGAAAGAAAAGTCAGGATGACCCACTGGCTGCTAGTTTGGGAGACTTGGTAAATTATTGTGAATAGACAGGTACAAAGAGGTTTGGGAGATATGGGGAGGGTTGGAATGGTAATGGGTAAAAATACTGAGCTTCATTTTGGACTAAGTTTTGGTAAAATGCTCTGGTAATGAGGTCCAACTGATACACAAATGCAAAGACCAGGAGAGAAGTCTAGAATTAAAAGTTTGGGAATCATAACATAAAATTCATGAACAAGCCTGGGGCAATCAATGAAAACTTCTGAATTTCTAGTTGTGGAAGAATGATTAGATTAATCAAGGTGCACCAACATGGCAAAATATATTATAGAGTCATTAAAACTAGGGGGAGTGGGCTATGGACATTGGGGAGGGGAGGCGAACCATAAGAGACTATGGACTCTGAAAAACAACCTGAGGGTTTTGAAGGGTCAGGGGTGGGAGGTTGGGGGAACAGGTGGTGGGTAATGGGGAGGGCACGTTTTGCATGGAGCACTGGGTGTTGTGCAAAAAGAATGAATACTGTTACGCTGAAAAAATAAATAAAATGGAAAAAAAATGCAAAAAAAAAAAACTATGTTTTTTTAAATAATAGAAAATGCTCAAAATAATATCAAATCAAATAAGCAGAATGCAAAATTGCTTGTACAGTGAAATCTCAGTTGTGTAAAGATCTCGATTGTGTAACTGACTAGAAGGAAAAGCATTAAAGAGTTATAATGGTCATATTAGTGTTAAAGGTTATAGTGATTTCCCCCTTTTTCTATGTATCTATGTTTTACAACTTTTCTTTATATATTACTTAAAAATCAAATTAGGGTAAAGGATGGCTTCCTGATTAAGGTGAATTTAAAGCACCTTGTAACAGAGGTACAAAGAATTTGTAGCAGAGGTACAAAGGTAAAGAACACAATGTGTGCAAGGAACTATAAGCAGTGGAAGGTTATTGAAGCATAATGTGATGACACAAGGTGGTCAGAGAGGAAACTAAATAGAGAGTTATAGTAGCTCTGTGGAGGCTTGTTACCTAGAGATTCTATCCCAGGTACTTTGAACAACTACTGAAGAAATATACACAGGGAAGTATATTCATTTGCTGGACTACAATAACAAAGTATTACAAATAGAGTGTATTGAACATCAGAAGTTAATTTTCTCACAATTCTGAAAGCTAGCAATCCAAAATCAAAGTTTCAGCAGAATTGGTTTATTCTGAGGTCTCACTTCTTGATTTGTGGATAGTTATCTTTTCCCTATGTCTTCACATGGTTTTCCCTCTGTGAATCTATATCCTAAACACCTCTTCTTATAAAGACTCAAGTTATATTGGGTTAACTAACTTCCACTCTAGTGACCTCATTTTAACTTAATTATATCTTTAAAGACCTTATTTCCAAATATAGCCACTTTCTGAAGTACTGAGGATTAAGATTTCAACATATGAATCTGGAGGGCAATTCAATTCATAAGGGGGTGACATGATTAAATTTCCTTTAGCAACCATGTGGAATATGAATTTCAGGAAGAAGGAATGGATTAACAGGCTGTTATAATAATCCAGGTAAGAAATCACAATGTTCTGCAGAATTATTAATGTAAATCAGTGAAGGTAAATGACAATTTAAAAAAAAATCCAGAGAGGGCAGCTGGTTTAAAGGAGAAACAATGAATTCAATTTGGGAAGATTCAGTTCTCTGTCTAGATTACAGTTAAATATAGGAATCTGAAGCTCAAAGAAAATGGACTGGAAGTCTAGATTTGGGCGTCATTAGTACATATGTTATGGGAGCAGATCCTGTGTATTAAGTGATAAGAGTAATGGACTTAGAAAAGAAAAACAATATTTACAGAACAGAGAAAATGAGCTCATGAAGGAGGCATTAACACATGAAATGAAGCAGAAGAGTGCCTTTTGTAGAATTTAAGGAAAAGCTTTAATGAAGGGAATAATTAATAGGCAAAGAAAGTAAAGAGATCCTAAAGAAGATAAAGACTGAGAAATATTTGTTGGATTTGGAATTAGAAAGATTTTGGACTGTGAACCTAACAACAGTTCCTTGAACTTTTATGTGCCAGGCCCTGGGCAAAGAGCTGTAAAGTCTGTATTGTATTTCATCTTGAGCTTCACTCAGCAAACTGAGATAAGTGTCACTGTGTCTGTTTTATAGATTAAGAAAATGATGACTCAACGAAAAGTCAAATAACTAGTGTCAGGTCAGCAGACAGCAGCCGATGTGGGAGTCAGTTCTAGATTGCTCTCTATGTCCTCAAAACTGTCATGACTAACTACTAAGACAACTAAGAGCTCCCTAAGAGCAAGGCAGTTTCATTACATCAGAGCAGCAAGAAATCTAGAGCAGTGGGCTGATTGATGACTGAATGTTTGGTGAGGAAGTAAGGTAGACTGCCTTTCTCAGAAGAGGAGAGAGGAAGACAGAGGCCAGCTCATCTTGCTCTCTGTTGTTTAGTACATTGCTTGACATAAAGTAGCTGCTCAGTAAATTTTGGTTCAGTGAACAAGAAATAAATGTTAACTTGAGCTAGGCACAAATGTATATATGCTATGAGTAGGAGAGTAGGTAGTAGAGCCATAGCTTGCACATAGCCCAAGAGTCAGGAGCCAGTAAAGAGAGAGAACCACACTGAAGAAGAAAGAGAAGAAAACTTAAGAAACCAGATCCTTCCAGAAAAAAAAAAAAAAAAAGAATCCAGATCCTTCCTAGAAAATGTTGATAGGGTCTGGGATCAAGTACAGAAGTAAGAGTTTGATGTGAATAGGTAAAGAAATATATTTTTAGGTTGAATAAAAAGAATGGGGTATAGAAATAAATATATAAAGACTTAACGATAAACTGCTTCATATTCCAACAACTCCCTCCATATTAAGCTCCCTTATAAAAGAATATCTCACCATTTCTAAGTTATTTGCTTTAAAGTTTTTATATATTTATACATGCAATTCCCTTTGCCTAGAATATCTTCTTTTTCACTGTATGCTAGTCTCCTATTGAAAAATACTCAGATCACTCATTATCTCTTCATGGTATTTCTTGAATTCCCCAAACAGAAACTTGTCACTCCCTCCCTTTAATTGGCCCTAATACACACCTTCTGTAGTGACATGGAGGCCAGAGATAAAACACCCTTCCACTTATTTATTAAATTCCTTTGAAATACCTTAGCATATCAATAAAATATTTTGAAATGTTATAAGGTATATTTTAGAGCAAAGGAGTCTCAAAAGTTGAATGAGCACTGTGTGTTATTCGAGACTGATGAATCACTGACCTCTACCTCTGAAATTAATATTACATGTTAATTAATTGAATTTAAATTTTAAAAATTAAAAACAAAAACAGAAAAAGTTCTTTTAGCCTTCACACAATTGCATTTTATTTAGTTCAACCTTTCATATACAAATAATATGTATACAGTTTAAATTTTCTTATTTGTCAAATGACTATATTTTATAGTAAAAGTATATTCTTTATTCCTTAAGTTTTAATAAGCTTATGCTGCAAATGACACATAGATTGGAAAAATTTATCCGATGTATTTAAATAATAAAATGTTACTTGCCATTCTAAAGATGCCTCTATTGATCACCTCTGATGTTTAAAAAATGATTGGTACTTGTGCCCTATCTTTAAAGGCAAATTGTATGCTGTATTAGTTCAAGCTTTCAGGCGGTATTGAATCTTAGCTGGTTTAATAGTGGAATGAGAATACTGACTGCCATATTACTATTCTGTTACACAGATTCATTCTTGAGTAATCTATATGCCCTTTGAGAAGGTCAAATGATAAGGCAGAGAGCTCTGAGAAAAACACTAAGATTTAATTGTTTTGAGTCTGATAGCTATCCAGTTGCGTATCTCAAATTATCCAAGAAAAATACATGAAGTGCACAATTATCTTCAACTTGAGCTTGAACTTGAGCTACATAGTGTTATCTGCATCTAATTTATAAGATACAGGAGAAAATATAAAATATGATACTTTTGTAATATTTGCATATGCTGTTATTTTCCTTATATCATTAAAGTTAAGAATATGGACTTAATAAATATACATTGGGAGAGTTAGTGATGTGAAATAGATACGTCAATTTGTAAATAAACACCTCTTTTAAGTAACTACTTAGTATTACACCAAAAAATAAATAAATGAAACTAAAATTCTAACAAAATCTTTAAGACAAAATATCCTTACTAAGAAACTGTATTTATTGCCTGTCATTTAAACATGCAGATAGGTAATTTTTATTCAAATAGTTCATGTGCATTCCTAATCCACCTATTGTAAGCCTGGAATTGTTCAACTTTTAGAGCATTTGCCAAGTTTTTCTAATATAATTAATAATTATATGGATTTGAGGACTCTATTTCTTGCCTTCTGTCAAAATGCTTTAATATTAATGTGCATTATATTCAGTTGTATGTAAAAGTATTATAATGTAAAATTATATTTTTATTTTTTAATTGAAAATATAGAAGTATCTTTAGATGGAGCAAAGAGAAATATATATTGTAGCTAAGGTATTCAGTTATCGTTTAATATTATGTATAAGTATAATTGCATTTATCTGAGAAGCTATAATTTGCTTTCTTAAAGCATATCCCATTTTTAAATCATTATGTGTTAGTTAAGCATTTAATTAATTTGAAAAAATGTAGTACATCAAAAATTGTAAATAAAATATGTATAAGTCATTAAGTGAGATGTGATTAGTGGCTTTTCTGGAAAAAATGGAGAACAAAATTGAAACAGAGTAATAGCATGATTAATTGATTCAGGATGGCTCCTGCTGAAATATTATGTTCAATAAGTATCTGTCATTATAATTTGTGATCATTTGTCCCTTTATAGTATATCAAATATAATGGATTCAGGTGCACAAGCTGTATAAATGACTGTCATAAAAATGTCATTTTTTTAGATAAAAAAGATGGTTACTTTACTGATTTAATTCAAAATAGCCATGGTATATTAATTTGTGCTACTGCTGTGTCTCCAGAGATGCTAAATATTTTGTAAATTATTTTGTTCTAATATGTGCAATTACCATTTTGCATTCAGTCAATGATTTTTTCAAATATGCTTCAAGATACAAATTACACATACTTTTATTAAAACACATTGGTCAAAATCTGCTGTTTAAATATTTAATTTATAAATTGGGAGGAATAATTGTTTTTTACAACCCAAAACATTATTCCAATCAAAATTTGTTTTATAAAATGTAGTCTTCAACAGCATGTCGTCCTCCATATGTATCTCTCACTGGTTTTTCTTCAGTGATATTTTCTCATATAAGAGCTTTTTCAAAAACTATACAGATTAATCTGAATTATTCTATGTGTAACAGGAACTGATATATTTGAGAAAAAAAATTCAGGTTATGGTAGCTCAGTTGGTTGAGCATCTGACTCTTGTTTTGGCTCGGGTCCTGATCTTGTGATTGTGACCTCTAGGTCGTGAGGTCATGGGATAGAGCCCCACATAGGGCTTCCACTAGGCAGGGATTGTGTTTGAGAATTCTCTCTCCCCTTCTCCCTCTGCCCTTCCGACCCCCACTGTCGCTCCCATGTGTTCTCTCTCTCTCTCTCTCTCTCAATCTGGGATGAATGGATAAATCTTTAAAAAGTAATAATAATAAAGTCTGTTATATCCAGAGAGAAAAAAAAGATGCTGAAATTTGACGTAAAATACCAATGGGAGCATTTGTATCCTGCCTTAAAGGGCATGCATCAATAATGCTTGTTATTGAAGAGAGTTAATTTAAATGTGCAGAAATAACCTTGGAAATGAAAGCTTAAGCAGGTTAGTTTTTTGAGAAAATATCCCTCAATTATCTTTATGTGAATGTTTTGCTTTCTCCTTTCAGGAAGTTTACATGTTTTGAGTTATCTGGTCCAATTCCACTCAGTTTAATTTTGTTTCTATCTTACGTAATATTCTTCCTAATCCTAGAGCTGTACCTCCTTACAAAAATCTTGTTTAAAACCTATTTCTATGGACTTACATTAAAACAAACAGATATTCCACTTCCCTGTACCGTAGACCAGTTGGTAATTATTTTAGTCACCTTCTGCCTTAGGAGTTCCATCTTTTGGGCATTGAAATTGATTTTTCTCATCTTAGCATCTGAAGATCCAGAGTGTGCCCCTTGCCCAATCGCCTGAGACTATACAGTGAGTGACACCTACAACAGAGGATGTGGAGGCAGCAGCTTTTCGGGCACCAGAAATGGCAGCATCAGGAGCATCAGCACGAATAGACTTTGTAGAGGTAGTTCTCCCAAACTGTACTATTGAAACCAAACATTTTTGGTGTGCTACCTGCTGATGGGGGCTGCCTTCTTACTCCCTAGATTTATGCAAAATGTTTGGTCTTTGTTAAACTTTAACAATGACATTTCTAACACAGAGAAACTTGATTTTTTTTTACAAGTGTGTTCAGTTGCCTTAAATTTTAGTAAATACAAAATTTTATCAGTCTTAGAAAACATTATTAACCATATTTTTATCAGATTTATTTCATTATCTGTAATCTAAAGCTGCTGTCACATATAATTTTTGTATAAGTGTTTTTTAATAGATCAGAATAATTGGTCTTTTTAGAAGCCATCCTAATGCACTAACAAGGAGAACTTTTCTAGTCAGTTATCTTCTCCAGAGACTGAATATGGTTGCCCAGTTTTTCTGCCGTACTTCCTAAAAATGTTCCATTGTGAGCTTATTTTGCGAAGTGAAAGATTATTCCCAGATAGCTCCAAGTCAAAATATGAAAAACCAGTGATTGATTGGTTTTGGTATCCTTTCATTTTATGTAATTTAATGTGAAACAGTTAATTTTGTAACTATAAAACACATTTGTTAATTAACCACATTGGCTTTATCTGTACAGTTCAATGACTTTTAGCATTTCAATTTGCATGTAAAATGAGTCTTTGTAATTATGTTTTGCAAAGTGAATAATCAACATAATGGGTGCATTTACTTTTAACTCTTTAAACATAGGACTTAGAAGTAGGGCTAGGTTTCCTATTGAAATTTTGAAGAGTTTGAAATTCAACTTACAGAGGGCTTCATCTTGGTGCAGTACGACATACTCATTCTTCACCCCGTTTTAACTTGTTTTTTGGAACAAAGCAAGATACAAAGAATTTATACTCTTTCTATTGTAACTATTGCTTGATTAAATATAATTAGAAAGTTCTTTTCTAACCACATATGAACAGGAAACATTGAGCTTAATAGTTCTTCATTTTTTGTTTTGTTTTTATTCCATTTTGTCATTTAGGAAATTACAAGCTCCCACTTTTTTATAAAACCTACCCTACAGAGTTAAAATGCACTTCTCTGAATATTTGTATTCTGTTTTAATGTATTTTAACTACACAAAATATGTAAAATAATAAAATTATGTCCTAAAATGCTAGCCCTTTGTTAAAAGCACAAATATGTATGAAAGTATGTTGGGTTTTGTTTTGGTTTTTTTTTTAGTTAAAATGATGGGAATGCTGTTTTTTTTCATGAGTACTTATGAAGATCTGTATGTAAAAATTCATAAATCTACTTAAGTGTACAACATTACTTTTAGCTGTGTGTGCCACAAGTTAATTGAATTTGTCATTCTTACATATATTGCCTCTATCTCTAGAAATTGTATTTTGAAAGGTATGCTGCTATTCTAAGAATACAAAAGTAAATCTCTGACTGTGCTTTAAAGTAAATTGTGTTACTTTAGCGTAGGTTTATAACAGGTTCTCACCATGTCCTTCAAATGAAATTCTAGAGATTTTTAAAACATTCCACATGAAAGTAGCTTTAATGATTAAAGAAATACTGCTCTTCTGCCTCTACCATATTCCGAGGGAGAAACTGGACTTTCTATTGTTAAAACTGTAAAGTCTTATAGAGCTGTGATTAAAGTCTGCAGCAAAGTGCAGTAGTTCTGTTGGATAATGATTTTGTTGGCATGATCTTACTGCAGTAAGCCATGTTGAGTTTCTGGTCTTATGATAATTACAGTTGAAAGCTTGTATTTGTAGGATAGAGGAAATTTTCTTTTTTGTTTTTTTTAAGATTTTATTTAATTATTTATTTGACAGATAGAGATCACAAGTTGGCAGAGAGGCAGGCAGAGAGAGAGAGAGGAGAAAGCAGGCTCCCTGCTGAGCAGAGAGCCCGATGCAGGGCTCAATCCCAGGACCCTGAGATCATGACCAGAGCCGAAGGCAGAGGCTTTAACCCGCTGAGCTACCCAGGCGCCCCAGGAGGAAATTTTCTTAATGAGAAGAAATTTAACAAGTAACTTGAATAACTTGTCAAAACTGGAATGGCTTAAAACTGCATCAGCAAAAGTGATTACAAAAGTAAAAATTTAAACTAATACCACTCAACATAACACTTGGTCCATTTTGCTCAGTTAGTGCTCTTCATCACTATTAATGTTCCAACAAGTACAGATGATTATAAATTCATTCATAATGTTTATGTCGCTCTAATCGTCTCCTGAGAGGAATCACACATACCAACTTAACAAAAATATTAAATATGTTCATTTTGTAGTTAGGTAATGTTTAGCCTTAAGATAGGTATCTTTAAACTAGGTAAAATGGTAAAAGGACAACATGTGTTTATAAGCATTTGGAGTTCTTTTTTTTTTTTTTAATTTTTTTTTTAAATGTTTGATTTATTTGACAGAGAGAAATCACAACTAGGCAGAGAAAGAGGAGGAAGCAGTCTCCCCACGGAGCAGAGAGCCCGATGCGGGGCTCGATCCCAGGACTCTGGGATCATGACCTGAGCCGAAGGCAGAGGCTTTAACCCAGTGAGCCACCCAGGCGCCCCTAAGCATTTGGAGATCTTGAAATAATAATTTTTTATTGTGCAATCATTTAAAATATGTTGATTATAAATTCATGAGTAGTGGGATATTAATATTAAACCAGAATTTGACTAAAAGTACTTCATTATAATTAAGTACTTAAAAGTACTTCATAATAAAAACAAAAACATAACCCTTAAGAAGAAGGCAGCACAATATATGCTTATCCACTCTCCAGGATACGGAGTAAAATACAGCTCTTTCCTACCTCGTGAGATAAGTGACACTCCCAGAAACCTGGACCACCATGTAGGCAGCAGCCTGAATTGTCCTTCAACCTCTTGACATCTCCTGAAGTGAAGGTCAATTTTTGTGACTCTTAGGAATACCTCAGAAAATAGGGTACATCTTCTTATTTTCCTGCAAGTTCATTAAGAATTTCATATACTCTCCCATGCCTATTTTTCTGTTTGTATCAAGTTTTGCTAAGATTTCTGCCATTTTCTATTTTCTTTTTAATCAAGTCAATTTTTTCTGGAGTAAAACAGATCTCAGTTGTGTCACAAAAAATATGATTTTCCTATCAATTTTTAGTCAAAAACAAAAGGTAAAGAAATCATTGTAGATGTTGTAAGTGTTATTTTATATTGTTTGCTTCTGCCACTAGCAATTAACATAAACTGGATAAAGACAGATAGTTTATATTTACTTACTGGCACAAAAATACAAATATTAGTAGGGCAAAAGTACAGCAAATGGATGTCATTACAGTAAAAAATAACACGTTCAGAACAGAAGTGGTTTAGAACAGCCTGCGGATGTACAGACTACACAGTTGCTCAAAATCTCACCGAAGTAAAAATCTGTCATACCAATAATTGCCTCCTCCTCCTCCCACACACAACTTGCTTTGATTTCAGATGTATGATACATATGGATATAACATTTGAAACCCAAATTCTTAGTCACCTCTCTGCTTGGGCAAATTTTGGACAGAATACAAACTTTTTAAAAAAGATTTTATTTATTTGAGAGAGAGAGAGAGAGCACAAGCAGGGGGAGCAGCAGCAGGGGAGGGAGAAGCAGACTTCCTACTGAGTAGGGAGCCTGATGCAGGACTCTATCCCAGAACCCTGGGATCATGACCTGAGCCAAAGGCAGATCTTAACCAACTAAGCCACCCAGGCACCTCAGAGAATACAATTTTTTTTTAATTAATTTATTTATTTTTTCAGCAAAACAGTATTCATTGTTTTTGCACAACACCCAGTGCTCCATGCAATACGTGCCCTCCCTACTACCCATCACCTGGTTCCCCCAACCTCCCACCCCCGCCCCTTCAAAACCCTCAGGTTGTTTTTCAGAGAATACAAATTTTTAATTCAGTCCGGTTCAGTTAACGTTTATTGAGGACCTACTCTGTGCCTCATATTTAGACTAATATTAGACTTGGGACTAATATTAGAGACACCAAGTACAGCAGACCCCTTCTGTTAAGCAGATTATAGTCTAGACAAGCAATGAATTACATACAAGACAGTATATTACCTGGGATTATAGAAATGTATGGATTAGAAATGGATTCTTTTGGACAATAAGTTGTAATTTAAACAGTGGGCAGTAGGAAAGGGAGTCTTACTTGAAAAGGAATATGTCAAGGGATTAAATGTGCAAGTAGTATACATGAGGAAGGAATAGCCATAAGGTAGTTAGAGGAGATAATCACAAAAAGGCTTGTATGCCATAGTTAGACTTTATTTTGTGGGCAATGATAACATTTTAATGAAAAAGTTTTAAGCAGAGAAATGGTAATTTAGATTTGTGAATAATGGGATAAACTGTAAGTAAGAATTTGCAGATAGCTGCCCTTAGAAGGAAGCAAAGAAAAAAAGCCACTCAGTATATTCTTTTTTTTTTTACAGGCTTATTGAGGTATATATTTCATAACATAAAACTCAGCCATTTTAAGTGTACAATTCAATAATATTTTAGTAAATGTACAGTTTTGTGATCATCAGCACAATGTGGTTTTGAACATTTCCATCACCCCCACCAGAAATTCCTTGTGCTCATTTACAGCCTATCCTCATTTTGTTATCAGTTCCCACAGCAGCCCCAAGCAACCACTAACCTGTTTACTGTCTTTATAAATTTCCTTCTCTGAACATTTCGTTTAAGTGGAATCATGTATGTAGTCTCTTGTGTCTGGCATCTTTCACTTAACATAATGCTTTTGTGATGTCTATCTGATTGTTATGAGACAAACAGAATAGCAGTATGTCACTCCCAAAGAGCCTGTGAATACTGGGAATACAAGAGGTATAAGAAGGAAGTCCTGTGAGCCTGACCACTGTGTAGAGGATACAAAGGACAGAGGGACCAAGATCATGAGGACAGGATGGCATGGAAAGACAATTCAGTCAGGGTGGAAGTATCAGAAATGCACGGTAATGTGAACGTAGAAGAAAGCATGTCAAGATATTTTAATAAAATTTTGCTGAAGACTAAATCTTGAATTTCTGTTTCCTCCCCATCTTAAAGGTTTGTAACAGGTATTTGTAAACACTGTAAATAGGACTTTTGTTGTTAGTATCTATAGATATCACAAGCTTTGTTAGTTTCCTGAGTTAAAATCACTTCTCTGAAGAATGCAATACCTTAGACAAAGC
The DNA here is from genome assembly GCF_922984935.1 of Meles meles. Lineage (NCBI taxonomy): Eukaryota > Metazoa > Chordata > Mammalia > Carnivora > Mustelidae > Meles > Meles meles. Next base: position 158,909,449 of record NC_060066.1, on the reverse strand, counting down.
CAAGAAATCGTGACAGACTGACATCTGCAGTTAAAGCACAAAAGCTCAAAAGTGAATCTAGAACAAGCTGTATTTTCCTTGGAAAACCACTTGGGACAAATGTGATTGTTACACTGAGATTAGAACTCCAATTTTTTAGAGAAGGCAAGATTGGTTTTGGAATTCTTGTTCAGTTGGAGAAACACGTAGGTGGTATTATGAGGCCACCCAAGTATTGAGAAATTTAAAAGTTCTTTCTGCAAAGGAAGGGTAGAAAGATAAGGCTTCTGGCACATTCTCTGGGCCTATTTTCCAGCTTTACCTCACTAGCTGAGAAGGGCCGTCATGCTGATCTGGCTATGCTATGGTATTGAACATAAAGCAAGTTTTGGAGTTACTTGTATGGACTACTAATTATCAAAAAAAAAAAAAAATCACAGGATTATACTATAGCTGATGAAATAAAAAGACTGAGTACTGACTGGAATATGCCCACCACTTGGGTGTACCAGGAAGGACAAGCTCAGAAACAAAGAAATAACTCAGTAGGAGAGCCTGACACGAATATCCAGGTTTAATGTCATGGTTGGCTTCAGGCCAAGAAGCGAGTGAACGAGGCAAGTTTGGAATCTCAGAACAAAGCAACACAAACAGTTTTCCAGAGGACCTACCCAAAAAAAAAAAAAAAAAAAAAAAAAAAAAAAAATCCCTTCCTGGAAACCTCATCTTTGTGTCCCTGGAAGCCAGAAGTACCCCTGCCATACCCCACTGTTGGAGGGACTCTGTGGTACACTGTGGTCTCTGGAGGTGAAGAGTGACTTCTTGGCTCTGGCCAGAGATCCTGTCGACCCATCCCAGATTAAGGAATGGGACTCAATCCCTAAGTCACAGAGTTAGAGTCTCCTGGCTTAGCCCAGAGTGGATGAGACAAATCCAGAACCCTAAATGTTGCTGTTGGTTTGCTTCTTTTAGAGTAATAAGGAGCATCTGCCAACTGCAAAACTCAAACTCTGGTCTTAAAAAGAGAAGAGCTCAACTACTAATTCATGTACTTAAATCATAAGAAGTTGATATTCTTTTGTGAAAGGTCCAGAGCTATTGGACAAATACTTGCATACTCTGGGGCTGGGGAAAGAAAGAGATTCATTAAAATGGAAAGAGATAAGATGGACATTTTTTCTATTTTTCTTCCACTTTGCCCACTTAGCCTCTTCCTCCACCTCTGTTTTCTGAGAGGAGAAAAAGATAACAGTCACTGGAAGATTCTTTCAAAGAAAAGTTATCAGAGGAGAACTGTAATTCCCTGTGGGCTTCCTGTGGAAGCTGGAGGTGAGGGAACATGATACAGTAGGAGCACACACTGTGGGACTTTACCCAGCACTTCTTCCCATATATTAGCCTACACATCTATCCTTCCATCCTCTGTATCCCACTTAGATTTGAGTTATTTATTTATGTCCTTTCCTTCTGTATTTTCTAATTGTTTCTTCAGGACAGGGTTGGCGTTTTAGTCCATCCTCCAGGGTACCTAGCATAGTGGCTTGCAAATGATGTGTAAAGCTAAGAAAGAAGGAAGAAAGGAAGTACCACTTACAAAAAGAGAGAATAAGATTACTTCTGTTGGGAGGAAAGGAGGGCGGATTTGAGAACATTCGATCTAGGCTCTAAACGGAAAGTTGCATTTCCAATGTTGGGGGGGAAACAGAGACTCCCAGTCAGAGGAAATGACAGCTGTAGAAAAGCCCAATTTATGGAATAAGGAAAGCCTCGATTTTGCGGATGGTTGAAATAAGTCAAAAGGAACAGTAAAATAGTAAACAGTAAAATAGAAGTGTAAAGGTACACTGAGGTATTTGGATCTGACTAATTGCTTGCTATTAAATGTTCTTGACTATGTGAGTAACAAGGAAGAGTTGGTATTTAAAGCAGGAGTTAAAAACTTGAGAAAATACATGGTAATGCAACATCCTATAAATAAGCAATTGCTGTATTTAAACATGGTACAATACTTATTTTTAAATCTCTTCTGAGCATCTGATGCTTCGATAGACCTGAAGATGCATGAAGCCATCTGCGTTACAACTCAAACTTTGTCTTCCCTTCTAATAAAACATTAACCTACACAAAATTGATTTAGCTTACACGTGGGCATGTATTCTTTGACAATGAAGAGAAACTAATATTTACTTAGTGGATATATAAGACTCTTTACCCACAAACATGATTTCATTAAATCTTGTAACAACTGTGTAAGGTGTATGTTCCCACGTTTTTACCAATGGAAAAACTGATGTCACTCTGATAAATCTCCATTCAAATCCACTTCTCTCTCTAGTACTCCATAATGTACCATCTTTACCATTTACCTATAGATTATAGTTCTGCCTAAATTATATTTTAGCAACCTCAAATTATGTATGCTGATGTTGTTCATTTGATTGGTTTACCTTCACAGCACTTGATTAGAAATCAAATTATATTAATACTTCTAGTAAATTAGAGATACTTGTCACACATGACAAGAATTGCTTATTCTCTTGAAATGTACGTCAGGGTACATTTTGTGTTCAGTCCTCAAAATGATACCTTGAGGAGAGGATCAGTGAATTTCATAAGGTTATAAGAGTGCCAGATTATTTGTAATAATGTAAGATGTTCATTGTAACTTTGCTTTATGGCTCAGTGTCCATCGCTATCAATTTTATCTTTTCAAACTTTTAAAATAAATGTGGTTTCTTTTTTTTCATTTCCAAAGATACAAGATTGTAAGGGTAGCAATACATCATACAGCTAACATGCTTTACATTTTTCAAAGCCTATTAAAAAATGCTTTTAAAAATATGTTTTTCTGACCTGCACATTAGCCTTGTAAGGAAGGCATAAAAAATATTTCCCCTTCATCTAATAAGAACTTTAATGTTATTTACTATCATAAATATAATATTCTTTGTGCCATAGGCAAGGGACTAATTTTTGTGTCAGCTTATACTATTTATTGATGTATATTAATTTTGTATTGTGTTTCCCCTTGAGGACAAATGTTTAGAATTATAATTTTTATTTTAAGTTTATTCTTTGAGAAGGATTTCACACAAACTGGTAAAACTTTGAAATATAAATTGTTTTATACAGTAATTACCATAAAATACAGTTAAGCAGACCAGGATGTTTCTATATAGTAATTAACTGAACAATGTACTTTCAGTATTCCTTGATATGATAAATACAAAAACTATGTAGCTTTTTTTTTTTAAGATTTTATTTATTTATTTGACAGAGAGAGATCACAAGTAGGCAGAGAGACGGGCAGAGAGAGAGGGGAAGCAGGCTCCCTGCTGAGCAGAGAGCCCAATGCGGGACTCGATCCCAGGACCCTGAGATCATGGCCTGAGCTAAAGACAGAGGCTTAACCCACTGAGCCACCCAGGCGCCCCACTATGTAGCTTTTTTGTCATGGCATTTGTTTTTCTATAAAATTCTTAAATTTTCTTCTTTTTTTTTTTTAAGATTTTATTTATTTATTTAACAGAGAGATCACAAGTAGGCAGAGAGGCAGGCAGAGAGAGAGGAGGAAGCAGGCTCCCTGATGAGCAGAGAGCCCGATACAGGGCTCGATCCTGGGATACTGGGATCATGACCCGAGCCGAAAGCAGAGGCTTTAACCCATGAGCCGCCCAGGTGCCCCTTAAATTTTCTTCTTAATACAAAATTTCTCATATTTGAAAATCAAACCCTTATTTTCTGTGATGCAGATAATCAGTATGCATTATTTAGGGAAAAAATAAAGAGAAACAATAAAATTTTAGGGAAAAGCAAAAGAACACCATTCTTATCAGCCTGCCGTGATTAATAGCCTTATGTGGGCACCTATAATTGTAAAGGAAGACTGGGGGGAAAAGAGGATTAAAAAAGAGTAGTAAATGTGGACCCAGTGAGATGTAGATCTGTTAACTGTAATTTCATCATTTAGTAATTCTATCAGAAGGGCAAAGTTGTACATTCAGTCAACACTAAGCTTAGGGGACAGGATAAGAAATCAGTGGATTTAACATTAGTGACAGAAAACTCAATAAAAGAATGAAAATTGGAATCAGGGAAACCTTGTCCAACATTTGTTAAGAACTTACAGTGTGGTGAGAGCTATAGCATGTGTTGAGAATTTCAGAAATATATTTGGTCCTCTCAATGAGTTCCTGATTCTCTGAAAGAGATATTCTAAGCCAAACAAAAGTCATGTGCAAAAGCAGAAAGATGAGAGAGAAACTGATGAATTATGTAAAGTACAAGGAGATTCATTTGGGTAGATTGCAATAGCTTGTGCATTTCAAGAGATGAGATTGAGATGAGATTTGAAAAGTAGAAGAGAGCTTATTCGAAGAAGTCTTTGTATGCCTGTGGATGAGTAAGATCCATAAAGGAAATATGCTCAATTCAGTCAACTTTGCAAGGAATTATACCCACTTAATTTTACCAGAATCTTAACTTTCATACATAATATAATTGCTAATAATTATTGAATTTTAAATCCTTTACATATGCTAACTTATACAGCCCTCACATTAACTCTTTAAAATAGGTATTATTGTTATATATAACTATTATATATATATAACTATTATAAAAATATATAATTGTTATATTATATATAACTATTATAAATAAGGAAACTGAAACATAAGGAAATAACTTGCCCCATGTCACAATGCTGATAAGGTGAGGGGGAAGGATTTGAACCCTGGCAGCCTGAATCAGAAGCCTTGGCACAGCTGAGTAGAATCCATCCAAAGTAGACTAAAGTTTTGAAGATACTTGATGATGTATTTTTTTTTAATTTGTTTATTTACAGCATAACAGTGTTCATTGTTTTGGCATCACACCCAGTGCTCCATGCAGTACGTGCCCTCCCTATTACCCACCACTTTGTTTCTCAACCTCCCACCCCCCCGCCCCTTCAAAACCCTCTGGTTGCTTTTCAGAGTCCATAGTCTCTCATGGTTCATCTCCCCTTCCAGTTTCCCTCAACTCCCTCTCCTCTCCATCTCCCCATGTCCTCCATGTTATTTGTTATGCTCCACAAATAAGTGAGATCATATGATACTTGACTCTCTCTGCTTGACTTATTTCGCTCAGCATAATTTCTTCCAGTCCCATCCATGTTGCTACAAAAGTTGGGTATTCATCCTTTCTGATGGAGGCATAATACTCCATTGTGTATATGGACCACATCTTCCTTATCCATTCATCTGTTGAAGGGCATCTTGGTTCTTTCCACAGTTTGGAGACCGTAGCCATTGCTGCAATAAACATTGGGGTACAGATGGCCCTTCTTTTCACTACATCTGTATCTTTGGGGTAAATACCCAGCAGTGCAATTGCAGGGTCATAGGGAAGCTCTATTCTTAATTTCTTGAGGAATCTCCACACTCTTCTTCAAAGTGGCTGCACTAACTTGCATTCCCACCAACAGTGTAAGAGGGTTCCCCTTTCTCCACATCCTCTCCAACACACGTTGTTTCCTGTCTTGCTAATTTTGGCCATTCTAACTGGTGTCAGGTGGTATCTCAATGTGGTTTTAATTTGAATCTCCCTGATGGCTAGTGATGATGAACATTTTTTCATGTGTCTGATAGCCATTTGTATGTCTTCGTTGGAGAAGTGTCTGTTCATATCTTCTGCCCATTTTTTGATATGATTATCTGTTTTGTGTGTGTTGAGTTTGAGAAGTTCTTTATAGATCCTGGATATCAACCTTTTGTCTGTACTGTCATTTGCAAATATCTTCTCCCATTCCGTGGGTTGCCTTTTTGTTTTGTTGACTGTTTCCTTTGCTGTGCAGAAGCTTTTGATCTTGATGAAGTCCCAAAAGTTCATTTTTGCTTTTGTTTCCTTGGCCTTTGGAGACATATCTTGAAAGAAGTTGCTGTGGCTGATATCGAAGAGGTTACTGCCTATGTTCTCCTCTAGGATTCTGATAGATTCCTGTCTCACGTTGAGGTCTTTTATCCATTTCGAGTTTATCTTTGTGTACGGTGTAAGAGAATGGTCGAGTTTCATTCTTCTACATATCGCTGTCCAGTTTTCCCAGCACCATTTATTGAAGAGACTGTCTTTTTTCCATTGTATATTTTTTCCTGTTTTGTCGAAGATTATTTCACCATAGAGTTGAGGGTCCATATCTGGGCTCTCCACTCTTTTCCACTGGTCTATGTGTCTGTTTTTATGCCAGTACCACGCTGTCTTGGTGATTACAGCTTTGTAGTAAAGCTTGAAATCGGGTAACGTGATGCCGCCAGTTTTGTTTTTGTTTTTCAACATTTCCTTAGCAATTCGGGGTCTCTTCTGATTCCATACAAATTTTAGGATTATTTGCTCCAGCTCTTTGAAAAATACCGGTGGAATTTTGATCGGAATGGCATTAAAAGTATAGATTGCTCTAGGCAGTATAGACATTTTAACAATGTTTATTTCCGATCCAAGAGCATGGAATGGTCTTCCATCTTTGATGATGTATTTTTTAGAGGTTTGAATACATATTGAATTCAGGAAGATTTTGCTAATACTGGTTAGTAAAATATCCAAATCTCCTTTAAAAAAGAAATTTCATTTAAATATAATTGGCATCCAATAAACTGTGCATACTTAAAATGCCCACCTTGATAATTTTTGAAATATATACACCAGTGGAAGCATCACCGTGATCAAGATAATGAACATGTCCATCACCCTCAAAAGTTTCCTCCTGACACTGCTCACTGATTCCCCGCATGGACAAATACTATTCTGCTTTCTCTCACTACAGATTAGTTTGAATTTTCCAGAATTTTATATAAATGCAATCATAGAATATATTCATTTTTGTCTGGCTTCCTTTGGGAGCATCGTTATTTTATTTGTCCATATTGTAATATTTATCAATTTTTATTGCTGATAGTATGCCTTTGTATAAATATACTCTCTATGATATATGAATTGTTTTCCTGCAGCTGTTAACTATCACAAGTAGGCTGTTATGAATAGTCTGTACAAGTTTCTGTAGGAATGTTTAGGAAAAGAAGTTGGGCACAAGGAATATAGTATATATGTTTTCATTTATGTAGAATACAACATGAGACAAAACCAGGCTATGCTATCAGAAATTGTGATAGTGGTTATCTTTGGGGAGGGAAGGTGGTGACTAAAAGAGTGGGTGCATGAGAGGGACTGCTTTTAGACTCTAGAATATTTTGTTTCTTCATCCTGATACTGATTACATGGGCAACAATTTCACTGTATAAAAATTTAGTAAGCATTATACTTTGGATATGTATTTTTCTATAGGTATCTTATACTTGGATTAAAAGTTAAAAGTGAGGTTAATGAAATAGTTTGGTTTAGTCCAGAAGATTTTCTATATGTTGTTGGGCATGCCTGTTTTTGTCTTTTTTCTCTTTTTTTTTTAAATTTCATAACGTTTACTACCATTCCAGTTATATACGCTAGGAGTACATCCTATACCATTACCTTTATTCCTTTTAGTGTCATTTCTTGTTTTACTATTTTTCTTGTTACACTATAAACTTCCTGGGGGACAAAGATAATGTCTACCTTACTCACTTTCATTTCCTGGCAAGGTGCTTGGAACACAGTGGATAGATATCCAATGAATACCGGGATGATGGGATAAGTGGTTGTTTATGCGCCTGCTCAGAGCTTAAGCATCTGATTTTCATTATTTGGCTTCTACTAAAAGCTTTGCTTCCCTTATGGTCTACTAATTATTGATTTGATTCTGTGATATTGAAAGTTTTTCTTTCTTCCTAACTTCATTCAACTCTTTGTTTTAGCATACATTTTTCAAAATAATAATATCTCCTATTATTATTCACTGTGGGCTCTAAACACTTTATATCTACTAACTTATTCAAGATGCACAACTCAAACAATACAGGTATTCACATGGTTTCCATTTCACAAACAGGGAAACTGAGGTACCAAAAATATAAATATCCTGCCCAAGATCACAGAGCTTATGGTTGATTCCAGTCTAACTCCAGACTCATGCTTTTATTCAGTATAGACTTCTGTATTTATATATATTACTTTCCATCATTACATTTCCTCATTTTTTTCTGAACTTTGATAAAATGTTTGCTCTTCAGACTGGCTTTCTTTGAACACTTTATTACAAAATTGCAGCCCTCCAAATATTCTCACTCATTCTCATCATGCTATATTTTCCTCATAGCACTTACCACCCCATGATATTTTATATATTTTTATTTATTTCTTTATACATCTTTTCCCACTAAAGTGGTAGCTTGGTGAGGGCAGAGATTTTTATCTGTTTTACTTTGTTATATTCTTTTGTCTTCGAATAAGATCTAATACATAGTAGATACTTACTAAATATTTGTTGAATGGATGAATAAATGCTTCATAGAATCAGCCTATGCTGAGCCACTGTGGTACTACAGGAATGGCAAAGAGTTTTTAAAATCCCTTTTAGCAAAGTCGCTTTCTGCTTAGAATAGAGACCAAAAAAGATCTCTGTTAGACAAAAGTATGGACACCAATACACATTCCATTCCATGTTCTATATTCGATTGGACATGCCCTGGAAATCTTCTTTTTTTTTTCACTTTTTTTTGAATTTCTTTTCAGCGTAACAGTATTCATTGTTTTTGCACCACACCCAGTGTTCCATGCAATATGTGCCCTCCCTATTACCCACCACCTGGTTCCCCAACTTCCCACCCCCCACCCCTTCAAAACCCTCAGGTTGTTTTTCAGAGTCCATAGTCTCTCATGGTTCATCTCCCCTGGAAATCTTTTTTTTTTTTTTTTTTAAGATTTTATTTATTTATTTGACAGAGAGAGAGATCACAAGTAGGCAGAGAGGCAGGCAGAGAGAGGGGAGGGAGCAGGCTCCCTGCGGAGCAGAGAGCCCGACGCGGGGCTCGATCCCAGGACCCTGAGATCATGACCTGAGCCGAAGGCAGCGGCTTAATCCACCAAGCCACCCAGGTGCCCCTCCCCTGGAAATCTTAACTCAAGAGCATTTCTGGACATTCTAGTGTCATGTAAATTTTTATTCTCAAAGAAACTTTGTTCTGGCAAAGGGGAACCAAAGAGTTTTTATATAACGCATCATATGACTTGCATTTTAAAAAAATTTCTGTGATTTTTGTGTGGAGAGTGGATTATGGAGACCACAATAGAAGAAATGATAACCAGTTAATGAAACCATGGAAATAACCCATGAGTAAACAGAGTTGTGAACCAGAGCTACAACGGTAACTATAGAAATGAAAAGAAATAGATTTTAGAGACAGAATCCATAAACCTTGGTGAATAATTAGTCAGGGGTTTCTGATTTCCATAGTGTCAACTACATAAACAGAAAACAGAGGCGGTCTGGGAATATGACTAGTTTTGTGTTCAGTACGATAAACCGTAAACTCATGTTGTTAATTTAATGGTGCTGTTCAGTAAATTAAAAAACAAAACGAAACAAAATGTTGACCTAGAACTTAGAAGAGAATCTGTGACAGGAGAGTTCTATTTCAGTCCTCAAATGCATGAAGTTGCCCATGCTGGTCCTCTGCGGGCACGCGGTGCTGTCCTGGGCTGCTGCACCAGCGGCCTGCCATCGCTGTTGCTGTCACTTCTCTTGCTGCTGCTGCTGCTGCTGCCCCACCATAATGTTATCCACAGGCTGCTACTGTGGAGTAGCCCATGTGACTGACTTGCCTACCCCAGGCATCCAATTCACTGATGCCAAAGAGGCTTGAAAACCAGCTTAGAGGCTTCCAGAAGGGATTTTAATAACCAGCAGGTGAAGACCACCAAATGAACCTCCTCACCAACCTTAGGGTTATTAATTGCTGCAGCAAGAGTGACTGCATACCACGGAGAACCATGGAGCATGTCAGCGAGAGAGGGAGTTAGAAACAGCTGGGTAGGTGATTTTGGAGAAGGATCAAGAACATGGTTGTCTTTTCTGGTTTAGGAATTCTCTAAAATTGGAGCATTTGGTTATTGAATATTTGAGTATTTTTACCCTGTGAGACCAGGGGAATGAAGAGTTTCTGGAGCTGCTTTTGGAGAAGTGGTAGTCCCCCTCAGAGTAGTGGAGGTAGAAGGTCTTTGCTTTTGTCTTTATTCGGGTATGATTTTGTAGTTGCCTTGTTTTTGCTTTATTTCATCATGACCATGAAGAGCCCTCCACTGAAGTTGATATTTCATGAAATTGTTTATAATCAGTAGGGAAATAACATGGCCTGTAGGTAGTAACCCAGCTAGCTACCAGCTGTCAGCTGTCAGGGCTGCCTTCTCCTTTCTCAGTAGGTAAGCTTTGCCTCCTACCAGGACTCTTCAAGCAGCAATTACCAAAACACTAGAGGCTGGGCTGCCAATTAAAAAATTACTCAAGCCTACAATTTCCAACTATTAGGTATTGTATTAGTCAGCTTGCCTTGCCATAACAAAATACCTTAGACAGGGTGCCCTATATAGCAGAAATTTGTTTCTCATGGTACTGGAAGCTGGGAGGTCTGAGACCAAGGTCTGTTGGCTGATTCTTTTTCCCAGAGAGGGCCCTCCTCCAGACTCACAGCTGCCTCCTTCTTGCTGTGTCCCCACACAGCAGAGAGAGGGAGAGCTCTGACAGACTCTACCTACTATTTTGCTCATGTTCTAGGATAAATTTCTTTACATAAATTTTTTCAATTTTACTTCCTTTTTATTTGAATATAATACAATTCTTGTTTATAATAAGCTCTTTTTGTTCAGTTTTATTCCAATCATATTGATATATAATTGGCATTCATCACTGTGTGACTTTAAGGTATCTGAAATAATGGTTTGACTTAAATCTATCATGAAATGATTATCACAATGAGTTTAGTTAGCATACATCATCTAATATGGAAGCAATAAAAAGAAGGGGGAAAAAAGAAAACTCTTTTCCCAGGTAATGAAACTTTTGGGATTTACTCCCTTAACAACTTACATATATACCAGAGAGCACTATTAACTAAAGTTACCATATTGCATTACATCCCTTACATAGACTTGTAAAGATTATTTTCTATTGGTCGGCTTCCCATGAGCTGCTTTGTATGGGATGCATACAAACCAAAAGCTTTGGGTTTCTTGTTTGTGATTACAAAAATTATGACAGTCTTTAATAACAATAATCTTTAAAGAAGTGAAATTATAACAAACACTTTCTTTAAAAATTCCTCTTTGTATAATGCAATTATTCCCAAATGCATTTTTTGTAATCTGAGGAGTCCTCTGAGATACATTAAAAGAATCAAATTGAGTCTCATGACATACAAAGCAAAATCTAACAGAGACCCCCAGTTTGTTTTGTGAGATTAAGAGTCATTTATGGTTTGTCTCCCTCCCAATCCCATCTTGTTTCATTTACTCTTCATTGGGGAGGGGAGGCGAACCATAAGAGACTATGTACTCTGAAAAACAACCTGAGGGTTTTGAAGGGTCAGGGGTGGGAGGTTGGGGCAACCTGAGGGTTTTGAAGGGTCAGGGGTGGGAGGTTGGGGGAACAGGTGGTGGGTAATGGGGAGGGCACGTTTTGCATGGAGCACTGGGTGTTGTGCAAAAAGAATGAATACTGTTACACTGAAAAAATAAATAAAATGAAAAAAAAAAGAACATTATAAAATAAATTTGAAAAAAAAAAAATCTAACAGAGAATGGCTCCGTTAGAAAACCTAACTCTTAGAATGCCATAAAAGGCTTATTTCGGCTGTAGATTATAATATGTATAAATTACAAAGGCAAGGTGATGTCAAATTACAAGGTAGAGGTTTGGTAACCAACACCCCAGGTGTTGAAAATCTTCAAATAGCTTTTGATTGTCCAAAAACTTACCTATAAATAGCCTACATTCACTGGAAGCCTTATCAATATCATAAATAGTGAGTTAACATGTACTTTGTGCATACATTACAATAAAGTAAGTTAGAGAGAAGAAAATGTTATTAAGAAAATCATGAGAGGAAATACATTTGCATTGCTGTACTGTATTTATAGGGAAAAAATAAAGGTCCACACATAAGTACGACAGCACAGTTCAAACCCATGTTGGTCAAAGGTCACCTGTATGAGTGAATTGCTCTTGAGAAAGAACTTTCTGTCTCTTCTTTGGGCATTAGTTAAGAAAACAAAGAACTCCTTTGATCCCCTCCATGTTACAAAGAATTTTATTGAGAATATACTTTGCTATTTCAGAACACATCTAATACTTTAAACACCTAGGTTCATACTGACTGATACTAGCATTATCTTCTTTTCTTGGAATATACTTTCTGCCTTCTTCATCTGGTGAACTCTTCTCTTAAACCTCACTTCTGGCATTACCTGACATGAGGTTATCTCTAGATCTGGCTCTGAATTATAAGTTCCATAGCATTCTCACATCTTCTGGGTAGCATAAATCCAAGGCTTAATAAATTAGTATATTAATTTCATAATCATTTAACTTCTGAATTTTCTGAGAGAATGTAATCTCCATCAGGGCAGTGATTGTGTTTGTTAATACTCGAATCACTCTCACACACATAATAAAAAAACAGTATTTATTATTATTGTTAATAATAATGTAACTAATTATAACTAATAGTATAACTAATAATGTAGCTTATAATAACATAACTAATGTAAATAATTATAACCTTTAATGATCATTCCTTTGGGTTGTGACGTACATGAAGGCAACAATCCCATCATAGCCCTAGGCCTTAGCTATCTGATATGTGCTCAGTAGATATTTGTTATTAAAGAAAGCATTATTTGCCTAATGAATTTAAAAGCTTAATTTACAGAACGTTTGTAAAGTGAAGTATCAGTGTAGTACAAAAGTAAAGAGTTGGGGCGCCTTGGTGGCTCAGTGGGTTAAAGCCCCTGCCTTTGGCTCAGGTCATGATCTTGGGGTCCTGGGATCAAGCCCCACTTCTGGCTCTCTGCTCAGCAGGGAGCCTGCGTCCTCCTCTCTCTCTGCCTCTCTGCCTACTTGTGATCTCTGTCTGTCAAATAAATAAATAAAATCTTAAAAAAAAAAAGTAAAGAGTTTAGATAATAAACTTACTTTCTCTACAATGATTAAAAAGATATGAAGAAGTAGGCCTTTCTTCTTCTTTGGACAATTAGCTAAGTGTTTTATCATGTTAACGAAAAGTTAATCTTTCCTCAACAAAATTCAGGTTCAGAAATATAAGTTACTGAGAGTATGTGGAAAAGCAATGGCTGAACTTATGACTATTTCAAAGCAAGATTTAGATTTACCTTAGATAAGTATAATTAACCAAAAGAAGTAATGCAGTTAGACTTCAGTGTCTTTTACAGTTCTTTGATTGAAATGAGTTTCCATTATGAGGCACATTTCACAGTGGTCTCATTTAGAAGTGATTTCTTACCCATTGTTATTTCTAGTGTGTAGTCTATTATTTCTGATAGCTATTCTATTATACTTTCTTTCACAACTTCTAAGTGCTGACTGTTATAATCATATTTTAGCATGATAATCTGTATATCAAGTTAAACCCGCGGAGGGGGAAATTAGTCCTGGTGAAGGCCAACCAGAAAGTCATCCTAAGTGAAATTTGTTCTCAAATTCCTATTTTAAGTTTACTATGCAGCTGAAAGCATGCATCATTCCAATTATTAAATAAAATTTGATTTTACTTCTTTGTATTGACAGACACTATCAAAAAATACAGCACTAATACAGGTCTTAGCATTCACATGCTTAGGGAAGACTCTCTAACAATAACTTTACAAAGAAGAAATATCTAGTTGAGTCTGAGGCACACATTATTTTAAAGAACAAGTGAACTTAGAGAAAATTATTTATGGAGTAATTTTCATTGAAGATATAATAAATATAAAAAAGAAGAGGAATAAAGACTAGAAAAACATTAACATCTTTACCTGAGTCCTGAAACTTTAAAGTAATAAAAAGTGAAGGAAAAGAATATATGTATAATCACAGTCATGGCTTCTGAAAGGCAGAAATTATAAACATCAGACATCACACAAAACTACACAGAATACTTTATAAAAGTGAAATTGTAAAAATGGAACACTAGAATATTGAGGTCAGATGCAGGAAGAAAACCATCAACTGCCATAAACCCTGAATGACTTGTAGAAGTGTGTGTTTTTGTTTTTTTTTTAACCTTAGTGATCAACTTGTAAAATTATGCACGTTATTTCCTTTATATTTTCTATTTCTTTAAAATTATTTAAAATGTAATTTATCTCTTAATTCCCCAAACACTAGAATGGTAGAATGAGTGTAGTACAAAGTAAACTTTTGGCTATAAGAAACAAAATTCTGAGTAAAAGTGACCCCTTGAATAGTAAGTACATTGTTGTTCATTAAAAAGCTTCAAGGTAAGTAGTTCCGAAGTTGGTTTCAGTAACAATGATTTTATCAAACACCTGGGCTTTTTGCATATTTCTGTGCTGCTCTCCCCATCACACCGGCTTTCATTCTTGGACTTGTTACGTCATATGGTTGCACAATGTCTGCTGCAACTCTAGACATCACGTTCTTATCTAGCCATGAAAAAAGAGGAATAAAAGGGACAGCGGAAAAAATCACATGACTCTCTCTCTCTCTTTCATTTTATTTATGTTTCATTAACATATAATGTATTATTTGCCCCAGGGGTACAGGTCTGTGAATCATCAGGCTCACACATTTCACAGCACTCACCATAGCACATACCCTCCCCAATGTCCACACCCAGCCACCCTATCCCTACCTCCCAAACCCCCAGCAACCCTCAGTTTGTATTGTGAGATTAAGAGTCTCTTATGGTTTGTCTCCCTCCCGATCCCATCTTGTTTTATTTTTTCCCTTCCTCCCCACACAAAACCCCACCAGCCTCTCAAATTCCTCATATCAGAGAGATCATATGATAATTGTCTTTCTCTGATTAACTTATTTCACTTAGCATAATTAATACCCTTTAGCTCCATCCACATTGTTACAAATGGGAATATTTCATTTCTTTTGATGGCTGCATAGTGTGTGTGTATATATATATATATATATATATATATATATATATATATATATCTCACATCTTCTTTATCCATTCATCTGTTGATGGATATCTAGGTTGTTTCCATAGTTTGGCTATTGTGGACATTGCTGCTGTAAACATTCACGTGCATGTGCTCCTTCAGATCACTACATTTGTATCTTTAGGGTAAATATCTGGTAGTGCAATTGCTGGGTGGTAGAGGAGCTCTAGTTTCAACTTTTTGAGAAACCTCCAAGCTGTTTTCCAGAGTGGCTGCACCAACTTGCATTCCCACCAAGAGTGTACGACTGTTCCCCTTTCGCCACATCCTGGCCAATATCAGCATTTCCTGACTTGTTAATTTTAGCCATTCTGACTGGTATGAGGTGGTATCTCACTGTGGTTTTGATATATATTTCCCTCATGCCAAGTGATGTTGAGCACTTTTTCATGTATCTGTTGGCCATTTGTTTCCCAACACGATTTGTTGAAGAGGCTATTTTTTTTTTATTTTTGTTTTTTGTTTTCCCATTGGACATTCTTTCCTGCTTTGTCAGAGCTGAAGCATTTCTGGGCTCTCTATTCTGTTCCATTGATCTATATGCCTGTTTTTGTGCCAGTATCATACTATACTATCTTGATGATTACAGCTTTGTAATAGAGCTTGAAGTCTGGAATTGGGATGCCACAACTTTGGTTTTCTTTTTCAACATTCCTTTGGTTATTTAGGGGTCTTTTCTGGTTCCATATAAATGTTAGGATTATTTGTTCCATTTCTTTGAAAAAAAAATAGATAGTATTTTGATAGGGATTCTGTTAAATGTGTAGATTTCTTTAAGTATCATAGACATTTTCACAATATTTGTTCTTCCAATCCATGAGCATGGAACATTTTTCCATTTCTTTGTGTCTTCCTCGATTTATTTCATGAGTACTATACAGTTTTCTGAGTACAGATACTTTGCTTCTTTGGTTAGGTTTATTCCTAGTTATCTTATGATTTTGGGAGCAATTGTAAATCGGATTGACTCCTTAATTTCTCTTTCTTCTGTCTTGCTGATGGTGTGTAGAAATGCAACTGACTTCTGTGCATTGATTTTATATCCTTACACATTACTGAATTCCTGTATGTATGAGTTCTAGCAGTTCTAGAGCCTTTTGGGTTTTCCACATGAAGTATCATATCATCTGCAAAGAGTGAGAGTTTGACTTCTTTGCCGATTCGGATGCCTTTTATTTCTTTTTGTTTTCTGATTGCTGAGGCTTGGACTTCTAGTAATACGTTTAATAACAGGGGTGATAGTGGACATCCCTGCCATGTTTCTGACCTCAGGGGGAAAGTTCTCAGTTTTTCCCCATTGAGAATAATATTTGCTGTGGGTTTTTCATAGATGGCTTTGATGATATTGAGGTACTTACCATCTATCCCTACACTGTGAAGAGTTTGATCCAGAAAGGTTGCTGTACTTTGTCAAATGATTTTTCATCATCTACAATAGATTAACATATGGTTCTTGTACTTTCTTTTATTAATGTATTGTATCACATTGATTGATTTTCAAGTGTTGAATCAACCTTCAAGCCCAGGAATAAATCCCACTTGGTTGTGGTGAATAATCCTTTTAGTGTACTGTTGGATCCTATTGGCTAGTATTTTGGTGAAAATTTCTGCATCCGTGTTCATCAAAGATATTGGACTGTAATTCTCCTTTTTGATGGGGTCTGTGTCTGGTTTTGGGATCAAGCTAATGTTGACCTGATAAAATGAGTTTGGAAGTTTTCCTTCCATTTCCATTTTTTGGAACAGTTTCGTGAGAATAGGCATTAATTCTTCTTTAAATGTTTGGTAGAATTCCTCTGGAAGCCATCTGGCCCTAGGCTCTTGTTTGCTGGAAGATTTCTGAGGACTGTTTTAATGTCCTTACCAGTTTGGGTCTGTTCAGGTTTTCTATTTCTTCCTGGTTCAGTTTTGGTACTTTGTATGTCTCCAGGAATGCATCCATTTCTTCCAGATTGTCAATTTGCTGGTGTATACTTGCTTAAATATGTTATTATAATTGTTTGTATTTCTTTGGTGTTGGTTGTGATCTCTCCTCTTCAATTCATGATTTTATTAATTGGGTTCCTTTCTCTTTTCTTTTTGATATGTCTGTCTAGGGGTTTATCAAGCTTATTAATTCTTTCAAAGAACCAGCTCCTAGTTTCATTGATTTGTTCTACTATTATTTTGATTTCTAGTCCATTGATTACTGCTCTCATCTTTATTATTTCTCCTCTCCTGCTGGGTTTAGGCTTTCTTTGCTGTTCTTTCTCCAGCTCCTTTAGGTATAGGATTAGGTTGTGTACTTGAGACCTTTCTTTTTTCTTGAGAAAGCTTTGTATTACTATATAGTTTCCTCTCAGCACCATCTTTGCTGTGACCCAAAGATTTTGAAGGGTTGTATTTTCATTTTCATTTGTTTCCATTGTTTTTTAATAATATTTTTTTAATTTCCTGGTTGACCCATTCATTCTTTAGTAGGATGCTCTTTAGTCTACATGTGTTTGAGTTCTTTCCAACTTCCTCTTATGATTGACTTTTAGATTCAGAGCAATGTGGTCTGAAAATATGCAGGGAATGATCCCAATCTTTCTGATTTTTGACCCAAGTTGTGATCTATTCTGGAGAATGTTCCATGTGCACTAGAGAAGAATGTGTATTCTTTGTTTTGGGATGGAATGTTCCAAATATATCCACGATATCCATCTTTCCCAGTGTGTCAGTTAAGGCCTTTATTTCCTTGTTGATCTTTTGCAAAGACTGTCCATTTCAGTGAGGGGGGTGTTAAAGTCAGCTACTATTATTGTATTATTGTTGATGTGTTCCTTTGATTTTGTTATTAATTCATTTATATAATTGGCTGAGTTAGGGGTGTAGATATTTAAATTATTAGATCTTGTTGGACAGACCCTTTATGTATGGTATGTAGTGTCCTTCCTCATCTCTTATTATAGTCTTTGGCTTAAAATCTAATTTATCTGCTATAAGGATTGTCACCCTAGCTTTCTTTTGATGTCTATTAGCATGGTAAATTGTTTTCCACCCTCTCACTTCAAATCTGGAGGTGTTTGGGTCTAAAATGAGTTTCTTGTAGAAAACATATCAATGGGTCTTGATTTTTCATTCATTCTGATACCCTATGTCTTTTGATTGGGACAGTTAACCCATTTACATTCATGGTAGCTATTGAAAGATATGAATTTAATGCCATTGTATTGCCCTTAAGGTGACTGTTATTGTATATTGTCTCTGTTCCTTTCTGGTCTGTTGCTTTTAGGCTCTCTTTGCTTAGAGGACCCCTTTCAATATTTACTGTAGGGCTGGCTTGGTGTTCGCAAGTTCTTTTAATTTTTGTTTGTCCAGGAAACTTTTTTTCTCTCCTTCTATTTTCAATGACAGCCTAGCTGTATATACTACTGTCTGCATATTTTTCTCATTTAGTGCTCTGAATATATCATGGCAGTTCTTTCTGGCCTGCCAGTTCTCATGGATAGGCCTGTTGCCAATCTAATATTTCTACTATTGTATGTTACACACCTCTTGTCCCAAGCTGCTTTCAGGATTTTCTCTTTGTCACTGAGACTTGTAAGTTTTACCATTAGATCACAGGGTGTGGACCTATTTTTATTGATTTTGAGGGGCATTCCCTGTGCCTCCTAGATTTTGATGCTTCTTCCCTTCACCAAATTAGGGAAATTCTCTGCTATAATTTGCTCCAATATACTTTCCTCCCCCTTTTTTTCTTCTGGAATACCAATTTTTCTAATATTGTTTCATCTTATGGTATCACTTAATCTCAAAATCTGGAAGAAAAAAACCCTGCATGTATACAAGAAATAAGGTTAAATACAATGAAGGCATAAAATATGACTATAACAATGAAAATTTTAAAAGATTTTCAAAAAGGTATTGGTAAGATAAAATAGTTAAAAAACATTAAAATAAGAAAGAGAAATAATTTTAAAATACAGTAAGAAAAAAATGAAATTTATAAAATTTAACTTTGAAAGAGTGAAGAATCATGGGAGAAAAAGCCATGAATTCTGTGTGTTGCTTTACCTAGCCCTGGAGTTCTCTGATTGGAGATCTCATTGATCAGTGAACTTGGTCTTGGCTGGATGTTCTTGCTGATCTTCTAGGGGAGGGGCCTTTTGCAGTGATTTTCAAATGTCTTTGCCCAAGAGGGAATTGTACTGCCCTTGCCAGGGGCCAGGCTAAATAATCTACTTGGCTTCCCTTGTAGCTTTTGTTCTCTGAACACTTTCCGTACAGCTTTGGAGGATGGGAATGAAAATGGCTGCCTCCCAATCTCTCACCCTATTGGAAGTGAGAACTCAGACCCCACTCCTCAGTGTGCCCTCAGAGAAAAGCAGTCAATCCCTCCCATCTCCCTGGTTTCCAACCACATTCTGAGTTCACCCAGCCTATGACCAAACATTTCTGCCTCTGGCGCATACCCCCATTTGGAGTCTCCAAACCCAACAGATTCCTGCAGGACTCTGGAGGAGGAAGGAGAGGGTCTCCCCAGATCTGCAGCTTGTGGGGTCTCTGCTCAAAGAGCAGTGGCCCAACTGTGCCTTGAATCATGAATTAAGGTAATTCTGAGCTGAGAGTCCACTGCTCAGCTCTGTGTCTATAGCCAGCTTCCCCAGTCCGATACCTGGGAGCTCTGCCACACTCAGACACCCCTGTCTTTTTGTGTCCCCGTGGGTTCTGAGACCACACTGTTCCCAGCCCTCACTTAGCCTCAGGAAAAAAGTACCTCAATGGAGCCAGCTTCTAAAAATTCCAATTTTGTGCTCAGCTGCTCTAACACTTGCCAGGAACCAGCCTCTCCCCCAACAGTCTATCTTCCCATCACTTGGGATTCACTTCCCCACACGTCCTACCTTCTGGAAAGTGGTTGATTTTCTGTTTCTAGAATTGCTGCTCTTCTTCTCTTCAGTCTCCTGTTGAGTTTGTAGGTGTTCAGAATGGTTTAGTAACTATCTAGCTGAACTCCTGGGATATGATGATAACTCAGTCTCCCACTTCTCTACCATCTTACTCCTTCAGCTCTCTTTTTTACATCTAGGAGGAATATTTTTCTCAGAATCTCCCTCAGCAATCAACCCCAGAATCTCTCCTCCTTCTTTCTGATCTAATGGCCAAAACTGAGTCATGTGTTCATTTCCTAGCTTCATAGGAGGTGTGCCTAGTGATTATCTGGCATTTCCAATCTCTGATGCAGAGCAAATACTGCTGGCAAGGAAGAAAGAGGAAGATAATGACAGTTGTTTGGGATTAATTGCCAGCCATGGCTAACTTGGCAGATTATTTTCAAAGGCTTTTATCCTCTGAAGTTCAAATTCTCTGACACCTTCATGGCAGGGTTACATCCATCCATATTATATATCAGGGTATCAATAAACTACGGCCAAGTTTATGTAGAAGTACATGAATTTTTTTAAAAAGTACATGAATTAATATTTAGAAAGTCCAGTATAACCAGTGATAAATTTTTCTATGAAGTATAGCCAGGAAACTATGAGCCTGAATCATGTGTGTTGTGTGTGTGCGTGTGCATGCACATGCACACACACATGTGTATGTGTTAAAGAAATCTCTTAGGCAAGGAACTTGCCATTGTTGTTCCCGGCTCAGTTATCTCTAAGAGTGTTAAAATAGCTAATGCCTGCCTAAGTATTTTTTCAGTAGCCTTCAAAATCTCTTCATAACCATACAGTGTAAGCTGCAATTATATGGTAGTGAAGATGAGCACCCTCATAGCTGATTCTGTTCTCCATAACATTTTGATTGGACTGAGCCAGTGCAAACTAGAAGTGTCAGTTCCAACAGGTAGCCATCCACAGAGATAATTGTCATAGTTCTTGCTTATATGGCACCTTTCCCTCACAAAGAGCTCAAAATACCTTACAACTATATTACATCTTTCTGCATTGTCATGAGTTAGGAATGCCCAATAATTTGGGGCCAGTGGGAAAATTCATGTAAAGAATGAATAAATGATTAGTTCTGGTTATAAATCCAAGTAGACTGCAGAGAATAAGAGGAATGAAATGTGGGACGTAAACAAACCTTTCACTGAAAGGAACAGTGCAGAATTTGTCCTACATAGCCAATTGCTGTCCTTCTAGTTGTTTTTCACTTTAATCTATTTCACTGGACAAGTATACCTTACTGTATAAACTAGAAGTATTCTTGAGATACTACTTAAGGGACTATTTCTTCACACAAAATCTTTCTTTCATGTTCTGCACTGAAATAAAGAGAAATAATTACAAGAAAGAATTTTTTCAATAAGTCATCATAAAATCAACATTAGCCTTTAAATGTTGAATGTTTAAAAGGAAAATATATTTCCAAAGGAAATGCTCAAAATATATGATAGCTTTATGTCAATTACATATTTCAAATGTTTATTCTAATAATTTAAACACTGCAGGGAAGAATATCCTAAATGAGAAGCATTAACAAATGTGTCTAAAAAATGGTCTTCCCAATATTCTTTGACAAAGTAATAGATGTTTAGTTTGGCTACATATCCATCTGGAAAATTCCAGGAAGCCAGTTTAGCATTTTGGTGTCCTCATTCGTAGGAGGAAGTTGAATTGCAATGATGGGAGCAATAAAAATTGTAGCTGTGACATTGGTTTAAGGTATAGTAATAATTAAGGCTGAATTTTTATATTATACATTTGATCATTATGTTTTATCTGCCATCAGACACTATATTTTAATTTTTCCTGTTTTGTAAAGATAATAACTTTATCTTTCTTCAAAATAAGTTGTGCCCATGGTTGCATTTCTTTTTTTTTTTTTTTTAAGATTTATTTACTTATTTGACAGAGAGAGAGAGATCACAAATAGGCAGAGAGGTAGGCAGAGAAGGAGAGGGAAGCAGGCTTCCCGCCAAGCAGGGAGCCCGATGTGGGGCTCGATCCCAGGACCCTGAGATCATGACTGAGCCAAAGGCAGACACTTAACCCACTGAGCCACCCAGGTGCCCCCATAGTTGTCTTTCTAAAGAATGTCAATTCCTAGGCCTTCCAGTGTTTAGTACCTATCCTGTAAGAATGATTTTTTTCAAAAATTTTTAATATGAGGGTCATTTAAAAAGAAATCATAAACACAGGAAGAATGTGATATTGTGATATTGTTGCTAACTTGGCAGGTGTAAATTGTAAAATACAAATGTTCACTAAATATAAGACACAGATTAAACAAAATGGAAAGGTAATATTTTCTTTCCCTGTTTCAATAAGAGAGAAACATTGGACATTAACAACTGAGAGGAGTTTTCCTATCCTTGTGCCAGGAATAGCCACTAATTAGACAGAGTGTTTGAGCACATTTGAAAGACAAGTTAAAAGCTGGGATGCATAAACCCATGCCAAAAATTGGCAGAATTCTGCAAGAGTCAGCAAACCCAAGTTACTACATTGGGAATTTATGGGGAAACAATAGTCCTGCCAACTTTATGTGGCTTCAGGGGTAATTGTACATTTAAATAAATAAAACCTCTGCATCTGATAAAAAGAAAATCATACACTGTATGCAGATGCACCAAGATATTGCATTATTTTCCATCATTGGAAAATTCCACTTCAGTTAGAATCTTTTTCCAAATTTGCAATTGGATAAATTCTATAAAGTAATAACATGCTAGTAAGGATTTAATTTTCATAAATGCAACCAAAATGACAGTCTTAAGAGCAAATGTCCCTGGATTCCAATAGCATATACACTAAGAAATGAAAATTTCAAGTAGTTAATATAAATAGTTATCTATTGGAAATTCCCTAATATTCTCAGTTCTTAATTTATCATATTTACATTCAAGGGTTTGAAAACTTCACTGTTTTTAGGGACCAGAATTAAATTGTAAACCCATAAAACCATCTATATGTGAGTTTTTGAAGAGCAATATAGACCAGGGGTTGGGAAACTGTGGCTTAAGGTCCAAATTTGGCAACCCTGTTTTTTATAAATAAAGCTTTATTGAAACAAAGCCATGTCCATGGGTTAACATATTATCTGTGGTTACTTTTGCACTACAATTGCAGAAATGAGTAGTTGAAGCAGAGATCATATAGTCTGAAACACTTCCAGTCTGGCCCTTTACATAAAAAGTTTGTTGGCCCTTAGCAAAGACTAGGGGACCTGTAGAGCGCATGCTTTTCATAAAAACATTTATATTTAAACAATGGTTAATCTAAATATTTGAGGCCAGATGTAGGTGACTGCCCAGTGCTGGGAAAAGAATGACTCTATTATTCTTAGCCATTTTACTAACTGTCCATGTGAGCTTGAACAAGTCACCAGTTCTCATCTAGTGAGAAGTGAGCATATCCCTTTACTGAAGTTGTAGAACATAAGGTCAAATGGCAAGAAACAGTGTGGTCTTTAAGGAAATACGTAAGTCAGTCCAGAGAAATGGAAAGAGAGCCTAAAGTGAATATTGGGAGCTGAGGTACAGAGTCTAACAGGTCAGAATTTCAAGCAGACAAATGAAGATGATCTGATCACATTTAAATATTCAAATAAGTTATTTAAATATGCCTAGTCCTGTGTTTTCATGGATAAGAATTCAATTCCATCATCTGCAAAAAGAAGTTTTTCAAAGTACGTTCCTAGTCTGTAGGAAAGAAAAAAATAAATGTCCCTTGGTCACATAGACAGGAAAAAGTCTAAATTAGTTACATCTGTTGGAGAATCACAATGAACCTTTGTACATTTCATCTGAGAAGTGCTGCCAATAAGATATAAAACTTTCACTATTTGCAGATGACACGATATAATATATAGGAAGCCCTAAATTTTCCAAAAATCTACTAGAATTGATAAATGATTTCAGGAACATCACAGGATACAAAAACAATATACAGAAATCTGTTGCATTCCTATACACTATAAGAGGTAGCAGAAAGAGAAATTAAGAAAACAATGTCAGGGGCGCCTGGGTGGCTCAGTGGATTAAGCCTCTGCCTTCGGCTCAGGTCATGATCTCAGGGTCCTGGGATCGAGCCCCGCATCGGTCTCTCTGCTCCGCAGGGAGCCTGCTTCCTCCTCTCTCTCTGCCTGCCTCTCTACCTACTTGTGATCTCTCTCTCTGTCAAATAAATAAAAATCTTTAAAAAAAAAAAAAAAAAAGAAAAGAAAACAATGTCATTTACAATTGCACCAAAATAATAAAGTATCTGGGAATAAACTTAATCAAGGAAGTGAAAGATCTGTAAAAACTATAAAAACTATAAAACTATAAAAACATTGAAAGAAATTGAATATGGCATAAACAAATGGAAGGATATTCCATGCTCGTAGATTGGGAGAACAAATGTTAAAATGGGCATACTATGCCAAGTAACCTGCAAATTTAATGCAATCCCTATCAGCATACCAATAGGAGTTTTCACAGAAGTGGAACAAATTATCTTAAAATTTGTATGGAACCACAAAAGACCTCAAATAGCCAAAATAATCTTAAGAAGAAAGAACAAAACTGGAGGTATCAGTGAAATAAATCAGTCAGAGAAAGACAAATACCATATGATTTCACCAGCATGTAGAATTCAAGAAATAAAAGGGGAAAAAAAGAGGCAAACAAAACAGACTCTTGAATGTACCAAGCAAACCAAGGTTACCAGAGGAAAGGCGGGGGTTGGGATGGGTGAAATAGAAGAGGGGGATTAAGAGTAGACTTATGATGAGCACAGAGTAATATATAGAATTGTTAAATCACTAATTGTATACCTGAAACTAATATAACACTGTCCATTAATTTTACTGGAATTATGAAACAACCTGGAGGTATCAGATCCCAGATTTCAAGATATATTCCATTTAACATTTTTAGCAAGCTTTGCCAAAATGTCCTGGACATCTGAAAATTTTTAAAATCATGCAACATCTATAAATCCTTAAGAAAACTTTCAAAAACTCTGACCTAGAAAATCTCTTGAGTTATTTCTAACTCTGAAAACCTTCCCTATTTTAATACCTAACTCTTACAGAGCATTTACCACTTACCAGGCACTATGTGCTTTTCCTACATTAGCTATTTTAATCATCACAACTCTATGAAGTAGGGATTATTACAGAATGAGAGAACTGAGTGGAAAGGTGTGCTTTAATTTGTTCAAAATCAAATACCATGAGTGGTAGCATCAGGATACCGACCCAGGTAGTCCGAATCCAGACTCCATGCCCTCAAGTACTCCACATTCATAGTTTTGTTGTTAAGTTTCAGATGTTCAAAAGTGCAAAAAACTTACCTAAAGATTTCACAGAATAATTTTTTATTATTTGAATTTCAAAGAAACCCTTATTATTAGAAATGTCCTTAGGTCAACTTAACACAGGATTTACATATCCAGAGACTAGTGAACCTCAGCTTTGTCTGTATTTATCATCATTCATAGTTCATAATAAAGGAGCTAATATATGTTCATTACAGTATTTGTTGAAACAGAACTATCAGAATATCTCCTTGGCAACTGTTAATTAATTGTAGCTGCTTCCTTGGCACTGTTAATTAATTGTAGATACCTGATAAAAATTGAGCAGTTTGTCTTTGTAAATATTCTGGAACTCAAACCTCTCACCGATAAAGAATCCTTCATTCATGCATGGGTGAATGTCTTCATTAAACAGCCCTGATTGAAAAGCTATTTATGCTGTGAATAAGACCGACAAGTTACTTGCTTTCGTGGAGTTTTAATCTAGCAGGGTAAAAATAATGAGTAAGCAAACAAAAAAGATTTTAATTTTTAGTATTAAACATTAAATTAAGTAAAATAAAGTATTTAATTAAATAATAAATTAAATATTTTCAGTGGTAAGTGTTAAGAGAAAAATAACATAGAAGGTGAAGATACAAAGGAGATTTCATTTTGGGTAATGGGGAATGGACTATTGTGAGGAGAAAACACATAAGCAGAGTGGAGGAAAAGCAACCATCTTTTGGAAGATTTAGGCGAAGAACATGACAATCAAGAGAAACAGCAATGATAGAAGTAACAATCACAGAAATTTAAATATTTCTAAAATTTTTATTTATATAATAGGACCATAGCTTGTTAACATTATTTAAAACAACCAATTACTTTGGAACTTGCACCTTTAAATTCCTAGGTGAACTTACAAATGAATCTAAATAATCAGCAAGATATCTGATTCAGGCAAATGAAGATCAAATTGTCATCATTACTGCTAGAGAATGTGGCCCAAACTTGTGACCAAGTCCTAACATTGTTATCTCACCTATGGTGGCAATCACATCTTTAAGGCCAGCCATCTGTAAGGGGAAATCACACCAGTTGGATTCCCCTGAGGGAATGGATGGAGAGATAGGCTCCCCCTGACCCACAGGTGCTTATGGTAAGGAAGGAGCATAGTCAAACGAGGGCCTCCCTCAAGCAGGCTGGTGTGGACTGCATAGGGACAGCCCACAGGGGAACCCAGTGGTACAGTATGGAGGTAAACAAATGAAGATAAGATGCTCACCTTCCTACTAATCAGTAAGGAGAGAACATAAAGCCTTGAAATATTCCCCTAGCATGGTGAATCTCACCTAGAGACGATTCCCACCCTCCAACCTTACCCTGCCTCCCAACCAGGGAACATTTGACAATGAATGGAAATATGTTGGTTGTGAAAGCTGCCGAGTGTGCTGCTGAAACGCAGCTAACCATCCCTCAGTGCACAAGATAGCTGTATCCTAGAAGTCCATGTCCAGCCATAAGGGTAGGACATAGGTTTTCTGCAACAAACTGCAAAGGGAATTTTTAGAGTTTCTTCACTTCTGCCCAAAATTTTTTATATCCTTCAAGGATACATGTTAATATTGTGGATTTAAGCTACAATCTCAGAACCTCAGCTTTAGATTTTCATTGTTTAGTATTTTCATTTTCTTTTTCACATATGTAAATATATATGATTCATATAGCAAAGTTCTCTAAAACCCAGCCGAAATGTCACCTCTCCTTAAAATTTCCCTAATTACTGAACTGTTAGATGTTCCTTCCTCTGAGCTCCTATGGCAGTCTATACATATTTTTACTTTAGCACTTACAACACTTTGAATTAATTATTCTTTAAAAGATCATCCCCATTTAGAAAAGAAGTCTTTCTGGAGTAGAGACTGTGTAGGATGTGCTAAACTATTCTATAGTGCACACAGTAGGCCCCTATATCAAAGAATTTACCTGTCCAAAATGTTAGTAGTGCCAAGTTGAGAAACTCTTCATCCCAGAAATCTTTGTAACCTCACAGAAATCTTGGTAACTCCGATGTCCACATGGTGCCTGCCATAAGAAGGACAAATTTAAGTGAATGAATGAGTACTAACAAAGAAACTACTAATGCCAAATACCATGGATTCTATTTTCTTTTTCTCACAACATCTTACTTGTTTATATCCTGATGAAATTTAAAACCTATTACGTATATTCAGCTAAAAGAAACAATTGTTGGACAATTTGGCAGAACAATTATAGTTTAACAACTACCACAGGAAGAAGAAAAGCAGTAGGCTGTGTTATGGACTGTTTAAAATCTTGTGGGTAGAGGCAGTCAATTTTAAAGGTATAAAAATGTAAGAACTAATATTGAATGATAACTTCAAAAAACAGAAGTAAGAGTATAATCATTTTAAAGATATAAAATGTAAGAAATCATGTATTGAAAAGGCAGCTAGAAAACAGAAGAACATAATAATGGAAGGAAACTTTGGTGACAGTAATAAACCCTGATGGAAACAAGGATCAGAAAAATAAACCAAGATAAAATTAAGATTAAAAAATGCTAATTTTACATAACAAAACTTAAATAAGCTTCAAGAAAAGTTAAGAAAACCTCATGGGGCAGTCTTTTTTTGTTCCACAACAAGGAAAAAGGAAAAATACTGCCCATTTAGAAGAATGGCAAAGGAATTGTAGGAAACTATGTTATACATTTAAGATATGGTTTCTAGGTATGAATTTCTGAACCAAGGGTTTCAGAAGTAGTAGCCTAAGTAGCACAGGAAGAGAAAAATGCTTAGCAGTGACATAGCGGCTATCTATCATTTCACAACAGAAACTAAACTTATACTACACTGATACAGATAAGAAATAATAGGTTTTTTTAATACATTGTCTTAATCAGCCCACATCTAGAAAGTAGTGTTCAATTCTGAGTGCCACTTGGCCCTCAGAAATAGGAAATGTTTTGGGTTCTGTGGTCCTTATGGTCTCTGTCTCAGTTCCACTGAGACAGTTCCACTGCTGTGGTAAAAAACAGCTATAGGTAATATGTTAACAAACGGGCATGGCTGTGTTCCAATAAAGCTTTACATACAAAAAAACAGAGGTGCCAGATTTGAGCTGGCCCTGTTTTAGATGAGAAATATTGATAAATATCATCACAGTGTTTAGGGGCCTGGAAATCCAGGAATGATTGAAGAAGTCACTATTATTTAGCATAAAGAAAATATACATTCTAGAATGAATAAAATTTGTTTTAGGACACTCAGGTATAAGACATCCCCATCTCTTTATTTAATAAAATTAATTTTTTTCTTGGTTCTCCACCTCTAAAGCTGGGAAAAAAATTATTCTCGGGCTTATGTGATATTTTCCTTGGGGATCAGTGAGAACTACAGAATTCATAAATCCAGGAAATTGTGGGAAGGCCTTTGGTCTTCAGCTCATGGTGGTTCTTACTAGAATACTTGTTGCCTAAGGTTACACGGTTAAGTCTGATGCAAGTGGCTCTGCGACTCCTCTGATTGATTCTCATTCATTTGTCACACATGGCTACTTGGTCCTTCACATTGGCTCTCAAGGCTTTGGTGCTCATCATTTTCTTACTGGGCTGTGTGGTCTAGGAGCAAGATTTGCAAGAATCTGCCATTCCTCGATTTTCCCAGGCTCAGAAGAAAATCCAATTCTCTTTTCATGGTGCCCAGCCACTAACACCCCCTTTCCTAGAAGCACCTATTCAGTGGTATAGATCTGGCAAGAGGTGAGGCAGATGTTCTTCTTACAATGGCGGCCATAGTTTCAAAACCATCTTTGGACTAGTGGTCCCACACAGGCCCTGCTGGTCACCTTGAAACATATTTTAAGATTTGAGTGGAGAAAGGAGGGATATACATATGAAAAAAACCTGACAGTTCAAGGAAGCAAGTGGTAAATATCAAGTAAATCATGAAAAAGAAAACAAATGGTATGTGAACTAAAAAAATAAGGATAATTTTCAGGTAGAATAGACAAAAACATCCTTTGTTTATTTTTTAATTTTTATTTCCGTCAAGACCTTTACCTGAGCTGTAGGCTCTCTCCCTCTACCCCCAACTTTCTCTCTCTCTCTCTCTCTCTCTGTCTGTCTGTCTCACACACACGCACGCGCACACACACACACACACACACACACACTTTGCTCTAATTCCATTCCAGTCTTCCCCCACTGGTATACAATCTGAAACTATTTTAAATTCCTTCCTCTCCTTTACCTCCTACACCCAGTCAGTCATCATCATTACCAAGCTATGTCTTCAGCAGAGCACCTTTCATTGCCTGCAGTGCCATCCATATTGCCTTTGTCTTCTTTCTGGCCCCAGTTATACCCACATGCATTTCAGGACAGTCTTATTTGGCCCTTTTGATAGTACATCCTCCCCCCATTTCTCACACCATTTGAAGCTGCCAGAGTGAGCTTTCTAAAGTACAAATCTGACAAATCTTTCCAATCTATATTCTGAAGGCTTCCATTGCCTTCAAGCTAAAACCACACTCCCTGGCTGGACATGGATGACTTTATGATATGACTGTTGCCTACATATTACTTCTTATTTCTTACTATTTTTCTTATTGTTTTTACTAACCTATAGTTCCTTGAAATGGGCCATGATCTCTTTCAGCACACCCCTTTGATATTTCCTTCAAAAAAGACCATCTCCTCTGATTTTATCACCTGATCAGTGTTCCAAAATGAGGTGTCAGTGGAGACTTTTACTCCCAACACTGAGAAATTATCTCTCCCTGTGCTCTTTAGAAACCTACACATATACTTCCTATGACACTTATTCCACTGGGTAAAAATTATCCATTGTCTTAGCTATATCTCTCAAGATTATGAGCTACTCATTAATATTAATAATACTTTTCATCTTGATAACCCTAAAACTTGAGAGATAATAGGAAATCAATATATTTATGTCATTAGCAAAGGCTTAAAACAGAAAATTGATCTTCCCAGAGTGACTATCAGTCTTCATGTTGTTAAGTCAAGTGGTCAGTTCTCAAATCTATCAGCAGTTTTTGTCACTTGCTTCACCTTGAAACACTTTTTTTTACTTGATTCCCATATTTCACACTCTTCTGGTTTTTCTCTGATTGTCCTTTGTCACTTCTCAGTCTTCCTTGTTGGCTCATCCTCATGTCATGTTAGACCTATTCTGATCTCATCTACACTTAGTCCCTTAGTTATCTCAGACTCTCAAGACCTGATGCTGTCTCTTTGCTGACCACGCTCAAATTCTTGCTCTTCCCTGGACTTCTCTAAACTCTAGGCGTGTGTACATAAAACGGCGTGCTTGACATCTCTAGTTGACTTTACAATAGAAATCTCAAATTCAACATTTTTTTCTTCAGTTTTATTGAAGTATAATGGACAAATATGTGTAAGGTATTCCAAGTATATATGGTGATTATTTGAGGTATACATATATTGTGAAAGGAGTCCTCCCATCTGGTTAATTAACACATCCATCACTTCGAATATTTACCTTTTTTGTATGTGGAGAGGTGTGGTGGTGGGTTGGAAAACATTTAAAACAAATTTCTGATCTACTCAAAATCCTGTTCTACCCTGTCTCCCTTATCCATCAATTACAACTTCATTCATCCTTGTAGTTGCTCAGAACAAAACACACTTTTAGTTATATTTGACTCTACTTTCTCCTACTCCCCACAGACATTTCAGCAACAGAACATTTAACTCTAATCTTAAATACGTTCAGAAGCCAACCACTTCTCACCACCTCACTACCACCACCCTGCTCCAAGCTACCATTTCCTCTCATTTGGTTTCTCCCATTAGCCTTGTATGTGATCTCCTGCCTTCCACTTTTGTCCTTCTCAGTCTATTTACAAGACTGCAATCACAGATATCCTTTTAGAATAAGTCATTTCAGTCACAACCTTGAGCAAAACCTTTTAGTGACCCTTCATCTTAGTCAAAATCAAAGCCTATATCTTAACATGGGGCTATAAGACCTAATATTATCTAACTCTTCATTATCTTCTCTTTACTCCCCCCATCTCTCACTCTGCTTTAGTCATACAGTCTCCTACAATGTCTTCAAGGAAGTAACAAGTTCCTGCTTTAAAGTTCATGTACTAGCATGTTCTTTCATTTCCTTTAAGAGTTGGTTCAAATTTTATTTTCTTAATAAGGCCTTACCTAGATCTATTAAAAATTACAATCCTCCATATCCATTCTTCATATCTATCTCTTCCGTGAAGTTTTCACCATAGCAGTTATAATCTTCTAATATATTATTTTATTATACTTAATTATTTTAGTACTTATACTTAATTATTTATTGTAATTTATTGTAATTCTCCCACCAGTGCCATGTGAAATCCCTTTGGGCAAGAGTTTTTGTTTCTTTTGTTTACTGCTGTCCTCCAAACTCCAAAAGATTGCCTGGTGCATAATCTTTCAATAATAGTCACTGAATGAACAACGGATACACACACGTTTGCATTTCTGAGTGCCTGACAGTGTCTGTATTATAGTAGTATTTTAATGTTAAAAAAAAACTGCTATGAGATAATTACAGTAGCCATAAAGATAAAGAAACTAAAATTTCCAAGGTTTGAGTCAGTGATGCCTCCTGAATTTCTGTATACTCAGGACTTATGGATAGCATTCTGCTTAGTGGGAGGATAAAAAAACTTGGAACTCAGAAAAGCACTCTATTTTCTTACATGGTATTGCTGTACTTGAGAATGGCTTAAGAAGTGCTAATTACATGTGGCACAGGCCAATGTACCTGCTTTTGGCACCAACTCTTGTTCAAGGTTTTACTGTTTTACAGAGATGTATCCCAGCCAATATCTTTAGGAAACAATGAATCCAAGAGTCTGTCTATAACAGAAGTTCATTTAGGGAAGTAGAAATTGACAGGATTGATGATGAAATGATGGCCATATTGTGGGTTTTAGAATGCTTTGCTCAGAATTGATTTCACCCATTGGTTCCCAAATCTGTGAAAATTCCTTAAAATGTAGGTGTTGTGGACCCACCCTATACCTCCTACTGGTATAGATATTTACAAGCTTCCTGGGTTTGTGTTAAGGAGCCAGCTCTGTATTCCCACCATAGATTGGCTTTTGGAAATATGATAAGCAGGTGGCGGTTTGCATATATTGTTATATATTTGCAGTTTGCGCCTCTCTATAAAATACTCCCATTTCTGTGCACTAGAAAGCCAGGTAAATCTGACAGGGGGTGAGTGGAATGTCTTTTGGAGCAATGTGTCATGGACTGCCTGACAATAGTATTTTTCTCCATCTGTTATAGGTCAATGCACAAACTGGCCCAGTTGGAAAGACTTGACCTAGGCAATAATGAATTCAGTGAGCTGGTAAGCAAATGCATTTTTCTAAACTTTATAAATACGCTCTAGGAGATTATTTCTTTTGTCTCCATAACCCCAGGTATTGAATTATCCAAGTGCACATTTGCATTTCGAAATATAAAAACAAAATGAAACCCGGGATATAAAGTGATTGTTTGACTATATGATAAACCATAAAGAACTAGATAGTATTAGAGTCACAAAAAAGGAGAGGAAGGGAGAGAAGCAGATGAGGTAAGCAGATGCAAATTGACAGTTTTGAGCACCAGATATGAGCAGGCACCAAGTTCAGTATGTCACATATGTTATCTCATTTAACCCTTATTTGACATGTTGCCGTGTTAACTTTATGGAAATGAGCTCAAAGTGGTCACCAGTTTACACAGCTTTTATGTTGTTGGTCAAGAGTTAAAGACTTGATTAACTCAAAGTTCATACCTTGAAGACTTCTGCCTTTGAGAATTCCTTAGTGGAGGGAAGGGGTTAAAGACCTTCTATTTACAATTGTACTGAAAGTTTCTTTCTAGTGAACACATATTACTATCTCGCTGCCATCAAAATTGACAGAATTCTGACTGCTCCCTGAAGGCTTAAGTTTTCTTTAAAATATGCCTGCAGACCAAAATCTCAAATGCAAATTAGAAAGCAAAGAGTCCTTCATAAGTAGACTCTTTTTGATTCGGAAGTCTCCTCTTGAACATCTTCAAATTTCAGAAATGCAATTCATCTAAAATGTATTTTAACTCTTTTTAAATTAAAACATTAAATTAAGTAATCAACTATTCTTTCCCAGCTGTGTTGCTAATAATGTGACCTTAGGCAAATTACTTAACCTCTCAAAGCCTCTTTTTCAATTTCTCTAAAATGGAAATTATAATGGCTCCTCCTTTAGAGGATTTGTGTGAGAATTAAATGAGATAATGCATGTGCAGGGCCTGGAAAAAAGGGATTCTCAGTAAACGCCAGTGTACATGGTATAATCCATACTTCATCTTGAACGTGCAAAGAATTAATTTGTTTGACTTTGACCATAGCTAATCTGGCCATTATTATCCCAGCCTCTATCAGCTGTTTCTTGAGGGCAAAAGCTGACAATTATTCTTCTGAAATTAAAAATGTAGTCTGATTTAAGAAGTTCCCTTTGGGTTCTGTTCATATTCCTTGCGTAACAATTCTGTCATGTACCTTCATACCTTCCCCTGCCTCTGTTCATAACACAGAATTTAGGCATGTACAAAGGAGGCTATACATCTTTCTGAAGAAAGGGGACTCCCTGGTCTCAGCCTGGCTTTCAGAAGTGTGCTGCCAGACATGCTGGCCTCTGGCCTGATGTCTGCAGCCGATCCTGCCCTTTATGTTAAATCTGGAGTTTTGAAACCATAGTCAGTTCTTTGGGCTCAGGTACTACTCCCCATGAGTACTGGCCAGCTCCCCCTTGCTTGAAGTGTCACCACTCAGCTCTCATTGGCTGTTAGATTTATTAGTCTGTATCTTGTCTCCTCTCCAGCATCAGGCATGTCATCCATCCCCAGTTTCTGTTGTGAAGATACCTCTCTAGCCTTAATACCATTAGTGACCCTGTAGCCCACAGCAGGCTCTGAGAGTGCACATGATGTGTAAACTGAGGCCCAAGGAAAATAGACTCTGGAGCCTCCTTCCTCCTGCTACATCATACCACCAGGCTTGTCTTATTTTGGATGCACTCAAATTTGTTACAGGGCAGTTTGCAAGGTGACCTCAACAAAGATATGGGGGCAAAATGATTCGGTACATAATCCAATGTTCCTCAGGCTTTTTAAAGGTAGATACCTATTAATAATATAGGTAGATAGATTGGTAAGGGTAGGGAATAGTTATGGCAAAACTGTTTTGTACTGGGAGTATAGAAATCAGTTGTTAAGAATCTGCCCAGGAGCTAGGTCTAGTGGTTGTAAGAACATGGACCATGGATTCAGACAACTGAGGTTTGACTCTCAATTCTATCACTAGCTAGCCAGGTACATTTGGGTCTGTAGCTCACTCTGTATCCTCAATGTCCTCTTCAATAAAATAAGGGTGTAAAAGCTATTTGGCTGATAGGCTTTTGGGGAAATTCCATGCAATAGAATCTATAATAAACACCTAATATATGTTTCTATGAATTTTGATTCTGTCAGGTATATGACTTTGGAAATCAAATCTATAAATATTTAGACCAAAAAGATGAGTAGGATATATTTATGTTTTTGAAAGTAGACATAGTAAAAATAACCTTAAAAAACATAATAACTCGGGCTTTATGGTATCTAAGAAATCATCATTGAGGAGAAACATTTTGTTTTTGTTTTTGAACTACCAATATTCTATGTTAGTCACAAAGCAAGTCTCTTTAAAAAAAAAAAAGTTTTTCATTTGTTCCTGGACCACTTATTCAATTATACTGAGTTACTTGGCATTGGCAGCAGAGAGAAGAGTTGGGGAGTATAATTATGGAATTTCACATTTCTGTCATTCACTTTAATCAGATGTCTGGCTTTTATTAGTCATATGTGTGGGACTATCTATTGTTTCTCTGAAAGTAACAACTTTTAATAAGAAAATAAGAGAATTTGCTTTGATAAGAGGCCTCTAGAAACAATGTCATGTGTACGGAAGGGGATAAGTTCCATTCTGTAGCTAGGTATTGACACCTAGGAGATTACTGTTAGAGAATTCATTTTGTGTGACATTCTAAAGAGACAGATATGGAGGGAAGATGATAATAAGTCCAAAAAAATTTTTATACTGTGAAAGTCTAATAAAAAGAAAAGAAGTTTCATTGCTTGAGACTCAATGTAAATATCCTAAATTAGGTTTGAAGTAGAACAATGTACTTAAGGATGCCTCTGTCCTAATGAAAGATTCTAAAGAGAGAGAATTATTTTACATTTCTGATAGCAGTAACCACCAGAAAATACTGGGCAAAGTTCTGAGAACATGATGGATTCTCAGAGATTTTTTTTTTAATTATTATTGTGGCTTGTTTTTTTGTCAATATAAAATTAACACATGTCCATTTTTTTAAAATTTAAAAAGTTTTTAAAAATTGTAAAAATTATACTAAAAGTCATCCATGATCTCTGCCCTTATATAACCATTATCGATACTTTTGGTATATTCTTCCCCTGACACCACCATTTTCTTTTTGGTTAGATCAAATGAGTATTATTCAGAGCCAGGTCAGAGATGGGAAATATTGGGTTGATGCGTTGGGTAGCATCAGTTCTTAAAACTCCTCTTTAAACTCTGGGTAGACAGCCTTCTAATGGTCGCAGGATAATCAGGAGCTTCCCAAAGTCATAGAATGGTCAGGGACACTAAAACAGATTTAGCGGTTGCCATGGGCCCCAGGAGCCCTGTGATAGGTATGTATTTTAGGTATATATAGATCTATCCAATGAACTAAGAGTCATATTCAATTAAGCACTGGTAATGGAAATATGAAGGCCCCCTGAGCAAATCACCATGAGAGAGAAAACGAAGAAAACGAAGCAGACTGAGCAGCAGAGCCTGGACGAAGATGGTATTGGTGGATCCAGAAATAGTCAGGACATATGATCATCCCCGTAATCAAGCCCCAGCTTTCAGCTCCCAGCCTCTCATTCCCTTCCCTACCCCCTCCCAGTATTGAAGGATAATAAGGAAAGTGTCACTCAGAGCCCCTCAAATCTGCCACGGGAACCTTCATCAAGTGTCAGCTCTAAGAAATAAAACAAGAAAGCTTCTTTGCAAACCAGAAAGAGAAAAGCGCTGAGCCGGGAGGAGGCAAAGAGTGGACTGCAAATTGGTCTGTGCGTGGTTCAGGTGCAGCCACGAAATGCAGGCAGGCATGGCCTACAACCTGCTGATGGCAGCAGGGAGAGTGACATGGTTGGCAGTGGCGAAGGAAAACAGAAAATGGTTGTCACTGGACCAGCAGCCCCTGTTATGTGGGAGGTTTCCTGGTCTCCACACCCCTCGCTGCCACAAAAACACTCCTAAAAGAAATAACTGGGGAGGAGGGTCCCAGGAAAGGCCCGATTTCTTGATCTTCTGCTGTTGGAGTGGAGGGAGGTCAGGGAAGGGAGATTTGAAATTGACACTGTAACTGCCGCATAATACGTACTGGTTCTAGGTGTTTTTATAGAGATAGTTCTGTTTACCAAATTGGAATTACAGGATGCATTCTGTTTTATATTAATGCATGATGATCAAATTCAAATAAATTCTTTACAAACACTATGTTTTAGAAGCTTTCTCTGTAGCTGAATTAGGAAGACTGTGAAAAGTACCCAAAAAATAAGTAGTGAATTGAAGTTCAAACTTAAGAGAAAATAATGCAATTAGAGAGGTTTGAAATTTCATTATATCAAATGTGATACATATAAAATGATATATGTAGTATATGTTTAAGTTACAAAACATAATAAAGTGGATCTCTGTGAACCCACTGCCATATTTTTATGAACTAGAGTATCACCAGTCCTGTACCGCTACCTGTAGGCTCTTACCTAATTCTGCCTCATTCCCAGAGACAAGTATGATCCTGAATTACATTTAACATTCCCTACATTTATATGTATGTCTAAATATTACAGTTTCATTTTGCTTGTTCTTAGGCTTTCTAAAAATATGACTATACTACAACTTATTCACTCTTTTCTTCACAATCATTTTTGTCCGGTTTTTTATTACATTGCTACTATGAATATTCCTATAAGAATTTCTCTAAGGTATATGTTTAGAAGTAGAATTTCCCAGGCATTAATTGTGCACATATTCACCTTGAAAAATAATGTATTTTTTTTTCAAAACAGTTGTACTCATTTACCAGCTCTGTATAAGAGCCCCCAAGCTCCACATATTCGTCCACACTATGTTGCCAGCCTTCATATTTTTTCCAGTATAATGGCTGACAGTAGCATCTCATTGTGACCAGAATCTGCCTATCCCTCATCCCTTGTGAGACTGGTGCTTTTTCCATATGTTGGTGGCAGTTTGTGTTTCCACTTCTGTGAAATGCCCGTTTATGTATTTTTGCTCATTTATCTATTGGATGTTTTTTTCCTGTAGATGTACCGAGATCTATTATATATTCTAGATACCAATATGCTGTTGGTTATATGTGCTACAGATACTTCCTCCCAGTCTCTGCAGTTTTCTTTTTAATTTCTTCTTGGTGTCTCATGATGATCTGAGATTCTTAATTGTAATGTAATAAAATGCATACTTTTTTTTATGCTTAGCATATTTTGTGTCTTGCTTAAGAAGTTCTTGCCTCCCCAAAGTCAAATAGATCTTTTCGTATGTTTTCTTCTAAAAGGTTGAAGGTTTCATTATGTATAGTGTAGTTCAGGTGTAGTTCCATCTGGGCTTAATTATTTTACATTGAATGTATTATTATTTTTCTGAAAAGATAGTTTTTCAAGCAACATTTATAAGCAGCCCTGACTTTCCCCATGAATGAATGTGACCTCTTAACAAAATATGATTTCCATATATTCATAAGGTTACATGCTTCATTGGTTAGGTTATGACCTGGGTACCAAAATCACACCATCTTAAGTAACACAATGTTTTTGATACTTGATAGAGTAAATCTCTACAACTTGGGCATCTGGATACTTAGTTTTTATATAAATTTTAGAATTAGTTTATGAAGTTCTTGAAAAGGGAAAAATGTTATTGGGATTTTATTAGAAATGCATTGATTCTATAAATTAATTTTCATTGATTTATGATGAATTGATATTTTTATGATATTGAGTCTCTTTATGCATGACATATCTCCATTTGTCCATTTTAATATCTTTCAGTGAAGTTTTAAAATTTACTTCAAAAAGGCTTTATACGTTTTAGTTTATTTCGAAGTACTTCATCATTTTGTTGTAGTTATAAATGTACATTTTCAAAACTTATAGTCCCAATGTTTTATTGCAGGTATTCAGTAATCCACTTGATTTTTTTTAAATTTATGTTAACTACCATCTACACCTTCTTATTAATACAAATAATTGGTCTATAGATTAGAGATTTCTGTGTAGGTAATCAAATAATCTGAGAATAGTTGACTAGAAGCAAATGTTACTCTCTGATTTCTGATATTAATAGGAATGCATTAAATGTTTTGTTATTAAGAATATTCTTTACTATAAGTTTTGCATAGATACTCTTGAGTTCAGATCATACCTTCTTATTTCTACAGTACTGAGAAAATTTATCATGAGAAGATGCCAAAGTCTGTAACATTTTTTTGATGATAATGTTTTTTCTTCTTCATCTGTTAATGCTGTAAATTATATAGAGGATTTTTAAGATAGTAATATGTATCATTTTATTGTTTTTATTAAGTTTTTCATTTTAATTCCAGTATAATTAACATAAAATATTCTACTAGTTTCAAGTGTACAATACAGTCATTCAGCAGTTCTATATATTTCTCAGCACTCATCATAAGTGTGCTCTTTAATTCCCATCACTTATTTCACTCATCTCCCAATTCGCCCCCCTCCTGGCAACCATCAGGTTGTTCATCAGTTTGTTAAGGGTCTGTTTCTTGGTTTGTCCCTCTTTTTTCCCCTTTACTCATTTGTTTTGTTTCTTAAATTCCACATGTGAGTGAAATCATATAGTATTTGTCTTTCTCTGACTGACTTATTTCACTTAGCATTATGCTCTTGTGAGCTATCCATGTAGTTTCAAGTGGTGAAATTTCATTCTTTTTTATGGTTGAGTAATATTCCATGTATATATACCACATCTTTATCCATTCTGCTATAAATGGACACTTGGGCTGCTTCATAATTTGGCTGTTTTACATAATGCTGAAATAGATATAGGGGTGCATGTACCTGAATTAGTGGTTTTGTGTTTTTTAGGTAAATATCCAGTAGTGATTGAAGGATCATAATTTAGGTTTATTTTTAACTTTTTAAGAACCTCAATACTCTTTTCCAAAGTGGCTGCACCAGCTTACATTCCCACCCATAGTGCAAGAGGGCTTCTTTTTCTCCACATCCTCACCAACACTTGTTGTTCCTTGTGTTTTTCATTTTAGCCATTCTGGCAGCTATAAGGTGATAGCTCATAGTGGTTTTCTTTTGCAATTCCCTGATGATAAGTGACGTTGGACATCTTTTCATGTGTCTCTTGGCCATCTGTGTATCTTCTTTGGAAAAATGTCTACTCAAGCCCTCTGCCCATTTTTCAATTGGATTATTTGTTTTTTGGGTGTTGAGTTGAATCTGTTCTTTATATAGTTTGGATACTAACACTTTACTGGATATGTCATTTGCAAATATCTTCTCCCATGCTTTTTAATTTTATTTATATAGAGGTTTTCTAATATAAAACTGCTTTTGCATCTCTGAAAGAAATGCAACATAATCATGATATGTTGATGATCCTGACTGTCTTTGTAAACTGGATTAAGTTTAATCTTTTCTGGGATTTTAAAAAAAATCTATGCTTATGTATTTGATTTTTATACATTATTCTTGTGTGCTTTCATTATCTGTGGGTTAGTTTTTTTCATCAATTTTAGAAAATTATCAGTCCTTATCTCTTCAAATGTTTCCTTTTATTTATATGTTCTGTATCTTCATTTGGAATTTGGACTAAATATGAATATGAGTATGATATCATACATATCATATTAATATCCTATACATATCATATTAAAATGCTATTTTAATAATTATTTAGTAAGGTCTGTTTTTGGAAAAGTAACAAGATAAGGGGTAATTTAAGAGATGTTTGTGTCATCTCCTTAAAGAAAATCTTCTGCCTCTCTACCTAAAATTATCCAGTATTAATTTTCCAAAACTTGAGCTATGATAGAGCTTTTTAAGAGTATTGTCAACTCTTTGAACTAGTTAATGTACCAGTTACTGACAGAAACATTTCTAAATTATGGGCCACTCATTCTGGGTTAAAGAGCACAACATGAATTTTAAAAAACAAACACCTAAATTTTTGTAATAAAAATATTTAAGGGGCACCTGGGTGGCTCAGTGGGTTGGGTGAGAGAGATCACAAGTAGGCAGAGAGGCAGGCAGAGAGAGAGAGAGGGAAGCAGGCTCCCCGCCGAGCAGAGAGCCCGATGCGGGGCTCGATCCCAGGACCCTGAGATCACGACCCGAGCCGAAGGCAGCGGCCCAACCCACTGAGCCACCCAGGTGCCCCAATAAATAAAATCTTTAAAAAAAATATTTAAAAAGTAATGTATATGTATATTTTATGTGATAAAAAATTAATTTTTAAAAGATAATGCAAAGACTGATTGCATTTAAAGTCTAGGGAATTCATCAGGAAATGAGCAGTATCATTCTAACTAATATTTGAGACTGTGTGTCAAGCAGTCTTTATAAAAACATTTCATAAATTCAGTGATCTATGAACTATATTAGAGGATTGATAGCTCATAAAAGAGAAGCTTAAAAAATATTAAATATTCTGTACTCTGCAAATCACCATTTTGAATGTTTACTAAGGCTACAGATCACCATAAGCAAGAATTTCTAATATCAATATTAAAAATGGCTTATTTTATTGATTTTTATCACCTTATTTGTAGGGTTAAATAAAAATTTCAAACAGATAAATAAAGAATGGAGACACTGAGAAGAAATGTCAATAGTTGTATATTGTTGGGGTGGAAAGATTTTACTGTAGCCTTTGACATTCTTCCAGCTAGTCTAAGAATTAATTTGACATCAGACAGATTAACGGGAGGAGAAAAAGAAAAATTTAATTGACTGTGTACAGAGTCCCAATAGTGAAATTGAAACCCGAAGAGACCCAAGGCAGGCAATTTTTATGCTTTTTAGACAGAAAAGATAATAAATCTGTATAAAATTGGCAAGACAAAGAAAACTTATGTTTGGGGGTTTCAGTAAGTAAGGAATTCTAAACAGAATTTGAGCTAGGCTGAAATAGTAAATTAGCAAAAATACAAGCTTAGTTTATACAGCTTTCTTTGGCTCTGAATTCCCTATCTCTGATAATAAGAATGTCTCTACCTCTTGGTACAGGAAGAGTACCTTTCACATGGGAGATTTATCTCCTGGTTTCTAGAGACAAATAGGAATCGGAATGTTCTTACACTTAAGTAACTTTTAGTTCCCAAATATGCCAAAGTGGTACATTTTGAGCTACCTCCCTTTGGCTTCTACAATGGAATATTTATTTGGGCAATATAAATAATACAAATGTGTTTTCATAGAAATTTGAAATAATCGAGTACTTTAGCTAATGATTTAACTTGTAATTTAAGTTGACTAGAATTAAATTAAACTCATCCTACTAAAAGGATAGCTGCCATTGGCTTCACCTCCCTAGTTTGTCCAAGCTGTGCTCATTTTTAATTAGCTAGGATGCATGTTTACCTGAGGCAAGCACTATATTTGCATATCTAGCAATTTCCTTCATAAGTAATTGCAGCATAGGTTTGCCATACCTACTTCAAGTTTTGTCAATTATTTATTTTTTCAGATAAAATATTTAAAAGAACAAAATAACACAATACAATTTACAATCTTCTAAATGTTCTTAGGGAAAATATTTGATACATCTAATTATTAACTCCTCCATCTCCTGCATTTGTAAAATTACTTGGGATGTTGATTGTAGATGTTCATCACAGGCATTGCCAGAGGTTATTGATATATCAAAAGAAACTTGAGAAGTGAAACTTTTGTTTTTTTTAATTATTAGAGGCACATCAATTTCTACATCAGTCAAGGCCCAGTCAGGGGATGGAAACTACATCAATTGTTTAGCAAAGGAAATTTAATATAAAGAACAGTTAACTCATGTATTAGAAAGCTGAAAGGACAGAAA
This sequence comes from Meles meles, assembly GCF_922984935.1. Taxonomy (NCBI): domain Eukaryota; kingdom Metazoa; phylum Chordata; class Mammalia; order Carnivora; family Mustelidae; genus Meles; species Meles meles. Next base: position 158,866,926 of record NC_060066.1, on the reverse strand, counting down.
GGGGACACTGCGGGATCACAGAGGTGATAACTTAGGAAGCAGCTAGCACCTTTGGGTAAGGATCAAATGGAAGAAAGTAGCGTATGGGACTCAGACCTGTAAAGAGGCTGGCACTGGTGTCTCTGAGGGGCCATGGTAAGGCTGGTTCTAGGTGTGCGGGAAAACTACAGACTGAGGACTGCTGCTGTTGTTGAACCTTAGTGTCACCACAGAGAGAATTGTTGCTATTGAGATGCTAAAATGACCAGGAATTAAAGAGAAGCAGCAGCCCTGTCTTCCTCCTCTAGCCTGTAAGTCTCTCTCCAGACCACCCAATTGTCAGTTCCTGACACATAGTCTCCTATTGAAATAGAAATGTTGTTAACCTCAGAGTTGTGAGGTAGAATATAGAAAAATGAACTCCCTGCTGAAAGGCAAGAGTTTACACATTTAAAATAAAACAATGTAAAGAAATACTGATAATAAATAAATAAAATAAAATAAGTGTTTACTTTTGCAGACTCCACTTTGGCATCAATACCTCTGGATAGTTTTCCTGCACTTAGTGGAGCACCATGTCTCCAACTGGAAATTGATAAGTGTTTCTGAGTGAATGAATGAGTCATTTGGTTTTAAAAAGTGAACAGTTCAGTCAGTTCTCATCATCAGAACCATACCTATATAAACTGGAAATTTTTAATTCAAACTAAACAATAATGGAAGTGGGAGAAGTATTTTAGTTTACCTGAAAAGCAATCATTCTACGGTTAGATATCCTTTAAGAAATCAATTTCAATTCACTCTTAGAAGTTTATCTCGGATAAACTTCCAAATGAATTTCTCTATGAAACTCAAAAGTACACAATTTATCACTGTGATCAATAAGTAAATAATACTCTCTTTCCACTAATTCTGGAATTTGAAAGGAATCCTTTATGAATCATTCAATTAAAATGTATTTTCTGACTGAAAATAATTGTGGAGGCTCCTTTTCATAAGACGATCAGATTGGGGTCTCCACATTTATAAATACTACATCTGTTGACTTAGGGCTTTAATAAGCAAACTCCGATGTGATATAAGCAAATAAAGAAACTCTTTTTCTTGCTTTCAAACTTTCTCTTCCCTAGCAATAATATAACTCATCTTTGCCTGTTTTCAAAGGAAGCAGTTTTTCCCTCATTGCCATTTCTCGTTACTGTAATATCACGACTAGGTACCATAAATGAAATTAATTAGCTCTGTTTGCCTTTCCATAAATAGATTTTTCTAAGAATGGTATATGTCTCAATGTAGTCAAGTATCCTGGTGTTTCTGTCAACAGTTTCTACCAGAGAAATTAAAGAAAAAAAGAAATATTCCCTAATTGAACAAACTACATTAAATAAGAGTATACATTTAGAATCAAGGCTTACAAAGAAAACAGAAGTATTATGCAATCATGGCATAAACCCAAGGGTATATTCTTGAGTTGTGAATAGGGATTGTGAATCACCCAAAAAATAACAAAAAACTGTATTTGAAGTAATCAAACTAAAATTTACTTCTTTCTCCCTTATGTGCTGAAAGGGCAATATTTGAACATATGATCTGAAATTGAATTAATAGAAAAAAAACGTGTTTGATTTCAGGTCTCACAATAAACTAAAACTAAAAGACAATGAAAACATCAAGGAGACATATAAAGGAAAGGGGGATGGACAGAGTTGTGTGTTTATGGAACATATAACTAGTTAGGTTAGCTAGGGAAGCTTCACTCAGAAGGTGACATTTTAGTAAAAAACCAAAGTAGATGAGGGAGTGAACCATGCAAATATCTGGGTGGAAGATAGTTCTACACAGAGGAAACAGAAATTATGAGCACCTGAGATGAGAGCAAAACTAACATGTGAACAGCAAAGAAGACTAAAATGGGTGGAATAGAGTAAGTTAGAAGAATAGGTGAAAAATTAATTGTGGGGGGAAGAAAGAGTGGAAAGAATCCTGTAAGAAATTTAAAGGATTTTGCATTTTATTCTGAGTAAAATAGAAGCCCTTTGGAAGGTTTGAAAAGGTAGAATCTGTGGTCTGACATATTAAGTTATATTACATTACATTACATTGCATTATATTACAGTACATGTTACATTACATGTTTCATGAATTACATTACATTACATTACATTACATTACATTACATTACATTACATTACATTACCAGGATCACTTTGACTGCTGTGATGAGAATAAATGGAAAGTGGGGAAAGATGAAGTCAAGAGACCTATTAGAAAGCTATTGCAATATATAGGCAAGAAATAATAGTCTCCTAGATTGAGGTAGTAGCAGCAGAGGCGGCAAGGAGTTGATTTCTGGGTAAATTTGAAAGATATAGCCAGAAATAGAATCTGAATTTGTAAACTGGGGATACTCCCTTTCAATAAGTAATACAAAAATTAGGAATACATAATTAATTACAAAAGTGAAATGCTTATTAGGATGGAAAAAAAATGATGAATTTTAAATTACAAAATTGAAGTTAATGAAATTTTAAAAAGCTAACAAATGCTGTAAACATCATTAAGTCCAAGAAAATAACATAGTAACACATCTATAATGCTCTTTTTCTCCGTATGCTTTGACTTAATACTCTTTGATAGTCTTCATATTACATATATTTTATAATATCATTTCTATGAAGATAATGAAAATAATCCAATGTTTAGCATGATGTCTACTACTGATAGTTCAGAAACATTCATTTCAGCTTTACAATTTTTCACTGATACGCCTTATAAAATTTTAGGATTGTTGCCAAATTTAGGAAAACCTCTGGCTCCATACATTTCAAACATGTTCCTCCTCCTCCGCCAACATACTTCTGGTGCTGGGGACCAAAGGGAATGTTCACGTTCAATATGTCTTCTGTCCCTGCATTTTCATGTCATGATGGTCAAGGGAGTTTGCACAATGGCAGGAGAATTACTGAAGTGTTTTCTACCCCAGATAGCTAGGAACAAGGTAACTACATGCAAACAAGATTGAAAATCATATAAATGTATTCCACCAAACCTATATTCCTAGGCAACTTTCTTGTATCCAGCTCCCCAAAATACCTGTGGCTATTCTATCACAACATGACATGAGGAAAACCACAACATAGGGAAAGTCAAGATAGAAATTGTAGTTCAAGTGTTTACTTTTAACCCACTATTCCAGGATGAGTCATACACCTGTATATTCCAGAACAAGGCATATACCTGTATCCCTTTCCTACTGTTGAATTGTAACAAATGACCACAAACCTTAGTGACTTAAAACAATACAAATTTATTATCTTATAGTTCTGGAGGTCAGATGTCTTAAAATCAGCATATCATCATGGCTTTTTTTCTTCCAGGATTCATGAGAGAATCTGTGCCTTGTCTTTTCCAGCTTCTAAAGGCTGCCTACTTTCCCTCACTAGTGACGCCTTTCTCACATCATTTCATTGTCTGTATCAGACAGTACATCTCCTACTCTGCTTCCATTATTACATTTCTTTCTCTGCCTTCTCTGACTCTCCCACCTCCCTTTTATAAGAACCTTTGCAGTTACATTGGGATCACCCAAATAATCCAGGAAAATCTCTTTGTCCCAAGAGCCTTAAGGTAATCTTAATGGCAAATTCTCTTTTACTGTGTAAGGTAACACATTCACAGATTCTGGGGATCAGGACACGGGCATCATTCGAAGTCTTTTATTCAGGTTACCATAGTCTGGCCTCTGTTCGCAAAGACTCATGTCCGACCCACATGAAAATGCACCCAAGCCAACCCAAGTTCCCCAGAAGTCTCATCCATCACAACTCGACTCAAGTACAAAATCTCATCTAAATCTCATCTGTTCAGAAGTCCTAAATTTCATCATCTAAAGCATCTAAATTAGGCATGGGTAAGTTCCGGGTATAATCCATCCTGGAGCAAATCTCCTCTCCATCTGTAGACCTGTGAAACTAGAAGACAGTTCATCTGCTTCCAAAATACAATTGTGGAATAGGCATGGGATAACAGTTATAGACATTCCCATGCAAAAAGGGAGAGGAGTAGGGGATAGAAGTACAAAAGGAGAGTACCCTCAGAACCATTTCAGAGTCCAACCAGAAAAACTCCATTAGGTTTCAAGGCCTGGGAATAACATCTGGGGCTCAAGATGTATTGCTCTGTGCTTACAACTCCACCCTATGAGTCAGCCTTCCTTTTCCAGGAAGGTGCACAAGTTTTTGCAGTCAAGTGGATTGAACAACCTGTTTCCTACCTCTAGAATTTTAGGATCTTGCTGTCTGCTCTCATTTTGTCCACTCTCTATCCCTTCCAGCCCATGCTGGCAGTATTTCTCTTGATGCAATAGTCTTAAGAACCTTGTGGGTCTCCCTTATATATCAACAATTTCTTCACTGCACAAGAAGTTCCTTTACAAATCTTCCTTGGATAATCCCATCTCTACTCCTGGCTTCCTCTAAGATGTCTGACAGGTTTCATGAGACATCTACCTAATCTCTTCAGAACCTCTGTGTGAATGAATGAGTGAATGAATGATCTGACCTCTTAATACTTATAAGACACTAGCAAAAGTTTTCCCAGACACATCCTTGGCTTTATTTCCTGGCATTGAATCTAATTTTAGCTTTTTTTTTTGTAATCTAGATAGGATGAGAATTTGTCTTAAATCCGGTTTCTTTTTGCTTAACAGTTCTTTAAGTGTTAATATCTTTCTTCTTGCATTTTACTGTAATTAGCAGGTAGAAACCAGGACACACCTTTAAAACTTTGCTTGGAAATTTCTTCAGCTAAAAATTAAGTTTACCTGTTGCAAGCTCTGCTTGCCGCATAATTGTGTGACACGATTCAGCTATTATATAACAAAGACCCCTTTTCCTCCATTTCCCTTGTTAACACATTTTTCATTTCCTTTGCTCTCATCTAGTATTGTTTTGACTGTCCATGTTGCTACCAGCAGTCTTCTCATGATGATCTAGGTATTCTCTAAGCTGATGCAGATTTTCTTAATCATGTTTTCCTCCTTCACTTCCTTCAGAGTCTTCCTTAGCAGAGAGTTATTATCATCTCTACTTCTACTAACATTGTGTTCAAGGCAATCTAGGTTCTTCTGTCACAAATTTATAGCGAGAATTTTTCTAGTTTCTGTCTCCTGCCGAATTCCAAAGCCACTTCTACATTTTTAGTTATTTATTATGGCACTCACCCACTTCCAAGTTGCAACATATGATTCCCAATATTCAACTGTAACAAATTATGAAAAATTGAGTTGCTTGATACAATACAAATTTATTATTTTAAAGTTCTGCAGGTGTTGTTAAGGCTGTGTTCCTTCAGGAAGGGCTAGAGAAATATCAGTTTTCTCTCTTTTTCCAGCTTCTAGAAGCCACCTGTATTCCTGAGCCCATAACCACTTCCTTTCGCCACTTCAGTTTCTGTTTCTGTCATCATATCTCCATTTTTGCCTTCTCTGGTCTTCCAGTTCCCTTCTTATAAGGACACTTGGGACTATATTGGGCTGCTTGCATAACCCATCCTCTCCATCTCAAGATCTTTGAATTAATCATGCCCCTATTCTCCTTTTCTATGTAAGATAACATACTCAGTTTCTGGGGATTCGGATGTGCACATCTATAGGGAGTCATTATTCACTTGACCACACTGCCCCCCAAATTTAAAGCACATGTCCACATAAAACCTTGTATGTGAATATTCATAGCAGCATATTCATAATAGCTAAAATGTGGAAAAATCCAATGTCCATTAACTAATAAATGAATAAACATGATGCAGTTTACCCATACAACAGAATATTTGTCAATGAAAAAAAAAAAAAAGAAGGACTCATCTAGATGAACCTTAAAAACAGTGTGGTATGTGAAAGAAGCCAGAAACAAAAGGCTATGTATTATATGATTGCATCTATATGGAATGCCCAGAATAGAAAAATCTTCAGTAATAGAAAATAGATTTGTAGTTTCCAGGGTATAGGGGAAAGGGAAAGTGGAGAGATTGAGTATGGGGATTTTTGGGGGAGATGAAGAAAATGATCTAGAATTAGATAGTTGTTATGGTTGCACAACTTTGTAAGTATACTAAAAAACACTTCACTTTATATTCTAAAAAGGTGAAATTTATGGTATGTGAATTATGTTTCCATTTTTGAAATCTTAAAAAAGAAAACAATCTCAATTTTGCAAATTGCACAAAATGTAGCCAGGTGAACACACTGCCAGGCTTCCTTCCAGGATCTGGGAAGGAGTTCATGCAAGTAAGAGACCTGAAACTTTGAACCTCATTAACTTTAAAGTACATCTGCCTCTAGGTTGAAGCAACAGGATTTGTTGACAGATTGGACATCAGGAATGAGAGGGATAGGAGTTAATAATGACTTCATGAATTGAGACCAAAGCAACTAAAAGACAAAATTTCTACTGCAATAGACTACTATACCAGATGCCAGGTTATTTATTTTTTCAGATCTTTTTGTCTTTTAATTGTGGGGAAAAGCACATAACTTACCTACCCTCTTAACACATTTTTAAGTGTATAGCACTGGATTTCACTATATATTTATAATTAAGTATAAGCACAATGTTGTACAGCAGATCTCTAGAACTTTCTCATTTTGTGTAACTGAAGCTTTGCATCCAGGGCACAGCAGCTCTCCATTATTCTTCCCCCCGGAAACCACCATTCTACTTCCCGCTTCTATGGGCTTGAATATTTTAGATACCTCATAGAAGTACAATCGTGTAGTATTTGTCCTTTTGTGGCTGACTTATTTCAAATGGCATACTGTCCTCCAAGTTCATCCACATTGTCACATATTACAGAATTTCATTTTTCTAAGGCTGATTAATATTTACATAAATATATATATCCATATAGATATATATATTTATACCAAATATACCACATTTTCCTTATTCATTTATCTGTCCGTAAACATTTATGTTATCCACGTTTAGGTCATTGGGAGTAGACCTGAGATGAACATGGGTCTGCAAATAAATTTTTGAGAGATTTCAGTTCTTTTTGATATATATATAGAAGTGGGACTGCAGGATCATATATATATGGCTTTTCTATTTTTAATTTTTTAAGGCACCTCCATGCTGTTTTCCATATTCCATAGTGCCTTCACCATTTTACGTTGCCACCAATGTGCATGAGAGTTCTAGTTTCTCCATATCCTTACCAACATTTGTAATTTTTTTTTGTTTTGTTGATAATGGCTATCTTAATACATACGAGGTGATCTCCTTATGATTTTTATTTGTATTTTCCTGACAATTAGTGATGTTGAGCATCTTTTCATATACTTGCTGGACACTTATATGTCTACTTTGGAGAAATGTCTATTCAAATTCTCTACCCATATATTAATTGGGTCATTTTTCCAAATTGGGTTGTAGGAATTCCTTCTATATTTTGAATAGTAATTCTTTAACAGATATGTGATTTGTGAATGCTTATTTTCATTCCCTAGGTTGCCTTTTTATGCTGTTGATTGTTTTCTTAGCTGCGCAGTTACTTGGATGTACTCCCTTTTCTCTGTTTCTGCTTTTGTTGTCTGTGCTTTTGATTTTATATCCAAAAAATCATTGCCAAAACCCATGTCATGGAGTTTTTATCCTATGTTTTCTTCTAAGAATTTTATTGTTTCATTTTTAATTGTTTATTAATTTATTAATTATTTATTAATTGTTTAATTGTTTATTAAAATTATTCATTATAATTGTTTATTAAAGACATTGAAGTCTTTAATCCATTTTGAGTTGATTTTTGTGTATAGTGTAAGATAAACGTCCAGTTACACTCTTTTACATGTAGGTATCCAGTTTTCCCAAAACCCTCTGTTGGAGAGACTATCCTTCCCACATTGTACATTGTTAAGCACTTTTTGACAATAATTTTTGAGTGGATTTATTTCTGGGCTCTCTGTTCTGTTCCCTTGGTCTATATGTCTCTCTTTATGCCAATACCTTACTGTTTTAATTACTGTAGCTTCATAATGTTTTGAAATCAGAAAGTGTAAGACTTTCAACTTTGTTCTTTCTCAAGATTGTCTTAGCTATTTGGGATCATTTGTGGTTGCATAGAAATTTTAGGATTGCTTTCTATTTCTGTAAAAAATGTCACTGTGATTTTGATAGTGACTGTGTTGAATCTCTAGATCAATTTGGTTAGTATGGGCATTTAAAAAATACTGTGTCTTGCTATCCATGAATAATACAGAATGCCTTTCCATTTATTTATATCTTCAATTTCCTTTATCATTGTTTTGGAGTTGTCTTTTTTTTTTTTTAAAGATTTTATTTATTTATTTGACAGACCGAGATCACAAGTAGGCAGAGAGGCAGGCAGAGAGAGAGAGGAGGAAGAAGGCACCCTGCAGAGCAGAGAGCCCGATGCAGGGCTCGATGCGGGGCTCGATGCAGGGCTCGATCCCAGGACTCTGGGATCGTGACCTGAGCCAAAGGCAGAGGCTTTAACCCACTGAGCCACCCAGGTGCCCCTGTTTTGAGTTTTCAATATAGAAATATCTCACTATGTTGGTTAAGTTTATCTCTAAGTATTTTATTTATTTTTATTCAATTTTAAGTGGGGTTAATTTCCTAATTTCCTTTCCAGATATTTCACTGATAGTGTAAATAAATGCAACTTTTTTTAAGGGTTTTATTTTTTTCAGTAAGCTCTAGGCCCAACTTGGGCTTAAACTCAAGTCCCCAAGATCAAGAATCATATGCCATAATGACTTAGCCAGCCAGGTCCCCCTTTGACATTTTTTTTCAATATTGATTTTGTACCTACAACTTTGTCAAATTTGTTTCTTTGTTGTAACAGTTTTTTTGATGGAGTCCAGGTTTCTTACATCTAAATCATGTCATCTGAAAACATAATTTTACTTCTTCTTTTCTGATTTGAATGCTTTTTAATCTTATTCTTGCCTATGTTCTGATAGTTCCTGTACTATGTTAAATAGAAGTGGTGAGAGGCATCCTTGCCTTGATCATGATCTTAGAAGAAAAGTTTCAGTTTTTCACCATTGAATATATTGTTAGGTGTGGGATTTTCATATATGGCTTTTATTATTCTGAGATACTTCCTTTTTATTCCTAGTTTGTTGACTGTTTTTATCAGAATAGAATGTTGAATTCTGTCAATGCCTTTTTTATATCTATTAAGATGATTTTTATTTGATTCTTTGTTATGCTAAAGTGGCATATCATACTGATTGATTTTCATATGCTAAAACATTCTTGCATCTTTGGGATAAATCCCACATGGTCATGGTTTGTCATTCTTTTAATGTGCTATTGAATTCAGTTAAACTAGTATTTTGTTGAGGAGTTTTTTGAATTATTTTCATCACATCTAGTGGCCTGTGGTTTTCTTTTCTTGCAGTATACTTTGCCTGGTTTTGGCATCAGGGTAATGTTGGTTTCACAAATGGGTTTGGAGTGTTCCTTTTTTTTTTTTTTTTTCAGTCTTTTGGAGAGACTGAAAATGATTGGTTTAATTCTTCTATTCATCTTTGGTAGAATTAACCAGTGAAACTCTCTGGTACTGCATTTTCTTTTTTGAAAGTTTTTGACTACTGATTCAATCTCCTTATTTGTTATTGGTCTGTTCAGTCTTTCCATCTCTTCATAATTCAGTCGTGGTAGTTTTTATGTTTCTAGGAATTCATCCATTTCTTCTAGGAAATATCCAAAGTGTTGGTGTTTAATTGTTCATAGTAGTCTCTTATAGTATTTCTGTGACATCTGTTGTAATGTCTCCTCTTTCATTTCATGTTTATTTATTTGAGTTTTCTCTTTTTTTTTAGTCTAGTTAAACAGATGTCCATTTGTTGATCCTTTCAGAAAAACAACTTTTAGTTTCATTGATTTTTCCCTTTATTTTTCAGTTCTCTATTTCATTTAATTCTGCTTTAATTTTTATTATTCTTTCTTTTTGCTAACTTTGGGCTTTGTTTTCTTTTTTATAGTTCTTTTTGGTGTGAAGGTAGGTTGTTCATTTGAGATCTTTCTTCTTTCCTTAGTATGAGTATTTAGCACTATAAAATTCCCTCATATTACTACTTTTGCTGCATCCCATGAGTTTTGATATGTTATGTTTTCATTTTTGTCTCCAGATATTCTCTAATTTCTTCCCTGGCCCATAGGTTGTTCAAAGTTTTATTTAATTTGCACCTATTTGTGAATTTTCTAGTATTTTTCCTGCTGTCAATTTCTAGTTTCATTCCATATGGTCATAAAACATACTTGATATTATTTTAATCTTCTTCAATTTATTAAGACTTGTTTTGTTGCCTAATATGTGGTCTATCCCAGAGAATGTTTCATGTGCACTTGAGAAGAATATGGGTTCTACTGCTATTGGGTGAAATGTTTCTAAATGCCTGGGAGATCTATTTGGTCTATAGTGTTGTCTAAGTCCTGTGTTTCCTTACTGATCTTCTGTCTGGATGTTCTATCCATTAGTGAAAGTGGGGTTTTAAAATCCTCAATTATTACAATGCCCTCTATTTCTGCCTTCAATTCATTCAATATTTTATTTATACATTTGTATTTTCTGATATTGAGTGCATATATATTTATAGTTATGATATCTTCTTGGTGGAATGACCCTTTTATCATTATATAACTTATTTATTTGTCTCTTGGCGGTATTTAATTTAAAGTCTATTTTGTCTGATATATGTATGATTGCCCCTATTTTCTTTTGGTTACCATTTGTATGGAATATCTTCTCCCATTCGTTCACTATTAGCCTATGTGTGTCTTTAAATGCAGAGTAAGTCTTATGTAGACAGCATATAGTCAGGCCTAGTTTTTTATATCCATTCAGTCAAAAAACAAAGCAAAACCAAAATAAACCCAAAATCCATGATTCTGTGTCTTTTGAATGGGGAGTTTAATCCACTAACATTTGAAGTAATTATTGATCAGAAATGACTTACTATTACTACTTTGTTAAATTTTTTGTGTCTGCTTTGTAATTCTTTAGTCTGTTTCCTCTTGTGGTCTTCCTTTGTGTTTTTTAATTTTTTTTTGTAGTGACATATTTTGATTCACTTCTTGTGTGTGTGTGTATGTATGTATACTATAGGTGTTTTCTTGTTTTTACTATGGAGCTTACAAAACCATCTTATAATTGTGAGAACTTATTTTAAACTAATAACCTCTTAATTTTAATTGTACACACAAAAAACTACATTTTTATTTTCCCTCCCTATATGTTGTTATTGATGTCACAAATTACGTCTTATATTGTGTATCTATTAATATATTTTATAGTTAATTACTTTTTATGCTTTTGCCATTTAACTTCCATACCAGAATTAACAGTGGTTTAAGCATTACTGTTAAAGAATTACAATATTCTGCATTTACCTATATATTTCTGTTTATCAGCAAGACTTATATTTTTGTATGCTTAATGTTGTTGTTTAGCATCTTTTCATTTCAACTTAAAGGACTCTTTTGGGATTTCTGAAAGGCAGTTATTGAATTCTATCGACTTTTTTTTTTGTAAAGTCTTTATTTCTCCTTCATTTTCGAGGCATAGTTTTGCCAGATATAGTATTCTTAGTTGGCAGTTCTTTTCTTTTGGCACTTTGAATATACCATCACACAATTATTCTGGTCTGTAAGAGTTCTTCTGAGAAATCCATTACAGTCATATGGATAGGTGTATTCTTATATGAGACAAGTCACTTCTTTCTGGCTATTTTCAAAATTCTCTGTCTTTGACTAGATACTTTGATTACAAGGTGCCTGGGTATTGATTTCTTTGGGTTCATCTTATTTGGACATTTATTTCTTCTTTAATGTCTTCTTTAATTTGGATGACCACTTTCTTCCCCAGAGTTAAGAAGTTTTCAACCATTACTTCCTTAAATATGCTTTCTGCCCTCTTTCTTATTCTTCTTCTGGTATTTCCATAATGAATATATTAATATATTTTGTGGTATCCCGTAGGTCCCTTAAGCTTTTGCACAGTTTTTCACTCATTTTTCTTTTTCTCCTCTGATTGGATAATTTCAAATGACTTTTCTTTTCTTCTCCTTAATCAAGTCTGCTTTCTTCTGCTTGATCAAGTCTGCTGTTGAAACCCTATAGAGAATTTTGTTACTGTGTACAGTTACTATATTCTCTAGCTCCAAAAATTTCTGGGTTTTAAATATATATATAATATTTTATATATTTATATTATTTATATTTTCTCTTTTGAAATATCTATTTTATCCATATTTTATTCTCCTAAACTCACTGAGCATTTTTATGATGGTTATTTTGAATTCTTTGTCAGTTAACTAATACATTCCCATTTATTTTCAGTTTGGGGAAACTTATTTTGTTCCTTTGTTTGAGCTATAGTCCCTATTTCTTAATGCTTCATGACACTTTGTTTTGGTTTCTGAACATTTGAAAACCCCCTCCTTTCCCCATTTTTCACAGACTAGTTTTGTAAAGGGGAAGACCTTCACCAGTCAGCCCAGCTAGGAATTTTGAGGAAAAGAGATATAGTTTTAAAGGGAAAGATCAGAAGATCTATTCTGAAAATCTGAAGTTTAATACTCCTATTACAGATGCAAGTGGGGAAGTCAAGAAGTCTGTTAACTATGAATCTAGGCAGTTCAGGCCAGATAAATATATTTAAGAAATATCAGTGTGTATGCATATGTGTGTGTGTATATATATATATACACACACACACAGAGAGAGACATATATACATAAACATATATATAATTTAAAACCATGAGACTAGATTACCAAAGTAAGGAGTATGAATAAAATATAACAGAAACAATTTTTACAGACTATAGTTGTATATAGTAGATAAAAGTAGAATCATTCTAGTTCCCAACAGTCTCCTACTTTCTTTTGTGGTTTGTATTAATACATTCAGTTAATAATTGGGGACCATTATGAAACGTAGAATTCCAAAATGACCCCCAAGATCTGCACCTTCTGGAATATAGACGTCTTCTCCCAGTTATTCAATCGAACACTATACAAGTACTGCCAGGAAATGATTTTGCTGATATAATGAAAGTTCCAAGTCAGCTGACCTTAAATAGAGATTATTCTGGGTGGATCTAAACTAATGAAGTTATTATTAAAAGGGAATGGACTCTTTTTAATTAAAGAGATTAAAAGTATGAGAGGGCCAGTGGAAGAAGCCATATTTCAAGGAATGTAGCTAGCTTCTGTGATCTGTGACCCCAGCAAGGAAACAGTTGACAGGAAGAAAGGAAACAGAGACCTTTCTCTTATAACCCTAAGGAACTGAATCTTGCCACATCTATATCAGTTTGAAAGAGGACTCCAAGCTCCAAGATACTAGTCAATACCATGACTTCAGCTTTTGAGACCTTAAACAGAACACACAACCACACCATGCCCTGATTCTTGACCTACAGAACTGAGAACTAATAAATGAATACTGGTTTAAGCTATGAAGTTTTCAGTAACTTGTTATGTAGCATTGAAAAGCTAATACAGCTATGTTGTATTCATTGTTTTTGCAAATATTACAACATGTTGGATAATTGAAAGGATTTGCAAGTCTCCACAGAGCATATGCACATAAGACTTTCAATAAAGGCAAATGATACAGTAGAGCAGTAGAAAGATAATGCAGACAAACATCAGGGGACCAAGAACCTTTCAAACACAGCTTCCCAAGATCCTTCTTATTCATGCAAGGATGTGCTTCATCTCCAAATAAAAGCATCATGATTTACATGATAAATCTTAGTTTCAAGAAATCTCCCTATAAGTTTCCAGTGATGCTTTTTGTGCCCTTCTTTTCATGTAGCCAAGCCAGGCTATCTAACTGATGATGCCAGGTATAAGCCCCAATTAAAAAAAAAAAAAAAATCAGCTCTGGGTACCACCATGGGAGTTTGAAATTTTAAATAGTACATTATAAGTCATTAATTAGTTCACTGCCCTTATCTCAGCCAAGGGTCAGTGCTTCCTCAAGAGATGAACATAGAGCCGAACCACTTCTACTGTAAAAATAATTTATCCCATGACGTTTTGTTCTCTTTCCCTTCTTCACTGTCCTTCTTCACTCCAAGCAAGATATTACATATTGGCTATGGTAAGTGAGCAAGTAGATAGACAAATAAGCAGATATCACCTGGGGCCTTCAAGAAAGATATATTGCAGCAGAAGGTCCTTCTTCAGGTAATAAACCTCCAATTCAAAGTCTGTTTCCTATGCTGAGATAATGTTGTGGTCAGCCACCTGTTATGAGATACTCTAGTTGAGTTACTAGGTCTGCAGAGCAGTCCTTAACCCACCTTCTTTTCTAGCCACTGTCAGAGGATACTTAGGTTGTGCAGCTGCACTTGCCAGCAAGGTGTGGAAGAAGAATTATTGATAAGGATAGACACAATATGGAATTTCACTGTTGTTTTGATTGTGCCAGCCTGAAGTTAGCTATGAGAAGCCAGTGGGTAGATCTTTAATGAGCGGTTCCAGCTAGTGAAATAACCCTAAATATTAATCCCCAAGTATCTTGAAGTCCTTCAGTTGTTCCTTATGGACTGACAATGGCCTATTTCTCTCCCATCCCCTGCTATTTCACATCTGGAAATTTTCTTTGTTTAAATTGTTAAACTGTTTATATTGCTCTTTATTTACAAAAGTGATCTTAATATAGTGGTATATAATGGAAAAAGAGAAAAATCCTCCTCAATAAACTCATAGTCTCATTCCCCAGAGGTAAACACAATTTAATGCCTGTCCTGCCACTTCTTTTTCTGTTCATTCACAAAGGTGCATGAGCATATGCATTTTTTTCACTGAAGAAAATAAAATGAGCATTGTACAACTTTTATAGTTTTAAAGGTTTCCTATAGTAGGCATCAAATTATTTAATCTATATCCTATTGATGGTCATCTATCTTTCTCCCACTATTTCGCTATTTTAATAATGCAATGGCCAACTCTTTATATATGCATGCAAATATCTGCAAAACACAGCTTCTTAGAATTGTTGGATCTTTGGTTATACATGTTTCATTTTAATAGGTACTGCAAATTTTCTCTCTCAAAAGCAGTACTAATTTACAGAAACTTGGAATTCATTAGAGAAATTGAGATATTCTGACTTCCCAGAGGGATCCCTTTTGGTTTGTACTAAGTCACAGCTGATTGCTGTTGAATTTTTTAAAAATATAATTGAATCTACTCTGTATCTTCTACAAAATTCTCTAAGTTTCTGTCTTCCTATTTTTACCCTTTCCTGTTTACTTGCAGCACCATTTTTTTCCCTTTCATTTGTTTTCAGTTTTGTTTCAGTTTTGTCGTTTTAGTGGAACTTGGGGAGAGATGGGAGATAAAACCTATTTTCACATCTGCATCAACTTACTGTTTATTCATTCATCATATATTTACTCTGTATTTATGCAGGCACTGCAGGCACTGAGAATACAAAGATGAATAAAACATAAATTTACCTTTCAGAAATTTTGAAAGTGCAAATGATAGCCCCACAATTAGCAAATAAAAGATAGATGGAGAAATGGATTATAAAATATAACTGAAGAGTGACTCTGGGAGGAAAGACAGGTTCAAGGTGAGGAAAAACTTGAAAGGTAAGTAAGGGCAAGAGGACATCTCATGAAAGTTACAGAAGAGTAGAAGTTAGAAGAGTAGGCTTGGAAAGCTTGAAGTGGTCAAGTATGGCTGCACTACAGATTCTTTTGTAGGATCAAGGGAGGTGAGATTAGAAAAATGAACTGAAGCAACAGCACTGAGCTTTGAATGTCATGCTAAGAATCTGGTATTCAGCTCATAAATGAGAGATAGCCTGAAAATTGTGGAGCAAGAAAGTAATTCATGTCTGCAATTTACAATATTTACAATATTCAAGTCTAAATTTTACAATTTACCTCTGATATGAAGGTTGAATTAATCATTCAGTCAACAATATTTTATCGATAGTCTACTATGTGTCAGAAATTTTTTTTTAAGATTGTATTTATTTATTTGACACAGAGATCACAAGTAGGCAGAGAGGCAGGCAGAGAGAGAGAGGAGGATGCAGGCTCCCCACTGAGCAGAGAGCCTGACATGGGGCTCCATCCCAGGACCCTGGGATCATGACCTGAGCCAGAGGCAGAGGCTTTAACCCACTGAGCCACCCAGGCGCCCCATGTCAGAAATTTTGACAAGACCTAGAACTTCAATAAGAACAGATTAAAAACAATGATACGTGAAAATTATTGTAACAGTTTTGGAAACAGATTATATAACCAGAAGTAAGAAATGAAGACGGAAGAAATGAAGGCAACAAAAGGTTGAGTTTAAGAAAAAAAGAACTGACAGAAAAGGGTTGGAGTGGTTAAGAGGGGAAAAGAATCAAGTACGTTGCCTTTATTTGGGGGATGAGGAGCTAGAGAGAATTCTCCTAAGCAAAAATAAGTCGGTCAGAGAAAGACAAATACTATATGATTTCACTCAAGTGGAATTTAAGAAACAAAACTAATGATCATAGGGGAAAATAAAACAGAAGAGAACCAAGAAACGTATTCTTACCGATAGAGAACAAACTGATGCTTACCAGAGGGGACATTGGTGGGGGCATGGGTGCAATAGGTGATGGGGATTAAGGATGGCATCTGTGCTGAGCACTGAGGGTTGAACCACAATGAGATATATATCGCTTCACACCTGTCAAAATTACTATTATCAAAAAGACAAGAAATAACAAGTTTTGATGAGGATGTGGTTAAAAGGTTAAATTCCACCATTGGTTGGAATGAAAATCGGTGCAGCTGCTATGGAAAACAATATGAAGATTCCTCAAAAAGTTAAAAATTCAGATTACTATATGATCCAGGAATTCCACTTCTAGATATCTATCTCAAGAAAATGAAAAGGCTAATTTGAAAAGATATATGCACCCCTATCTTCACTGCAGTATTATTTACAATAGCCAAGATATGGAAACAGCCTAAGTGTCCAACAGATGAATGGATAAAGAAGATATGGTACACACACACACACACACACACACACACACACACACACACCCTGGAATACTACTCAGCCATAAAAAAAAGCATGCAATCTGGCCATTTGTGACAGCGTGGTTGGACTGTGAAGGAATTACGGTGGGTATAATAAATCCAAAAGAAAAACAAATAATGTGTGATTTTACCAATATGCGGAATCTAAAAAGAAAAACAAAACAAAACCCATACTCACCAACACAGAGAATAAATTTGTGGTTGCCAGAAGGGAGGAGGGTTGAGGGGCAAAATGAGTGATTTTTTTAAAAACAGAGGAGAATTGGGGTGCCTGGGTGGCTCAGTGGGTTAAAGCCTCTGCCTCTGGCTCAGGTCATGATCCCAGGGTCCTGGGATGGAGCCCCACATCAGGCTCTCTGCTCAGCAGGGAGCCTGCTTCCCCCCTCTCTCTGCCTGCCTCTCTGCCTACTTGTGATCTCTGTCTGTCAAATAAATAAATACAATCTTTAAAAAAAAACAACAACAACAACGAGAATGTACAGAATCAGAAGGGAAGAGTGCTATGAAAAATAGCATACAAATTAAAGTCTTGCAAACTTTAAGATATTATGCAATATAATAATAATTATTATTGCTATTATTGTTGTTAGTGGGACAATTGAACCAAACTATTATATCTTACTAGAATTTAAGTCTCACAAAATCAGAGCATTTTTTTTCCCTTGTTTACCAGTATTTTGCAGAACCTAGAGCATTTTCAAACAAGGGATAGGTTTTCAGTAAATCTTTATTTCCTTGTCTGGATGGATTTATTGAATGTGTTAGACATATGTGTTTGTTATAGGATGGATTAAGGATCATGGCTTTTCTGGACAAAGCCTCTTTAGCCCTCTTCAGTAGTCAAAAATCAATGAAGTATTTGAAAGCCAGTTCTTTAACTTTGAAAAAAAAAAAAAACTCCAAATAAAACAAAACATTTCTTCCTTAAATATGTAGTCCAAATAAAGCTACATCAATCAGGTACTACTTTTTAAAACATTAGAACAATTCATTTTACAGAATAGTTACTTTTTTTCATTCCATGAACATATTTTTATATTATGCTAATAAGACAGAAATACAAATTCAAGAAAATATTTATAGTTGATACAGAGAAAATAAAAAGGAGCATGCCTCTGTATAAAGTTTCCAGTGGGCTTGAATGTCATTATTCACATTTAGACACCTCCAGCATCCTCCTAGCATGACCTCTGTGACTGTTGATGGTGACATCTCCTCATATGCCTTATGTGGTGCCAACAGAATAGAGACATCCTAGTGGTGCATGGTCGTACTGTGTGCCCTGGAAGCCTTTTTGTGGAGACAAAAGCAATCACTCTTAATCAGTCAGTGAAAGTTTTTTGAACTCCTCCTGTGTGCCAAGCATTACACTACATTCTGAAGGACTTAATAAGAAGTATGCAACAGGGGCGCCTGGGTGGCTAAGTGGGTTAAAGTCTCTGCCTTCTGCTCAGGTCATGATCCCAGGGTCCTGGGATCAGCCCCGCATCGGGCTCTCTGCTCTGTGGGGAACCTGCTCCCCCCCCCACCACCTCTCTGCCTGCCTCTCTGCCTCCTTGTGATCTCTCCATGTCAAATGAATAAATAAAATCTTAAAATAGAAGTATGCAACATTTTCCTTTCTTCAAGGAAAGTGTAAGCTTGGGGCACTTGAGTGGCTTTGTCAGTTAAGCAACTGACTGTTGATTTTGGTTCAGGTCATAATCTCAGGGTCCTGAGATTGAGCCCTATGTTGTGCTCTGTGCTGAGCGTTGAGCCTGCTTGGGAATTCTTTCTCTCCTTCTGCCCTTCCCTCTGCTCGTGTGCATGCACACATGTGCACAGGCATTTTCTCTTTCTCAAAAAAAAAAAAAGAAAAGAAAAGAAAAGGGAAAAAAAAAAGAAAGGAAAGTAAGCTTCCTGGGAGACAAAGCATAAAAAGTAGTATATGTTAAGTGTCAGATGAGTTATCTAATTAATAAATGTTACTCTGAGCTCTAGCATCCAGGGTTTTGTAAGATCTCTGGTCCAGTTCTCCTTTCTAATATGTTTTCTTAAATCTAAAACTACAAGAAAAATAAAAATTATCCTTCTTGTACCTTTCACTAAGCCAAAATGAACTGCTTGCTCTTCTTACATGCACCTTGCTTTCCTGCCTCTCTGTCCTGGCTTGTACTAATTCTTTCTTCTGGAAAATCCTTGCTTTCCCTCATCTCCATCTCTATATTACAGTTTATAAATCTTACCCTTCCTCGAGGCTCAGCTCAAATACAGCACCTCCTCAAAAATTCTGCAATATTACTGGCTAGAAATTATCTTCCTCTCCTGTAAATTCCTCTTTAAAGGGATCTCCACTACACTCATTGTTTTCTTATGTTATCATCATCCCTGTCTATGTAGGTATGTGATAGCAACACAAAACCTTCCCTTCTCCCACCCTCAGTGCTTGGTGAATATGGCCCCTAAAAAGGATTTCTTTTCAATCGCTCAGGACCCAATGAGGCTAACGTGTGGTTGCAGTGCATCCACTATTGTCTCTTTCTATCCTCTCTGACCCCTGAAACCATTTCACAAGCCTTTTCTTTTTTTTTAATGTCATAGTTACAAAATTTTCATTTTTATTGTGACTAACCATTTGCCCTAACTAGGATGTGAGCTCCTTGAGGGCAGAGAATATGTACATTCATCTTAGTAACCCCTATGTATAAGCAATGTATATTAAAGAAGCACCCTCAAATTACCATCAACACTTAAAAATTTAAAAACTTAAACTTCTAGATCACACTGTTAGAAATTCTGATTCAGTGGGTTTCATGTGAAGCTCAGGAATCTACATTTTTTTTAATATTTTATTTATTTATTTGACAGAGAGAGAGAGAGATCATAAGTAGGCAGAGAGGCAGGCAGAGAGAAAGCAGGAAGCAGGCTCCCCAGGACCCTGGTATCATGACCCAAGCCGAAAGCAGAGGCTCAACTCACTGAGCCACCCAGGCACCCAGGAATCTACATTTTATCAACCTTCTAAATGATTCTTATTCACAATAAATTTGAAAATGGTTAGCAGTTAATAAGTATTTGTTAAATGAATGATGACTTATTTTCTCTCTTAAGCTATAACATCATAAGGGAAAGATTTAATGTTTGTGTTTCTCCTGTCTGTGGCCTAGCTATTTGAACATAGTAGATTCTCAAACTCTGTGGATTGGTGTATGTTAATGGGATTCCTGATTTGGTATAATTTTTAAAAGTTTCCATGAGACACAAGACTTGCTGGGCCTTGAAGAATGAGTTGGATTTAGATAGGTGGAGAGCGAAGAGAGCATCCCAGCCAGAGGATTGAAAAGATCATAGGAATGGATGGAGATGAGGAAACACAAGCATGCTGAGGGTTGGTGATTAGATTATTTTAACAAGAGCAGAGGTTCTTGTGGCAGAGGAATGAAAGATGAGGCTGCCTCCCCACTCTATAAAATAAACCTTTGTTAGCAGAACTCTCATTTTCATTTTAATTTAATAAAAGCAAAAATAAGTGGTTCTGATGTGATTAATGACCAACAAGAGAGATACAGTGCTGACTTGGCAAGCATCCACCTCCATAACACATGTAGAAGTACAAGATTTAATACAGAACTAACCTGCCCAAGCATCTGTTCACAACTCCATATGAAAAAGAAAAAAATAGACTGAAGCATATGTTACAAGTTGAAGTCTGGACAACTTTTTTTTTCATATTATGTTAATTGGAATTCACATTTTTAGCAAAATCTCTTATTGACTTGTTCAAGTGAATTTGAATATTAAATAACCATAATAACGATACAGCAAGATTTTTAAAAAAGCATTCTTGTTCACACATGAAGAAAAGATTAACTTGTTACTAAGTGGATAATAAATTTGCAATTAAAATATATTCCTTTGGTGTTATAACATAGCCAGCATCAACGATGCTTCTAAAATGAACCCACTTGGAAATTAACTCATTCGCCAATTCAGCAAATTGTCATTAGCAGTCTACTACTTGCAAGGGGCTGTACACAAAATGTTAAGAGTAAAGCACCATGCATGTGATACAAATTAAAAGATTCATCCTTACATGGAAGAAGGGTTTATATGGAATCATTTGTTTCAACAAGTTATCATTCATTCCTTCATTCATTGAACAATTCTTTGATGAATGAAGGCAGCTCTATGAGTTTATTTTTTCCTCTGTTATATCCCCTACACTAAGCACAGTGCTTGATATATGTTAAGTGGTCAATAAATACCTTTGGGATGAATACATTTATTGATCACTCTATCAAACTCTCATATACAAAAGTAAAATAAAAACAAAGATCATCCCAGCCCTCCTGGAGTTTATAGTCTAGTACGGAAAACAAATAATCAAGTACACTCACATATATAAAATTCCATCCATGACAAATGTTGAGGAGTCTATAGTGGAACTTGGCCAAAGATTTTCCTGAAGAAGTGATCTTGAATTGAAATCTAGAGGGTGATTAGAAATTAACCAGGCAAAGAGAAGGAAGAAAAACCACTTTAGGCAGAAGAGGGGACAGGAAGGAGCATGGTGAGTGTGTGGTGACGGCAATAGAGTTGGACAAGGAGTCACAAAACTGTGGGTGGAAAGCTGGGTAGGTAAGGTGAAAGTATGTTATGACAACTCTTAAGGAGTTCCAGAATTATAAATAGTAGGTAAGATTATATAGATAGGGAAACATCTTATTTAAAGTTGATACAATATAAATTGTTTTGAATTACAACCTCAAAACTCATTGCTCATTTGTAATATAAAAAAAATTGTCCAATAAGATGTACCAATTTTTTACAGTGACAAGCAAAACAATCAAGCATGTAATTTCAAATTACATAGCCTTGATCTCTGTAGATTGCACCAATAAATATTATAATTTCACTAAATTGCATAGTAGCAATTAGCCCTCAAATGGGGGTTAATAAAAGGAATCAACACAGTACCATAAGAATAATTTGGGTGTACTGATGTAGAACTGTATTGACAGTTTAATATACCCTGGCAAACAGCTCATTCAATTGTTGTATAAAACTAATAAAAAATATATAATTTAATGGTGTAGTTCACATGATAGAATTTGTGCAGGAAAGATTAAGCTGAGACTTTTAAAGAGCTTTAGAGCAAGTGTGAAAACTATTGAAATGTTAAAAATCTGACTAAAGACATAAGTAACTTTATATTCTCACGAGTTCCTAGTGTTTGGTCAGGGAGACTAATATTTCCCTCGGTTCATTTTGCTTTTTCTTTGGCTTTGTTTATGACTTATTTTTACCACAGTATTTATCTTGGGATCCTGTATCTCTCTCCATGAAGCTATATCTATATTTTGTCTGAGATTATAATGTAATACTCTTTAGTTTTCCCTTCCCCACATGCATCTGCTCCTATATCCCATACCATGGTGCTGGAGATGAAGTGAGTGCTTGATAAGTATTTATTAAACCTTCAGAGGAGGCCAGTTAGAATATTTATAAATAAATAGTGTAAGTTTTAATACTAATAATGAGAGATAGAATAAGTTACTAGGCTTAGTTTATTTGTATTATTATTTAGATAATAGGTATTACAGTAACCATGTTTAGGGATAGATGTTGTAAAATATTATATTTTCTTTATCAGTTTATATTGTTTATGTGGAATATGGAAAAAATATAATAAATATCCAGCAACCCTTCTACCATTTATTTTCTGATCTGATTCTTAATTGATATTAAATGCACACTTAGAGAATAAATATCAGAATATATTCTAAAAGTAGAAGATGACATATGCAGGAGTAATAACTAAACACTAATATCTGAAGGACTAATTAAAATATGCATAATTAATAACTCAAATTCTACTTAAAATAACCCATAGAATTCTAATAATGTTTTTAAATATTTATGTTCTCAAAATGTAGTTTAGGGATGCCTGGGTGGCTCAGTTAGTTAAGTATCTGACTCTTGATTCTGACTCAAGTCACTATCTCAGGGTTGTGAGATCAAGCTCCGTGGCAGTCACTGCACTGTGCAAGGAGCCTGGTTGGGATTCTCTCACTATCTCTCAATCTCTCTCTCTCTCTCTCTCTCTCCCTTTGCTACTCCCCAGCCTCCCTCTCTAAGAAAAAAAAGAAAAAGAAAAAGTAGTTTAAAACCCCATGATGTGTAACATGTAGATGTGATTGATGTACCTAACATTACTATGTAGTGAAGTAAAGTAGGATAAATATAAGTGTTTCCACTTCTCTAATGGGAAAATTAAAGCACAGCAAGATTAAAGGTTTCCACCAATAATACTAATTACTCTCGGTCTTCATTTAACAAATATTTATTAAACATCCACTAGGCTAAGTGGTAAGGATACAATGGTTACGACTCAGTTTCAGAACTTTGTAACTGTTATAAACTGAAGACAGAATGGTTTGGGAACCCAAATATGAATGGGTCTTGTCTTCACTCCTTTCTTGTCTGCCTCTAACGCACTACTCTTGCTACAAAACACAATGAAATGGTCTTCCTGTGGAAAGATTTACAGTTTTTAATATAGGTCTTCACTTTGCTCCACTGAACAAATTTAAGACACTGGCATAAAACATAATGATCTTCCTTATCATTTACGGACTTCCAAGCAGTAAAAGATAATGCACACACACTTGACAGTTCAGTTTCTTATTTGCTACAACTCTTACTGTTCATCAGATTAGTAGCAATTTGTTATTTTCTGTTCAAGGAATTGGTCATTCTACAGTTTATGGAGAACGACTTATCATTTGTACCAGATTTTGATTACCGATTTTCACTGAAAACACTCTGAATAGAAGTAGTCTTAGATTCAGAAGGTATTTTGGTTTTGCAGTACATCCTTATGATATTCAAGGGTCATTGGTGGACTATTTTGCAACAGGCACCCTGCTAAGTGTTAGGGATTCAAAGATGCAAGACCACCTCCTTACAGCAGTAAGTGTAGAACTTATAGTAGTAAGTGTGTACTTACAGTAGTGAGTGTAGAACTAAAAGTTTAAAGAAATTTCAGGTTTGGGGTTTGCCAGATAAACTAACATTCACTATATTTAAGTAAAATTCAATAATGATATCATGAAGAACGAAGACAAAAAGAAGTTTTCCAGTATCTACAGAAAATAAGAGTAATGCTGTAATAGATTGTTACATACAGCTTAGCAACTTCATTAAAATCATTTCTCACTGTGGGGCACCTGGGTGGCGCAGTCAGCTAGGCATCCCACTTTTGGTTTTGGCTGAGGTAGTGATCTCAGGGTCATGAGATTGAGCCCCACGTTAGGCTCTGTACTCAGCACAGAGTCTGCTTGAAATTCTCTCTCCCTCTCCCTCTGCCTCCCCCCTACACTCAAATGTACTTTCTCTGCAAAATAAATAAATCTTTTAAAAAATTCTCACTATTGTAAGTTAATTCATATCAGGGGATTGGCCAACAGTGGTAAACAAAATATAGTAATTCAGATTTGTTTTTCATTCAGTGAAATATCTATATTGGAAAGATACTTATCTGATACAAAAGAAATAAAAATAGTTCTAGGTATTTTCAGAGATTAGCCCATAAAAATGTGTAAATTATAGGACATGTTGTAACTAAAATGTATGGATGTATTGTCAACACTTCAAACAATAAGACATAGAGAAAACAGATATAATGTAAAAAATAGGTATAACAATTTACTGTAATTATAATTTGATTTAAGAACACCTATATGTCACCTAAAGATTCTAGAATTTGAAATTGCATTAGCAGTTGCAATTTTTTTTCTGCCTTGAAAATAATTATAACTATAAAATTTCCTTTAGTCAGTTGAGCTCCATTTGTACATTTAATATTATTTTTCTGGTTTGCTATTTGTCCTGTATCATCTGACTTTAACAACTAAGTACTAAGTCTGACTTATGTAGCCATATTTTAGGGACCCAAGCTCCGAAGTAGAGGTCATGATGACTTTCACAAGAGCAGTGTTCAGTGCTACCTCAGAGTGGCTTGAAGGATGAATGGGAGATAAGGGAGCAAAGGCAAATAGAGACCAAACTTTTTCTAAAGTCTCTCTGTTAGGGCACCTGAAGAGGATTCAGTTGGTTAAGCACCCACCTTTAGCTCAGGTCCTGATCCCAGGATCTGAGATCGAGCTCCACTGAATTCCATGTTGAGCTCCCTGTTCAGCAGGGAGCCTGATTCTCCCTTTCCCTGCTGTTCATGCTCTCTCTTGCTATCTCTCTCTCTAATTAAATAAATAAAATCTTAAAAAAAAAAATTAAAGTTGCTCTGTGAAGAAGAGCAACAAGTCGGAAAGTAACTGGAAGAGGCTAGAGAGGCAATGGAAATAGTATTTTTTCTAACGATCAGAGAAACTGAAGCATGTTTGTATGGCCCAGGGAAGACAGAGTCTGATGTGTGTGGGAAAGGGGATAAGTCCATGCTTGGACCCCTGCAAAGCTAAGAAGAAATGGAAGAGATGTGATCTAGAGCTCAAATGGGTAGGAAGGGAATATGCATTTGGAAGGGCCAGAGAACCACAGAGGTGACAACAAAACACATAAACATATTGAGCTAAATCCAAATTGTATCCCCAACTCAATTTCAACTAAGCCAGATCTCAAATGTGCCCCATTATACACAAAGAAGTGTGATGGAGGGAAAGTCTGTGTGACGAACCAGAGAAATCTTAAGCAATTTTCTTTACAATATACTCCTTTGCAAATTTGCCTCAGCATGCATGGGAGAGCCTTGAAGTTTAAGCTTCATTACCTTTGGACCAAATCCTCCTCTGATTGCTTGCTTGTTTGTTTCAGTGAACTATAAGGTAAGCTATGAACTGGGGTTAAAGGAGGATACAACCTTTGACAATATTGAAGAGCTCTGAAATAGTCTCAGGTGAAAAACAATTTCTCAAGGAAAAGTAATATGGTTGTCTGGCAGTATTCCGTCCCCGTTTCAGGTATTTGTCATGAATTTAAAGTGAGACAATCAGCCAGCTTGTGATTTCTTCCAAACAAAGCTCAGTGCAGCAGCAGAAAAGGCAGCAAGTTGGCTTCACCCCAGGTTCAGTTCGGTTGGGTGAATGTGGCAAAGGGAAAGAGGACACATTTGCCAAGTGATATTTGCAAGAAACTATTTATAATGGTGGAGTGTTAATCATGACTCTCAGCTTAGTAAGGAAGGAAAGATAGATGAATGAAGGTAGATGCAGTATATCAGTCATACCAGGAGCTGTTCCAGGGAGTTCTAGGGTACAGACATAAGAGACTGAAAGTTTAGGCTCTGGTGGTCATCAGGGGTATAGTTGCAACTGAGATTTCAGAATTGGTACAGATAATTGTGATGACAGTTTAAGCGGGGTTTTGGGAGTGAGTTACTGAAATGAAGTAGAGGAAGAGATTGGTTCTGCGTATGGATTGGTGATGTTGTTCAATTCAGATGGAATGTGTAAAGCATTAGCATATTATTTTGGAAAGAGTTGGAGATACAAAGGTAAACAAGATTCAGTCCCTGCGTCAAAGAGCTCACAGTAAAATATAGAACGTGCTCTAGAAGGAATCCCTACACGGAAGGAAGGATGCCTAACCCAATCAATGATCAGATCAGCTGACTTAGAGAACAACATTTGCCAAGACCTGATTGCAAGATAAAGCATGTTACCTTTAGGAACTGCAGGGTTAGGTTTTCCTTGAGGCTCAAGTTTGAGTGAGGGTGTAAGGAAACAAAAGGGTCTGATGAGAGTTGTTTTGTATCATATGGTAAAGGCATCTGGAATTTGTATCCCTTGGATAGCGGGAAAACTTTGTTTCAAACAAGAGTGGACATAGTGCCTGCAGTGTAGAGACAGGGTGGAGGAAGGAAGGGGATGCGGTTTTTTGGAGAAGGCTAGAAAGAAGACCGGTTTGAATTATGAGATAAGTGTGTATGTGTTACACAATTTTCCCTCTCAAATTTAGAGTCAGACAAGATCATCAAACCTTATAATCTCTGTGCGGGAGCGGATAGTACATTAAAACGGAAATCATGTGATCAGAATCACTTTCCTTACCTAATTGTTAATGTGTTATGGGGTTCACCCCAGGAAATATGCAACACCAGAATGTAATCTCTGTGAGGGGTTGTTTTGTTCACTGCTGTTTCTCCAGTGCCTGGTACAAAATAGATACTTAATAAATACTGATGGAATACATGTGTTGAATGAATTAAAAAGTCTCTCTTGAGCATCTGATCTCTTCCTTTGGCACTTTCATCTTAAAGCTGCCTTGCCCAAGTAGCACCATGCTACATATGAAGCACTTAGCGCTTTTCTCTGGGATACACCTTTTGATCTTCATTCATCATCTAACAAACCTTCAAGATGAGGCTCTTGCCTTCCTTGTATATATTAGTCATAAAATTTGGGGCACAGTGATTTGCTTCTTTATGCCTAAATCCCCTTGTCTGTAAGGTAGGGATAATAGCTAATATTCATTGAGCATTGAACACAAGCACTTAAAACCTGTCAATGTTCTAGGCATTTAAATACTTTAATACAGTTAATCCTCATTAATGAGCCACTGTCATTCACCTATTACAGACAAGGAACCCAAGCTATGATTTCACAGCACATAGTCAACAAAACCCTGAGCTGAACTCCTGAAACCATGCTCTTAATCACCCTGCTTACTACTTGTCCAATAATCATGCCTACTTCATTGGATAGGTGTCAAGATTCAATAAGAATAATTAGTAAAGGCACCTTGGAAAGTGCTTTATTATAGTAAGTGACCAAAAGAGGTTAGCTTTTGTTGTTGTTATTGTTTTGTTCTTATTAATTTTATCTTCTAAGGGAGCTATTTGGTCATCTGTTAGAAGAGTCACTCTCTCCTTCAGGAAATTAGAGTATTTCATTTTAGATCTAATTTGAGAGAAAAAATCACTCCTTTTATGATGCTGACTTACATCTACCTTCCTGCAACTTTCCTCACTGATTCTAATTCTGAACTGGGGATAAAGATAGGAGAAATTCAGCTCCTCTCTGTACAACACCCCTCAGATACTCAGACAGGCATCTTTTATGCCTACATCTTCTGTTCTCCAGTCTAAACAGTTTGTATTATTTCTGCCATTTCTCCTGTGGCTTATTCTGAATACGCTCTGCTTTGTTGAAGACACCTTTACACTTGGACACCTAGAGGGGAACAGAACGCTGTAGTCCTTCTGTGGGCTAATGGTTTTATATGGAGCAGGATACCGACAGAAACGATCTTGGAACAGCCGTCCACATTCTGAGTCATATTCCCAGAGATCATTGTAGTGTCTTTGCATGGGGCAGGTAGTATTTCTTGACTAAATGAATGTACTTATGAAGAAATGAATTAGTCAACACTGAGCTTACTCTTGACTTAAATCCACAATTTTCTTCACATTACTTCTGCTTCTAATTTATATGTGTATAATTGGTTTGGGAGACATATGGCAGGATTTTATATTTGTCCCTATTAAACTTTACGTGATTAGAGCTATCCAGTGCTCTAACATTTTCAGATCATTTTGAACACTAATTCAATCATTTCATATATTGTCTCTCCCTCTCAACATCATGTCATCTGTAGATTTTCTTCCTATGTGCCATCAATATACTCATCTGAGTATTTAAATGGAATATATTACATTCATATTCATATTAAAATATTCATTAAACTTTATGGCTGAAAGTGTTTCAATTAATTATAAATTAATCACATTTTCTCAGCAGTGCATCTTATTATTAATTGTTAAGAATACCTGTTTATTTATTCATTTGATTATTCTTAGAATATAAATATATTTTCTTAAATGTTAACTAATTGCAGTAATTAAATTAAAAATAAAGCTTTAAAACATGAACATTTTAGTGGGAATGACATCTGAAATAAAATTGGGAAACATAAACTAACATAAAGTGGAAATAAGCTTTGACCCTATGGAGCTAAACTTTTCATCTCCAAAGAAATTAACTGAAGAAGTTAAACGGTCTCAAGGCATGTAGGACAGAACAATTGAGAGAATGAACAAGCAGGCTCATCATTAGAGCAGAACAATTTTAATCATCCAATTTTGTGTATCAGAAAGGGTTTCAACTGTGCACTATGAAATGCATGAATGGAAATTTTCCCAGTTATGAGAGCTAAAGGGCTGTAGTACACCAAGCGTATTATTAAATAAAAAATTTAAAGAGAAATGGGAGAAAGTTTCTCAAAATGTCATCTTGGTTCCTTGGCAACTTGCAAACTCTAAAGATTATCAAAGAGGGCAAACATAAAAAAATAATAATTTTAAGCAATGATCTGAAAACTAAGAAAAAATGTAGTAACTGAAATATCTCAATGAAGTATGATAATTACATCACTATGGTTAGAGAATATAATTTTTCAGATTTGCATTTGGTATTTTACATTGGTTGATTTGAGAAAAAGCCTTTTATTTATCTGCATTTTGAAACAGATTCTATCCTACGGCCTTCGAGTTCTGCACAGTGTCTGGCATAACAAGTTATTATAATATCACCAGATCATCTTATCAACATTAAGACACTTAAAAATTTAAAGTTTTTTTTAAATTTAAATTTAAATTTTTTAAATTTGTTTTGAAGTAGGCTCCACACGGAGTGTGGAGCCCAATGTGGGGCTTGAACTCATGACCCTAAGAGCAAGATCTGAGTTGAGATCAAGAGTCAGATGCCCAACCAACCCAGCCACCCAGGGACCCCCTAAAGTCTTTTTTCTAAAATTTAAAATTTTAAGGTTTCTTAATTTAATTTTGACAAAATTAGATAAGTGTCAAATGTTATACTTTTCAGTTAATATTTCTCTTAACCTCTCAGAAGAAAAAAATTCATAGATGTTTAAATACAGTCGAACTATTATGCAAATTAGTGGAATAAAAGTAACACATGCAACAGCCTAAAATTGTGTATACATGACAGGAGTTATTGCAATTTGTTGCAGTCATGCGAAACATATGTTCCATTTATGTTAATACTGATATAATCATTTCCTTAACACATTTTAACTAATCAAATTAAGGTCATTTCAAAAAGATTTCTAAAGTGGTTTAGGTGGGTATAAATGTAGAAGACTAAAATGTTCTCTAATCTTTTTTATTATTTAAATATGATGCCTGTATGCTATAGAAAATTTGGAAATTATAGAAAAAATGTGAAGAAAGAAAATGTAGTTATTCATAAGCCCACCATGGATATTTTTTAAATTAACATTTTTATATAGTCTCTTCTGATATTTTTCTAGCTTTAAAAATAGTGAAAACATATAAAGATATACCTGCTAAATGAAATAAGTTGATCAGAGAAAGATAATTTCCATAGGATCTCATTGATATGTGGATTTTAAGAAACAAAACAGAGGATCATAGAGGAAGAGAGGAAAAAAAATTTTTAAGGATATTTTTGTAAAATATACAAATATTTCTATAAAATATACCATTTATAAGTATTTATATTTTAAAATGCATATTTTATAAAGATATAAAATATAAAATTTTAAAGAAATATATCAAATTCCTACTAAACAAAATGAACACATTAACTACTTTTTATATTTGAGTTTAATCTTTTTTTGAAATAAATAAAACACTGTAGATCAAATGGAAGTCTTTTATGCTGTCTGTCCTAATCTTGTTCCCATCACAGCACAATCACAACTTTGAATTTGATGTGCTTCTAATCCATATATTCCTATTTTAACTGCATGTATATACACACACATATATATACATATCACTATTTTGTAATTTATAGAAATCAGTTTGTGCTATATGAATTTTATACCTATTTTTATTCAATATGTCTGCAAGATTTATCCATCAGCATATTTAAAAATATAGATTATTCACTTTTATTGTTGTGTTCTATACCAGCATGTGATTTTGTCATAATTTGCTTATCTGTTCCCTTAGGCTATTGTTTACTTAGAATGTGCCCAACTTCTTGCAGTGAAATTTTTCTACCATAATATTTTTCTATATTTCAGAGTATCTCAATAAGGATAGTTGCCTGAAAGCAAATATGAATATTTTTGATACATAAGAAACATATTTGAAAATGTTTTCCTTAGAAGAATATGCTAATCTGTAATCCTCAAAGCACTTTATATGAGTGCCCAGCTCACATACTTTCACCAGCTTTGAATACCCGAAGCCATTCTTGAGTAAATTCATTCATTTTTAATGGAAACAATTGACATTGCTATGAAATTAATTACAGATGGTCCCTGACTTACAAAGTTTCAACATACAATTTTCAACTTCATAACAGTAAAAAATGGTACACATTTAGTAGAAATTGGACTTGAGATATTAAATTTTGGTCATACCACTAGCAATATACAGGGGGATGATCTCTTCCCATGCTGGGCAATGACAGAGACCCACAGCACCCAACCACTGCGGGGATGACCAGGGTAAACAACCTGATACATTTACAGCCATTCTGTGTCTTGCTTTCAATATGGTATTCAATAGAGACATTTAGTACTTTATTATAAAATAGGTTTTGTATTAGATGGCTTTGCCCAACTATAGGCTAATGTAAGTGTTCTGAGCATGTTTAAGGTAGGCTAGGCTAAGCTATGAATCTCAATAGATTAGGTGCTTTAAATGCATATTTTCAAATTATGATGGGTTTATAAGGATGTAGCCCCATTATAAATCAAGGAAGATCTGTAGTATGAAAAAAGACAATTTATGTATAAGGTTGGGTGGTGTAAGTCATTTAGTTTAGTTCAAAGATCCACTTAAGATTGTTTATTGATCGTGAAATGCCATTTCATCATCTTCACGTTATGGATTTTGTTTCAGCAAGGTCATGTATTGATCTAATAAATTTATTTTCTCTCTGCTATTATTGGGAACTGACTGAAATTTCTTCTGTGGCACATTTTATTATAACATCCAGTAATAAAAATATTATCTTTTTTTTTTTAATCTAGCATATGCTTTACTTTCTTTATTGGGCATCTGTGATCACCAGCATTCTTCGTTATTTCAGAATTTCAGTTTTAAGCTGTAACATGATGTCATCTTTGGAGCCAGAAGACCTGAGGAACTATCCCAGCTGCAGTTATGCAACCCTCATAAAATCATTCTCATTTCCCCCAGGAAATTATTATCAGATTCTTCACCCATAAAGTAGGACTATTATTATCTTATGGTGTTATTAAATAAATTAAATGAGAACCTTTGAATTAAAGTAGATAAAGCATTAGTTATCCCTTTCAAGTAGCCATAGATGTCTAGGATTCCCAGGAGAACCCACTGTGAGAGCTATTTTACAGGTATAATTGGTCAGTTTATCTGCCACCTTCTCTGACACAGCCAAGGGAGCACATTATACAGTGCATGAGAGCCTACCCACATTTTGAGAGACCACACAAGGCCTTTTGTTTCCACAGCATCCTCCCATGCGCACACACCAACATTTCATACTGCCCAGAGTTCTGGCTTCAAGTCTGGCATTGTCTGGAACCACTCCAGAAATCTTGAAATCTTAAACTCTTAAATTCTGCTCTCAGAATTTTTCACACTCCTAGTTCTCTCAATCCCTCCTTCTACTACACTCCTCGCTGACCTCATGCAAACTGGAAATCTCTTGCTTCTTCTGTTTTTTCCTAGACTGTCAGTCCCTCACCTGGTCCCCAAAAAACTTAAAATAATTACCATTGATAGAGCTCTTTTGATTGCCCTTAACTTGCACTTTGAGTCCCCTCAAGCTATACTAGTATGCACCATTCTCCCCAAGTACTCTAGATATACAAAATTCTTGACCGCTCCTGCTCAACAGATTACCTTCCTCTCTACTTCATCAAGAAACATTGAGACTTTCAGACATGCCCTCTCTCTACTTCTCTTCCCCGCATCAAGCTCACCTACAATGATCCTTAACATCTTCCCTCGAGTCTCAGTGAAAGAGGTGTCCTACTTCTTTTCAAGGCCTGCTTCTTTTCCTGCTTCAATTTCATCTTATTTGTCACCTCTTAGAATTTACTCCTTTAATTTTATAGCGTTTTATCTGTCTTTCATCTGGCCCTCTTTGCTAGTGTCTTCTTATCAGCTTGACTTCCTTGATTTCATCCTAGTCCCTCGATTTCTATCACTAAGGTTATCAGTATATTACTGTTTCCAAAACTGAGTGGGCATCTTCGGTCTCTTATTTCGTTGGACACCTCTGCTGTAAACGATGCTCTTATACACTTCCTTATTCTTAATACAACACTATTCATTGGACTTTAGTAACCCCTTACTCTCCTGGACTCTATTCCTTCTTGCCTTCTGAGTTTGCTCTTCCTGTTTTTAGCTCTCAAACGTTAGTGTTCCCCTAGGGTTCCTCCCTCAGCACGTCTGATTCCTTCCCATTCCCCCACAGGGAACTTGTCCTCATGTGTTTCGACTCCCAAAAGATACCCAAGTTGTAGCCTCAGCTGGGACCTATTCCCTAAGCTTCAGATTTTAAGAGTTAACCAATTCCTGGACATCTCCCCCAGTGTCTCATAGGGACCTAAAGCTAAATCATGATCAAAACTGAATTCAGTCTCTCCCATATATCGGTTTCTATCTCAATATCTTGCATCTCCATTGGCAGCACCACAGGTGCTGGGAAACTAGGGGACACTCTCACCCCTATATCAAAGCACCAAGTCCTACTGTTTTCATCCTCTAAATGTTTCCTTAATCCAACTTCTTCTCTTTATTACTCATTATCTCTCTCATTACTAGCCCCGTTAAGTTTCCCAGTTTTTTTTCCTTTTCTTTTTCCCACCGGGACAGATATACATAAAACACCAATCTGCCACAATCACTTCCTATTAAAGATAGCATAGTGATGTTCTTTCACCTGTAAAATTAAGTTCTAGCTCCTTAACAAAACAGAAGGACTTCATAGACCCCACCCTCTTTTGTGAGCCTCATTTTCTGCTATTCATTCTATTCCAAACTTAACACTCAGTAAAACAAACTGTCTGTTGCCATTCATTCATCATGCCTTTCTCACCTCTGCTAAAATGTGCTTCCTGTCCTCTCCTCGCTACTGACCAACTTCTTCTCATGAATATGCATGTGGCTCCATGAATACTTATGTGGCTTCCTCATTACTAGAGTATGTAGGTCCCCCTTTCTTTGTATTTCCATAATAAGGTGTATTTACTTTTTCTGTGTTTGCCTTAGAAGTAGAACATGAGTTTCTTGAGGGCAGAGGGCATTATGACTCTAGTGTTCTGCCTGGAACTGAGGAGATATTTAATAAGTGTTTACTGAATAAAGGGATAACTAAATTATTAAAGTACTTTGTATCCATTCTTGTCATTCTTTTTTTTTATATGAGGTCACTGTGTAGCATGGACAGTAATATTCACCAAATATTCCATGAATTTCTCTTATACTTCACAGCCCTTCTTGAACATAGGCTGCAGCCTTATAAACAGTTCTAGACATGGGACTATAAGCAGAGGTGATATGGGTCACTTCCAGTCTGAGATCTTTAAGAGCAGTGGCTGGTTTTCTATACTCTCTTCTCTGCTTTGACTCTTCTGGAAGTCTTGAGATGGTGGCAACACAACGCTCTGGGGGCAGAAATCCAGGACAATGGACATGTAATGGGAGTGGGAAGTAAGCCATGTGGCGTCAAGCCATTGAGATTTCAGGATTAATTTGTTACCACAGCACAACTGAGGTTATCTTAAATAATGCTCATTGTTCGACATTTATAAATTAATGTCCATCTTATTACAAGCATAAGGTTGTATTGAAGTTACCAGTATGAAACTCTTTTTCTAAATTCTGCATGATATGTAGGCTTAGGGAAATCTGCACCATGTGACTGATATTTCCCAACTAGCCTGACTATTCCTAGCCAGCCCTCTGCCTCAAAGCCTCTGCACATCAGAGTGTGCTTCGCACTTGATTTGTTTTCCATTCTTGCCCAGCTTAACATACAGGTAGAGTAGTTCATCTAAGTAAAAGAATATTTTCCTGCACAAAAAAATCTCCCACACTTATTCACACATGCCTCTGAGTCTATAGCTGAATGCCATGCTCTAAATTTAGATTTTGATCCTTGGGTTTTTTTTCTGTTTATTGAGAGATTTTTTTTTTAACTTTTTAAAATTTAAATTCAGTTAATTACCATATGATGTATTATTTGTTTCAGGGGTACAGGTCTGATTCATCAGTCTTATATAATACCCAGTGTTCATTACAATACTTATCTTCCCTTATGTCCATCACCCAGATACCCAATCCCTCCAGCCCCCCCCCAAACAACCCTCAGTTTGTTTCCTATGATTAAGAGTCTCTTATGGGGGGGTGCCTGGGTGGCTCAGTGGGATAAAGCCTCTGCCTTCGGCTCAGGTCATGGCCCCCATCAGGCTCTCTGCTCAGCAGGAAGCCTGCTTCCTCCTCTCTCTCTGTCTGCCTCTCTGCCTACTTGAGATCTCTGTCTGTCAAATAAATAAATAAAATCTTAAAAAAAAATAAAAAGAGTCTCTTATGGTTTGTCTCCCTCTCTGGTTTCATCTTGTTTCATTTTTTCCTCTCTTCCCCTATGATCCTGTACCTTGTTTCTTAAACTCCACATATCAGTGAGATCATATGAAAATTGTCTTTCTCTGATTAACTTATTTTGCTTAGCATAACACCATCTAGTTCCATCCGCATCATTGTAAATGGCAAGATCTCCATTTTTTGATGTCTGTGTAATATTCAATTGTATACATATACACCACACCTTCCTTATCCTTTCATCCTTGTTATAGTTGAAATTTCTCCAAAGAATAGTAACATATTCCATTGCAGTTGCCGTCTAAGGGCATCAGAGACCCTCTCCAAAGAAGTCCTTGCAGTCTCTGAAACCTTCCTAAGGTGTCAAAGATGTGTGCATATAACTTCTGCTAACCGACAATTACCAATATTATCATCATAACATAGGAACAATTCCATTCTTTTCCACTATTATCCTATAAAATACACTGGTTTTCCTAACTAGGTCTCAAATATTATTGAACTATGCTTGTATCTTTTTTCAGTGATAATTCCTTTTTTCAGTTGAAAGAGACAAAACATCTGACTTTAGGTGTGGCTTAATTTCAGCCTAATACGTTATCAGGATCCATCTTTTAACTCAAATAGGCTCTTCCCTGCTTTTCATGCCCAAAGCTCCCAGGGCTGTACCCTTCCAGTTTCTAATCCAGCAGAAAAGAACAAGAGTCTCTGCCCCTGAAGTCTCAGTGAAAGAAACTTTGATTCTCATCTGCTCTGAATGGATCCTGTTCCCATCCTTGAGCCAACCCCTGCGGCCAAGTGAATACAATGCACTAATTAGCTCGGGCATTCTCACTTCCCTGAAGTGACAAAAAGGAATGAACTTCAAGGAACACAGGTGGCCTGAAGGAGCCTAATGGAAAAATTTGGGGAGAGAAATCAGAAAAAGTTCATCACAAATCAATAGGTGATGCTGGTAGCGATGGCTTCCTTTATCCTCTCTCTAGATTTTGCTGGAATTTAGAGACAATTCCAATCTAGGGACTTAGAATTTTTCATTATGCCCTGTGTGTTATACCTAGATCATATTCTCTCTCTCCTTTCTTTGAACTTCTCTACATTATTCTTTTCTCCCATATGCTACCTTCTGTTTCAGTTATTTATAAGTATTTGTCTCCTTGCTTATATCATCAGCTACCTCAAGGCAGGAACCAGACTTGAAAATTCAAAAGCTTATATTCTGGTGAAGACAAATACACTGAGTAATTAGGGTGTAATAAATGCTCTAAAGGATGATGACAAGGTATTAAGAGAGATTAATCAATTTTTTAAAAAATTTTTTATCCATTATTTTTATTAACATATAATGTACTATTTGCCCCAGAGGTACAGGTCTGTGAATCATCAGGCCTACAAACTTCACTGCACTCACCATAGAACATACCCTCCCCAGTGCCCTTAACCCAACCACTTTCCCCAAACCCTGGCTCCCCCTAGCAACCCTCTTTGTTTCCTGAGATTAAGAGTCTCTTATGGTTGTCTCCCTCCATCCAGATCGTTGGTCTGATTGCTTCCAGATCAGCTCTAGGTTGGCTACCTCAGGGACTACCAGTTTTGATGGAGGTTTGTTAAATTTAGGACTGCTTTGAGGATTAATATTAGATTTCCAAAAAAAGTTTCCAGATTCAAGAAATTACACTTATATTGTGCTAAGAAAAGACTAATTTTGTTCTCTTTCTCCCTTTCTCCTAGCCTGAAGTTCTGGATCAAATACAAAATTTAAGAGAGCTGTGGATGGATAATAATGCATTACAAGTGCTACCTGGGGTATGTAAGTTTTTATTATAACATGTTGTGTAGAATCTATGTTATATATTAGTTGTAATTAATAATAATCTTCATTTATAAATCTCAGTGTTTGCCTTTCAATGTAAAACATTTATTTGGTCACCAAGTGTTTTTCATTAGTTGGTGTTTTTTTGTTTTTTTTTCCCCCACATACCTTCTGTGAATGATGTAGGTATATATAATGTATGAAAGATTTTTCTTGTTCTCGCAGGATTACATTTTTCATCTCTCTGCATACTGAGTTTTAAAAGCTGAGAAATTTATATTGCTATATATGGACAAAGAAAATGCTACCTATAAAATCCAAGTCTTGTTTTTACAGAATCAAGCATAGTCCTATAGGTAACTAGATAATTGTTTCTGCTCATATTGTTAGAGCTCTTCCACAAAATAAAAATCTTTCTTTCAGTTTGGGTGATTTCCAATAGAATACATTTAAATTTTTGAAAATGGTATATGACAAATTACAAAGAGTTAAACATAGACAGTTAAACTAGAGTCCATTTTTTTTTCAGCTAATAGACAGTCCAGTAATATCTCCCAAGTAGGTTTACCAGTCAACTCAGTGAGTGTGAATGTTCCTGCCTTTTCCATTCAGATAATGAATGGCTGCATGAAATACTGCCTCTTGCCACTCATAATAGATGCACTCAAATAAGCATGTACATACACACACACACACATCAGCCATAGTGTTCCTGTTGGTAATAGCCAATTCCAAATCCCTTGCATTGGGCTAAGCAGACAGGGCAGCTGGATTTTTAATAACTCTTCAGCCACTGAGATTTAGATGTGTGTTGTCAAAGACAGTTTAATTCTTCTTTTGACTCGACACTAAAAATTCCTTAAAATGATTGTGAAAGCAACTAGAACAAGAGGTTTTTCTCTTTTGAACAAGCATGAAGCCACATAAAGGAGAAAATCTGTCAAAAGATTAAGGAAGAAAATGCTTTCTTCTCTTATCAAAAGAATACATTTATACTGTCATCATAGATACAAAACAAAAAAGCATGCACATCCTTTATATATTGATTTATTTAAAAACTATTTATAAAAACACCTCTATGAACCAGAAACTAAGCTAATGTTAGGGTTACAAAGATAATACATTCAATGACCTTGAATATATTTATTTGAGGAGTTCACACATAACAGGAAAGATAGATATAGATTCCACAACACATAGTAGAGTCTGATTTGTGCCATATTCAAGGCATGTACAGATCCTGGGACAATACAGGTAAGACACTTATCGATTCCCTGTGCAGAGATGAGGATCAAAATGTGTGTCTAGTTGGAAAAGTATATACCTGCCTCTTTGATATATTTATTAATTCAAAACACCCAGATAATGCTTAGCTCATGATAAATGCTAGGTGTTTTACAAATATTTATTCACTGAATCCTCATAATGAGCTTATAAAGTAGGGTTTATTACCATCCCCATGTTATGGATAGATGGTGATAATTCAAACCAGAACCAGAAGCTGTTGTTCAATATGATGTTCCAGAATGCCACTGCTCTAGAATCAACAGAAGGCACAAATGGGAATTACATTCATCTTACTTTTCATAGTCATGACATTCCCAAAATCCAACCTCAAATTCTTTAGTAAGCTTATTATATAAATGGAAAAGTGGTGATCAAACTGTCCATGAAACAGATAGTGTTGCCTAATTTGTCTGCCTCAAGAGTAGATTTTTCTTATACACAACTTTAAAAGTAGATTTCTCATTTTATTTTTTTTAAGACTTTATTTTTTTGACAGACAGAGATCACATGTAGGCAGAGAGGCAGGTAGAAAGGGGGGGGAAGCAGGCTCCCCGCTGAGCAGAGAGCCCGATGCAGGGCTTGATCCCAGGACCCTGGGATCATGACTGTAGCTGAAGGCAGAGGCTTTAACCCACTGAGCCACCCAGGCACCCCATAAAAGTAGATTTCTCATTTTGGTTAGTACACTTGAGTTTCATATTTTGCTCTGTTCCTTGTGGAATATCCCCACCTCCTTGCCATAAAGAGGCATGATTTTCTGAATGTCTATGCTGGCAAATAGTTGTTATGCAAGTACCTAGAAACACATGTCCTTGAAAAGCTAATCTTGAATGCAGGCTTTAGCTATCCCAGGTCTATCAGTTTTACAGAATGATCATTCCTAAATATTTCGTGTCACAAGACACAGGGGAAAAAATTCATCTTGTTATTACTTCATGTATCATAATATATTAAGTTACTTGTAAAATACTTTTGGAAGCCTGAGCTATCATTTTGCTACTCTGTTTTTCATAAATCAGAGAAGCAAGTAGATGATGATGAAAAATTAGTCTTCTACATAGCTGTCTTTTGACAGTCCCTCTAAGATCAATCAACATGTGACTAAACAACCCATTGAACCTGTGTTTATTCTTAAACAAACTTCAGTATCTTCTTTTGTTTGTGACGGCTTGCACTCCTTTCATTTGCTGCCTACTGCTCACTTATAGACCCCTTTTTGTCAAGGGGTGTTGGAGCAAGATTCAGTATCCCCCAAGGACTCTGAGACATTGGACTTCAAAAAGCCTTTATCATTCCAGGTTACTATTGCCTTTATAAGGTGTTTGAAAGTGAGGGTTTAGAAAGACTCGAAAATAAACACCAAAGTGTTATTTTTGCTTCTAAAAATGATGTTTAGAAATTTTACACCAAAATATTGAGTTGCACTGCAGATAACAATGAAGGAGCTTTCAAGAGGTAAAGATATTTTCTCACCATAAAGCAACAAAAAAGAAACACACACACACAAACACATACATCATTCTTTTTTTGCTCACCAGAAGAGAAGAATGAGCCATGGTAACATAATAGCTCCTTAGGGTGGAAATCTGTCAGTAAAGTGACAGTATTTTTCCAAGTGACTTATTTCCAGGCATGGGGAGAATTCAGAGCTCTGACCTAGTCACCCCTGGTACTCGGTTCCTAGCTTAGCAACCCTTCATCTACTCCGAGACCTTGCTAACATCCTCTGCCTCCACACCGAGTGAGGGAGTAGAGCTAAAGATATGTGCTGGGTTTATTAGGGAGTTAGAGTTCAGTAACTGACAAGATAATCAATAGATTTGTAGTCTGTAATCTGGGAAAAGGGAGTTTGAATTTTAGCTCCACCCCTTATTGATGGGATAACCTTGGAAAGTTACTTGTAATAGATGCTGGCATGCATCATCCTCTTGGAATGAAGAACTGACTCTATTTCTGAAGCTTCTGGGAGTGCTACTTGCAGCTCTCCAGCCTCCTCAGGAATTCCTCCAGCTGAAGAGAACTTCCCTACCCAGGGTCACATTCCTGTTCCATAAGACTTCCACCCAATGACCAGTAGTAAAGGTCTGGATCCTCACCTTTCCTCAGGACAAATGCAAGGCAATCCCAGTTTCGTGAGTCTTGAAGGGCCAGCTGCAGACTTCTCAAGACGTCATCTCAGTTTCTTCATCTGGCCAGTCGTGCTTCCTTCCTCCCCTCTGTCTTTCACTGGCATCGATCCTAAGAACACTCTCTCATAAGCTTCTCTTTGTCTCTGTTTCCCAGGGAACCCAGTGTGTGCCATTACTTAATTACAAAGCTATAATGTGTGTTAAAGTGCAGGTTCTGATTCAGTAGGTCTGGATAGGTCTGAGATTCTGCATTCCTGACAGGCTTGTAGGTGGTGCCAATGCTGCTGGTCGGCAAAACACATTCTGAGTAGCAAGAATATGAAGTCTTAAATAATATATATATATAAAGTCCTTAGCACAGTGCAAAGGTTGTGCTTGTGTGTGTACTAAGTTTATTTATTTATTTATACTGTCAAATAATGAAGACAATATAGTAAAGCATACATGGGTAGATTAGATGAACAGATAATCCAGTGAACACAGATATGTGTAGGGCATTTGTTTGCAAAACATGCCCTGAAAGAAAATAAAAATGAGGACTTTCATCTTGTTCTGACTCTTGTCCCAGCTAAGCAGCCCCTGTTACTCCTGTTATCGTACCATATGAGTTTGTTCCTCCCTATCCTCAGTACTTAGTTGCTCATCTATTTCCCCCACTTCTAAATTTTTCTTGAGCCCATCCCCTTTTCATTCTCACTTCTGCTGCCTTAGTTCAGGTCCTTCTCATCTCCGCAGCTACATGTTTCCGGATCCTTGTGATGTGTCTCTGCCACTCCCTAAATGAATCTTTCTTCCACAGTTCCCTGACGTTGATATTTTAGAGCACAAATCTGATTGTGTCATTCTCCATCTTAAAAACCTTGAACAGCTTTCCTTGCCTGTACGGTAGAATTGACATCTTCTTACATAACATGTTAAGGACATTTAATGCCTGGCGTCTTATAGTCCTACAAATTGAATTTCCCGCTCTTCATCAAACATGCCATGGTTTTTCACATTTGTTGTGAACTTACATGTTGTTTTCTCTTCCAGGTATAGGTTCTCGTTTTTTTCTTTCTTTCTTTCTTTTTTTTTTTAAGATTACTTATTTAGTTAGTTAGTTATTTGAAGAGGGGCAGGGAGAGAGAGAGAGAGAAAGAGAGAGCACACACAAGTAGGCAGAGCAGCAGGCAGAGGGAGAGGGAAAAGCAGGCTCTCCCCTGAGCAGGGAGCCCGATGTGGGTCTAGATCCTAGGACCTTGGGATCATGACCTGAGCCAAAGACAGTGGCTTAACTGACAGAGCCACCCAGGCGCCCCAGGCTCTCTTTTTCTTGACAAGATTTTTCTTTTTCTTTTTTTTTCAAAGATTTTATTTATTTATTTGACAGAGAGATCACAAGTAGGCAGAGAGAGAGGAGGAAGCAGGCTCCCCGCTGAGCAGAGAGCCCAATGCGGGGCTTAATTCCAGGACTCTGGGATCAAGACCTGAGCCAAAGGCAGAGGCTTTAACCCACTGAGCCACCCAGGCACCTCCCCGACAAGGTTTTCTTCCAGGCATTTAGCATCTCTGTGTGTTGATAACATTCTCCACATGCTTTGTTTTCTTTTATATATTATAGGGTATTATACTTATTTGTTTATTTGACAGTTTCCTTCACTACTATGAGCTCCTTAAGGATAAAGACTTTGTCTTTATCACAAGTCTCTTCTTATACTTAGTTGACTTATTCATGATTGTTCTCCCGTGTGTTATACAAGCCCTGACACATAGTAGACCCTCAAAAAGAACTGGTGAATGAACACAATATTGAATCTCTTTAGTAAGATAAAGTCCAAATCGTGATTTAAAACCTTTCTTATGCATTTGAAATTGTAAGAATCAACATGTCAACATATGTTGTTTTGGTGGTAATCTATCTTTATTTATTTATTTATTCTTCTGCAGCTTTGAGATTGTTGTGTTGAGATACCACAGAATTCACCCATTTAAAATATACAGTTCAGTGGCTTTTAGTGTACTAACATGGTTGTCTAGCCATCATCACAGTCTTATTATAGAACATTTCCATTATCTCCAGAAGAAACCCTGAAGCCACTGACAATCACTTCCGTGTCCCGTTCCCCACAATGTCCCGCAACCCTGTTCTACTTTCTTATTCTATAGATTTGCCTATTCTGGACATTTCATGTACATAGAATCACACAACAGATGTTTTTGCTATTGGCATCTTTCACCATTATGTTTTCAAGGCTCATCCATTTTGTAGCATATATTTGCATTTATTGCAAAATAATATTACAACATGTAGATCTACCACATTCGTTTATCCATTCACCAATCAATAGGCATTTTGGTTGTTTCCATTTTTTGGCTGTTGTGAATAATTCCGCTTCGAACATTTACATTTTTGTGTGAACATATAATGTGTTCTTGAGGATATGCCGAAGGATTTCTCAGTCATATGGTAACTCTCTGCTTAACGTTTAGAGGTACTAGCAAACTGTTTTTCAGAGTGGCTGTACAATTTGAATTCCTGCTAGCAGTGTATGAGGATTGCAATTTCTCCATGTTCTTGCCAATGCTTTTTGTAGTTGCTTTTAAGATTAATTTTACAGTGTTGTGGTTTTTATAACTTTCAAATGTCTTGTGAAAGTTTCTCAACTAATCCTGAGTTTATGCAATGTTATCAAGTCTATAGGGAAGTTAAA
Organism: Meles meles; assembly: GCF_922984935.1. Taxonomy (NCBI): domain Eukaryota; kingdom Metazoa; phylum Chordata; class Mammalia; order Carnivora; family Mustelidae; genus Meles; species Meles meles. The sequence goes on along the minus strand of NC_060066.1, from coordinate 158,823,426 downwards.
GATGTTGGTATACCTGGATATGTCAAAAAACAGAATAGAAACGGTTGACATGGACATTTCTGGATGTGAAGCCCTTGAGGACCTCCTACTGTCATCCAATATGTTGCAACAGTTGCCTGACTCTATAGGTGAGAATATTCTATTATGTGATAAATGTTTATATAAAATATATCATTTGTTTTTTTGTCATAGTCCTAGTTTATTAGTAGATATAGAGAATATACTGTTAGCCTGACTGATATTAATAAATTATCAAGTTCATTATTCAAGATATAATAATAGTATTTTACCAATATTTTGAAATGAAATGGTAACACTAGTTGTCAAATTCAAGAAGGCTCTCTCATTAAAACAATCTTACCAAATTAACATATTTCTAAAATTCAGATCTTTTAAGTTGTAAAATGTTATTGTAAAAAATGTATTTCTTAGATTTAGAGTAATTTGATAACCATGTATGTCTCCTTTTATCACCATAGAATTAGCTTCTATCCACAGAGTGTTGCCATACACTATTTTCAATACTATTATAACACTGCTGTAATCTAGAAATAACATAAAGATGCATAATAAATATAAAATCTCTTTGTGATTCTATTATTAAAACAGATACATTGTCTTTTATATGCTGTTAAGATTCATGACAGCAGAGAATTTGGGTGTTATATATGTCAAGCACATAATCCATTTTTGTTACAAATTTTTATATGAGTAAAATAATGAAAGACTCCTTCCAATTTAATAATGAGCAAATCTTTTTATATGGACATCTTACCATTATTTATGAGAGGACTCAGGAGGGTAATCAGCCAATTATTTAACTTCAAAGATTAGTTTTTAACACTCTTTGAATTCAATGTGTCATATATTCTGGAACTTATTAAAGCCTCTGAAAATTAAGTTACAACCTAGGTACTCTGATTGAAAGGGAGCAAGAAAACAAGGCAGTATTTCAAATTTTTTTCAATATTTTATTGTCTCCACTTTCACCATTCTTTCATTGCTGATAGAAAATACTAGTTTTAACAAAGCAGGCTAGGTTTTTTTTCTTTCTAATTGATAATTTTTTTTTATGTAACCACATAGTTTATAACAGTGTTTTTTTCAGCTAACATTCCTTTGTAGCACTTACCTGAGAGCTTTATTGAGCACTTACACATTTCCAGTTTCTTTCTCTGAAAATTCTGATTCAGTATATTTGTGATAGGCCTTCTGATTTGTTTTTATTAAAATCTTTGATGAAACTTATAATCAGATGAGTTTAGAAAATACTCTTTTATGTCATAGAAAGTGAGGAAGTATAATGGTTAACAGTGCATCCTTGGATTAAGAAGACAGAGATGACGTTCTGTGGTCAAGATAACCACTCAAATTACAGGCCTTGAACTCCCACTCAATCACCACGCCATATCTCTTCAAAGACATAATGAGAATAGAAAAATGATTTATATTTGAAGAACATATTTTTGCTCCTTTCTGCCTCCTTAGTACCAAGAACTGTGTCTAGTTTATAATAAGGGTTCCTTAAATATTCAGCAAATAAAATAATTTAGCCGTGCTTAAGAAGAATAAACATCTACATGAACCTGAGCTAGAATGGAAATCGAGCAATGACCCCATACCTGATGGGCTCCAGACCACAACAGCAGTGGTGGTGTGAGTTCCATTTATGCGTGGGGGGGGGGGGGATGGGGGGAGGATACCTTAAGCATAGCAGGAGAATCCAAATGCGCAGGAAACTGAGGCAGCAGCTCCTTTTCTGTGAAGAGAGCCTGAAACAATCTACAACTAGTATGTGGAGCTGGCACTGACGAGAACAGATACAGATTCACTGCTGAAAACTGTGGCAAGTCACAGCTAGTTTGGACCGGATCTGCACTACCCACATGGGATGAGAGTGCCGTGTTGCTAATATGAGACCTGGTTCTGAACTCCAGAAACCTGGTGTCAGCAGTAGGTGACCACACAACTGCCAGACAGGGAGGGGTGAGCACAGATAAGGAGAAAATAGTCACCCTCACAAATGAGCATGCAAACAGAAATCTCAAAGGAAAACTAATGTTGCAACAACAACAAAAAGCTCAAATAGGAAAATTTACCCAGGAAAAAACCAAAGTCATCAAGCAGTATAAAAAAATGATTTTTAAGTATATGTAGATCCTCAGATAGACAAAAGTTACAATAACGGTTGTAAAAATAATAACTTATAAAACAAAAACAAGAACTATGGGTTATGGACTTTGGGGAAGGTATGTGCTATGGTGAGTGCTGTGAAGTGTGTAAGCCTGACGATTCACAGACCTGTACACGTGGGGCTAATAATACATTATATGTTATTAAAAAAAAACTATGACTAAGAATAGGTGGTTATTAAAAAAAAAACAATTAGAAATCCTGGAAATGAAAATGGCCCATAGTAAAATAAAAGATGATATAATTATTTGTTTAAAATATCTTCCTTTAAGGAAGCAGACTAGGATAGATAGGCGGTACTATGTGTTTAACACCTTCACTAAGAATCCGAATGGCTCTCAAATTAGGAAAGTAACTTTGTTATAACAGCTTATTCAGCCTCAGACTCTACCTTTGGGCCCTGTTGACCTTTCATTGAAAATTACATTTATGCATCTGCAGAGCTTCCAGAATCCCTGATTATACATGTGGAATGTTTGACTTTACTCCAAAAATTCCCCTCTTGGTCAAGAGTAAGATCTGGAATAAGAGACTGAGAGCTGTGTTCTAAGGCCCTAAAATAATTCATTGATTCTGATTGGATAGGAAATTGCATCTTATCTTCTTTATTTGGACATTACTGGACCACCAACATTTAAGAGAACAAAAGATAGGAAATTTCATAGTATCAATTAAGGAAAATAGCAACTAAAATTAAAATCTTTACTTCCTTCACATCTCTGTTAGTCCTTCTGCACCTATGAGGTATTAGAATGGATTGATAAACTCCACAAAACCTGTGGGCTGAGTCCCTTTCCTTGTCTGGTTCCCAAGGAATATGACAGGGGCTCTTTTGCTTTTCTAGATAGAGCTTTAATTACATATATATATATTTTTTTTAACTTTCCAAAATAATTTCTTACTCACTTTGTGGTTAAGAATACAGGTTTTAGGCTAACCATAACAGACTATGAACTCTGAAAAACAACCTGAGGGTTTTGAAGGGTCAGGGGTGGGAGGTTGGGGGAACAGGTGGTGGGTAATAGGGAGGGCATGTTTTGCATGGAGCACTGGGTGTTGTGCAAAAACAATGAATACTGTTACGCTGAAAAAAATAAATAAAATGGGAAAAAAAAAAGAATACAGGTTTTGTGCTATCGTGAGTGCTGTGAAGTGTGTAAACCTGGCGATTCACAGACCTGTACCCCTGGGGATAAAAATACATTATATGTTTATTAAAAAAAAAAAATTTGGAAAGGGAGGCGAACCATAAGAGACTGCGGACTCTGAAAAACAACCTGAGGGTTTTGAAGGGTCAGGGGTGGGAGGTTGGGGGAACAGGTGGTGGGTAATAGAGAGGGCACGTTTTGCATGGAGCACTGGGTGTTGTGCAAAAACAATGAATACTGTTACGCTGAAAAAATAAATAAAATGGAAAAAAAAAAAAAAAGAACACAGGTTTTGTCGTCAAGTTACCTGTGTTCAAATTCTGGCTTTTCTACCTTGCTAGCTTTGAGATCTTAGATCAGCTACGTAATTTCTCTGTGCTCAGTTTCTTCATCTATTAAGTAGGGCAGTAGTAGTACCTGCATCATGGGGTTATTTTCAGCAATAAATGAATTCATATGTGTAAAACAGCTTAGAACAGTACCTGGCACATAACAAGTGCACATGGCATCTATTATAATAATATAATAATTATTATAATCTTAAATTTCATGACTGCACAGCTATTTGGCTTTCAGAATTCTATTATATGTGTGTAAATAACATGAAAATACTAGCTATTTTCTATAACAAATCATATTAATGTTTAATACATAGCTGCTTATTATATATTTATGTATAAGTAGCTAAAGATCATAGTAAAAGGCCTCATTTTTCTTTCCCTTCAATACTCCTTCGTTGGGAGTGTAGAATAAAGAGGTAGGGAATTAGGAAAGGACACAAATGGAAGGAAGAGAATAGAATATCTTTGATTCCTGTTAGGGTAGAAGAAGAAAGTCCAAACAGATATGGTATAGAGATGCAGTAAAGGAATTATCTGCTCGAAGAAGTCATGAGCAATGAAGATAAGGTTGATACCCTATTTCTGCACCAAGGGCAACCATATTCCTATAGAAGCTGCACAGTCTCTCCAAAGAGCATTCCCTTGGATGGAATATGTGAGCGACAAAGTAGTCCTATCACAACGGAGCAAGTTTCCTTTAAATCCACAGACATGGAGCTAAGCAGAGAGAACCAACTTGCTTACACCTGTAAAGCTGCAGAAGCTTCCAGGGGGTGACAGAACCACCACTCCATTCTTCAAGAAGCCCTGTTGCATCAACCTTTTGGTTTTTGTCCCTAAAAACCTCAAGATTTTTCACCACTACTTTCGGACTTCGGTGCTGTGATTCTCTTAAAGGCTACCTAGCAACCGGTTTCATGGTATTTGCACAGCGATCTGTGATCCCGCCGGAAACCTCCTCTGCCCCAGTCAGGTGACACTCAGACTGCCAACCCTCCTCTAACTTCACTGGTGGGCAGGTGCAGTAGCTTGATAAGGGCTACCAAGCCATAAAAAATTTAGCTCTAATCCATCACCCCCTGTTTTCTTGCCACAATTGATGAACAAGCTCTTTTCTATTTCCAAGGTTGATATTTCTTACATACATACCAGCGAAGCTGAAGTGATTCAGTCACCCTTGAAACATAGATGAATATGGCAGTGGGGGAGCAAACTTCAGAGACAAATGACCCCGGTGAGAATCGTCCTCTTTCCCAGGGTCTGCTGTTTTCAGCAGTGTATCCTGAGGGCACAAGCTGATGTATTAAGCTCCAATATTTTATAGATATTTTCTCACAGCAATCTGACAGTGAGAACCCTTCTCCTCACTAGAGCAGAGATTCTGAGTGCTTCTACAGAATATGTAACTGAGCATACTGAAATTTAAAGTGCAATAATCGCTTTTTATTTCAGATCTATTCTGACTTGCTCTATGACTTTAAGGAATCTGCAGAGCACGTGAGGTGGGTGGGCGTGGTCCATGGCGGTGCTTCTCAAAGCGCGTTCACAGAACACTAGCGGTGCAAGGTGCGCAGCACACTCACTGGCGTTCCGCAATAACTTTGCAAAGTCACATTGCTGCATTAATATATTAAAATGTCCTCGGAAAACTTCATTAAAGAAATATGTTTAATGTTGTTTAATTTAGCTTTTCCCAAACACATTTGACCATGGAACCCACTCTATCCATGAACACAAGTTTTCTGCAGAAAAAGTAACCTGCAGTATATATGCATATTTCCAATGCAAAACAAAAATTAATCACGCTTTGCCCTTGGGCCTTGGCTATTTAAGCCAGACTGATACTACACTGTGGCTGGGTAAAGGAAAATGTTCTTCAATTACTCTGTGGCGTTTACTCATTAAAACCCTGGGAATAGAGCAGTCAGTAAGGGTATGGGAGGCGTAAATCTGACAGTGAAATACAGATAGCTGAAACTTCGATTCTTGGCCAGTTCTGTTCTGTATATTAAAATTGCAAGTTTTTGTGATTTCTGCGGATCCAACTCGAGGATTTATGGTAGCAAAGAGTATGAGGTCATATGTTGTAATTTTCCAAGTCCATAATTATAATCACTGCATCGCAATATTTCAATACCCATTCGTTGATTATTAGGCTTACCTCAGATTTGTTTTTAATTTGTATCACAACAGGGATGTTAGTTATTATCTTAGGAGTTAGTTAAATATTAAATCACAGCTGGCTCAAAAATTTTCATCTGGTCCATTTGTGGTATACTAGATAAGGGAAATGTGGTAGTGTTGCTGTCTTTGGTTTCTGTGGAGCCCTGTGTTGTGCTTATTAGTCTGCATTGATGAACCTGAACTCCCACTGATGCAAGTGAAGTTTTTAAAATGGAAAGTCAAGACTAGACTACACACAAATATAGCTGTAGGTTTATATAAGCAGAGTGTAGCCAGTTGGCATGATAAATAGTCTTCACAAGTGATTCTTTTCTTTCTTATTGTATTTACTGTCAAAGATCTGTTCTTGTGTATTAATAAAGCTTCTTCTCTATTTTAGGACTGTTGAAAAAATTAACAACTCTAAAAGTAGATGACAATCAACTTACAATACTACCCAACACAATCGGAAAGTAAGTGCCAAAGTTTCATACCAGTCAGCCCCTCTTAGACAGGAACAAAAGGATATGCTGAATCTTTTTACTTCAAAACATTTCCTATCTTAATTTAGTTTTATATCTGAACATTGCATTGACACACTATATAGTATCATGAGAAATAGCTATGACTCTTTCATAAGCAAAGGGATTTCCGAGATCATTAATTATGTTAATTATTGCCTGTAATTTTTCAGATACTATTAATTTGATGTTTTTGACTGAGTAGCAGCAGCTCAAAATTCACTTGAACATGTCTTGTGAAATCAAATCAGTTTGTATAAAGCTCTATAGTTTATAATATGTTATCATTACACCATAAGCAATTTATATATTATATTTAGTAATTGTTATTTATAGTAGTAATACTATAAAATAGTACTATAAATGTTATTTATAAAAATAAAGTTATTTGCCTTTAGAAGTATGAAAATGGTTCATCAAAGATAAATGGGCCTATTCAATTCAAGGTTGATTACTGGTTTGCAGGGATAAAGGTTAAGAATCTTATCATAGACCTCATTTTTTTAGATTTCTTTAAGTGCCATTACTTTCCTTTGATTATTGTTTCACGGAAAATAAAAGAGAAGTGTTAGAGGAATGAATTAAAACAAAACAAAAACTGGTGAAAACAAACAAAAAAACAGAAAGAAAGAAAGAAAGAAGCCAGTGGGAATTGTATGGGAATTCTCTATACCTTCTTCTGAATTTTACTGTGACCCTAAAGACAGCTCTTAAAAAAAAAAAAAAAAAGTCTTTAAGGAAAAGAATGACTGACAAACTGGTTATTTAAACTTGGGTTTTGGGTAGACACTTTGTCGAAAATGAACAAAGTGAGCTTGTCTCTTCAAGGAAAACAACTGACAGTATTTGTCACTCACAGTAAAATTTGAGCTATCAAGCTAGCAAGCAATTTTGGAAAATTCCTATCTGCCACTGTGAGCTTGACAGCTTCCCAATCAATACTTTCTGATAAGCCTTTCTGATAAGACTAGTGTGATAAAAATTAATGTAATTTGTTGATATTATGCTATGAAATGTGTGAACATCTAGAAAATCTGTATAACTCAGTGAAGCCGTATTTCCAAATGACCAATGCATGAGTTACAAAGTCAGACATGAGTAAAAGACCCATTCAAAATGCAAAATAGACTAGTTGATTTTAATGTATTGGTATGAAGAATAAGAAAACTCATTGATACAATTTCAGATTCTACATTGCAGTTATCCCATAAAAAACTGCTGGTTGTTGAGTTTTGGTGTAGTATCAAAGAAAACAATCACAATTATCCAAAAAGACTATTGAAAAATTCCTTCTTTTTTCAACTACATATCTGTGTGAGGCTGGATTTTGTTATATATACTTCAGTCAGAACAATGTGTCACAACAGATCAAATACATAAGCGAGAAGAGATCCAGTACCATCTATTAAGCCAAATATTCAATAGATTTACAAAAATAAAAACAGTATCACCTTTTTCACTATATGTTTTTTAGAAAAAATATAGTTACTTGGAATAAAGATACATTAATTAAAATGTTATAGGTTTACTATTATTAAATAGACATTAATTATTTTTTTAAAACTCCCATTTTAATCTATAGTATAGTGATACCAATAGATATAAAAAATATAAACACATGTTCTTTAGAGTTACCCATGATTTTTAAGAGTGTAAATGGGTCCTAAGACCAACAAAGTTTGAAGATACCTGTTCTATATCACATCATGTTTTATATAGTAAAATTATGAGAGCCATTGTCTAACTTATGTTCTCACTTCAAAGGTAACACCTGAATACACATGTTTCGTATTTGCATGTATGGCATAAAATAAACTAAATACCTAAATACCTAAAATTTTATAGTATACCTTAATAAGCAATTTGTATGACATAAAAATAATAACAATAGCAATGATAGCTTTGCTTTTCCTTAGAGAATTCAAAATTGATAGATCAGAGGTTTAGTGCAAGTCCTAAAGGTAAAATTTGATTATGATCTTATTTAATGGCACCCCAAGTCACATGCCAAAAACTGTCTCATAAAGAGTAGAATAGTCTGCATTTATTCTATTCATAAAGAGTAGAATAGTCTAGATAGAAACATTCTACCTAGAACTCTGGACACCCAAATCCTAGATATGTTAAGACCTGCTGTAGTGATATTCTCATTCTGCACTTAGAACGTTTCAATGTTAGAATTATCTTAGGTCATTTTTAGTAGTCCAATATTAAAAACTGCTAGGATTCATTTTAGAACATTTTTCACAATTGAAATGGATTCCATGACTTTTGTGTGAAATGACATAAAATTGGTTATTTTGTTGTCAAACCTTAATTTGTACCCAGAAGTTTCAGCCACTCTGCAAATTGAATGTATAATGAAAAATAATAATTAATAACCTTTTTTCCACATTGTGCCAAATACCATGTTCAGTGTTTTACACACATTCCTATTTAGTTAAAGCCCCCATTAATCATCTCCTGTGTGTATTATCATCTCCCTCTCACTATCAACAGTTAGAGACTGAGGCTGAGAAAAGTTAACAGATTTCAAAGCTAAGCTGTTAGTTGACCTATGATGCTTCTTACTATACATGATAGTTGAGTCTCACACTTTGTAATACTTGGTAACTTAATGGGTCCCACTGCTCTAGAAGCAAAGGAGTTTCCACAGGAAGAGAAAATACATACTAAACCTTCTCTTTCTTAGCTTCATAGCCTTGGTCAAAGCAATAAAAACTCAAAAATCTGAATGGAAATTTAAAAAATCATTCCCTCATTGAGTATAGTAAAAAGAATGACTGTTGGACTGGGAATCAGAAAATCGAAGTAACTAAGCAAAGCTGGGTAAGCCTTTTCTTCTTGGGCCTCAAATTCCTGAGGGATAATGCAAGGAGCACTGGCTTTGGTGCCAAACAACATAGGTGTGAACCGTGGCTATGCCACTCAGTGTGTGAACTTGAACAAGTTATTTAACCTCTCTGTTGGCTTAGTTTCCTAATTTATACTACCTACCTACATCTATAATTTTCTAGTTCTTTGATCCAGATCTTTAGCTTGTATGATGTTAATACCCTAGATAGTAAATTCCAGTAGTCTAGGTACTAGACTGTTATAACAAGAAAATAAGTGAACTTTATTCTAGATACCTGAATGCTAAAAAACATTTTTCCCTCTGTTTCCTAATCATGGAAGGATACATAAGAAACTAGAAATGTGCACAGTTTTAGGGAAGAAAATGTGGGGGCTGGTGAACAGAACAGAGAGACTTGCTTTTATTATATACTCTCTGTAGTTTTTGAATTTTTTATTATAAAATGTTATACTAGTTAAGAAATTAAAGACAAAACACAGACACACACAGACACACGCACACACACATGCACACGCACACACACCCTTCACTGGGTAAAACTCAAATTCCTTTACACAATATTCAAGTTTTTCCATAGTCTCATTTAAACCAGTGGTTCTCCGCATGTGGTTGTCTCATCAGCGGCATCAGCTTCAGCAGGGAACTAGTTAGCTGTGCACGTACTGAGACAAAGCCAGATCTACTGAATTGAGAAACTTTGGACATTGGGCCGGCAGGCTCTGTGTAAACAAGCCCTTCAGGGGATTCTGATGTATGCTAAAGATTGAGAATTATCTAGATTCAGCTGTCTTCTCAAACCTGGACCTATTGTAGCTGTGTCAGAATTACCTGAAATGCTAGTTTAAAATGAAGGTGCTTTAGGGGTCCCTGGGTGGCTCTGTCAGTTAAGCAACTGCCTTTGGCTCTGGTCATGATCCTGGGGTCCTGGGGTACTGGGATAGAGCCCTGCATTGGGCTCCCTGTTTGGTGAGGAGCCTGCTTCTCCCTCTGCCCACTGCTCCCTTTGCTTGTGCTTTCCCTCTCCCTGTCAAATAAATTTTTTAAAAAATCTAAAATAAAATAAAATAATACAAAAATACAAAACAAAATGAAGCTGGGGTAGAGAAAAAGTCTACCATAGTGGCTGGTTGCTGGAGCCAGCCCTTCTGGGTTCAAAGTCTGGCTCTTTTTTTTTTTTTTTTTTTAATTTTTTGACACAGAGGCACAGCAAGAGAGGGAACACGAGCAGGGGAAGCAGGAGAGGGAGAAGCAGACTTCCTGCTGTGCAGGGTTTCTGATGAGAGGCTCAATCCCAGAACTCTGGGATCATGACCTGAGTCTAAGGCAGACACTTAACAACTGAGCCACGCAGGCGTCCCCAAAATCTGGCTCTTTGATTTGCTATTGCGTAACAGAGCCTTGGCTCGCTCCTCATAAAATGGAGGTAATAATAATAATACTGACCTTAAAAGAATGTTGTGAGGATTAAATGTATTAATAAATAGAAAGTGCTACATAGTCACTAAATGTTTTAAAAAATAGTTTGATAAAGTAAAAAGTTATTGATATTTCTGGGATTTGGATTCAAGAAATATGTTTACTGTTTTTACAACTTAATTCTTCTCTCTTCTTTCTTCTGCCCACCCAGACCACTGCAGTTTCCTCCCCTAAACTGAAAAGTTGTAGTATACCTACAAACTAGATCAACATTTTCCAAATTATATTTCTCAAAACAGTTATTACTTGGGATTTTAATAGGTGTGACACAAAGATAAGTTTCATGGACAAATAAGTCTTGGGAACTCTGTATATAAGTTAGAGAACATTCTAACTTGTGATATTTTTCCATTTTTTATATCAGGTTCTTATTTATCTTTTGTATCATCATTTAATTTCTCCATTATTTTGCCATGTCTTACCAGCTAGAATTCTTTAAGCTAGAATCTAGCTTAAAGGAATTTAAGCTAGAATATAGACTCATTGATGTCTGGGATCATGTCTTGAATATGTTTTATCTCCCTTCATTGTATGTAACTAAGCACTACGGCAGAAGGAAATATTTGCAAGCTTTGGAACTAGGCAGATTTCAATCCTGGCTTCTGCAATCATTAACTAATGGACCTTGGACATGTCACTTCGCATCTCAGAATTGCAGGTTTCTCATCTGGAAAGTAGAAATAATAATTCATCTCAGAGGTTGTTGTGAGATGTATAATAGTCATTAATAGGAACAATTAAAAAGACATTTATTTATTATTGTTTATGTTCATTTGAGTGAGAATTCGTAATATAATATGAATAAACATCTAGTGTTTAAAAAGAAAAATGTTTTATATGGATTTTCAAATGTAATAATATACTATCTTAGTCTTCTCAGGTTGCCATAATTAAATATCACAGGCTAGGTGGCTTAAACAGCACAAATTTATGTATCACAGTTCTGGGGGCTAGAAAGTCCAAGATCAAGATGGTGGCAAAGTAGATTTCATTCTGAGGACTCTGCTTTTGGCTTACAAGCAGCTACCATCCTTCAGTGTGCTCACTCAACCTTTTCTTTATGTATAAAGAGAGAGACAGAGAGAGGGAGTGAGAGACTAGTTCTCTAGTGACTTTTCTTATAAGGGACTGATCCCATTACAAAGGCCCTATCCCCAATGACTTCATCTAATCCTAATTACCTCCCAAAAGCCCCTATCCAAATACTATCACACTGGAGGCTAAGGCTTTAACATATGAATTGGGAGGTAGGACACAAAGATTTAGTCCATGATAGACATAATTTAAACTTATAAAATTATATTCTCGGGGCACCTGGGTGGCTCAGTGGGTTAAGCCTCTGCCTTCGGCTCAGGTCACAATCTCAGGTCCTGGGATCGAGCCCCGCATCGGGCTCTCTGCTCAACAGGGAGCCTGCTTCCTCCTCTCTCTCTGCCTGCCTCTCTGCCTGCTTGTGATCTCTCTGTCAAATAAATAAAATCTTTAAAAAAAAAAAAAAAAAATTATATTCTCAAGAAAAGCACTGTTCGAAACCGTTTCTGAGCTTTTTGGCAGAGTCCTCAAGAATAAGCCTTTAGAATCATAGTGTAAGGTCTAAGGATCTAGAGAGGAATTTAAAACACAAAAGAAAAAGATTGTCATGTATTTCCCAAAGTGACAGAATTATCGTTATAGAAAAAGTAAAGTTATTGAGAAAGGTACAGAGAAATGATCAAATGGAACTTCACGGACTGGATAAGATTTCAGTTAAGGTACAAAACCAGCAATGATTTCCATTTAAAAGCCATTGTCTTTTACTGCCTATTTTCTCCTGCACTCCCTGCCTTGGTATTTTAGGACTGTGACCATTTATGTGTTGTGGCCAAATTATAAATGCAACATAAATGTCTCTATATTTTGGTTGGTTAAAAAAATCAGTATCCTATCTCGAGACATATAGAATCTTTTTTAGTGGTCTTTTGCAATGAACAAAGCTTTTTCTACTCATTTTAGAAATGTTCACTTTAAAAAAAATACTGAGTAGAATTTTACATTTGGGTAATACTTTTCTCCTATAATAATAAAAAAAGTACAGATATTCTTTTCAATCAACCTAATTAACTTCCTAAAGAATCCAAAGGAAGGGAAAGATCAGTTATTACTTTGGAAGAATGGGAAAATGGATCAAAGGAAAAGTATATTGTCTTGACAATGATGCAATGACGGTAACTCTGTTCAAAATCAGTCAACATGGATGTTTCATGTGTAAAACCTCTAAATGATTGACTGTTCCCAGCAAATGCTATTTCCACCATGATTTGACTGAATTCATCTTAGACTAGGATTTAGAACAAAAACTGGGTGGTTTCATTGAGTAAACATTACAGAAAATAATTTATTTCAATTTTGTTAATTTCTTGCATTGTTTAGAAGCAGCACAAGCAACTTACCTAATATTAATGACAAAATTAAGGGTAGAGTCTAAAACTTGATTCTTGGCTTACATTATATGAAATTGATTTTATAATCTCTGAAAATAAGGATAATTGCAAAGTTACTTAGCATTCATTATGGGCCCATTCTAAGTGTTTTACCTGTATTTAGTCCTTGTAACACATGGTTAACTACCATTATCACCCTCTTGTGCCTAGTGATGAAACTAAGGTACAGAGTAATTAAAGTAACTTGACAAAGATATTACCGCTAGTAATTGCTCAAGCCCAGATTCCGATCCCAGCTGGCTGGCTGCAGTTTGGTCTCTTAACTCCGGGGGTATCCTGATGCTTTCAGGCAGTAGCTATTTAAGCAACTTGCCTTTTCTAAACAAATTTTATATCTCTTTCTTTAGTTATTACAGACATACCTCATTTTATTGTACTTCACAGATACTGAGTTTTTCTACAAATTGAAGGTTTGTGGTAACCTTGTATTGAGCAGCATTATCAGGGCCATTTTTCCAACAACATTTGCTCACTTTGTGACTCTATGTCTCATTTTGTTAATTCTCACAATAATTCAAATTTTATCATCATTAGTATATTTCTTATGGTGATCTGTGATCAGCAATCTTTGATGTTATGCCTGTAACTGTTTAGGAGCACCATGAACTGCCTCTATGCAAGACAGCAAATTTATCTGTAAATGTCATTTGTTCCCACTCATCTACCAACCAGTTGTTTGCCCATATTCCTCCCTTTCCTCGGCTTTCTCTATTTGCTTAGACACCACAATATTGAAGTTAGGCCAAATACTAACCCTTCTTCATCAGTCTCTAAGTATTCAAGTGAAAGTAAATGTTGCACATTTCACACTGTAAATCAAAAGCTAGAAATGACTTAGCTAAGCAAGGAAGGCAAGTCAAAATCCAAGACAGGCCAAAAGCTAGGCCTCTCGTGCTGAACAGTCAAGTTGTGAATGCAAAAGAAAAGTTCCTCAAGGGAATTACAACTGCTACTCCAGTGAACACATGAATGATAAGAAGACAAAACAGTCTTATAGCTGGTATGTAGAAAGTTTTCATATTCTGGTTAGAAGATCAAACCAGCCCCAACATTCCCTGACCCAACAATGCCTAATCCAGAGCAAAATCGCTTCAATTCTTTGAAGACGAGAGAGGTGAGGAAGGGGCAGAAGAAAAGTTGTAAGCTAGCGGGGTCGTTACATGAGGTTTACGGAAAGAAGCTGTTTACATAGCGTAAAAGTGCAAGGTAAAGCAGCAAGTGCTGTTGTAGAAGCTACAATAAACTATCCAGAAGATCTAACTATAACAATTAATAAAGGCGGCTACACTAAACGAAAGATTTTCAGGGAAAATGGTGAAATAGCCTTCTATTGGATGAGATGGCACCTAGGACTTCCACAGCTAGAGAGAAGTTAATGTGTGGCTTCAAAGTTTCAAAGGACAGGCTGACTTTCTTGGTAGGGATTAATCAGCTCGTGATTTTATTTATTTTTTTAAAGATTGATTAATGTATTTGAGAGAGAGAACACAAGTGCATGAGCACAGGCACATACATGCACACAGGGTGGGGGAGAGACAGAGAGGAGAGAGAGAAACAGACTCCCCACTCAGGGTGGAGCCTGAGGCAAGGCTCAATCTCACAACCAGAAGATCATGACCTGATCCAAACTGAAGAGTTAGATGCTTACTGACTAAACCACCCAGGCACCCCCACCTAGTGATTTTAAGTTGAAGCCAATGCTCATTTATCATTCCAAAAATCTTAGGACCCTTAAGAGTTTTGCTAAAATCTCCTCTGCTTGTGCTTATAAATGGAACAACAAAACATGGCTGAGAGCACATCAATTCACAAAATGATTTACTGAATATTTTAAGCCCACCGTTGAGACCTACTGCTTAGAAAGAAAGAATCCTTTCAAAATTTTACTGCTCATTCATTGATAATGCACCTTTTCACCCAAGAGCTCTGATGGAGATACACAATGAGATGGATGATCTCATGCCTACGAACACAACATCCGTTCAGCAGCCTATGGATCCAAGAGGGCTTTTCACTTTTAAGTATTATTATTTAAGAAATACAATTTGTAAGGCTACAGTGGCTGTAGATAGTTATGCCTCTGATAGATCTGCAAAAAGTAAATTGAAAGCCTCCTAGAAAGGATTCATCATTCTAGATGTCATTAAGAACATTTGTAATTCATGGGAAGAAGTCAAAATACTAAGATTAACAGGAGTTTGGAAGAAGTTGATTGCACCTCTCATGAATGACTTTGAGGGGTTCAAGACTTCAGTGGAGAAGTAACTGCTAATATAGTAGAGGTCGCAAGAGAATTAGAGGTGGAGCCGAAGATATGACTGAATTATTGCATTCTCATGATAAAACATTCAGTGAATGAGGAGTTGCTTTTTATGGATGAGGAAAGAGATTGGTTTCTTGAGATGGAATCTACTCCTGGTGAAGGTGCTGTGAAGATTGTTGAAAGACATCAAAGGATATTATATAAACTTACTTGATACAGCAGCAGCAGGGTTTGAGAGGACTGACCCCAATTTTGGAAGAAGTTCTGGTATCAAACAGCATCACATGCTATGGAAAAATGGTTCATGAAAGGGAGAGTAAACTGATATGGCAAACTTCACTGTAGTCTTATTTTAAGAAATTTTACAAAACTTTCAGCAACCACCACCCTGATCAACATCAGCTGCCATCAACATCAAAGCAAGACCCTCAGCAAAAGGATTATGACTCACTGAAAGCTCGGATGATGGTTAGTATTTTATAGCCTGCTCCCCCCACCCCTTCTGCCTCTCTGCCTACTTGTGATCTCTTTCAAATAAATAAATAAAATTTTTAAAAAATATATTTTTTACAGGGTACCTCCACCTTAGAACAGGTCATTTTATTGAAGTGTCATATATATATCCCATAGGCTTAGCATACATTTATTCCTCTTTGAAACTCTCAGTATTAGACTTTATCAACCAATCTTACAGATGGGAAAACAAGAACTAATCATAGACAAAATTTGCTCAGCTATTAAGCGGTCACACTAGAATTGGAACCCAAGCCTGTCTGAATATTTTCCACTGAATTACATTATTTCTATTGACTTAAAGCTAAACAAAGAAAGTGAAGCCCAAATCCATTTGTTTTTACGTTTGTTAGCATCTATGTTAATAGAACATTTAATAGTATCTAATGGTTTCTCATAGTCATGAATGATTTTAAAGGGAAATTATAGATTATCCATGTAATATATTCACAATCTTTCTTACTTACTAGCTAGGTAATTGAGGGTTAATGATACAATAATATCTTTCCAGCCAAAACTAATTCATGAAGACCAAACTAGAGAAAAATGTAGAGAGTATTTTTAGAAAATTAAGTCAATACTATTATTTTTGTTTAATTTCAAGCATTACTACCTTCAGTAGCCTACTTTAGTAGTTGTACTTATGTGTGAACTAAGGCAAAGCTTTACTGCGCACAACTCTTGTAATATTTATATAGATTTTAGATTTTATGAGCATGTCTATTTTGTGTGTGTGTCTGTGTGTTTAAATGCTACTCTTGAAATATTTGCAGGGACTTTATTTAAAGCCTTACAACTAACTCAGTGTGTGTTCCTAGGACCAGCAGAATTTAATCACCTATGCACTTGTTATAAATGCAAGACCTAGGCCCACCACAATGACTGACTCTGAATTTGAATTTTAATAAGTTCTCTTGCTGATTCATAGGCATTCTGAAGTTTGGGAAGTGCTGTTTTAAAGTATTTTACACTTTCTTTGCAATGTATTTTTCCTTTTAATGTGTACAATTATAGACTCCTAGGAACAATTCTTTAAAAAAAAAAAAAAAAGAGGAACTTTAGATCTATCTTATTTTTGCAAAAAGTAAATGAATGTATTTTTATTAAGATGTCACTGACATAACATTATTAGTTTCAGGTATACAACATAATGATTCAATATTTGTGTATATTGTGACATGATGACTACAATAAGTCTAGTAGCATTCATCACCATACATATGTTTTGTTTGTTTGTTTGTTTTTTGTTTTGTTTTGTTTTTTGCTTGTGATGAGAATGTCTAAGATCCATTCTCTTAACTTTAAAATATGCAATACATACAGTATTGCTAACTATGGCCACCATGCTGGAGGTTATATCCACATGGCTTACTTATTTTGTAAATGGAATTCTGCACCGTTTGTCCACATTTCACCCATTTCTCCCATTCCCTATCACTTCTGGCAAGCACCCATCTGTTCTCTGTATCTATGAGCTCAGTTTCCTTTTGTTTTAGGTTCCACATATAAGTGAGATCATACAGTACTTGTCTTTCTGTGGTGATCAACTTCACTTGTTTTGCTCTATCTTTTGAAAGCCAGTGATAATCTGAGTAACGTGATATAACTGTTTTTGCCAAGGATCCCGTATTAAAATATTTTAAGTGATTCCTAACAAGATTGCCATTAACAAAGTCAGCTGGAATGTTATGAGTTTAAATCTTTTGAATTTCTGAGATCTTTGAAGAGTGTGTATTTTGCATCTAATAGCTTTATAACCCAAAGATGTAAAATTCTTTCAGATGTAAAATTCTTTGAGGAAAGCCCATAGTGCAGTCAAAATGTTGTCTTTTTCAATGCAGGAAATTCTTACTTTGCACAGAGGTGGAAGACTGTGAAAACAACCATTCAAGCTAAAACCATGCAACAGTCTTAATAATCAATGAGGGAGGGGCTCTTGGGTGACTCAGTCAGTTAAGTGTCTGCCATAGAGCCCCCATGGGCCAACTCTGCTCAGCGGCAAGCCTGCATCCCCCTCTCCCTCTCCCTTCTTCCACTCGACCTGCTTGTGCTTTCTCACTCTCTCTGTCAAATAAGTAAATAAATAAATATCGTCTTTTAAAAAAAAAATCAAAGAGGCAAAACTATGATAGTTCTGTCTGAAGGCCTTTAAAATCTTTTTTTAAACATTAAACACTATTAGGGTTGGTTATAAGTGTATAAGGAAATGGAAAAATAGTAAAACTAATATTCGTCTAGTTTGCTGTATTTGTAGACAGTATGAACATCAAGAATTAGAGTGGGGTTTTTGTAAAAAAAAAAGTTATCAATATTATTTTGAACATACTTGCCTTCTTGTCATCATGTAAATCATATTTCAGAGTGAACACCGTTCCTGTACATTGGTGAATTGTCTTTTTAAGCTTAAAGAGGCTCCCAGACTTCTATCCTTTGTGCTTTCCATGTCATGAAACATCCCTGAGAGTTCCTTTAATGTGAAGTTTATTACCAGCATCGCTTCCTCTAAGACATCTTCATCCTTTTCATTACAACCACTTTCCTCATTTACGTCAACAAGCTTGCTGTTAAGTTCCTCCAACAGCATGTGTACGGTCCTTTGAAGAGGGCAGGCAGCATCCCCACAGTCAGCTGCCTCTTCTGTAACTCCAGTTATGTTTGTGCAGGTCCTGCAATGTTGTCTGCATGGTGTGGTGAAAGTTTCTGCTGTAATGCATGCATAGTACTTGCCAGGACTTCCTGCCATGATGCTTGCATATTTTTATTTGTACGCTTTATGTCATATTTTTTCCACAACTCAGCTAAAGAAATTGTATGATCTCCAGCTGTAGCATTGATGGCCTATTCCAACGTCTGTTTAATTCCAGAGTTGAAATAACTCCTTGTTCCATTGGCAGGGTTAAAGAACTTGTTTAAGTTTTCACATTTTCGTTAAAATCACCAAGAGAATTAGGAAGACCAAGAGCATTTTCCAACAGTAATAGTGCAATAAGTATTAAATTAGTGCACCTATAGTATCTCTCTACTGATTGACAAGAAGGCAAAACAACCACATGATGTACTATTTGTGGTGCAAACCCAATGACAGATGTTTAGGGACGAATCACTGACAGCCTTAGAAAGAGGGAATGTGATGAATCACATGGTGTGCATCCGTTATTTACATTGTGATTTGTGGGCCCAAGAATTAGGAGCGAAGTTTATGTTTTATGCAGTTGCTCAGTTAATATACTGAAGTTTGAGCTTTGGTGATGGGGGAATAATGTTATCTAATGAAACCGTGATGACTGAAATGCGTTCACATCAGAACTACGCAAAGTAAGGGCTGCTTAACTGGGACTCAAGACTAACCTCAAAATATGTTTTTATTTTAAAAAATGTTTTTATAAAAGAAAGGAAAAGTGAGAAAACTTCATTACATTTTGAACTAGGTCTTTGACTTCTACCTCTGAACATGCATTTGAAATTTTTATTTTTAAACGTCTCCAGTAGTTTTTTGACCATTTGCTGAGTACATAATCTTAAACCATCGACAAATGGTTTATTCAATTCTACCAAATTTATTAAGTGCATTATATATGTGAAGCACTGGGCTAGACTTTATTTCTAAGAAATAAACTATTACTGGGTTTCGCACATACATTGATTCCTGCCCACACCAACACACCCCACACACGCGCGTGCGCACACGCACACACACACACACACACAGCCATACATACCTGGCACCCAGCAATATACTCATCCCTGCATATGGGAGCCTCAAAGGATTTAGAAATGAATTTATCAGGGTTCACTAATACAAAGAGAAAATATTTCCTGAGCATGTATTTTATGACGGTTCTTGTACTAAATTCTTAAACAGTATTTCATAAAATACTCAGAGCAACTACACGAGGCAGGAATTATTAGTATCCTCTTTGCAAATGTGAAGAAACTAAGACTCAGAAAAAAAGCTACATGCCTTGTCTATGTCAAAGGACAATTGTTCACTAAAGCAGCATTTGCTTATGAGATACTGTTCAAATCTGAATGCCATGTTTCACTGCAACTGATTCTAACCAGCTGAAGATGGTAAGGACCAGGAACCACGAGTTACCTTAGTCAGGGTCAGACTTGACCTACCAAATTATTCCTTCCTGACCCATGGTTCATGAGACTTGATTTACTTAACTGTACACAGACTTGTGAACTCATTCACCCAATCCATAACGCAAATGTTTAATCTTTAATGGACGTATTCCACTGTGATTACCTCCTTTTCGCACTGACTTTTCCCCATCAGAGCACTACTCAGTGAATTTCTTCCCCATTATGTTCCTTTGCCCAGCAGGTAAATAAAATCAGCTTCAGTTTTGAAGCTGTGGTCATTGTTTTATTGTTTGATACCCAAGATAACACACTTAGTAAGTGACTGAGCTGGGGCACAAATCCATTCCAACTGACTTACAACCCATACGCTTACTTTCTATGTTTACTCATTAATTAAATGATGGGAATAAATTGCATTCCAGCCAGCTAGTTCCAAGATATAAAAAAAGGAAGTGATTCTACAACTCTAACTCTTACTAAATCTAATTCATTCTTCCCTTTACAACAGTGAGATCCTCACACTTCCTATTACAGTAATAACGATAATATGAACGGTAATAACAATGTGATAATATTAACAACAATATCAATGACAACTTAACTACAGATAGTGCTCCCTCAGTGACGGGCCATCTTTCTTTCCCAGCTATCTCAAACCAGATATTGAAATGTCTTGTTTCCTGGTGATAACATGAATGTGCATTTATGCAATTTCTGTTTGTAGATGTGGGTTAAAATTGGCTACATGTGGAATAGTAGGGATTGTGACCAGCTAAAGAACTGTGTTGATGTGAAGGCAGCAGCCATTACTTGTTTCTATTGCTTGTCATGGAAGAATTCCAGACTGTTATTACCAGATTTCCCTATTTCAAGAGGCACCAAACATCCGGGTCATTAGGTAGAGTTTACCACTTTTTAAAATATTATGTAGGGATGCCTGGGTGATTTAGTCGATTAAGCATCTGACCCTTGGTTTTGGCTCAGTCATGATCTCAGGGTCATTAAATTGTGCCCCGCATCGGGCTCTGCACTCAGTGGAGAGTCTTCTTGAGATTCTCTCCATCTGTTCCTCTATGTAAATCAAACTAAACATATCTGCTGGCTGAAATGAGCCCTATCCATAGCTTCTGTTACAGACACACTGGCTAAGAGACAAGAGAATACAGTGGAGGCACACTGTGTGCATTTTGGGTCCGAGCTTTCCTACTTTGTGTGCCCTTGGGCAAGTTATTTGGCTTCTGTAGGCTTCAATTTCCTTATTTGTAGAAATGGTTTTAAAAATGGTGACTATCTTGAGTGCCTGGGTGGCTCAGTTGGTTAAGCGACTGCCTTTGGCTCAGGTCATGATCCTGGAGTCCCAGGATGGAGTCCCACATGGAGCTTCCAGCTCGGCAGGGAGTCTGCTTCTCCTACTGACCTCTCTCATGTTCTTTCTCTCTCTCTCTCAAATAAATAAATAAAATTTTAAAAATAGTGACTCTGTCATAGAGTTGTTATAAGATAAAGATCATTTATTTTTATCTTTAAAATGCTTAGTAAAATACCTAAAATTTAACCAATGATTTGTTGTTAATGTTTTGCCCCCTTTATCCTCCCTTTTGTGGACCTGCTCTCTACAGACTTCTGCTATTCCAGTTATATGCATCCATTCCAAGGACATGCATTATGAACATTAGGCTATAACTGACACTTCCGTTGTATTAACACAAACAAACAAAACCTTGTATCATTTTCAGTGGCTCAGTTAAATGGCAGGGGAATTTAGAAAGGGAAAAAATAAGCCAAATTTATTCTACTAAATTGAACCACTTATTAAATGGTATTGAACCACTTGGCTAAACTGATAAAATAATTTATATGATACTATTATCACTAGATGAATAAGGTTTTTTTGTTCAGTGAACTTGGATATGTGTCTTTTAAAAGCTCTTTCACCATTTACCTTTTAATATATCTAACTAATATATTTAACTTTTCAGTTTATCTTTGTTGGAAGAATTTGACTGTAGCTGTAATGAACTGGAGTCTTTACCTTCTACTATTGGCTACCTTCATAGTCTTCGAACGTTAGCAGTCGATGAGAATTTCCTTCCAGAATTACCCCGAGAAGTGAGGAATAAACTTGTTTCTGTTAATTAACTTTTAACGAATATGTTTTGGGATTAAGACTTAATAAGTGCAATGGCAATGTAAATTCATGAGTTGAGATATAGGAATTATCTACATATGTATGTGTTAATTACTTTTTTAAAAAATAAGTGCTAAGTTCTTATATTTGACCCAGAAAACCCATTTGACTTAAACATTACTAGCAAAGAAAAGTAATAAAATATTGTAAGTTAATCAATGCTATGGAATAAAATTTTAAATAATTTAATTTAAATATTTCACTTTTAAGAACAGTAATAAGACATTCTGAGATAATTACATTTCCATTTCTGAAGTGAAAGACTTTTAATGTAAATAACTTTTTTAAACTATCATGTGGCATGATAATATTATTTTTATTTTAGAATTCACCAAAAGATTCTGTTAGTTTCTATTTCTAAGTGGGATTTTTATTTATTAATGTCAAGAAAAAAATGCAAAGTATATTTTTAATTTAATATTTTCTAATAACCACTTCCATAAAGAAGGAACAGTAGTCAATATGTCATTATTTTAGAGCAAAAGTTATAAATAAACATGACAAGTATCATTGTAACACAAAATAAAACTAACCTGGCCATGGAAATGTCAACAATATTTTATCTTTTGTGAATGAGTGATCTATTAGAAGCATAGATATATTAGTATTCACTTGGTTGTACTGTAAAAACAATGTTATTAATGAAAACAATGAAGCTAATGAGCATTCTAACAATAAAGTTATAAAGAAAATTCTTCCTTCCTAATATGCAAAAGAAAATATGATACATATTGACTTAACATCTAAAGGAATATGTATAATATATACATATATTTTAAAGAGTGATTATAAAAAATAAAGCAGTAGACATATTAAGAGAGTCTTAAATGTGATAAGGAAATCTGTAAATTAAGTTATTTTCATATTACAAATTAATACAAAAATAGTTTACTGTGTATTTCCTTATTTACTTTCTTTTGTTACCCACAGATTGGAAGCTGTAAGAATGTAACAGTTATGTCTCTACGTTCCAATAAACTGGAATTTCTTCCTGAAGAGATTGGACAGATGCAGAAGCTAAGAGTCTTAAATTTGAGTGACAACAGGTATTTCTGCAACATTTCAAAATGATATTAGTTATTTACTGAAAGCAAATTATTGTTCATTGTTAATGATTTTAGAAACATTTTCTGTGTCTTATGAAGTATATAGGATGCAAATCAATGTTTTATTGAGAAAATGGCAGAAACCAAATTATTTACAAACTGATATATCTAAATTTTATTTTTTGAGTAAATTCAGATCATATATTATGTTGTATATTTAAATTATATAAAATCTATACACCAAATTTATATACCAAAACCCTCCTATATATGCAGAAAGCATATTATGAAGACCTGGAAAAGTTATAATAAAAAGCTATAAATCATATTAATTAAAATTATGTATGTAAGTATGAATGCATGTATGTGCATATATATGTGTATATATATATATGTGTTTTCATGTACACATTTATTTCTCCAGTAAATTAACGGGGCAATGAGTGTATTGTCAACACCACCAGAATGCCAGTAAGAATATTGCCCATTAGGTAATACTCAAAAGTCATAAAATTTATACATCATTTTAAGGACAACCAAATGGTTATTTAGTCATGTTCAGAATAGGGCAAAAAAAAAAAAAACCCCAAAAAGATAGGTGCCCTTCTTGTGACAAAGGTGTTATAGTGGTGGAGAAGCAAAAAGAAAGAGCAAAACTGAATTCATCTTTGTTTCCACAATTGTTCTCAAATAGGGAAGGAAAAAAGTTAATATTGACTGAAGATAACTGCTAAGTAGACAAAGTGATTCTACAGAATAGAATGTATGAACTCTGTTTTCAGTAAGTTTCAGTCAGACAAATGAAAGAACGAGAAACTGAGAGCCTGCAACAAAACAGTGAAAGATAACTTTTATGGAATCATTAAGAATAAGTTTCAAGATAAGTGTATGAGTTCTCATTTGTTTGTTTAAGACAAATATTAATAGTAATGTGATTTTCAAAGACTGTTCACTTAGTAATTCAATAGTATTCCCATGTGAGGGAATAAAACATGTTATTGAAAGGTTTGGGTTTTCACTTTTAAAATCAAGATGACAAGGAAGCTTCATAGCTTGGTAAAACAAGAGTAAGTCATATCAAACCAACAGTAATCTCCTGTTTTGACTGGATTACCAGACAGGAAAATGAGGGAAATGCTTTGAATGTTGCTGACTTTCAGCAAAACATTTTTAAAATGTGCTAACTGATTTTTTTTTTTAAAGATTTTATTTATTTATTTGACAGAGAGAGATCACAAGTAGACAGAGAGGCAGGCAGAGAGAGAGAGAGGGAAGCAGGCTCGCTGCTGAGCAGAGAGACTGATGCGGGACTTGATCCCAGGACCCTGAGATCATGACCTGAGCCGAAGGCAGCGGCTTAACCCACTGAGCCACCCAGGCGCCCTTAACTGATATTCTTATGAATAAAATTGGGAAATATGGTCATGGAGAAATCATAAGAAGAGATGGATTCTCAGTAGATTCCATTACAATACCCAATAGGACTGAGCTCCATTACTGTTAACCTGGAGGGAGGTTTTCATGATGAGTTACAGAAGTCTCTTAAATTCTTAGTCCACTCAACTTTTATTTATTAATAATCTGCATGATGATATAGAAATATGCTTATCAAATATTTAAAATAACCCAAAATTAGAAGTACTACAAGTGAAGTTATTTTTCATTCCTTTTACTCAAGTACAATTAACATATAGTGTTACATTAGTATCAGGTATACAATATATTGATTCAATAATTCCATACATTATTTGGTGATCATCTCTATAAGTGTACTTTAATCTCCTTTATGTATTTCACCCATCCCCTCACCTACCTCTCCTCTGGCAGCCACAAGTTTGGTCTCTGTAAAGGTCTTGTTTTTTTAATGTTTCTTTTTTCCTTTGTTTGCTTTGTTTCTAAAATTCCACACATGTGTGGAATCATATGGTATTTATCTTTATTTATCTAACTTATTTCACTTAACATTATACCCTCTAGGTCCATCCTGTGGGACCTGGCAAACATCAAGAGCTCATTCTTTTTTGTAGCTGAGTAATATTCCAGTATATGTACACATTTTCTTTATTATAATCATATATATCCATTAATCTATGGATAGACCCTTGGGTTGTTTCCATATCTTGGTTATTGTAAATAAAGCTATAATAAATGTAGAGGTACATATATCTTTTTTGAATTAGAGTTTTAATTTTCTGTGAGTAGATACCCAGTAGTACAATTACTGGATCATACAGTAGATCTATATTTAATTTTTTAAGGAAACCTCATACCATTTTCCACAGCAGCTGCACCAGTTTGCATTCCCATCAATAGTGCAGCAGGGTTGCTTTTTCTTCACATCCTCACCAACACTGGTTATTTCTTACCTTTTTGACTCTAGCCATTCTGACAGGTATAAGGTAATATCTCATTGTAGTTTTGATGTGCAGCTCTGATGATGAATGATATTGAGAATCTTTTCATATGTCTGTTGGCATTTTGTATGTCTTCTTTGTACAAAAAAAAAGACTATTCAGGTTCTCTGCCCATTTTTTAATTGGCCTATTTTTTTTTTTTTGGTGTTGAGTTGTATAAATTCTTTATATTTTTTGGCTATTAGCCCCTTTATCAGGTATATCATTTGCAAATATTTTCTTCCTTTCAGCAGGTTGCTTTTTTGTTTTGTTGATGGTATCCTTCACTGTGCAAAAGTTTTTTTACTTTGGTGTAGTCCCAATAGTTTAATTTTGTTTTTGTTTCCCTTGCCTGAGGAAGCTATTTAGAAAAATGTTTCTGTGGCTGATGTCAAGGAAATTACTGTCTGTTTTCTTCTAAGGAGGTTTACAGTTTCAGGCCTCACATTTAAGCCTTTGATCCATTTTGAGTTCATTTTTGGGTATGGTGTAAGAAAGTAGAAGGGCTACTAATGAAGTTATTTATTTAAGAAATAAAAGATATTTCAGTAACTACCATGGGACAGACATGTTGCTAGATGCTAGGATAAAAGAGAGTAAGACATTGAGAATGTCACAATATCAGGAACTTAAAATATTTCGTCAGGCTACTTACATTAGCTAAATTGTTCTCCTAGTACAGTGAGTGGAACATAGAGTACAGCCAAATTAATATTTTAAGTTAATGAATTAATCCATGAATCTTAGCCTCCAGTTAAAATCAATATTTAGCCGAAGCTGAGGCCAAAATTGAACACTACTATCAGAGAAAGAACTGCCTGGATAAAAGATTAAATATGAAATGCTACCCAAATGTCTTGACTATCACAATTTCATACTTAGAATAGATTTTAAAAGTTTGTATAGTTTAAAAACAACTATTCCTTTGCACTGTCAACTACAAGATTGTTCCTATGGTCGATTTATTGCACATTTGTGATATTAAACAGAGGCTTATTTTCAATGCAGATTACTGGAAGTGCAAGGAGAAATGAGTATAACTCATCCTTCTCTAATAGTTTCTTTCTTTTCTTTATGCTCTATGTTTATAACTGAATTGATGATTTATCTTACATGTTATTGCATATGATTCTGTAGAGATCCCCCTCATGTAATTTTGATGTGGTGGAATTTATATTCTGCCTATAATTCATCTCCATACAATGTGAAAAATTCTTCCTGTAAGGCCTTACTTCATAATTCCTGGCTTAAGTGAAATTAAATAACTAAAAACTACAAACAGTTTTTATGTAATTTGCTTTCATGCTACAAATACTAATATAACAAATCATTCTATAAAAAGAGTTATGATATGTTAGTCTAGATACTCTTTATATTCTTATAAATATTTATGAGATCAGAGAGGTTATTATGTTCTCCCCAAAGTTTTCTGGCTAATACACACTGTTGATATTTGTATTGGCTGTCAATATATTTTCATATTTATTAAATTATTTGAAAATATTTAACTGCTTTTACATATAAAATTACTTCTATAATCTTTATTAATTATTATAACATTTTTCATTTCCATTATCAAAATATATGTACTCATCAGTTGGCTGAAAGAGTTCCAACATATTAGAGGCTTAAGAAAATTTTTATTCCAATTCTCTCTAAAGTGTGTATCTATATTCAAAAGTGAACATGCAGAAATTAACAATAAATCTAGCAGCATGCTTGGATTGTATTAGCACTTTGCTGAGTAGCTATTATGGTAACCTGTGTAATCACAATTCATTCATCAGGCACACTTTCAGGGATATCAGATAGTATATGTAAGTAGGCATTTGGCGATTTGGTCCTCCGAAGGCTGAAGCCAAAACGAGATCATTTCAATTGAATACCAAAGCTTATGCCAAACTTCAGGTACCTCAAAATGCATTTTTTAAGATTTCCTCTTGGAATATTTACTACAAAGGGTTAGAGAACAAAAGGACACAATTTTGGGAGTCAAGATAACATTGGGAGCTGTAGATACATTTAGTAGTGTGACAGACAGGACCCCTTCCCATCATGGAGGCAACAATATTGTGGGGCTATCAGCCAGTAAAAAAGATAATCACAAAAATAAATTTATAATTACAAACTATGGTATGTTCCATTAAAGAAAATATAAGGTGCTTTGAGACTACATTGGGGAAAGTAATTTAAATAAAGAGTCAGGAAAAGCCTCTTTGAGAAAATTACATTTAAGCTGAGAGCTAAAGGATGTGTGTGATTTAGTTTAGTGAACTTGGGGAGAAAGAGTATTCCAGACAGACAGAAGTTTGGCTAATCCTCATAGTAGGCTGATAGAATGCCCATCAGTGGCACTGGAAAGACTGTCAGGAAAAGTCGCAGAAGTTTCTGAAGAGGCCTGAGGGGTCAGATCTTATAAGGTTTGAAAAGGCACGTCAACAATTTTGGATTTTATCCTAGATATGATAGGAAGTGTTTAAAGGGTTGTAAGCAGGAAATTTTCACTTTTTAAAGATTGCTCAGAAGAATGAAATGAATACGTTACATTATTTTAAAAATAATTCTTCATAAAAATGAACTATATCCACCTTCACCCATGCTATTAGAATTTTCTTGTTTTTGCAGATTGAAGAATTTACCATTCTCATTTACGAAACTGAAAGAGCTTGCAGCTTTGTGGCTTTCTGACAATCAGGTAAAAATTTTTATTACCTGATTTATTTTATTTATTAAGATAAACTATAACTGAAACTTTGAATTACTAACTTATTCCCAATAGATACCCTTGACAATTACTACAAAATATAGATTATCTTCTAGAAGAGAGATTTTTATAATGATAGCAATTGAAGTATGTATTTCATTGCTACAGAAAATTCAGTACTATAATCCCCACCACCCTCTTTAAATACTTTGATTTAGCATCTATTTCATTCTCAGAGATCTAATACACAAAATGATCATTTTCATACATTGTTATTTTTGATAGTACAAATGTGTCCTAAGGGGACATTCTTTAATTATATCTCTGAAGGTAAAGAATAAGAAATCATTAACACAGTCCCCACAGAGGGAATTATTATCCTGCATGTTCCTTTTTTTCATACTTTTAATTATAATCAACTTAATTCTAAAACTTTATGCAAGAAGTTTTCAGATCATTTTTGCAAATATTATGAGTACTTTCTGTAAAATTGATTTTATATTATTTTTATACTCAGGAAAGTAGATTATAATTGAATCAGTAATTGAGTGTTAATGAATAATTTTAAAAAGGAAAACAACAAGAAACAGTTGAAGACATCTGATTTGCCATCAGTAAAAAAACTGGTGAAGAAAATTTTGAATAGTTTATTGGTCTTTTTTACTTTTTTCTTATAATCCTTAAATTTTGAAACAGCTATCCCCAAATATGAATGGCCAAGTAAAAACAAATCATCTTGAATTTTGTTTCTTATCATTATTTCCTGAGGATAAAAGCAGCATTATTGGAAAATGAATTGTTCAGATTTCTAGGTATTGGGCTTTTTTGTGAAAAAATACAATAAACCTCTACAAAATGTAAGCACTAGAAGGTTTGTGTTCCTATAGTCATTATAGCACTTGCTTCCATCTGCTGAGTAAAAACATTAGATTGTCATTCAAATTCAAATCTTATCAATGAACTATAGATTTTTCAAGGCATTAATGTATCATTATAAATAAATCATTTCTGGATTCAATGTGAGCTATGCTAATAGAACAGTCAATGCTACAGACTTGCATTGTGAAAAAACATCCACTAATATGATTTATTATTCTTGTGGGAGAATGAACTGAACAGTGACTGCATCATTTAACTTTTATTTAGAACAATGATTTAATGTGCTTCTGACTCCATTTCATGAGGCAAATTGGTATCCCAAATCCCCTTTGTGCTTCACTCCTATTGATAAATGTCATGAAATAAGTGGATTTTTTTGAACATTAGATATCCTCATTTCCAGTATATTTATATATGTAGTATATTGATATGTATAGTGTATAATATCAGAGTTCTAAAACACCCTTCAGATACTATTTCTAAAATAAAATTAATAATAAAGTATGGAATCTTACTATCCATAAGAAATATATTGTTGATATAGCAGATACAAAACTACAGGTGTTTATTTTTACGTAGACTCTGTCTTTGGTTACAAAAATCTCTCTTAAAAAATGCTTATGTTTTAACCTAGCTAAACTCATAGATGATCTTGCAATAGCATCAATTTGATAGCAATTTCCTTTTATCTTTTTAGCACAACAGCTTGTAAAAATGAATGAGCATATAGAACCACACCAAAAGCTTACTTAGTTGAAACAATGTAATACATCTGGGTCTCTTTAAGATTAAAAGTGACATTACCAGTGAAGATAAATGGGTTTTGTAAAAGAGTATACTAGAGAAAAAGAAACTCTCAATATGAAGACCTTAGAATTTGAGATTATTCCTCAGCAATAGTCTTATTTCATGAAATCTTTTCTTATTTCATTATTTTTTTCCTTGCCTTTCTTTTAATTGTTCATTCAGCTCACTGAGGCCAGACTATTGACCATTATCTTCTATAAAAGTAGTATTCTTCATATTTGCTATCTTATTAATCTAATTTATGTGTTCTCTGCTTCTAGTCCAAAGCCCTTATCCCTTTACAAACTGAAGCCCATCCAGAAACAAAGCAAAGAGTATTGACTAACTACATGTTTCCCCAGCAACCTCGTGGTGATGAAGGTAAATTGTCAGTAAAAATTTCTTCTATGCTTACACAATTACGGATTAAAGGAATTAATTTTATTCTGATCTCTGGCCAGGAATTCTGGCCCATGGGCAAGGCTATAAAAATAATTACATGGCACATATAAATCATCCAGAGGTTAACCCTAAGCATGAATCTTATCTTCCATAATTGGCAAGGAAGAAGTCAAACTCTCACTATTTGCAGATGATACGATACCTAAATAGAAAACTTGAAAGACTCCACCAAAAACTACTAGAAATGATAAAGAATTCACTAAAGTTGCACAATACAAAATCAACATCAACTATATTATTTTAAATAAGATTCCAAAAATGTAACTCTCTCTCTTCATATCTTACCTGAAAATGTTGATTTCTAGGAACAAATTCCCTTGGTGGGTTACGAGACTAGGTCATTAAATATAGTATCCAGCTAACTGAAATGAGCTAAGAAGAGTCAGACTTTAAGGTTCAACAAACCGTTTTATTTTCTGTGTTCACCAATTTTACGAACATAATTTGAACATTTTGTCCAGTAATCCCAGGCCCCAAATCCATTTCACGTTAACAGTCAACCATAAAGAGATGACTTGAAAATAATGACCATTCTTTCTCTTTCAAGTTGAATTTCTGTAAGTGATGTCAGTAGCTCTGAGAGGAATACTTCTTGGAAATCTAAACCTTTTTTTAAATTAATCTTCTATAGTTTCTGATGACAAATTTCACAAAAATTTTAAAGGAAGTTTGTCCTTTACCATTTAGAACTCCAAATAGTCTCCTAAGCCCAAGCCAGAACAGGCAGCTGCGCATGTTTTCTACAGTCTTACGGTAATGGTAATTCTCAGAAGAGTAGACCTACTTTAATACACCCATGGATTAAATCCACCCAATCCACTTGAATGAAAACAACTTTTTTTTCATTTTATTTTATTTTATTTTATTATTTTCAGTATCCAGAAGCCATTGTTTATGGATCTATTTTCAGGAATAATTATAATAAACATCTTTAGTCTTTGACTTGTAAATATAAGTGCATCATTTTGGGATACTTTAGAATATTTTATTCAAATTTTGACTTACAAAAGTAGGAAAGGGGTAGATTGTTTTCATATTTTTTTCAGTCTTCAGTAAAACTGAGCTTTTAAATTTATAAAAGAGAAGTCACCATGTTTACCTATGCTATAAGAAAAACCTTAAGTAAGGGTTGTTTTTATTCATGTAACTTTACTTATATTTTCATATTAGTATCCTTAGATTATGAAAGTATTTTATTTTTTAAAAAAAGTAGGGAAAAGCTGAAAGAGTCTCAGATTTCCTGGTAATTTCTGAGATACAGTCTCGTAGATTAAATTCCTCATTTATTGCAGGGAGTAAGGTAGATCGAGTCAGGTAAGGCATGACGTTAAGGAATTAGCCTGATTTATGTTTTGTTCTGTTTTCCTTTGAGGAAAGAAGAGTGCTAATAGAAAAATTTCTTGAACTTTAAGTAAGTTACCCTTTGGCTTTTCAGGCAGAAGTATAATAAATGAATTTTCAGAATCCCTTGCAACAAAAAAAGGAAAAAGATGATAAAGTTCATCTTTTGGGGAAGAATTTAGGCTAAACTAAGTACTTGTATTGCATTTTCATGTGATCTTCACAATTAATGTTGGTAAGGAAGATATTACTATCAGCCTATATTTTGCTATAAGTTAAAGATTTATAAGCCACTTCTTTTCCTTGTTGAGATATTTAGACTAGTTTTGAGACTGTAATTTAAAGTTACCCTAAAAACAAGCTCCCCTCCAAGTATCCCCACAACCGCATACACACACCAAAAAGAAAAGCTTGCAATCGCACACATGTTACTGAAAAGCCAATGTTATGTAGTAGAGTTTAGTGGCTACAAATATGGGTAAAGTCTCTGTAATCACACAGACATGGAACAGAATCCTGCATTGACCCAGAGAAGCTGTACAACTTTGAGCAAATCTCTTAAACTTAGCGAGAGTTTTCTCGTTAACAAACTGAGGATTATTAGTACTACCACTGGTGTGCTAGTGTGAAGATTAAAAAATAATGTTTTTAAAATGTATATTCCAACCCTATTATTATTATTATTATTATTATTATTATTATTATTATGATGCTTTGGAGAACCCGTTCTCCACACTAGAAAACTTCCCAATCCCAGTATATAATTAATATGTACTTAGGAAAGCTGAATTTGAATTAAGATGTAAGAAAACACGTAACAAATATCAAAGGAATTTTATTCCCTCTCTTCTCTTTCTTTCCTTCTTTTTTCCTTTATTTCCTTCTATCTTCTCTTTATTTTCCCCTTTTTTAAAATTTTTGTACTTGTTTGTAGTACCTATTGCCATTTTTTGCATAGTGTGCTAAGTTCTATTAATAACACTTCATGTAAAAAAAAGCAATAATACTTTGGAATCTAACTGTAGATTTCCAGTCAGACAGTGACAGCTTTAACCCTACACTGTGGGAAGAGCAGAGACAACAACGCATGACTGTTGCCTTTGAATTTGAAGAAAAAAAGGAAGATGACGAAAATGCTGGGAAAGTTAAGGTGAAACTTTCATTTTGTTTCTTCTTTCCTCTCATTATTTTTGTTGGTCCATTGTTATTATTAAAATAGACTTTGGGACAAATTGAGTGACCTTTGCTTAAAGGTCAGAATCATCTTTGTGTCTCCTTCATTAGAGCATGATGGTTATTTGAAAAGCATTGTGTCCTTCAGAATGTCCCAATTCTGACTGAACAAATTTGATATACCACCCCATCTTACAGAGTGACAACATGAAAGAGATTCAAGGTGAGAGAAAACCAAAACAAACGAATCTGGATGATAGGCTTTACCTACGAACCTTATTACATTTTTGAAACACTGAAATTGTTTTCTTTTAATCACTAAGCAAGGCACCAGGCAGACCATATGAGACCAAAATATACATTTATGGAAGAGCCAGTGGATTAATATGTTATATTGGCTTTAAAATCTCCGAAAGATTTTAGGTCTCTGGGGTCTCTGAGAAGAATTTATGAGTTTTCTTAAATGAGAAAACAAGTTTTAAAAGAGGCAAGTGCCTAATAGCAGGTGATATTCAATTTTTTTTGCCTCAAACATCTTTTTAAAAATTCTTTATTGGAAGTAATCTAAGTCAAGTAACAAAGTGGAACTTTAAAATCTATATGTTTTCATTATTTAAACTTGATATTTAAAGATATTTTATCATCAGATCATCATATTATCATGGCAACATCTTGAATCTCTAATCTTTTATAGTGATATTTGTGTACCTTTTCTATCATGAATACTAACAGCTCTCATTCTGAGTGACTAACTGCCTAAGTAATTATATGTGCATCCTATTAACAGATCTAGATTGTGTAATGTGTTTTTTCTGTCCCCTCATTCCCACATTTTCTAAACTTTTTTCTTAAACCAACACATCCTGGAACCTTACTGGATTTAGACAGTAAGGTAATTGACAGGGCTTACCACGACATCGTTGTGGAAAATCCAAATGGATTCCCAAATCAAAATGATAGTTTTGTTAATGATTTGGGTTTAAAAAAATGTTTCTGGATGCTTGGTTAATGCTATCTAATAACCAAAGAAACATTTTTTTTAAATTTGTGAATTTCTAGAAATAGCTTTGCCAAACTAAAAATAAACAAAGACCCTTACAGCATTTCAGTTCTACTTTTAAGATTTCATATGTTAAATCTAGAACCAATGGATGATGCATTCTATATTGGACCTCTGATTCATTCTTTTACCTCACTGAATGTCAAAAACTACATGCTTATTCCTAAAAATCCATATTTGAAGGCTCTAACAAGAAAATAGTACTCTTATATACTTATATACTCTGGTATATGTGTCAATGAAAACATAAAATGCAAACAGTTATTTAGAAGCCCTGTTTGTGTGTTATGTGGTCAGGTTTGTTTATAATCAGAGTAGGCTCATTATACTTTAGATTGAATTTTCTTTGTGCTTATTTATATTTGATTTATTTATATTTTGGTGAAACAATATTTGTTTTGAAAACCTCAAACACTTGGTTTTGACTAATTTGAATATTTCCAATGCCATTGGCTATTGGACAAATTAGAACACAAACAAACTTCTAAATAAATCATCATGGAAGCATGATGAATGGAATATACAGAAATCTTACACCAAATCAATCACACTTTTCTGGTTCATTACATATACATTAAATTTAGCACCATTTTACCTTTCATTTATATAAAATTAAGAAAGGAACCACTGACCTATGCCATCAGCTTCCAAACGGACTAGAGTATAATGCCCTACTTATAAAGCGTATAGTGTAGTGTGAATGCTGCATTGTGTGAAAAAATTGTGACCCATTAGCTTCATATGATATTGGTACTGTTTTATTACAGAGAGTTCGAACTAATTTTTTGATGGTTGTTTTAAATGCATTACCCAGAGTGGAAAAAAAATCAAGAGTAGAAAAATGATAAAATGAAAGTATTGCTACAGTGCTCCTCTTTCTCCCAGAAAATGGAGATTCCTTCTCCCACAGGATCACCCCTGCCAAGCCCCCTGGGAAAGGGGCCAGCGTGGGATTACTCTCCAACCTGCCAGACTGTCTGGCGATTGCTGCACACCATGGGCCAGGTGTGATCAGCAGATCCAAGATATGCCCGTCCCCCAGAATGACCCACAGCTGGCATGGGGTTGTATAAGTGGCCTCCAGCAGGAAAGGAGCATGTGTACTCCATTGCCAGTTGCAGCACAATCCACCACTCTTCCCTCTCTAAGTGGCAGACAGGTAGGCCTAGGTGTTTGGGGTAGGAGAATCCCCCATGTAGAGGAAACCTTGGAACAGTGGTTTTATGGGGTATGTTCTGCATGATTTGGGGTAAGAAATGTTGATCCTATAGGAACCATCCAATTGCCAATGTTTGACCTCAATTTAAGTTTTTGCTTGTTGACATTGGAAATGGGGTGGAAGACCAAGTCAGAGGGGAGGGAACATCAATAATGAGGTGCCTAATGGTGGGATATATGGCATGATTTTTTAGTTGGGTGCTTCATTTTTATTTATGTTTTTATTTTTAAAGATTTTTTTTTCTTTAAAGTGTGGGAATACCAATAGTTGGGCAGAATGTTGATGACACTACTGATAAAATCTAAATTGCCCCCACACATACACACATTTTTGTATTATCAATTCAGAGGGAGATTAAGTAACTAAAACCTGATTCTTAAAATAGCATGAGATTTGAATTGAGATTTGTTTAGAGTGGACTTTGAGCACAAAGATGGACATCTGTTGAAACGCATCAATTTCCCTCTAATTTGAAGGCACGGATGATGAGAATTCCTGTAAGAGAAGATTGGTTTGGGAGTTGTGGCAAATAGGGTTTCCTTATCTCAGTGGGTTGGGTGTTTAAAAGTTCAATGAAAAAAAAAATGTCTTCATGGGATGTGAAAGGACACATTTTTGGTAAGCTTTACCATCCATATGCAATGGACTAGATTCTTACTCTGTGTCTTATATTCTTTCTGCAATATAAGGCCAGCTGAGAATCCTAACTAAAACTCCTATAGGCTTCCTTTCTATGTAAAATGTTCTGATTAATTCCCAGAATAAGATCCTTAATGATCAGTAATCAAAGCATTAACTATTACTTCTCTTACTGGAATTTACAGTCAAACCAAATACGAATTTAATCATTATATAAGAAAACCACAGTTCTTTGAGAATTCAAGATACCATCTCTAAATGCCCTAGCTATTAACACAAATTCTTTCTTCTATTGCTAAACTTTTGGGAGTCTCCAACATCTTGCAGCTGCTATTTGCATTTACTGCACTTTTTTTTTTAAAAATCTGAGATATGTAGAATGTTGTGAAACATTTCTATTTTTCTAAAATTAAAATGAAGTAACATTGCAGTGAAAAATCTTGCATTTTAATAAAATGTATATGTAAAATGAACAAATACTTTATGGTGAGTGATACATGCAACATTTTCATAAGAACAATTGACAATTTTTTCCCACCTATTTATACCATAAATGAATTTACATTATTTCTCCATTCCATATTAGAATGAGGGAATATTTCTAGCCTATGTATTTAGAAATATAAAGAAACTATTTTTATTTGGGCATGACTGAAGTATTAATAATATTGTATTATGATCATGTTTTTTTATTTCTGAAGCATTGCATAAGAGTTAAAAAGTAGGAAGGCATAGGCAAAACAATCTGTAAAAGGATATAAAATGTGCTTTTACAGAGCTTACAAACATAACAATTATAAAATATTATAGTTTCTTTTAAGAAGAAATTCTAAAATAACTGCTTAAAATTTTGAAATTATCTTGTTATTTAACTCAATAAAATTTATATTTTAGACTTACACACACTCTTTTTTACAAGATTGTACAAATATGTGCTTTACTTATATCAGAGAATAGCCTTGAGCCGAGTAACATGGCATAAGCTTTGGAGTCAAAGACCTGAGTTGCATGACTTTGGGCAAGGAACTTACAGTGCCTGAGCCCTATTCAGTGCCTGAGCCCATATTTTCCCAGGGGAAAAGGAACAGCTGCTACAATGAGTTATAAAATTTAAACTATATTTAATTATAATTAATTATAAATAATGAATGTTAATTATAATTATTTATAGTTTATTCATATTCAAATCTATGATAAACAATAAAATAAGAATTATTTATTATATAAATAACTATTAATAAGTTAAGTATCTTTATAAAACATTTGCATGTGCCTGGCAGATGGCAGATACTGAATAAATGATAGTTGTTGCTATATACTGAAAAAAGTCCAAACAGTTACAGGTAGTATGGAGTTTTATATGTATATATATATATATGTATATATATATATGTTATATATAGTAAAATCTAAACTGCCAAGAAAATTCAGATTTTAAAAATACCTACATAGAATCTGATTTTAGAAAATAGTACCTAATCTCTGTATAGAATTTATACATTTCAAAAAAATTTTCATAGTTATTATCTCATTTCAGTTCTAGATTAACTAAAGATACTATCATTCCCATTTTACATCAACAGAAACTGGACAGAAAAATTAATGGCTGACAGTTTGTCGGGGGTAAAACTGTGGCTTACATTTAGGTCTCCTGACTCCAGGTCCAGCAAGTTCTGTTGGTAGACTAGTAAATGGGAAGCAAGGAGCTTGTTGGCGAGGTGGAACAAATCCAAGTTTTATAAGACCTGAAACTCCCACAGTTCAGAGAAGGACTTCTTTAAGGAAAAGAATGTGAAATAATCATTTCAGATAGAAATAAAAAAGTAGAGCCCCTCACGGGACTATGGAAAGAGTGTATGCAGGTGATGGGCTCTAAAGCTTAAGCTTCATTAGTCTGACAAATCTTCTGTTTCTAAATTTAAATATTTTTCAGAGATAAAGTACCCAAACATATTCTGATGATGTGACTAAAATATTATATTAACTTGCTTATAAAATAACCAGAAAATATTGGCACTGTGACCATTAGTAAATAGTCATCTCATTGTGTCAGATGAGGCACAGCACCTACAAAAAATAAATTACATTATTCAGTTTAGAAGTGTAATTTTAGCAATGAGGATTTTTTAAGGTACATAAAATTTTAATCTATTGTCTTACATGAAAATTATTTTTCATTCATATACCATTGGTCATTAAAAATTAAAAGATGTTCTTAATTGGCATTATAGCCATACCACTCCACAATCTATATTTTTTTAAATGTAGTTTTTTGACTTTTAGGCCTTTGCTATCAAGTACTTTTAAATGAGTTCAACAATATAATTTAAAATTAGCCTTAATTTGTGATTAACATTTCTAATACCAACTTAAACAGCAGATCCAAGAATGCATGTATCCCAATGGACTTTGTCTAGCATGGATATCATTCTTTTTATGTTTATTTAAGAATGCATTATAAATTAAGTACCCTGAGCTATATTTATATTACATTTTAACAACTTACACTTTTTTTCTGAGAACTCTAACTTTTTCTTGGGTTATATTTTTAAACGGTAGCTTTATTTCTATATATTATTAATTTCATTCTTATTTGTTTGGGAGTGTAAAAGACTATAACAGTACTTACACTAGCAGAATCATCTGGGTTTTCCTCAACTTTCCAAAAAGCTATTGGAAAAGGAATTTTGTATGTTTAATACTGAAAGGAATGTTAGAAGTCATCAAGTGGAGTCCAATCCCAGTATTTGATATGGAAAATGAGCCACGAGGAAGAACAAATGTAACAAAGTTGGTGGATTTGTTAAAACTGCAGATGAGCAAAAGTGTTTGAATTCATATTTATAATCCTCAGATCTATTCCACCACCATAGTTTCTTACATCCCATGAATTACACGGGTGTGGGTGGGTGGTATGTGTGCCCCCCCCACTTTCTCCTTTCCTCTCATTCCCACTCCTTCCTTCTTCAGATTTGCTTTCTTCTCCCTTCCTCCCAACCTTCCCCCACACACACTTTCCACAGAAACATAGTCACCACAATCTCATAAACCATTCCATTTTGTAAAGTTGGTTCTACTCAGATGCAAAAAGACATGACAGTTGGAATAAGCCCGGACAAATAAATCTGCTCCTTGTTTTCCTTCCCACTCCTTTTTACTCACCACGGATAATTTGTATTTATTCCAATTTAAGGAAATTTTAAATATTCTGATAATGGGATTTTCTATATGGAAATGTCTCATATTTTCTCTGAATTAAATGTGAAGAATATTCATTAACATATATGTTCCCTAAAGTCAGATTGACACAACAAAAATGAATTCAAGAATGGAAATAAATAACTGGGTAAAGAAACCAAAATTTGTATGTTTATCTAGAATATCTTAGAAAATCTCCTCAATTTTTAATTTTCCTCTATTTTAAGACATTACCCACAAAGCATGTCACTTTATTAGGGTAAAAGCTAAATGTAAAAGTCACCCAGAAGCCTAATATTTTTAGTTATTCACAAGATGTAGCTGCCTGACCTTTTGATATAACGTGCTAATTAACATAGCGCTAATAAATATTTGTAGCAGATACTGTCTAATTCCCCATTTTTTTAATCCATGATAAACTCTTCTTGTAAATCTTTTGGGGTCTCCTCTTATCATCTATGTTGATATTCCAAAGACAGCTTTAACATGAAAATAACTACTAATAAATAATTAAGATAGGGAAGGAACAGCTTCTAAAGTGTAAAAACACCTAATAGAACGCTGAAAATCTTCAGATTACCAGTTGCTTATGTATTTGACCTACTGCTATTGCAACCATCTGCAGGGTAGGTCTAACGATAGAATATAACCCAAAAATTGTTTTTAATCTAGAAGGTGGCAGGGTGGGAAGAAGCCCCATGAGGGCAAAATGTGCAAAGAACACTATGTGCTCTACTCTACATTTTCTCAGCCAGCTCAACACTCACTATATTGCATTTGGTTTTACTACTGCACATAAAATGGAGTAGTTTTATGAACATGTTTGCTGAAGGTATTTTTATGTTAAATTTCTTTTTATAAACTTCTAGGTTGAAATAAACCTAAAACGATATCCAACTCCTTACCCAGAGGATTTAAAGAATATGGTAAAATCTGTACAAAATCTGGTGGGTAAGCCAAGCCATGGAGTGCGTGTTGAGAATTCAAATCCAACTGCTAACACGGAGCAAACTGTGAAAGAAAAATATGAACACAAGTGGCCTGTAGCCCCAAAGGAGATAACAGTGGAGGTATTTCAAGGTTATTGGTAATTGCCAGTGTGGTTTGGATTTTTTGGAATTACTAAATTATACGTTTTTTTTTTAACTGATTAGATCTTCTCTGATAAGTGCATTTTTTCCCCTGAAATACAAATGAGTCTCTCTACTTTTTCAAACTATGAGGGTTGCATTTAATCAGTTACAGGTAAATGACACCCTCATGGTCTGAAATTATTAATACAGCTCCAAAAGTTCCAATACACACAGAAGGAATAACTTGCTCACTCAGCTAGGCCTGGCCAGTAAGTGCATTCTATCATTTTCACTATACTCTTTTGGCTACCCCAAACTTATCGTATGAGTCATTAGAAAAGACTAAATGAAGTTTTGTTTTGTTTTTTTACTCTGCAAATCTCAGTAAAATTCTCGATCATATTTAGAGCCATTTTTTGTTTGTTTCTGTGTTTAGATTAAAACCTTTATAAGAAACACTACTATAAACATGACAAAGAGGAGATAAGTTTGAAATTTAGCTTTTCTGGATCTAGCCTTGTGAAACTTATCATAAACTAGATGTTCATCCTTACCCATTTGTGTGGTCTGAAAAGAATTCAACTACATTTATGCCACCTCTGTACTATCTCATCCACTCTTCAGCTAATTTGGTTATCACCTTTTTATCTTCATTAGAAACATACCTGGTATGAGTACATCTAGAACTTGCTATACCTACTTCTCAAAAATCTAAGTTCGTTAAACCCTTTTACAAATCTGCATTTCACAGCATCAATTTGTTGCACTGATTAAACACCAACTGTATATTTAGCACTGTGCTAAACACTGTGAGAGAGAGAAAAGAAATATAAAATGTGCACACAGTCCCCAACTAATTTAGAGCCTTTCCGGGTAAAATTACCACAGATGAAGTGATTAGAGAACACAGTATCTGAACTACGATCACGTGATTAGTTGTGGGATGGAGAATATAATAGTACTTTAAGAAATTGGAGAGAGACCTGATCACTGCCACTCAATTGAAACAGTTTAAGGTTGCAGTGCATATTGAAAATGGGGTGCTTCTTTTAAAGTCGAAAGAGAGGAAGTCATTCCAGACAAAGGGAAAAGCTTGAGCAAAAGTAAGCATGGTGTGAATAACTGCCAGCGGAGGGATCAGCCTGCCCCAGAATAGAAGATTACAGCTTGGCATCCAGGGAGGAAAACTTAGGTAAATACTCATTTCCCTTGTTTTAGGGGGGTTTTTGCAAAATAAGCAAACGACATGAATGAAATCAATATTATTGTATTTTTGTACTTTTCCCTTTTAAAATATCACAGAGAGGTGATAGAAGAGAAACAGACTTTTCTTTTATCTCTAAGACACTGCAATAATATAAAAAGGAACAAAGCCAACATTTAGGAGGTACACACTAAATACAACTATGCTTCATATTTAAACTCATGCAATCACAGTTTAACATTAAAATAATTGTGAGGTCACGATAACCCATAAACTGGGTGATTTTACTTTAAATAAGAAGATTCTAAAATTGCTTAATACAGGGTTAGGATAGGTGAGGCAAGTAAAAGATGGTTTGGGCCATAAATTTAGTGATGACCCTACTAGAGAAAATAAATCTTAAAATTATTCCAAAAGCATTTAAAACTTGAAAAATCCAAAATTAAATTTAATGTTTTTTCCCCAAATTTGCTTCTGCTCCTATATGCTATCTGCTAACGCCATTATCTGTTAGCTTACTCAAACTAGAAATTGGAAGGTATCTTGATTTCTTTTTCCTTCTTTCTCTTTACTCACTGCCTGTCCAGTCACCTAAATCTATGTATTTTCATCTAAGTGTATCTCTTCAACCTCCTCAGGCCCTCAATTCTGTTCTGCATTATTATAAAAACTGTCAACTTCTTGGTTCACGTTGTCCCCAGCCCCCTCATTACCTTGTCAATAAACTTTTGAGATGTTATTTATTTAAGAGTGAGAGAGAGCACAAGCTGGGGAAAGAACAAAGAGACAGGGACAAGCAGACTCCCTGATGAACAGAGAGCCCAATGAGGGACTCGATTTCTGGACCCTGAGATCATGACCTGGGCCAAAGGCAGATGCTTAACTGATTGAGCTACCCAGGCACCCCAGAGAATACAAATTTTTAATTCAGTCCAGTTCAGTTAACATTTAACTGACTAAGCCACGCTGGTGCTCCTAATAATGATCTTTTTAAGACACAAATCTAATTTTCCCTTCTTAAAAACACTTGTTTCCTATCTAATTGAAACTCAGTCTTAAGCTTTATAATTATTTCAGTGATTTACCCCAACTTTTCTTAGTTTTTTTTCTTCTCCTGGCCTTTTCTCTTGAATAGAAATTTCACTGGTAATTTAAATACTTATTCTAAAATTGAGATTCTAGATCTTCTTTCCCCGACTTTTACCCATCCTAGAACAAAGCAAAGCTGTGCTTTCTTTATCATCCTCCCTTTCTGAATTGCTCACCCAGATAAAGGGGCCACACTCCATATTTTCAACTTCCAGATAAAATAAAC
The DNA here is from genome assembly GCF_922984935.1 of Meles meles. NCBI lineage: Eukaryota > Metazoa > Chordata > Mammalia > Carnivora > Mustelidae > Meles > Meles meles. The sequence continues at coordinate 158,780,702 of NC_060066.1, read as the reverse complement.
ATGGATAGCCAAGTGTCCAGCTGATCAGTGTATATTAAGCATTTTTTTTTTGTTGTTCTGGTATTTTCTTTTTTTTTTTTTCCCATTATATTTATTTTTTCAGCGTAACAGTATTCATTCTTTTTGCACAACACCCAGTGCTCCATGCAAAACGTGCCCTCCCCATTACCCACCACCTGTTCCCCCAACCTCCCACCCCTGACCCTTCAAAACCCTCAGGTTGCCCCAACCTCCCACCCCTGACCCTTCAAAACCCTCAGGTTGTTTTTCAGAGTCCATAGTCTCTTATGGTTCGCCTCCCCTCCCCAATGTCCATAGCCCGCTCCCCCTCTCCCAATCCCACCTCCCCCCAGCAACCCCCAGTTTGTTTTGTGAGATTAAGAGTCATTTATGGTTTGTCTCCCTCCCAAGCATTTTATTGTATGTTTTGCATTTGTATGACATTTTAAAGTAATTATTTAGTTCATACTGTCAAGAATGTGGAAGAATATATCACATTGCATGATACATTTATCCATATGGTTAAATATGGAAAACCAAGGAAAAAAGAATAAGGTAAGTAGAACCAGAAGCAGAAAATGGTAAGAATAAACAAGGTAAATAGATTATAAATGCAGCAGAGAAAAGGAAAAGGAAAGGTAAATCAACATTTCTTGATCTCTTTCTATTTGCCAACCCCATGCCAAGAGTTTTAGTATATGTTATGCTAGACAAAGAAAACAGTGGGGAGGGGCATATGAATAAGCAGGACAGAGAGGTATGAAGGTTGTCTTCTACCCCCATATTCCTTTACATAAATTTTATGAAGCTTACATTTGCTTTTTCCCAGTGTTTTAGTACCTTCAGGTTGCTATAACAGAATACCATAGACTATATGGTTTATAAAGAAAAACATTTATTTATCATAGTTCTGGAGGCTAAGAAGTCCAAGACCAAAGTCCTAACAGATTCGGCATCTAGTAAAGGCCTACTTCCTGGTTTATAGGTGGCCATCTTCTCTCTGTGACCTCACACAGTTTTGAAAGGAGATAGGGAGCTTTCTAGGGTCTCTTACAGTGGCACTAATTTCATTTGTGAGGGTTCTATCCTCATGACCTAATCTCCTCCCAAATGTCCCACCACAAATATCATCATATAGGTTTCAACTTATGAATTTTGAGGGGACACAAACGTTCAGTGTGTAGCACCCAGCTCTTTCTAGGACTAGGACTTCCACATCTTTCCAAATTTGAGTTTAAAGATGACCTCAACAGAAAGGCCTTCCCTGAGCACCATGGTCAGTAGAACCTCTGATTTCCTCTATCACATCATCCTGTTAATTCGTGTTAAAGATAATGAAAACATACATGATTATGTTGTTTATTAACTTCAGACTGAGTTTCATGAGGGCAGGATCCAGGTATGTCTTGTCTATCATTGTCTTTCTGGTGTCTAGCACAGTGCCTAGTACAGAGTCAGACACAATAAATATTTGTTGAGTACATGAACAACTAATAGAGTCTTGTGCTCGCTTCGGCAGCACATATACTAGAGTCTTTGTTGCAATACTGATAACGTGTCTGTCTCTTTGTCAAATTAGAAGTTAATTGAGGGGAAGAACAATTTCTCTTAAGTTTTTGTCAAATTAATCATTATTAAGTGTAGGCTGCCATATCTGGTTATATTTTATCACCTATACGTTGAATAGCATGTATTTTAAAAACAACAATTTACCATATTAATACATTAATACAATAGGCAAAATATCATGATGAAGAGTATTAGGAGAGTGAGGAAAGCAAGGAAAGAGGAAGGAAGGAAGGAGAATTGTATAGTAAATAAAGTTATGACTTAAAATAAGTAAAGGCTAGGGGTTCTAAAAATCTTGGTATACAAATACTTTCAGTGTCTTAGTAATTTTGTTGCAAGGACCATGGACCAAAAAAGTACCAAACAGTTCCATTCATTAAGTATTAGGTCTGAGCAACTTCATACATATTTATGCCCTGTCCAGTGGTCATTTGAAAAATAGTGCACATAAATTTAAAGGGAAAATAATAGTTTTATTTCATGTTTAAATAACAAAACTGATTACTGAAATTTGTGCACCTGTGGGACACCACTTATCTCCTCAAACCTTGAATCATATCAGATACTACAATTCTGTTTCACATTGATTTTCAAATAGCACTTGATTTTTGATCACAGCAACACAAAAACCCAACTTCACAAAGATTATCATCAAAAGGAAAGTGCAATCTAATACTGAAACTGAGAGCCACCAATTCATACAGTATCTGGCTGATTTCAAGTATTGCTTTGTTTCCCTCAAATTTTTAAAATAACTCATGTACCCCTGTGAATTAATAAGAGCATCACAGTTACCTTGGAGCACAGTTTGGGAACAAGAGGAAGTGCTTTCAAGTCTATCAGACATTAATTCAAATCTTGAATCTATGTTTTTACCAATTTTGTGACCTTGACAAGTCATTGAAAACTGTCTGAGCTTTGCTTTGTGTATCTTTAGAAATGCAGGTAACAATAACATTTAGAGTTTTGTAGAGAAGAAATCAGATGAAAACAAGTATTTTTACATAGCTGCAAGCACAGCTCTTGGCAAAGAAGAAAGCTATAATTCCCTTCCCTTCCACAAGAGAATGATGTGCTAATCCTGCCCATCTGCCTTTAATCCTTTTATGAGCCATTACTCTGCATTACAGAAAACTTCTCACCGGATACCTATTTACTATGTCCACCATGTTCATAAAGGTTCTGGACTTTTTCCTTTGTTAGGAGACTCCGCCCAATTTCTTTCTATAGAGGAAACACATCTACTTCCTAGTAAAAGAAAGTAGTCAATTTCCTTTAATTGGGTAAAAGTCCTTAAATGCTTTTATTGATACCAGACCTGGACTCTGGAAATCTCAGTCACAAGTTTTGTTCCCCCTCTCACTTCTACCTTAGGCTCCCTTTCCCTACAGCAGTGACAGCTGTGATTTAGTTTGAACCACACAAGGTTAGTAGGTTAAAGAAAAAAGAGACCATACCTTTTCTTTCCCCCTCTCTTCTGTCTCCTTACCAGAAGCAAATATGGTTCAATGTGCTTAAAATGGGACCCTCGTTATATTTGATTCCTGACCAATAACTTCCACTGCCTTCACCATAGAAGTAGCCCCAAAAGCTTCACCCTCTTTTCCGACATGAACTTAATTCCTCCAGCCTCTATAAAAGAATTTATAGAGATGAAATCAAGAATTAATTTCCTTCTTTGGACAGTTAACTTATCTGTTCTGTGAAGTCCAGTTAGGAGAGGTGAGCTTTTCTTAGGGTAGACAATATAGCATACAGAGTATCAACAGAAGGCCTTCCAGTAGAACAGATCTCAGTTAAAATATTGGCTCTACCGCTCACTGAGTTTGGGACTTGGAATTATGACTTTACCTCTCTGAGCCTTCAATTCCTTAACTGTAAAACAAAGATGATGATAATAAATAACTTAAAAATGATAAGTAACAGTAAAGAACTAGGGTAGCAATTAAGTAATTAACAGAGATGATACAGATTAAGTGTTGAGCATAGTAGTGCAGTAGCAGACATGCAGTCTCTTTTTTTTTTTAAGATTTTATTTATTTATTTGAGAGAGAAAGAGACAGAGTGAGAGAGCATGAGAGAGGAGGTCAGAGGGAGAAGCAGGCTCCCCATGGAGCTGGGAGCCCGATGTGGGACTCAATCCCAAGACTCCGGGATCATGACCTGAGCCGAAAGCAGTCGCTTAACCGAGCCACCCAGGCGCCCAGTAGTAGATATGTAATAGATTCTCCATAACTAATGGCATTATCATCTTCAACATCATCATCATCATTATTATCATTTTGCTCATGAAGATAAGTGTCTAACTGGGTCAGTGAGAATCCACTGTTCTTGCTTCAGTAGTGTTACCCCTCCTACGTGGAGGGCCACAGAACTCTGGAGAAAAGGTGCAAACTCATGGTTAACTAATATCATAGTCTCTTCCTAGTCACTAGAGCTCTTTTTGATTCAAAGTAGAAATTCTTGAGCAGAACAGGAGACTTGGATCCGAGTCATACCACAGCTACCATGACAAGCTCCAGCCACAGTCTTGGGAAACAAATTTGAAAATTCGATCCATATATGGAAGATAACTTGCATACTGAATGTATAAATCATGAGGAAACAAAGTAAAGAAAGCTTTAATTTACATTTCTATGCTTGTACAGCTCTTTTAGTTCTTTTGTTGACTAAAACAAAATTATTGTACTTCAGTATCAGGTATCATAAGATTATTTCCTTTTTAAGGTATGATTTCAACAAATAAGTTACATTAGATTCATAGAATGTTAATACTAGAGAGAAAATAGCACTAATTCCATCTATTACCTTCATCTATTACCTTCATTTTACTGACTAATTGAATAAGGTACAAAGAGGTACAGTGCCTTGCCCAAGATAACCTGATTAATAAATGATAAAACAAGAATTGAATAGAAATATGCCACCTTATAATTGAATACTTTTTTATAAACCTTAACATATTTTATGACTTTTCTCAAACTTGTGTCTGCTTCTACTTATAAATTTCTACAAAGATGTAAAGGCTTTTACCCTCTATTCTGTCACCTTAAAACTTTATCATAATATCTTGAAATACTTTTCAAAATCCATGAAAACAGATTTCCCTCTTCATCTCCAGAATTTCCATCAATCCCACTGTCTTTCCTATCCCTCTTCAAATCTGGAATGGGATTTTAAATGTCTGTAATGTGCTCACAGTTGAGCTCACTAGAAGACAGCTCAATATAAGGGAAAATTATTGGACAGGACCCTAGAATTCTGCCTCTGCTGTATCTGGCCTAATTATCTCTATAAGCATGGACCTTGCTGAGTACAAAATTCACTTGTAGGAAATGAAAGGTTTGACTAGAAATATTTTTTAAAAATAATTAAGAAGTATCAGATATATATAGCCAGGCTTTTCACAGGCAAATATTCTTATACAAACCTAACCAAAAACCAAACCAAAAAATTGAACTTAAGCCAGGAATTAAAGAAATGGCTATTTGTAATACTCAAAGATGTGAGCCTGTCACTCACTATGTGGGACATTAAAATATATAATAAGAGTTTCTGTTTGTAACTAGTTCGTTAGAAGGTAGGACACATTTCATTTACTATATTTTTGTGCTCAAGTATATTCTTTCTTTGATTTAATAAAATATTTCTAAATATGTTGCGAAGTTCATCTATCAAAGAGAAAGCAGATTCAATTCCTAAGGCATTAATGTTTTAAACTAACAAGTACTAATTAATGAGAAAACTAGAAAATACTGAAAGTTAGCTTTTTGAATTCAAATTAACCTAAGTTTAAGAAAAAAAGACATAAAGATAATTGCCATGCATAAATTTATATCACTACCTCCCCATGGGCATAGACAAGACATTTTAAGAAAGTGAGAATTTGATATTTTATCTGCCCCAGTGCTCTCTCACTATCTGGTTAACTGGAAATAATAATTTTAATTATAGAAGTTTAAAATTCATGGGCTTTTTTAACATGTTCATTTGTCTTTATAAAGTTATATTCTTATACCTGTGTTGCTTATTACAATCAATGAATGGATTTAGAATGAAGATTAGCAAGCTAGATTAATCATGAGAAAACTAGAAACCTTAGGAAGAAGTCATCATAGAACTAAAGAAATTGAGGATAAGCTCAGTTGGGAAACAGAGGTTAAGAGGGGACTGGCAATAAAAGAAGGATTTAAAGGACCCAATTTTGCATGAGGACACCTGAGGATGAAAAGAAATTAAGTTGGTCAGTGATGGACTTTCCTCTTAGAATTCATAATGGAGCTCCCCCCTTAGAGTCTTACATTTATATGTATAACATATATATGGATGTATGTACCATATACTCACATACAGCTTATCATAATTCAGTCCTGTGTTATAAAGATGTATCTCATCTCTCCAGCTAGATGGTAAATCTCCGAGGGACATGGGGGACATTTTGTCTTTCTTTGGAAACTCTACAGTTCTTTGCACAGTGCCAGGCATAGAAAAAGGCATTCAAAATATGTCTGATGAACAAATGGACTCATTTAAATTAGAAAAACAAAACATTTTCGTACTTACCTTAGAGAAACATGTGATTCACTTCTCCCAGTGCTCCACAGTGACCTAGAGTCTAGAGCCCCATCTTTAAATCTGAGCCAGATAAAGATATTGCCATCTTGGTTAACCAATGTTTAAATGTTTACTTTCCTTGTCCTATATTATTATATCTCTCAGGATTCTTTTGTTCATCCAGCTAATGAAATGAGGATTGGGGAACTTCACCCTTCATTAGCTGAGACCCCTCTGTACCCACCCAAACTTGTTCTGCTAGGGAAGGACAAAAAAGGTAACATTGCGAACCTGATGTGGAAAATATGCCACAAATGCATGTGCATGATTAATCTCCAGTCGTAACTTATGATTCACCATAGTCTATAGAACTATTTTACAAATATATATTCCTAACATTGTTATATTATCTGTTTCTCATACTTGCTTTTCTGTGTTCATTATTGTCAATGTTCATAGCATTATAACATTTTCCCTTTACATTTCAGAATCAACTGATGAGTCTGAAGTTGACAAAACTCACTGTCTGAATAACAGTGTTTCCTCAGGCACTTACTCAGACTACTCGCCTTCCCAGGCTTCCTCAGGATCCTCTAACACGCGGGTTAAAGTGGGGTCCTTGCAGACAACAGCTAAAGATGCAGTACATAATTCTTTATGGGGTAACAGGTGTGTTTAGAATTCCCTTTTTTCTGTTCCCAAGTGCTTACTTTCAGCAACTTTTTAAAAAAATGGGATCTTAATTTTTGAATTATATTCAGCACATGAATGGTGTAGAAGACAGAAGGATGGGGCAGGTAAGCAAACACAGTCCCCCCAGGATTTCCAGGAGATGATGAATCCATTTTATACAGCAAAATCTTTAGTTTAAGGGAGAGATGGTAAGAGATTATCAGGTTGAGATAATAGAAACAGAATTTTAAAAATCAGAAACCAAAAATCTTATTTGTCCAATGCTTATTTATGACACACGTGGGCATCTCACTATCCCAAATGGGGTTATGGATTAAACTAAGATGCATGGAAAGCAGTTGTGTGCCTAGTATGAAGCAAATATTTAGTAAAATTTTCATTGTTATCATCATCATCATTGTCATCATCATCATCATTTTATTACCACATGGAAAAGTTAGGTTGTAAGCAAAAGTATTTACTTTTTCCAAAATGGTTCCTACCTTATTTTACTTCCATTTTACAGATAAAAATCAAAAGCCAAAGAGCACAACAAAATGACTCAATAAGGTAGTAATTACCCAGTTCTTATTCTCTTGTTTTGTACCTTGTGGATATGTTTTACAGTATAGGCCACAAATACAAATTATCATACGATATAGGTAGTCAATGATTATCACTCATATTTTATTGATAATATCAGTATTGTTAGCAATATGTTCTTTGTTAACTAATGGATAACTATTTCTCCCTATCAGTGCCCATCATAAAAATCTTAACTCTTTCACTTTATAAGTTCATTATTTGTGATAGAAGCTGAAATTAATGAGGTGCTTTGGAAAGTTCTTTCTAAATGTACTATTTTTTAATTAGCAAGAGCACCTAAAAGTCTCTCACTGTTAAAAATATGTATATAATGTAATGTTGTTAGTGTGCAAACAGTTTAGAATAAGCCTAGAAAAATGAACATCTTCTAGAAACACTGTGCTCACTGGTGTAAACAAACCAATGACCAAAAGTCATAATATAATATAATTTATATTCTAGGAAAACATGTTCCCTAAACAATGAATTCAGTGTTTTCAATACCTGGCCTTCAAATAAATGTTACTTGAAGACAATTTGGGTTTAGTAGCTATATCAAGTATTTATAGGAAAGGTCCTCTTGACCAGTAATAGTTTGGAAAAGTACTGAATCAGAAATTGCAGGGATGAGGACCAAGAATCGGGCGATTCTAATTATCAGACAAGTGTCAGGACCATTATGAAGACCTATCTATTTCTTTCATTCATTTAATCATCCCACAAATATGTACTTTAATGGCTACTATGTATGTGCCAGGCACTATGCTAGGCCTGAAGAGAAAAAAAAAAAAAAAAATCTCTGCCCTCAGGAGGGCAGAGGACACACAACAATACACAATAAATAAAATAGGTAAGTAAATGATATACCATGTTATAAGGTAATGATTACAAGGGGAAAATAAAAGTTAGAGCAAGGTAAAGGGTGGATTTGGGCGGGGGGGAACATGAAATAACAGTGCCACCTTAATTGTAAATGACGTATGGATGAATGATCCGTTAAACATCGTTAAAGGATTGTGGCACTCTGGGCTACTTGTTCTCTTTCTGGCAAAGACCCAGCTCTTCCTCATTTTCATATTTCTTCTTCCCACTGTCTTCACAGGATTGCACAGTCTTTCCCACAGCCTCTTGATTCAAAGCCATTACTCAGCCAGCGGGAGGCTGTTCCCCCAGGGAATCTACCACAGCGTCCTGACCGGCTGCCAATGAGCGACGCCTTCACTGACAACTGGACTGACAGTTCACATTATGATAACACAGGGTTTGTTGCAGAGGAGACCACAGGCGAGAATGCCAACAACAATCCTCTCTTAAGTTCGAAATCTAGAAGCACATCTTCTCACGGACGCAGGCCTTTGATTAGGCAGGATAGGATTGTTGGTGTTCCCCTGGAACTTGAGCAGTCTACACACAGACACACGCCAGAAACAGAAGTGCCTCCTTCCAATCCTTGGCAGAATTGGACCAGAACCCCTAGTCCTTTTGAAGACAGGACCGCTTTCCCTTCCAAATTAGAGACAACCCCCACCACCAGCCCATTGCCTGAAAGGAAAGAGCATATAAAAGAATCTACTGAAATACCTAGTCCTTTCTCTCCAGGAGTACCATGGGAGTATCATGATTCTAATCCCAACAGGAGTCTTAGCAATGTCTTTTCTCAGATCCACTGCCGCCCAGAATCATCTAAAGGTGTTATTTCCATTAGTAAAAGCACAGAGAGGCTTTCCCCACTCATGAAAGATATCAAGTCCAATAAATTCAAAAAGTCACAGAGTATCGATGAGATTGACATTGGTACATACAAGGTGTATAATATACCATTAGAAAACTATGCTACCGGGAGTGATCACTTAGGAAGCCATGAACGGCCAGATAAAATGTTGGGACCGGAGCATGGTATGTCCAGTATGTCTCGAAGCCAGTCAGTCCCAATGCTGGATGATGAGATGCTCACTTATGGAAGTAGTAAAGGGCCACAGCAACAAAAAGCTTCCATGACCAAAAAAGTCTATCAGTTTGACCAAAGCTTCAATCCCCAAGGAGCAGTGGAAGTTAAAGCCGAAAAGAGGATACCGCCCCCCTTTCAACACAATTCCGAGTACGTGCAACAGCCCGGCAAAAACATCGCCAAGGATTTGGTTAGTCCTAGAGCTTACAGAGGATACCCACCCATGGAGCAAATGTTTTCATTTTCTCAGCCATCTGTGAATGAGGATGCTGTGGTGAATGCCCAGTTTGCAAGCCAAGGTGCCAGGGCAGGCTTCCTGAGAAGAGCCGACTCCCTGGCGAGCTCCACAGAAATGGCCATGTTTAGAAGGGTCAGTGAACCTCATGAGCTGCCTCCGAGTGATAGGTACGGCAGACCTCCATATAGGGGCGGTCTGGATCGCCAAAGCAGCGTTTCAGTGACTGAGTCCCAGTTCCTGAAAAGGAATGGCAGGTATGAAGATGAACACCCTTCATATCAAGAAGTGAAAGCTCAGGCGGGAAGTTTTCCAGTTAAAAACCTTACCCAGAGGAGGCCATTGTCTGCAAGAAGCTACAGTACAGAGAGTTACGGTGCCTCCCAAACCAGGCCAGTTTCAGCTAGGCCTACTATGGCAGCTCTTTTGGAAAAAATACCATCTGACTATAACTTGGGTAACTATGGTGACAAGCCATCAGATAACAGTGATATAAAGACGAGGCCCACTCCTGTGAAGGGAGAGGAGAGCTGTGGTAAAATGCCTGCAGACTGGAGACAACAGCTGCTTAGACATATAGAAGCTAGAAGGTTAGACAGGGTATGTCTGGCATTTCTCTGTAAGAATATCCCTCCTGCCTTTAGTTTTCCTTTATTGGCATTTCTAAACACATGTAGTGAAGCATGAACTACATGAATGAATAGATGATCAGCATTTTATTTCTCTCTCTATTGTGGGGAAATTGATCATAATAGTTTCTCGTGGATATTGTTTAATGCTCGTTGAGAGTCCATAATCTGTAGGTGAATGATTTATCAAATCTAGCCTAAATATTGTTAGTAAGAAAGAATTTGACTCGATTATGTGGGATGGTGCTTCAATTGCTTTCTAGCCATTAAGGTGGAATGCCTCTCCTAGGACACAGAACTGTTCTCTAGCGACCTAAAGAGTATGATTTTTATTGAATCTATAAAAAGTGAGTATTTTGCCCCTTTCTGCACAGACTCACTTATAATAAAGTCAGGCCCAATTTGTTTATAAAATTTGCATACAGTTACTGCTATGGGACTACTAAAGTTATTACTTCTAATGAGCAATAATCTTCCCAGCAAGAAACAGAAAAATAAAATAAGCAGAGATTGAATGCCCTCCTACACATTATTTGACTTAATAAAAAAATCTTGCCACTTAGAATGTTGATTTTTATACAAAAAGAAATGTATAAATTCAAATCATACTATAGGCAACAAAAATAGATGATGTCTTTATGAAGACTACAAAGGCACAAATTAGTGTGTATATTGCAACCAAAAAAGGAAATTAATCACAATTCAGTTACAGACTGAGTCACAATACAGCATGGAATCATAGAGATTGAGGAGGATAAAAAATATATATATATATATATATATATATATATATACACATATATATTTTGTTTCAAAGCCTAAAATTACTCTTTGTTGCCTGTTTATATCTCCTTAAGAGACTGATATTTCATTTTCTAGCACTATGATCAATTGACCATTATCATTGAATGTACTTTGTGGCTTTGGTGAGGGGGCCTTGTGTACTCTGCATTGACCTTGGAAACTTAAGGTCCTTTTTGTCAATAGGGCCTTTTGCTTTCATTTTCTAGGGCTTAAATACTTAGTGTGAAATAGGGATCTGGGTAATAATATACCTTTAGAAAGTTTTGCTCAATAGTTTTATTATTTTATTTGGTGTCCTGCTAAAAGCACAGGCCACAGCATTTATTATATATTTCCTTAATATTGAATTTTGTGTTTTCAGGTATAGTCTTTTTAAATAATTATATTGTTTGTAGGTCGTGTCTACATGACAAGAAAACAATTATTTTTAGGAACAAGTGAACTAACAAATGTGGGTGTGGGTGTTAGTTTTTCAATGTGGAGATTGGTTCTGCCTTGCAAACTATTTCATCAGAATGTCTGTTTCAAATAGGTGTGCTCAGTCCCATTGAAGGGAGCCTCATCAAAGCCTCATGACTGGCTGTCAGTGGGAGACACCTGGTCAGTTGTCACCATGCCTTACCTCAACTTATACCCTCCATGTAGACAGATAACTTGGAGGGCGGAAATATTTGGGGCCAAATAATACAGTACAGTTTGGGAACTCTGGCCTCGTGTAGACACGACCATACGTAACAGGGTAAGATGAACTAGTCAAGAAAGGTTATGAGAAGCTTTTCAGAGCATATGTACATGACTAGTAATTTGAGGCAAGAGGAGTGAGTGAAAACAAAGCATGAAAAAGAAGACAAAATGCTAAGCATTTGGTACCATCATGTATTTACTGGTTTCTCAGATAGTGGTTCCTCTCCTTTGATCGGAGCTCCTCCTCTAGCTGGAGCAGGAATTTGGAGAGAGGAAAATAGGACCAGGGGAGGGGGATTTAGATTGGCAGAAGTCTGCGAGCCCTGCCCATCCCAGATCCAGAAAACTAAAAGTAAACTCATGTGTGTTTTCTATTGCTGTGACAACACCTTCCTTTTCAGTTAGTGCCCATGCTTCCCCTCTTTGTTTATAATTCCCTTAGTCTGTCTTTCATTTCCCAGAGCAATTTCAACGTATAGTCCATAGCTTCTTATTTAATTCCAAGAAATTAAATTACCGGACAGTATTGCTTCAAGGCACTAGATCCTGAAAGTTTGTCCTCTTGTTTTCTCCAAGTAATATTTCTTTCCCCCTCTCAAGTGCATGACTGAGCTATTCAGGCTATAGCTTACTTAGAACTTCCCAGCTACTCAAAAAGATTAATTCAGGGTACGGAAGCACAGACTTTTTATGTAAGACTAGTTTTGACATAGCTGTGCTTCTTAACATAGTGTTCAAAGTCAGAATGCACCGGAGATACAGTCTGTTTCCTTCCCAGTGAAATTTAGTTGAGGATTTAAACCTGGAAGTCAAATAGTTATACTAGAAACTACAAGCCCTTTGTCCATTCTTCATAAGAGAGAACTGCCCAGAGGCCTGGACATTGGATAAGCTTAACCGCCCAAGATAATGTTGGTTAAAGATCTTGCCTGCTGTTGGCCTTGGAGAGGCAGCTCCGAGTACTGCCATAGATAAAAGATGCTGTTTTCTCCTGTAGTTTAACCTCAAGGCTCATGCTTCCACTACAGAACCCCACTGTGAGAGAATTTAAAACATGAATGCATATGTCCAAGACTGCTACCCTTCTACAGGAGCTAAGAGGGTACTACCCTGGAATAATCTGAAACCTTAAGGAATCATTCAAGTGCTAGATTGAAATGTCCGGTGTCCTTTTCAACTTTGGCATGGTCACAATGAAAGATCACTGGATGAAATAATCAAGGATCCATAACAAGTATGATTGGTAGACCAGCACACCATCAGGAGTATAATTGTCTTTCTATTGAGTTCAGTGAAATTGATGCTAAAAATCATTACTTTGCAAACAATGCCTTTAGAATAGAATAGCTGCCTGCTATTATTGTTCATTAACACTCAGTTTTAAAAAGTTTACTAAGTTAATTTGTGTAAATTTTTTTTCCCAAAATAAGAGAATTACTTAAAGGGACCAAATACTGTCAATTCCTACTTTTTTATGAAAGGTGGAAAGTGGAGATTGTACTAATGGAAACTATTTGATGACGGGACATACAAAATGTTTTAAGTTAAATGAAGTTCTGTAGAAGAAAAATTAATTAGCTCTCAAATCCCTGGAGTAACCTGAGATGCACCTGCTGAAAAATAGCCACAATGCAGATATCACCAGAGTGCTCTATAGGTACTTAGGTATATTAGATAAATAACCTTAATAGCTAAAATCATACTTCCTTTAGTATCACTATGAAATTTCTCCCGTTTAAAATGTAATTTTTAAGAAACAAACAAAAAAAGTCAGAAACTTCGGATCCACGTACAATTTTTTTTGCCTGGTTTAATTAAATTAATCAGTAAATTCAGTGAGCCAATAGTCAGGTTGAATGATTTTTTTTTTGACCAGCTCTTTTTCTGAGTTGCTGTATTTATGTCTATAGACTGAGCAATAATGGACACTGATTTTGGCTTTAACATTGTAGTGCCTTCGTTTTAGGGCAGAATTAGAAGCTGGTATCTGTCCTTTGTATGTGTTTATCTCACAATGTGAAAGAGACCATGAAATCTGGAGCTGGCAAAATTTGATTAAGATCTCACTGTTTGAATTTTTTTTTTTAATTAGACTACCACAGGCGAACACTTGTCCAAAGTCACTATGATCATGATATATGACAGATAGGTTCTATGCCCTTGAGTTAGCAGCAAATGTAAAACAGAATGTATCCTTGCTTTTTGTCTTTTCTGTAGTTTTGGATGGTACTCATTATGTGCATAACTAACACTGTTTACTGTATGCTTCTGTCTGATCAAGTGCATGTTTAAAAGAAAGTTACTGTTTGCCCGCTTAAAGTTAAATGTTATAAATTTAAACATGTTCATGTAATAATCAGTTTGTTGAGCATGTGTTCACACCCTGTCACATGATTATTTCCTCTACTCAGAATGCTGCTTACAAACACAACACAGTTAACCTTGGCATGCTGCCCTATGGAGGTATTTCAGCAATGCATGCAGGCAGAAGCATGACTTTAAACTTGCAGACTAAGTCTAAATTTGATCTACAAGAACTACCTCTTCAGAAAGTAAGTATGGACTGCCTTACATGTGTCAGCATACCAAAGCCAATTAATGTTGTTTGTTCACTTAATGTGTTTAGGCTGTACATACAACCCTGCTTATTGACTCTCCCGAGTCCAAAAAGCACAAGGGCAAATCATGTAGAGCCCAAACTCTTAGCTGCGAAACGAATATTGAGAGCTAGAATGATTCTCAGGTTCCTGCTTAACAGCTTGCTTTTTGGATTGAGCAGGTACATGGCTTTTTGAGTTGCTTTAAGGCTCATTTTCTTATTACTCATTTCTTTTTCTTTTATTCTTTGTTTTCCTTTCTTTTGTGTGTGTGTAGATATATAAACGTATATTTTTAAAAATGTTTTTGGAGATAGCCCTCTCTTCCCTTGCTGATGCATTCTGAGAACAGAGCTAGAAATTATTATTGGATTTCAGCTGATCCCTTTGGAAAAGACATAGAGACCTAAATTACAATGGAAATGAAGTGGTTGGCACTCCTAAATGCTTCTTTAGCCCATTGTCTTTGTGGAAAATATCACACGGAAATAAAACATGAGAAACAACCTCGTGGCTTAGCTAGCAAATTGTTACTCATCCTAGACTAATGGAAAGGGAACACGTTAACAGGGCTTTCAATATAATTGTAGGCTCATTTGAAATGAAATATAGTGGAAGACGAAACATTTCCATTGTTGAAGGAATATTTCTGCTGTTTAATTCAGGCAAAAGTGAGAATGCACATTTTACCTGTTTAAATTGACTAATGCCTCTGTCTTAGTTATATTTTGTTAGAGGCTAATGAGTCATTTTCATGTAATATGTCATTATGACTATATTATTAATATAGTTATTAGCCTAGTAAGTTTTATGAAGAGAAACAATGCAAAGTAGGGATAACAGAGTGACAGTAGCCTCCAAATACTTCTCTCACAACAAAATTAATGAACTTGAGGAACAAATTCCCATCCCGGCAAAATGAAGGCCAAAGACCTCAAATATGTTTTATTGTTAAATTAGTCTTAATAACAATCCCTAACTCTGTATAGTTTTCTTCATACTGTCAATAGAGGAATAAAACCAAACAGACATCTATATTCACAGCTTTTTCATCACCCACACTTGTTTTGGGGGGGGGACTAACTAAATTAAGAACTTTCGAATGTTGGATTTGCACTGAGGAATAGATAAGACACCATTTATCTAGGCCCCTCTCCTGATGGGCTTGGCAACTGATAGGAATCAAGTCCTTAAACTAATAGGGTGGAATTTCAAAATTTAGTGAGCGGATTAACAAGATCTTGATAGGAAGGAGTTGTTGTTTGCACCCCTTGAAATTGTATGGAAAGCCCCTTATTTTGCTAATGTTTAGCCCTATTAAACTCAGCCATCTATAGAACAATATGGATACATTCCGTGTCTGAAAAAATGGTAATATACTTGAAATGCTGTTTCTCAATGTTTAAATTGTTCCCCAAATATCAATTTGGTGCCTCTATGTTGCTATATTAACTTTCTGATCTTGTTTGGGGTACCCAAAGGAACAGATTCATTAACTGTTACTATAGCTCTAAGAGAATCTATATCAGAAATATTACAGAGTTCTAATACTTAGAGACTTTTCAACCTTCCTCAGTTAGATGACCTAAAGGAATTCTCTTTGGAAGGTACATTAAATTGCAAGCCAAAAATAATTTGAGTATTGAAAGACTCCATCTTAAAATGAATTATCATCAATATGTTATCCACACGAGGCAGGGAGTGGAGAGAGAGAGAAGAGAAAGCAAGGGAGGGAAAAGGAATATAGACAGGACAGGAATATAGACAGACAAGATTATATGACCCCAAATTACCAATTTAAAGCCTATAAACTTTCAGCTTTAGGCATCTGGGGCGACTTTCCTATCCTGCTGCCAGTGTAGGAGCCTTGTCAGGTATGGACACTGGGTGCTTGATGTTTCGGGAATTCTCCAGACCCTACTTATTCCCATGGATTCCACTCTAATTCTCCGCCCCCTCGTCTTCGTGCTCAGGCACAGCTCTTCTGCAGAGCTGCTTTAATTTGAAAATGTCTTTGTTTTTTCTGCCAAGTTTTAGAGTCACCCTCTCTTAAAATTTTCCTCTCTTGGCTCCATTGACCATCGCTAACAGGTCTTATGGGCGAGGTTCAATTTCCCTGAGTCCTCACTGGGAGAGGAGAGAGACAAAAACTATTTTCCTTTGACTTACAAATGCATAAAAACCTATTACAACATTTTTGTCTTGCTACTTAAGATAATAAAAATTTGTACCAGCAATTTAAGATTTCTTTGCGGTCTCTAAATGCTTGTTAGCCATGAGAATTGCACTGAAAATATAAAGTAAAATCAATTTATAAAGAAATTTTTTCTGTAGATAAAACTGATAAAACTGTTCATTCTCCCATGGAAATATGGGAGCTCTTTTTATTTCTAAAATTTCTGAATGACCATACTAGCCATTTCTAGGTAGGTGCTGTGGCAAATAGCTCTGGATGTTCTGAGGAACCTAAATTAACATTTTCACGGATTACCAGTTAAGTGCTGGAAATGGAGTTACAGCGACTCCTCAGGGAACATTCAGGGGCTGAAGTCCCCATCCTTTCCCCATACTCTGCTTGGCAAACCGTACCTCTTGCAATTAAGAGAGGCAGTTTTTAGTATTTCCTCTTTCGCACAGAGATGCTATTTTTGCAGCTTGTGTACACAGAAAGGGCACCTTTCTGTGAATCTAACCTTTCCCAACCTCCATATTGGTAACTACGGAAAGGCACTATTTGTACTAGCTGAGGTCCTAACTCAGGGTGTTACTTGTTTTCTGGTTTGAGTTTCTGTTTGGTTACCAAACGTATCTAGTTATTTTTTTTTAATGTTTTAAACAAATTTGTAATAAACTAATTTAAAAAGATACTGTTTGTAAATGAAAACTGAAGAATCTGTTCTTCTATTTACAAAGTGAATATTGCTGTAGATGAAGAGAGAAGACTCTCCCAGATTTTTCTGTTTTTGAATATTTCTAATTTGTTCATATTTATTACATGCCAGGTCAAGTTTTGTACATTTTTCATGGATTACAAGCTCCATATAGGCTCCCTATACTATAAACAGTAAATTACATGTTCTATGGTAATTTTAGGCAACATTAACAAAATGTCAAGATATACAACAAAATTATTTTAATATTGAATTTCCTTTAATGTTTTTATTTACTGATGTTTATTCTAATTTCCTGAAAAAATTAATAGCACTTATAACCAGGTACTTAACATGTATAAATTATTATTAAATTATAAAATTATTACTATTTTCTATCTATCCATTTATTTATTCATTCACTCATTCATTTATCACTTATTTCCTGCCTCTCCAAAAAGCATTTAAGGCAACTTTCTATGACATTATTAATGGTTCCATGTGCTTCTTCGGATGTGTTCTGTTGTAATTGAGCTTAGTTATTGCCTAGAAATTTTATGTTATTAGAGAGAAATATAATTTTGTAAAATGTCAATTCAAATTGCCATTTTTATAATCCAGATTAATGGTAGAATAAATATATCATCAGGAGAATTAAGACAAGGATTTATTAAGAATCTACACTGTCCTTGGTACCATTAGGTACCTTAAATATGTTTTTTCACACAAACCTCACAGACCCTCAAAGGAAATATTTATCTCCATTGTACAGACAAGGAAACTGAGGCTCATGTGTCACACAAAGGAATTTACCCACATTCTACCAATTTCCTATTGTTACCTTTGCACCTAAAAGTAGTAGTAGGTAGAATCTGAATCTGATTCTGCTTGGCACCAGATTTCCTGCTGTTTTTACCATACAATGAAGCCTTCTCAAATATTTATAAAACCTGACATTTTCAGAGAGCA
Organism: Meles meles; assembly: GCF_922984935.1. Lineage (NCBI taxonomy): Eukaryota > Metazoa > Chordata > Mammalia > Carnivora > Mustelidae > Meles > Meles meles. The sequence goes on along the minus strand of NC_060066.1, from coordinate 158,762,586 downwards.
TAGCTCATCATTTTTCATAGAGCTCTTTTTGTACATTATTACCTTACATCATCTTCATAATAATCCAGAAAAACAGATCTTATGGCATGGAGGAAAGACTACACAGTAGAGTAAATTAACTGATCTAAAACCTATCATGACCCAAATCATTCCCCATGTGCTACAGATACAGGGGTCTCTCAGTTAGCAGAACCTAATAAATACTCACAATTACCTCACACTTTTTAAGATTCACTTGCATTTCCTGGGCACTCGGTATTATCAAAAATACACTTAAAGGCAGTGAAAGGTCAAAGATTGTGAACCCAAGTTAATCACTTCTGCTACTGCAGCCCCAGAGACAAGTGGGGCTGGGGAAGAAATCACTGGCCTCTGCTAGATCCCCTCTGCCGGTGTGTAGCTGACAGTATAGTGTGATCTCTTCCACACTGGAGAAATTGACACTTTTTTTCCTTGTTCCTTTCTTTTTAACTTCTACCACCATAATATTATACCATAGCACCTACTGCTTATTGGCTTATTGAAACAGACATTAATGTAAATTACAACTTCAGGAAATTATGGAAATAAATGTATTAAATAATCTTTTCATAGAATTTTGCCTGGAAGAAGATGGCCTTACTATCTGTTTTATTAGTTGATACTCACCCCACTATCTTTTGGATTAGAAAAATTTGGACAGAAATGTGTGCACCTAAATTATTTTTTCTAATGTCCTATCTTACTGCATCTATGTAGATGACTCAGGATCAAATAGACCAATATTTGATATGCATTTATTCACCCTAATCTCAAGGGTTACTTACTTAATTCCATTTTTTAATTTTTTTCCACTGAAAGCAAAGCAAGATTAATGCAGCACCTTGGGGCAACTTAGGCCTATAGCTTCCATTGATTCTGCTGCATTTATTACTGGCTACCTATCAACTCAAGAAAGATTCACTTATCTTTCTAATTATGTAAAAAAAAAAACCTCCAGCCTGTAAATTCACATGAATCCTTATGGACAATGGCTAAAATTACCAAAATAATAATGTTAGTATTCATTCAGATGCTTTTCACGATGACAATGAAATGCTGGTTTAAAAAATCATCTGAACATTATATTGTGACCTTCAGAATAAACCCCTTGACCACATAATCATTTATATTGAAACTTGGCATATATTTTTAATGCCTATTTTTTTTAAATGCAGAAAATGAATAATCTAACAATAATTTTCATGAGAAATACTTTTGGGAAGATTATTTTTAAAACATTTTTAAATCTATGGTAATGCTTTTTGTGAACTATATGCCAATTATAAGCAAAATAGATCTTTGAGTTCTTAAGGCATATATCCCAAGAGCTTTGCAAAGTGCCAAATGTTAATACCACCCACATATAATTTCTCCAGCTAAATGCAGTAAGTATAATTTGTCAGGCATTCAGTGCACCCATTAATTAGCTAACCAAAGCAAAACTACTAGATCTGATAAGCTCATTTATTCATATTTGTGAATCCTGTACATACACGCATACTCACATCATAAGCACACACTCACATACATGCACATATATATCACAGATTTTCGTGCACATTTATGCCTCAGCAAAATTAGAAATTACTTCTTCCAGTAGACACTTGTGATCCTTTATGGTAGTCAAAAACATAAATGTTAAATCTATAAATGTCCACAGTCATTTCTGGGACTGTATCCCTTCAGCAAAACTTCTCCTTAGCATTAGTGTATTTCTTAACAAACATAATTTGTGGGTGTTCATTAAATTATAATGATCATTTTCTCTATTCTCTTAAAAAAATATCTGAAGACCTACAGAATTTAGAAGCTGAGAAAATGGTGCATTATGGTGATTTTCCATGTCTTTTATATTTAATTAGTTATATATGCCGAGGAAAAGAAGACATTCTTCCTATTTTAAAATATCTAAAGAAAATATCTGGAATGTGGTGCTAGAAATATTTGAGTAAATAACTGAACCTCAATTTTATTATCTCTGCAATAACAAATTCAACAGTGATAGCTTCATTACTTTTTTTAATATTTTTCAGTTGTTCCTTTTAATCCTTTATAGAATTTTAACAACAAAGCAACTGCATTTATATACAAGTCAGTAGCACTTTATCAAAAGTATAATTTTTTTGTAAATAGCTATACATCTTTCAAGACAGAATGTGAACCCACTCTATAGTTTTCTTTTGGACCACCTCCCCACCCAACGTTAATAAATGGTTTTCATGGTCTTTCTACTTCTCCAAACTTAAGCCCCAGGGAGTCTCACTTATAAAAAACAAAAAAGGCCAGAGCATTCTTGAAATGAAGAAAGGAAATTGTGTTCAGGAAATTCTTTTAATTTTGGTGTCTAGTTAAAGTATTTTTTTCATGTGTCTGCATGTTTATGTTTCCTCTGACCCCTGTACTGTAGAAGCGGTGTGGTTGTTAATTCTAATTTTAAAAAGACAAAGATCGATTCTTAAACTAAGGAAGAGCCTACACCATCATGATATTAGGATTTTGACTAAAGGATTTTTTTTTTTAACACCAGAAAGAATTCTGCAATTCTTAGTTGCTCTCTGTGACTAGGAGTCCTGTCTAGTCAACTGAAGCAAGACTAGCGGAGGAAACAGGAAGGAGAGGAGGATGATATGGAGGGAAAAAAAAAATACTTGTGTTACATTCTGTCCTCTTCTCAAAAATAGATTTTGCACACACACCTAACCAGATGAATACATTCATTATCCTACTTCCCTGGCAAAGAAATCAAGCCAGAAAGACATGGATATTAGTTTAAATCATTAATTTAAACCAAACTAAACAAACAGAAACACCGGTGAGTAGTGCTTATGCTGAAAATTTATATTTTAAGTGCTTAATTTTAATAATTTGACTTGTCTTATTTTAATATGTAGAAAAAATGTGTGTGGGCATATGCAAATGTTTTAATCTGAAAAACGAAAGGACTAGAAAATTAATGCTTAACAACAGACAAACAGACATTAAATAGTTATCTGGTTTTATTTCAAGTAGTATTTAGTTTTAATGTGTTACCTACATGTAATTTCTCAAACAAACACAAGTGAATTCATTCCTCTAAGCCAGATGCTTCAGTTCAGTACGGTTTTCTCTTTTTTCACACTTTCTGATAGACTCATGAAAAAGGAATTCTTATGGCCAAACCACAAGAAGAAAATAGAGTTATCTCCTTACTTTTCATTATATCCATTAGACCTTAGGAAAAATTCATCTAGTGTCATAATCTTATTTTAAAACAGTTCCAAGAAATCTCTTTAAAAAAATGCATGCAGTGAGAATGCAGATTGCATGGTTATATAATTGTTTTTTAAAAAACTACTAGGACCACTCTGTGTAACAGATGAGGGCTGCCAAGCAACGCATCTGTGCCATGTTGTGAAGAGAATGGCCCAGTTCTCCCATCTTGGGGTTGGACAATTCCTCACACAGAGTAGAGCTATACATACAGCCCTTAACTAGGCTTTATTTATCCATAGGGATACTTCAAAACACGTACAGAAAATGGCATAGGAAACACTAGGCATAATTTCCCACCTATATAAGAATTCCCCAGGAAATCAAGGAGTACCTTGATATCCTGTAGGTTAAGGGAGGAGAAAGTCTTTCAGAAAGTTGATCTGCTACCACAGGAAAAATATACCAGTACTATATCCTCCACTGGAGGCTGTCTTTCTGATGGTGTATAATTACGTGCTATTACTCAAATCAGACTATGGAGCTCTCCCTGGTATCTAATATTAATAATAATAATGATGGAGGTATTATTATTTGTTAAAAATAATAAGCAGTAAATCAGCTAAAACTATATGAAGAGTTTAAACTTTAAATCATAAAGGATCTATATAAATAAATTTAAAATCAAAACAGTCATTTATTTATACTGTGATTCTAATAGCACAATATTTTTTATGTTCCTTTCATATTTCCCTAAAAGCAATCTGTAGATAATGTCATAGTACCATAAATCTTACACTATGTTGGTGTTAACACTATGTTGGACTAGTGCAAGTCATGTTCTGCCAGAATCAGTACAGCCTTATAAAATTTGTTTTAAGTTATGGTTTGAAATATTGAAAGCTACATATTATGTATCATATGGTTTCTGTTTATATTCTAAGTGGTAAGATCATATAAAGAATTAAGCAAGTTTCATATGTTGTATTTTTTAACAATTGGTTAATTTTATTCTGATTTTTTTTTATTCAGGTACTGTAAATAACCTAAACTTTTCTTTAAAATTCAGTAAATAATTCTAAGGTGGTTATTTTAATTGAATTTTTCACTGCTTCCAAAAAGCTGTCAATTTAGAATTCTTACTGAGTTAATAGTGTATAATAATTCTTCCAGTTCAGGATATATTGTGTTTCTGCAATTAAACAAAATTAATTTTATCATAGTCACTAGGGACTCTATTCAGAAAACTATGATAAACGTCTATTTCATCACTAAAGAAATGCCATACCATTTTCGCAATAGACCCCGTCCCAGCAAAGCAACATTTTAGACAATGGACAAGAAGATGTATCTCCTAGTGGCCAATGGAATCCTTATCCTCTTGGGAGGCGGGATGTACCTCCGGACACCATTACTAAAAAGGTAACCAATTTCAAATTAATGACACAAACCATGTATCTTGTGCATCCATTGTAATATGTAATCCCTATCTTGTGTCTTAACATCATTTCTAATTTTGTAATAAATTTAGGCTAAACATTATCCCACTATGGGGAGTTCAGTTAACTGTAAGTGCATTGAAAAGGATGAGACATGAACACTACCAAATGTTAAGAAGTGGTAACAAATTTTTGTAAGCAACATCCTGCCACCTCTCTGCAGATACTGTCACCTCTTTCTGGTGCCCCACCTTTGAAGAGTAAGCACAGGATATTGTGTAATTCATACTTCTGATCCTCTTTAGTTTAGCAGTCTGGTGCAGTCAACTTGTGTAAAATGCAATTTGACTTAAAAAAGTTTGATTTACCATTTTTAAAGTCAAAGCTCATTCATCCAATCATTCATTTAATAAATACTTATTGAGCAACCGTATGTGTTCAGCTATGTGTTGAGCTCGTGCTAAATACTGGGAAACAAAAATGAGTAAGATGGTGTCTTACCTTGAAGATCTTTTAGTCTAACGAGGTAGCCTAAGTGATAGGTAGGTAATTATAATATCACATACTAAATCACCATGAAGGGAAGAAAAGAAGCCACAAACTTGGGAAGATAATTGTAGCATATATGAAGGACAAGGGATTGGTATCCCAGAATATATTTTTTAAAACTCATATAGTCAACAACAAAAGACATACAACACTACAAAGGAATGGTAAAATACAAGGGGAACTAGGAGAGTAAATAAACATTTTTAAAAACTAAATACTTTTGTCAATCAGAAATACAAAAAAAAAAAAAAGATGCTATTTTATAGCTACTAGTCACAAAAACTAAGAAGCCTGAAAAATGTAGGTTATTTGAAACTATACGAGCAATGGAAACCTTTTTATAGTTCTCACAGGAATAAAAAGCACAATCACTTTGGTATCAAATTATCTTATAAAACTGAACATGAACATACCCTCCTATCCAAAAATTGCCCTCCCAAGATATTATTCAAGACACTTGTAATATTTATAATAGTAGAAAACTGGAAAAACCCAAATGCCTACCACCAGGAAAGTATGTAAATAAACTCTGCTATTCACATAGAAAAGTATTTTAAAGCAATGAAAATCAGTTAATCATAATTATGATAATGTGTATAAACTTTAGAAACATAATTTGAGCAAAGACAAGTTTCAGAAGGTGGAACACATCAAAACTATCATATTTATAAATATCAAGAACAAGCAAAACTAAAAATATATTGTTTAGGCATAAGTACATGAGTCAGAAAACTATTTTTATAAGGGAATGGTTAACAAAATTTATGATTATGGTTATCTCTGAAGGGAAAGCTGGAGGTAGGATTAGGGAGGAAATTTTTTTTATTCTTTCTGCTGTTTTATTTCTTAAATTGAATTGTGGCTCTTAACTTAGTTCTTAAGTACATGAGTGTTTATTTTATAATTATGTTTCATAGCTTGCATATATAATCACATACTTTCTTTGTAACCTAGGTGATGATTTTCCTCTTGATGACTCCTTCAATGTTTTTTAAAATATACATATATATTACCTATCACATTATTTTACCTAAAATGTTTGTAAATGACCTGATTTGCATGTATTACACGTTATTAATCTGCCTATTGGGCAATATTAAGCATAGAAGATAAACATAATGTAGTGTGATTAGTGCTATGAAGTTGGGATCTAGGGCTATGAAAAAATCTGGAAAAGGCACCTGTTCCATAAAGAAACTAAAGGAAGTTGAGAGGAGTGATGTGAAATAAGGCTGGAAGGTAAATAGAAGTTTGATCATGCTGCATTTTATTCTAAAGGAAATAAGAGGAACAGTGAAGTATTTTAAACAGGGGAAAGCCAAGATTAAATTTTCATTTAAATAACACTTGGGTAACTTTACAGAGAATGAATTGTAGCGGAGAAAGACTGAAGGTGATGGAACCAGTTAGGAAAGTTCTTTTGTAATACAGGGGAGAGTAAATGGAGCAATGGGTGGTGGCAAGAAATGCATAGATTCAATATCTTCTTCAAAGGTGAGCCAACATGATGTTGCGATTGACTGGACATAGGATATAGGAGATAGATATAAGTTCCATGATTGATACACTGGTTTCTAATTTGGACAAGGGATTGATATTGTGCCGTGCAATGAGATTGGAAGTACAAAAAGAGTGATAGGTAGAAGTGGAGGAGGGGAGGTTAACTTAAGTTTTAATGTGTTGATTTGAGGTATATGTAGAGTATCTGAGAGATAATGTTTACTGCTTATTTGGATATATTTATCTGAAGTTCAGAAGAGAAATCTTAGCTGAAGATACAAACTTAGTAATCATCAGATACCTGTCATAATTAGCTGTGAGTGAGACAGATAGGTGACACAGAACTCCATGGAACACCAACATTTAAGGGATGTTCTTAGGAGGAACAGGAAAGAAATAACTAAAGATTTTATCAATAGGGTCCTTTCTGACACAAGTTATAGGAAATTCAAGGGAAATAGCCTTGAATGTTAAATACTTAGCTGATTATCAGTATCTAGAGTAAGCCTCAGATCTAGTCTTCAGTTTTATAATCTAAATACTTAGGCCTTTTTTCCCTCTCCACTCATATCCATACTGTTGGTTTTATCCTAAAATTGGGTTCTCTCATTATTTTAAGTTGGCTACCAACGACAATTGAAGATACAAGCTTCCGTTTTCAAATCCATCAAGGAAGAGAACCAAATTCCCAATAGCTGTCTCTTAGAAGTGGAACATTTCAACCCTAAATCTCTCAACAAACCTCTTCTTATATCTCACTGATCCAAAACAGCTAAGGACTTCCTATCCCTAGCAAGTCTATGGAATTATATGATTGGCTTTGACTAATCAGTTGGAGTAGAATAGATAGGGCTCTCAACTCCACTGACCACTAAAAAACTAGAAGGAAATGTTTTAAGGAGGGAGTGATCAGCAGTTCGCATGATGTGAAAAAAATCAAGCAAGGTAAGTATGACTAAAGGCTCTTTGGATTTAGAAACAGGCCATTGGTGGCCTTGGCAAAAGCAGTTTACTTAACTGATGGAGTGGAATCCATTGGAACTTACATTAAGTAGCAGATAAACATAGAAACCTAGAACACTCAAGAAAGGAGCTTCCATTTGAAAGGAATGAGACAATTATAGTAGAACTAAAAAAGGATGTAAGGAAGCCAGAAAGAATATTTAAGATGACAGACTCCTAATCATATTTGAAGGCTGATGAGAAGCTATTGATGAAGAGGAAGTTGAAAATCTCAGAGAAGAAAGGAGGGGAATCTACTTATTTATGAGGAAAGATAATAGGATGAATGTGACGGCAGGAAGTTGAAGGGACACCTTTCAGAGTCAAGAGGAGGTTGCCTGACCAAAGGCGGGAACTATATCCACTTGTATAGTTGCAAAGTTCTAGTATGATATTCCCATAAAAGAAAAAGATTGATTTACTTATTATTCTAAATGGAGTTAACAGATGTTTACATTATCCTCCATATATCCATTTTACCTGAAATCTATCTTCAAACTCCCTAACATTATGTTTAATCATATCATCAATACAAATCATAATGATCATTTGTTTGCCTCTCTACTTTAAGAATCCCATGCAATCCTATATTGATTAAACATTTGTGAGGTTGTTGATCTTAGTGAAGACCAAATAATTGCTTAATCTATCTGAAAACTTCATAACTTTTATATGTCTTGTTAAATGTGAAATATGTAGCATGTCTTTCATATATAAACTCATTTGTATCTTCTTCTTACTATCACGATGTGCATTTTCAGACTACCCCCACATTATAGCTCTTTGGTCTAAAATATGAGATTGTAGAACATATAGATGTGTCTACCTATTATCATACAGAGTAGAGAATATAAAGAATGCTCTAAATTTTCAAATTTAGTTTATTATATAATAATTGAATATAGTAAGTTAATATTCAGTGAAAAACAACCTTAAAAAATGAAAATGGTAATGGAGTTATTAGTCTGGGCTGCAGAATTTACTGAAATAGCTATGAAAATTATACTCTTATTTATTGGGTTTATATTTCATTTTACAATGAATGTTTTTAAAAATCAATATTTTGCAGTTGAAGTGAATAGTCATTAAGCTAGACAGAGTGAGAATGGAAAATTAAAAATTGAACTACAAATAGAATGGGGAATCAAAAGAGAATAAGTAGTGAAGTCTTAGCCAGCTCGAGTGTATTTCTTAAAGTCTCTGTATTAGACTTTTTTTCATGTTATTGCTATGCCTAGAGATACACCTCTGTTACTACTGTGATACTCCAACTGTGTGACATTAGTGCTGTGATACTGCTGTGCTCAGTAACCACTGTGATGCTTCAGAAATTCGGTGGGAAACACAGTTTTAGAAAGATTTTGATTGAACTGTGGCTCTCTGTTCTGGTTATCATAGCTCTTTTGTTGATCTAATATTGGTAGTACTCATGGGTATGCCTATAAGTACTCCAGGCACTAAAGGAGAACAAATTTGGGTACCCTCCAACACATAAAATTTTTTAGACACATAAAACAATTAGACAAAGATCATCAATCGGAAAAATTTTGTTCTTTATTGGTTGTTTCTGTCCTGAGTATCCGAGCGTGGCTAATGTTGAGTGTGTTAAATCCTGATTGGTTTTTTGGTTTGTTCATTTTCTTTTTTTCTGAGTTGCAAGAGGTGGGATTTAATTGACTTATTTTTTTGATGATGTAATAGTAGGTGGTAGTTTTCAATTCTCTCTTGCCCTGCAGTGTCCAAAATCTCAAATTCTAAATGTCCATTAATTCAAAAAGTCTGGGAGTCATTACTAGAAGAACATGTCACAGCTATGTAAATCTCCCTCTGAATTCCAAGTCGTACTACTCAAGCACTTTAAGAATTGTTATTAAAAACTCTTCAGTGGCTGAAAACAACAGTGGTTTCAGGAGCATTTGTATGTTAGACTCCCACCACATCTCTGCATTAACTGCTGTAGTCTCTGGGATTATGCTGCAGTCACCCTACATATGAACTACATAAGTCATCCTACGTAAGAACTATTATGTACCATATATTAAATATTACTCTGTGTCAGGCATAGATGTTTTCATGTATTTCTTCATCTAATCCCTATGACAACCATATCCTATAAGTACTATTATTTTTATCCACTGTATGAAGAAACTGAGTTTCTCAGAGACATGGAGTTTAGGTTAGATTACTTGCCAAGATTTCACAGGTGACTAAATATTTTAGGTTACTCTCCTAAGCATAAGGAAAAATAGTAGGAAGGTCATAGTACAAAACATAAGTGAAAAATTTTTCATTTTAAAGTCAGACATTAGGGGTACCTGGGAGGCTCCGTCGGTTAAGCTCCTGCCTTCCATTCAGGTCATGATCTCAGGGTCCTGGGATCGAGCCCCCACCTCCTGCTCTGTTTCTCCCTCTCCCTCTGCTCCTCCCCCTGCTCTTGCTCTGTTTCTCTCTCTCTCTCTCTCTCTCTCTCTCTCTTTATCTCAAATAAATAAATAAAATCTTTAAAGAAAAATAAAAAATAATAAAAAATAAATTCAGACATTATACCCTGATTTGGCAGAATCCTTAGAATAAGAATGACAAGGTTGTTTTTCTTTAATTCTGAAATGACAAACTCTTTTGAGAATATTGAGAGTCTTAAAAAAATGTGAATATCCCTGGGAGATATAAAACCGAAGGATAAAAAATGCTGGAGCAGAAAAGCATTGCAGCAAAAAGGTTAAAGCAGCGTATTAAAACAAATGAAACTTAAAACATTTCCTCCTGAAAAGGATAACCCAGAAACTTTAAAATCCTACTGATATTAAATCTGAAACATTTTTTTTATATGTAAAGACTAGACATTCAAAAGTCTCTTTTAATATTAGCAACTCTTCGCTCCCCATGTGTCTGTTTTCCTAGGTTAAATAGATAATGACTTGGCAGCTAGGATAATAAAGATAGGTATCAAGGGGTCAACATCAGAATGGACACAGTTGAAAAGAAAAGCATAAAAACACAGCTAATTTAGTCTTGGCTCACAAACTTGTCCCTCATGCTGAATCTGCCCGTGATTTTCCCCCCCCTACAATGCCAGCCCAGCCATTAAGGGCTTCATGATTGCCAGATGCTTGTCATCTCTGAGGCATGCCCAGGAACTCATTAGGAGAAACTTAAATAAATGTAAGAGAAATTATATGGGCTTTTTGATCATTTTAATGTCCTTTTTATCCTTTATTTCCCAGGCCCCCAAACTGGAATTTTTGCTTTTTCAGATCATATGAATTATTAAAAAGTTATTTAATTAAGTTTCTGGGAAGGAATATTCATTTCTTATTTTAATTTTGGCATTTCTCCTATATCTTAGTATATTTCACCATTTCTTTCTATACATATTTAGAAAGAAAAGATTCAAAATACCTTCTGAAAATCTCATGTTGTGTTGCTGTTGACCATATGGTCAAGACATCATTTTTGTTTTAAAACAACTACATTAGGAGCACTTGAGTGGCTCATTTGGTTAAGCATCCAACTCAATTTTGGCTCAGGTCATGATCTCAGGACCTGCTTAAGATTCTCTCTCTCTCCCTCTCCTACTGCCCCTTCCTGCACCCCCAAAGAACAACAACAACAACAACAACAACAAATGATGAATCAAATTTCTATTAGAATTGGTTTTTCATTGGGTAACAAAAGTCAATCTATTATAGAACTTTTCAAAAAAGTGAGAATAAATTGTTCATTTTTAAATAAGAAGTAGATATTTTAAAGTGTGACATATGAAAATTAACCTATATATTTAGTAGCTTAAATAAAAGCATCCTAGTGTTATGCCACAAATATCTTATTTAAATCATTTAACCATTAAGTTGTAGTCATTAACAAGTAACTTGCTCCAAACCTTTTCTATTAAAAGCAAATATTGCTATCCACATGCCATACATATGGAACAAAAATAAAAATAACAACAATTCTTGGCTTTTGTAATTTTGCTGAGACACAGTCATAGTGCTGTTGGAATCCCCTATATCATATGCAAGGGAGAGGGTGGATATAGCTTGCTTACATGGAAATAGTGGAAAGTCTAGAATAGATAAGAAGTTGAATATTTAAATACTGGAAAAAGTAGGGATGGCAGAAAGTAGAGTAAGATCTACACTGTAAGAGAGCGAGTCAACGTGTGTTTGGGTGGCATAGTTAGCTAAGCATCTGACTTTTGGTTTTGGCTCAGGTCAAGATCTCAGGGTCCTGGGATGGAGCCACACCTGCTCTGTGCTCAGCATGGAGCCTGCTTGAGATTCTCTCTCCCTCTCCTTCTGCATTCCCACTTGTGCACTCTCCCTCTCTCTCTCTCCCAAATAAATAAATCTTTAAAAAGAGAGAGAGAGAGCCAATCAAGTTGTGGAAGAAACAGGAAAATCAACCCAGTAAACCTTGCATATAAGGGATAATAAGATACAGAGAAATAGAAATGTTTCTCATTTCCATCAACTACGTCAGAGTCAGAAATATCTGTTCTAGTCTAAAAACTGAAAAAAAAAAAATTCTGAAACCTTAGTAATTGTCAATTCTATAGCTAAACTCTCCTTTTATACAGAAAGAAATATATCAGGTAGAGTAGGTTTTGCCTGAGACTTTGTATTTTTCCCTCCCAAAGCAATGTACATTACTGACAGTGAAGAACCTCCAGGAGCAATGCCTTGACTTCATCAGTCCATAAGCAAATGAAAACAACTTTCCCAATCACTGTGAGTAATGCCAAGCACAATCCTGGCTCCCACTTTTCTGCTTCTCTTTTCCAGTCCTCATTTTTCTCCTCTGCTAGGAGCAAATTTTGTACTGGTCAGAGTAAATTTTTCTTCAATTTTTCTGGTAGACTGGGCCATCACTGAAACTCAAAAACAGATTGGACTCCTTTATATAGTCATTTTGAACTCCAAACATTTTCCTAAACATTAGGAAAAGGTCTTTCTGAGTCACCTGGTATGTTGAGATTCTCCTTGCTTCCCTCATCCTCTTCCTGTCTCCTTCACTGGCGGTGGTGTCACTTAGGGCTCTGTGTTGAGCAATATGAAGACTGCAGTGATATCCATGGTGATGGCAGTATTCCACAAGGGCTGCTGAGCTTCAGGAAGAAGTAGCAGCCAAACCCATCCACTGTCAGTGAGCTCTGCCCAAACAAGAACTGAGTCATTGAAAGGGCAAATTGATGAAGTCATACAATTACAGATTTTTAAATTACAAAAATGAAAACAAAAACAACAACAAAAAAAACCTCTTAGCACAGTCTGTTGCCCCAGAGAGACATTTCTTACACTAATATATGCTAAGTTTTTCTCTTGACCAAAAAACACTTTTTTCAGGGAACTAAAGTTTTAAAAGGAGAGGGGAACAGTGGGAAGATACCAAATGCATGAACCTTTATCCCTAGCAGGACCCTGAAAACGACTTCTAGATCTACAGTAATGCAGCCCAGCTTTTCTTAGAGTTTTGGTATCCAGAAATAATTTGAAACTCATTATTTGTGTAAATAGTAAGTAGCCACTCATTAATTTTACCCTGTGATTGTAAAATGAGTTTTAAGCAACATACTAGTTGCCTGGGAGGCACGCATACCCACCCTCACACAAATATCCTTCCAGGTTAGAAGGGGTGAGGAGTAGAGGTAGGTAGGTAAAGATTATCTCTTATATGGCTTTTGTGGCTAGGTTGCAATTATCGATAATATTGTTAGGCGTCCACCAATTACTCACTGGAGGCTCTTTGAAATTTCTGATGCTTATATTTAGTGACTATATTGAGAGCATTCACTATCTTCCCCTGCTTAACACATATATGCTTCTTTCTCTACTAGAATAGTCTCAACATGGTCTTAATGACATAACTATTAGTTATTTTTCCAGAACAGGATAAAAATGCATTACTAGAGGTTAAGTTAAAACACATACAACAATCCAAAGAACAATAATAGGAGTTATAAGCTAAGGGCTCAAATACAGTCTTGAGAATTTCACTTTGCACTCCTTTTATGTCACCAGAATCAGACCTGTTATTCAGATGGACTCTTTTAAAACCCAGCTTATTGACTGACTAACATGTTACCTTTTCCAGTAAATCAATGTGGCCATGTCTTTCCCTAAATTAGAGAAATAAGAATGAACATATCCTATGAGATTCAATGCCCCCCATAATTGCGAATTATTCATATAAGAGAAAGAAGCCCAAATAAATATAAAGACTTGCTTGTTAAACAAGAACTAATTGTCAAAGCAAGAGTACGTGGCCTGTAGGAAATCAAAAATTTCATGAAAAGGGCATGCACCAGACGCAGTACCATGTCCTTGGTAACACCTGAATCAGGAAGAAGGATTTGAAGAAATCAATGACGTAATTTCCTCTATTTAATGACCCATTTTAAATATATATTTTATTAATGCAAGCAGGATGATGTATTTAAAAAAAAAACATTTTAAGAGCTTTCAGATTAATTCTGAGCTAGTTGTCATGATTTTTTTTAAAGATTTTATTTATTTATTTATTTGACAGAGAGAGATCACAAGTAGGCAGAGAAGCAGACAGAGACAGAGAGGGAAGCAGGCTCTCTGCTCAGCAGAGATGCGGGGCTTGATCCCAGGACCCTGAGATCACGACCTGAGCCAAAGGCAGAGGCTTAACCCACTGAGCCACCCAGGTGCCCCAGATGATGTATTTTTTTTTTATTTTTATTTAGATGATGTATTTTTAATCAATTAATTTTAGTGCTATTTAACTCAGATTTTTTAAACTTACTCTATTACTATTATGGAATGAAGTTTGTTCTCAAAAATAATGCAGATAGGAGGTTGTGGAAATGTGAATGGAAAAAAGTCTCTAACTTAAAGCAAAAGGGACAGTTGAATAAAACACTGCTCAGTTTCACAGTCGCTTTTTAAATTTTTTTTACTCAAACAGCATTAGTTCTTTAACTTCCAGAATACATCCCTCTATCTCCTAATATCAGTGCCACAATACAGCTGTCTCCAGTAGTGAAAGACAACACAACATCACTGTCATAAAATCAGGAGATTGTTCTCATACGGACTGACCCTAAATTATTTCCTCAATTAAAGTGCAAACCCAAAGAGTGTCTATTAAGTCAGAAGTAATGGAGGAAAAAAAAAAAAGTTGCCACAAATTAAAACAGTAGAATAGTAGATTAAAACTATTTATTTCTTAAAATCCTGACATAGGTATTCTTTCAGACAAATGACTGTTCTACTTCAGAAAATTGAAATAACTCAATAACATTTATACTGTCTTCTTTTAGAAGAAATATAAAAGCAAAAAAAAATGCAAAATTAACCCAATGTGATAAAAATGTCCATGATTGAGTATGTAATTTGAAGACCTAAACAACATGACACCTGGCAAATGATCAAGGATTATTGCTAAATAGAAGATGTCAAAATATTAAGATTCCATTTCTTGCCACTTGGTTGTTATCTGATTTAGTCTACTATCTAAAGTTTCTTAGAAGTCTTATGGGTGAAAGGAATAATTGTCAATTTTTTGTTGTTACTATTAACATCTTTCTTTTATTTTATTTTAGGAATGTGTCAGTTAGCACCATCACAAAACAAAATGTAGGCTGAAAATGTCAGGTATCTCCTATGTCATCATTTTTGCTATTATGGATCCTTTATTGTTTTTCCATTTGGTTAATAATTTCCATTTCCATGGCTGTGTTTTCTAAATTGACATTTAATCATAAAAGAATATGCTTATGAGATTCAATAAGCAGGAAAAGATTGTCTGCACATATCAGCCAGCTCTCATCCTAAGGCCCATGCACTGAAGGGAAAGGCCTTACTGCCCTATCTTTTTATCTGTCATTTGGAGCACTGGAGTATATGACCAGTTTTTGACTCTAAAAAATTTTGTCAATGAATATTTTGAGTAACGCCCCTCCCAAATTTTGCACTGTGCTAGCAGAATGTAATGTCACATAGTCCTCAGGGCAGAGGAAAGAACATCTTCCTGCTTTCTCTCTTTTAAGCTTCAGAGCTCCATTCCAAGTTGTCCCCTAATGCCTAAATGGGAAAACATAGATTTTTGGCATCAGAACTGCGCTAATTGAATATTAAAAAGGAGAGAGAAAGAGAGAAGGAAAAATAATGCTTAATAGTTTGGTTATCATGATCATAGAACAATTATCTCTAATACGCGGTGGACTGTATCATGATGCTTAACATAGACATTCGTAACAAGACATTCTCATATCATCTTCAAAACAACCTTATTAGACAAGGAGCCAGAGGCATAGAATTGAGGAAATGCAAAACTGGAGCCCAGTAATGTCTTCTTCTACAGCCTGGTCTAATCACTATGTTATACTCTTACTATATCTCTCCCACTCCACCCAACCAAAAAAATTCAGAAAACATTATAACATAGCCCTGTTGAAATAGTAAGTAACCCTCAATATCAGGAATATATCTGGTATATAGTTAACCAGGACTTTTTGCCACAAGTTGGTACTGTTTCTTCTGTTCCATGTTCAGAAGAAAGAAAGAAACTCTGGCACAAGTCATGTGCTTAAAAATGAATTTTGAGTCCTCTTCAACTTGTTTTTCTTGACCCTACAAGTATTTCAGTTATTCTTAAATGCAGTTGTTTACTAAATCTTCATTTTCTTTAATATGACACATTTACAAATTCTTTACTTTTGTAAATCTCAGAAGGAACAGAATCAGGAGCCCCAAGCATGACCGAAAACTACCTACAGATTCTTCCATCATGTTGAATTTAGTTCATTTTGTTAATTTTCTCAATGATTTAGCCTGTCAAACTTCCTAATTATATCATCTAAGATTCCAACCACCACTTCCTGTTTAATATTGTCTCCATCTTCCAAAAAATAACCTAAATCCTGTCACCAAAAACCACTGTGACAAAACTGCACTGAATATTGAATCAATCACTGGAAAATGACAATTACACTAAAACATGAAAACTAAACTATGTACTAACCTGCAGGAAAAAAAAAATCTCAGTCTTTTTAAGATCTTGTGCGCTCTCTCTCTCTCTCTCTCTCTCTGTTTGGCAGGAGTGCAAAAGAAACTGTGAGCTTAACTTTGTCTTTAACTGGCCCTTGGGAATTTTAGCTTTTTTTTCTTTTTAATTTTATTTATTTATTTGGCAGCCAGAGATCACAAGTAGGCAGAGAAGCAGGCAGAGAGAGAGGAGGAAGCAGGCTCCCTGCTAAGCAGAGAGCCAGATGAGGGGCTCAATCCCAGGACCCTGGGATTATGACCTGAGTCAAAGGCAGAGGCTTTAACCCGCTGAGCCACCCAGGCACCCCGTGAATTTTAAGCTTTGCTGTTCAGTTTCCATCTTGGGGAAGAAAGGACAGTGATGCGTACCTTCTAGAGTGGTTCTAAAAATTAAGATCATGATATAAAATACTTATCACAGTGTCTGTCATATGTGTTTAATTATTGGTAGATATTATGATTTTTATTATTTTAGATAAAACTCTGATATCATTGCCAACAATTAACACAGAGTTAATTATGGCAAGGTAAATTTTCACTTAATGTTGTTCCTAACAATAGCCTGTTAATGAGACCAAGGACATAAGTTAGTTAGTATCCCTTCTGAATTACTATATATGAACACAGGCTGCACTCTTCACCTGGACATTTTCTTGAAATCATATAAATAATGGGGATGGAGGTGTCTAAGGGAAAGAAATGAAGGTAAATCACCTCAACTTAAAATACTAGCCATATTGGTGAAGAGTGAGTAGTATCATCTCTACTTATGGCAGAATTGTGTTTTTTAAATTTGTGTATGCTGTACCCCTCCATAAAAGAGGTCATTTTTCAATATTTGAAGCAAAATACATAACTTACAGCTTCCTAAAAAATAACTTGTAAGACACAATCTCAGTAAACTGGAATCTAGGGAGGCCTAGAGTTCAAGGATTGGTGGATTTTCAAAAGTTGGAATATTTGGGGGTTCATTGACCTTGAACTGGTAAAGCATAGTTATTTGAAAGAGACTTGCTGATTGGCTAACTTTCAGGAGCAGCTTCTAATGCAAATTGTCATTAATTAATTGTAACAGGTTTGAAAAAGGGTTTTCTTGGGTGATTATTTTATTGCTATGTCCAAAGAGCAATCAGACCTTTACTTAGCAGAGAATTTTTTATTCTCAGTGCAATTATTGAGTACTTACTATGTACCAAGCAATATGCTCAGTTTATTATGTTACTTTTAATCTTCACAATATTCTGTGAAGCACTTGTCATTATGTATAGCTTTCATATGATAAGCAGAGGCGGCTTAGGTTACTCCCATAAGATTGCATAACTAAAAAGTGATAGAGCGAGAAATAAAGCCCAGAGTCATCCGACTCCAAAGACTGTGTGTGTTATCTGCACTGCCTCTATTCCTTTTTAAATTAACTTCTGGTATTTCTACAACCCTCCATTTCTATAATTTTGTCATTTTAAGAATACCATACAAATGGAATCCTACAGTATGTAATTTGGGGGGATTAGCTTTCTTACTCAGCATAATTCCCTGAAGATTCATTCACGTCATTGTGTGTGTGTGTGTTAACAGTTTCTTCCTTTTTATTGCTGATGAGTGTATTATGGTAAGGATGCATCCATTTGTTTAACCATTCACACACTGAAGGAAACCTGGGTTGTTTCCAGTTTGGGGCTGTTATGAAGAAAAGTGGTCCATTCATGGACAGGTTTTTGATTGAATGTAAGTCTTACGTCTCTAGGATAAATGTCCAGAAATGTAACTGCTGAATCATATGGCACTTGCATATTTAGTTTTTGAAGAGACTGCCAAATATGTTTCCAGAGTGATTCTGCCATTTCCTGTTTCCTGCAGCAGCCTCTGAGCAATCTAGTCCCTCCTCATCATCGTCAACATTTGTTGCTGTCGCTATGTTTTATTTAGGCTGTCTGATAGGTGTGTAGTGATAGTTCATTGTGGTATTAATTTTAAGTCTTCTAACAGCTAATGATATTGAACATCTTTCCATGTGCTTATTTGCTGCTGTCTCTATTGTCTTTGGTGAAATGTTTCTTCATATCTTTTGACATTATTCCAAATGGATAATTTAGTCTCTTACTTCTGCCTTCTGAGAGTTCTTTATTCCTAATACTATTCTTGCCAGTTATATGACCGGCCAATCTTTTCTTAAACTCTGTGGTTTGTGTTTCATTCTCAGGGTTTTACATTTAAGTCTGTGATCTATTTTGAGCTAATTTTTATATATATCAGGTGTGAGATACAGGTCAAGTTTCATTAATTTTGCCGATGGATGTCCACTTGAGCCAGCACCATTTGTTGAAAAGGCTCTTTCCTCTATTGAGTCGTTTTTGTACCTTTGCCAAAAATCATCTGGGCAGATTTTTGTGAGTCTATTTATAGGCTCTCTGAACTGTTCCATTTATCAATCGTCTGTCCCTCTGCCAATGCCACACAGTTCTGATTACTATAATAATCTTGAAATCAGATAGGCTTATTCTTCCTGTTTTCTTCTTCTTTCCTAAAATCATTATAGTTATTCTAGTTTCATTGCCTTTCAGTATAAATTTTAGAATAATCTTATCCAGGTACATAAAAAAAAGTCTTGCTGGGATTTTTACCAGAATTTGTTTAACCTGTGTATCGATTTGGAGAGAATGACATCTTTACTATGTTAAGTCTTCCAATCCACAAGTATGTCTTCATTTATTTAAATCTTCTTTGATATCTTTCATCAGCATTGTGTAGTTTTCAGCGTAGAAGTCCTGTGCAGGCTTCATTTGATTTACACCTAAGTAGTTCACTTTTTTTGAGTGATTGTCCATGGTATTGCTTGAAATTTTGATGAGCACATATTTGTTGATAACATACATAAGTATAATTTGCTCTTGAATCCTGCAGACTTGCTCAACTCACTTGTTTGTTCTAGGAATCTATTTTTGTTGCTTCTTCTGATTTTCAAATGTAGAGAATCGTGTCAGCTGCAAATCAGAACAGTTAATTTCTTCCTCTTCAATTCTGTATGCCTTTTATTTCCTCTTCTTGTCTTATCTTGTTGACTAGAACCTCCAACTCTGTGTTGAAAAAGAGTGGTGAGTGTGGATATCTGTGAGTGTCCTTCATCTCATGGCAGAAGTATTCAGTTTTACAACATTAAGTATAATGTAAGCTGTATGTTTTTTGTAAATGTTCTTTATGAAGCTGGGGAAGTTCCCCTCCATTTCTCTGTCTCTGGGGGCTTTTATTATAAATGGGTGCTAAATTTTGTCAAATTTATTCTGCTTCCAATGAGAGCATCACATGATTTTACTTCTGTAGCCCATTAATATGGTGCTTTGCGTTGGTTGATTTTGAAATACAGAGCAAGCTTTCAACCACTGATATAAGCCCCACTTGGTCACAGTGTAGAATTCTTTTTTATATTGCCGAATTCTGTTTACCAGTATTTTGTTAAAGATTTTTGCACTTATCCTTGTTTGTCTGTAATTTTCTTCTTTTTCCTCTCTCTCTCTCTCTCTCTCTTTGGTACTATCCTTGTCTGGTTTTGTTATTGGGGTAACAGTATTTTCGTAAAATAACTTGGGAAGTGTCCCTTCCTCTTCTGTTTTCTGGAAAAGAGTGTGTAGAATTGGTATTAATTATTTTTTTTAAGATTTGCTTATTTACTTTAGGGAGGCAGAGAGAGAACATGTGTGCACAGTGAGAGGGGCAGAGGGAAAGGGAGAGAGAAAATCTCAAACAGACTCCCCACTGAGCAGAGTCTGAAGCTTAGCAGACTATGCAACCCAGGGACCTGGTGTTAATTCTCATCTAAATGTTTGGTAGAATTCTCCAGTGTAACCATCTGGACCTGGATATTTCTTTCCTGGAAGTTTTTAAATCATAGATTACAATCTTGATAGTTATAGGGCTGTTGAAATTACCTATTTCATATTGGACAAATTATGGTAGTTTGGGTTTTTCAAGAAAGTGACCCATTTCGTGTGAATTTTCAAATTTATAAGTATAGAGTTATTTGTAGCATTACCATATTAGCCTCATGATGTTTACAAGATCTGTAATCATATTCCCTTCTTAATTCTTAATTTTGGTAATTTGTGTATTCTTTTATTTTCTTTTTCAATCTTACTAGAAGCATGTCAATTTTATAGATTTTTAACAAAGCACCACCTTTTTCTCATCTATTTTATCTGGTATTCACTTTCCAATTCATTTATTTCTACTCTTTTTATTATATCCTTCCTTCTGCTTGCTTTGGATTCATTTAGCTTTTCTTTCCCTAGACTCTTGATGTAGGATCTTAATTATTGATTTGAAACTTCTTCTTTTCTAATACATGCATTTAGGGTGATAAATACCTCTCAGCACTGCTTTAGCTGTGTTCCACAAATTTTTATGTGCTCTATTTTCATTTATGTTCAGTTCAATATATTATTTCTCTTGAGACTTCTTTGGCCCATGGATTATTTAGAACTGCACTGTTTAGTTTCCAAGTATTCAGATAGTTTTATTTTTCTATCATTGGCTTTTAGTTTGATCCTATTGTGGTTGGAGAATTCATTGTGTTATTTCAATTCTTTAAATTTATTCAGCTTTGTTCTCTGGTTTATGATATATTCTTAGTAAATATTCCATGGGAATGTGAAGATACTGTGTATCCTGCTGCTGTCAGGTAGAATGACCTATAAATGATAATTAGATCTTGTTAGTTGATGGTATCATTAAATTCTTTTATTTTTTCACTGATTTTTAGTGTAGTTCTATCAATTGTTGAGAGAAGAGTGTTGAAATCTCCAACTGTAATTATGGATTTGTTTATTTCTGTGTAAGTTCTATCAATTTTGCTCTACACACTTGCAGCTCTGTTGTTTGTTTTGTACACATTTAAGATTACTCTGTCCTCTCAGTGGACTGACTGTTCTCGTAACATAAGATCTCTCTTTATCTTTAGTATAATTTCTCTGTTCTGAAATTGACTTTATCTAGTATTAATACAGCCTCTTCTCTTTTCCCTAATTAATATTTGCATGATGTATGTTTTTAATCCTTTTACTTGTTATCTGCCTCTATTGCTATAATTGAAGTAATGTCCGCGTATAGTTTCTATACTCTGCATATAATTGAGTAATATTTTTAAGCGCCTCTGCCAAGATCTGTCTTTTAATTTATGCATTCAGTCTCCTTGCATTTAACTTAAGAACTGACACATTAAGGTTTAAGTTTTTGTTTTCTTTTGTTTCTATTAACATATAATGTGTTATTTGCTTCAGGGGTACAGGTCTGTGAATCATCAGTCTTACACAATTCACAGCACTCACCATAGCACATACCCTTTCCAGTGTCCATAACCCAGCCACCCTCTCCCTCCCCCAACCACCCACCAGCAACCCTCGGTTTGTTACCTGAAATTAAGAGTCTCTTATGGTTTGTTTCCCTCCCCTGTCCCGTCTTGTATCATTTTTCCCTCCCTTCCCCCCACAACCCCCAGTTTAAGTTTTAATGTATTTTTTTGCTTTTTTCTTTTTTTTTCCTTTTTTTTCATTTTATTTATTTTTTCAGTGTAAAAGTATTCATTCTTTTTGCACAACACCCAGTGCTCCATGCAAAACGTGCCCTCCCCATTACCCACCACCTGTTCCCCCAACCTCCCACCCCTGACCCTTCAAAACCCTCAGGTTGCCCCAACCTCCCACCCCTGACCCTTCAAAACCCTCAGGTTGTTTTTCAGAGTACATAGTCTCTTATGGTTCGCCTCCCCTCCCCAATGTCCATAGCCCGCTCCCCCTCTCCCAATCCCACCTCCCCCCAGCAACCCCCAGTTTGTTTTGTGAGATTAAGAGTCATTTATGGTTTGTCTCCCTCCCAATCCCATCTTGTTTCATTTACTCTTCTCCTATCTCCCTACCCCCCCATGTTGCTTCTCCATGTCCTCATATCAGGGAGATCATATGATAGTTGTCTTTCTCCGATTGACTTATTTCACTAAGCATGATACGCTCTAGTGCTTTTTTCTATTCTCTCTCTCTCTCTCTCTCTCTCCGTTTTGCTTCTCTCTTTTGTTTTCTCTCTTACCTGTTTCCTCTGTTTTATTTTTTAGAATTTCATTTTTATTTATGTATAGTGTTTCCAGCAAATCTCTTTGTGTTGCTTTTTAAATTGTTGTTCCTGCTATTACATTGAATATACATAAATTACAAGAGTCTGCTAGTTTCATCACTTAAGGGTTCAAGTAAAATGTAGAAACTTTATCTCTCTTTACATCACTTCACCCTTCTCTATTTATAATTGTCTCGGACATTTCCTCTACATACATTTAGGACCACCTCAGTGCCATAGTTTTACTTCAAGTATCACACATATTTCTGAAAACTCAAGAAGACAAAGTGCATTATACTTACCCATATGTTTGTTTGCCATGTTCTTTCTTCCTTCCTAAAGTTCCTTCCTGAAGTTCTACTCCATCTTCTTTCTTTTATTATTTCCATTTATTTAGAGAACTTCCTTTAGCCATTATTTTAGGATAGGTCTGGCGGTGACAAATTTTCTTCATTTGTCTTTATCTAAGAATGTCTCAATTTCCCTTTCATTGCTGAAGAACATTCTCATTGGTGTAGAATTTTAGGTTGACAGTTCTTTTTCCTTCAGCACTTGAAATACTGTGCCACTTCTTTCCTTTCTCCATGGTTTTTGATGAGACGTCCACTGTCGTTTGAATTGTTCTTCTCTGGGAAGATGTCATTTTTTTCAGGCTACCTTTAAGATATTTTTCTTTTTCTTTAGTTTTCAGAAGTTTAATTACAATGTGTCTGTGCATGGTTTTCTTTTGGTTTAATCTGTGTAATGTTAGTCTCCCTGCTTCTTAAATCTATAGGTTTTTGTCTTCTGACAAGTTTCAGAATTTTTCAGCAATTATTTTTTCATTTAATTTTCACCCCCATTCTTTTTCTTCTCTCTTTTTGATAATATGATTGTCAAAAGTTTTGTATGGTCTCATAGATCCCTAATACTCTGTTCATTTATTTTTTCAGTGTGTTTTGATCTCTGTAATTCAGACATGATAATTTCTTTTTTTTTTAAGATTTTATTTATTTATTAGAGAGAGAGAGAGCAAGCACAGGCAGACAGAGTTGCAGGCAGAGGCAGAGGGTGAAGCAGGCTCCCTGCTGAGCAAGGAGCCCAATGTGGGACTTGATCCCAGGACACTGGGATCATGACCTGAGCCGAAGGCAGCCGCTTAACCAACTGAGCCACTCAGGCGTCCCCAGACATGATAATTTCTATTGCCCTATATTCTAATTCACATTTGTCTCCTTTCCTCTCTGCATTCTTCTGTTAACACCTTCCACTGGGCTTTTCATTTACTGTATTTTCCAGTTCTAAAATTGCCATTTGTTTCTTCTTAAATTTTTTTCTTTCTTTTTTACAGATTGAGAGAGAGAGAGTGAGAGAGAGAGATTACAAGTAGGCAGAGCAGCAGCCAGAGAGGGGAGGAAGCAGGCTCCCTGCCAAGCAGAGAGCCCGATACGGGGCTCGATCCCAGAGACCCTGAGATCATGACCTGACCTGAAGGCAGAGGCTTAACCCACTGAGCCACCCAGGCGCCCCTGTTTCTTCTTAATATCTTCTATTTCTTTGTTGAGAATTTATATTTTTTGCTGCATTTCTATTTTTTTCATTTGTTTTTAGCACACACATAATTGTTCATCAAAACATTTTTTTAATGGCTACTTTAAAATCTTTGTCAGATAATGCTAACATCTCTATCTTCTCAGTGTTTGTATTTCCTTATTATCTTTTTCCATTCAGTTTGACATTTTCCTGGTCCTTGGTATGACTGAAACCTGGACATTTTCATATAATGTTATAAAATCTGGATTGTACTTAAACCTTCTGTTTTAGCCGGCTTCTTCTGATACCACTCCAGTTGGAGGAGAATGGGTCACTGCCTCATTCTGGCCAGATAGGGAGAAGTCCAGTTTTCTCATTCAGTCTCCGTTGACACTTAAGGCAAAATCTTCTTCTTTTTGCTAGGTAAGAATGGAATTTCCATCTCCCCAGATGGTCTCCAATGATACAGTGGGTGTAGCCTCACTGGGTGATAGAGAAGGTCCTGACTTTCTACTAGGACTTTTCTAATCATACTATTGCTAAGGTAGAGAGCTGCCTCATTACTGCTGGGTGGGTATGGAAACCCAGGCTCCTTGTGTGATCTCCACTGGCATCTTTGGGGTGATGCTACAGGCAGATGGGAATGAATGCAGTGGTATCTAATTTGGCCTTCTTGGACACTACCCAGGCAGGAGTGTTGGTGTGCTTTGTTACACTTTTATAAGAGTAGAAGTCTAGGGCCCACATTTGACTCTTGCTGGCATTGTCAGGGTGGGGCCACAGTTTTTTCCATGATGTTTGGTTATAGGAGAATAGTCATTGTCTAAAATTCTTGTTTTTCTAGGCTGTCCCTTTTCTGATCCCTTGGCTAAAGAGAGAAAGATACTGTTGGAGCTTGTCTCTTCCGCATCTGTTGGCATTTTGGGGTTGCCTACTTCCTCAGCTCCAAGTCTGGGATATATGACCCAAAAATAAAACCTAAGAGATTCGCTGCCATGCTGTTACTTGGTCTCCATATTTGAGTTGATCTACTTTCTTCTGTCTTCTTTCCAGAGTTTCCTTATATTTGTTTGTGTAAAATATCCAAGGTTTTAATTGTTCTTGCAGGGAATCGAGACTAAGTAGACATACTAGTCTACCTAAAATCAGAAATCCAACTATCTAGATTTTTAAAACTTAACCTGCTTACTAAAAAAAGTCACTATAGAATACACGGTATAAAGAGAATGTAATGGGACTGTTTTGTTGCTATTGTTGTTTCTTTACAAAATTACTGAAACTGATTCATTTAAATGACTGTCACTGGTTCCTTGAAATCAGTTACTGAGTTATCCTTTGCAGGTAATTCTGTGTTGTTGACACTGCTCCCAAACATTTTTTGAACTCTACAGAACTTAATTTGAGAGAATGAGTTGTATCCCTTTGAATATTCTCATTGGCATAAACTGTCATCCTTTGAAGCTGTGTTTGATTTTTGGAAGCAACCCCAAGTGGTTCAAGACCCAAAATGGCTAGTAAAACAGATGACCAAATTGGGGAACATACTTCTTAGTCTAACAGTCTTTTCTAAGAGAATAATGTGAACCAAAGTATTTTGTAGTAAGAAAGTCATTTCTTTTCTATTATACAAAACTTCCCAAACACTTTAAATTTCTACATAATAAGCCTGATTAGCTGTGGGCTGAATTTTGCATGAACAGTGCCCTTTGGTATCAAATCAATATTTCTTTTCTGTGATGTTGACATTGATGTTTTCTTGGGTCCTATGGATATTGGAGTTTTTCTCTGTAAATTTTGACAGTATGGTTTTGGGTCAACTTGAAAACACTATATTTCATCACTATTCCTCTCAAATACATGTTATTTTGTCCAACCTCCCCTTGAAAGTTCAAAACAAATGTCAGATCTTCTCTATTTCTTTTTATCATTCAAAATGTGTAGCACAGTCTTTACAGAAACCTTTACGTTCAAATTCCCCTTCAGTATGAGTCAGTGTTCTCAAAGCTAACCCTCTGCTTGAACAAATCCAGCCTCTGACATTTTCTACATTTTCATTAGCCCTTTGTACTTTCATCATGAGCATCCTCATTACCTTTCTTAAGCCTTTGTGCCAGTCAAAAACAAAAACAAACAAACAAACAAAAAACACTTTCCCTTTACAGTCCCTCCAACACCATAATTGTCCCTTTAGATGTCTTGTGTCATTTATGTTTGCTTAACTTCATGCAAAATTTAGTGTTAATTCTTGGCTTTCTACAGCTGTCACCCCCCCCAGCCCCATTCAGTACAGCCTGTAATCCCAATAGAGAGTGAAAAAACAGTACTGCAAACGGAATCATTTTACAGCACATTCCTTCCATGCCCACTTGATGGTTTATCAAACTATCTGAGAACATGAGCTTTGTCACTTCATAATTGTGGGAAGATTACTAAATGCACTTATTTGTTTAACTATAATGCTCTGTGTCACATCCATAAGATCTAAAATAGATAACAGATCTAATTCAATAAGTAGGAATGGCCCTTTGGCAAATTAAAGAGCTGCTAAAGAAATGTAATATATCCTACAATTTGATTCTTTTGTTCTTTTCATGGTTTCTTTTCAATTCACAGTTCACCTATTGGGAGAGAAAGTTGATTTGGTGATTAGGGGATTGCAGTATCATTTTGTGTTTAAGCATATGATCTTTCAAAACTAATGATGTACTCTATGTTGGCTAACTGTACATAATAAAAAAAAATTGGATGGGGCGGGAAGAGCACGATCTTTCATCGTGAGACAGCCTTCGTTCAAATCCTCATCCTGTCAGTTTACCAGTAGTGAAAACTACTTAGGAAAGCTATTTAACTTCTAGAAGCCTTTGTTTCCTCATTAGTAAAATCGGATAATAATAATTCATAATAGTTAACCTCTAATACTGTTGTAAGGACTAAAGGAGTTAATATGTGTAAGGTAAGTTTTATTAGCACATTGTTTAGCACATTGTTTGGCACAGTGTTTCAACAGTAGCCATTATTTATTAAATGCCAGTTACTGCACTCATCATTAAAGATGTTAAGTAGGATATGCTGCTTGCCTTCAAGGAGTTCCAAATCAAAGCATAATTCTGGGCTCCAGCTGTCTCATCAGAAGGGAAAACTAAACCAGAAAAATAAGTCTACAGGCTATAATAGTTACATAATATATGCAAACAGTTTTTCACCCTTGGCTATACCATTACCTGAATATTCTAATCAATGAAGAGATTGTTAAGTGGTCCTTATTAATTTTCTCACGTAGATTATGCATCCGGGTTTTGGATCCCTCTAAGTTTTCCGAATGTTAATAATTCTTAGCTTGTCTACATGATCACTTTCAATTAAACTGCTGGTCTTCCTTTTGTCCACTGGCTCAAGCAATGACTGAGGACCCATAAGTATTATGCCAGTGAAGGTAATGAACAGGTTGAAATGTAAAATCAACTTCTTGTTTCATAGCCAGGCTAGTCAGTTTTAGTTAGCCTCCACTGTCAGCATTTCAGACTCTAAGAAGTCATTGTCTCCAACTATGACTTAGCATGCTAGTGAGTTCATTCAGAGTATAGCAGCTCAAAATGTCACACAATTATCATGGTGTTTCTCTCCTACCAAACAAGAGAACGTGAGATTCCATGGAGGTTGAAGAGAATCAAACTAAGGGGAAAAACTTGACCATCTAGAACAGCCCTCAAAGTTGCAACACCTCCTTTCATTTAGATTTCTGAGAAGGGCATAGATGCAACAAAGAAATGTGCGTTAGTCCTTTATGAAGTTATCTTAGTTGTGTTTATGATATTATAGCCTTGCCATTGCTGGTTAATTGCGTTGGGTAGTGTTGGATTGATCGTTATTTTCATATTGTGCTAGGATAGTCTGACTCTTTTTTTTTTTTTGCATCTTTTCCTCCAATTTCTCATGACTGAAATATCCTCACTATTTCTGAATGTAAACATTGTACATGATAACAAGACAGCCAGTTGGGCATCTAAAAATATAATCAAATAGTTGTTTACTTTCCATTATGTATTGCCAAATAATAATTTTATATATATTCTTCACTGAAATCACCTCTTGTTTGGAACCATTATGCCTCCCATCTTCTCCAAATGATTTTCCGTGATCACTGTCATTTCCTTATTCTCTTAATGTTGCTCTTTTTTTATTTATATCTTAATTTATTTTTTTTCAGCGTAACAGTATTCATTGTTTTTGCACAACACCCAGTGCTCCATGCAATACGTGCCCTCCCTATTACCCACCACCTGTTCCCCCAACCTCCCACCCCCGACCCTTCAAAACCCTCAGGTTGTTTTTCAGAGTCCATAGTCTCTTATGGTTCGCCTCCCCTTCCAATTTTTTTTTTAATATAAACATATAATGTATTTTTATCCCCAGGGGTACAGGTCTGTGAATCGCCAGGTTTACACACGTCACAGCACTCACGATAGCACATACCCTCCCCAATGTCCATAACCCCCTCCCCCTCTCCCAACCCCACCTCCTCCCAGCAACCCCCAATTTGTTTTGTGAGATTAAGAGTCACTTATGGTTTGTCTCCCTCCCAATCCCATCTTGTTTCATTTATTCTTCTCCTATCCCCCTAACCCCCCATGTTGCATCTCCATGTCCTCATATCAGGGAGATCATATGACAGTTGTCTTTCTCCGATTGACTTATTTCACTAAGCATGATACCCTCTAGTTCCATCCATGTCGTCGCAAATGGCAAGGTTTCATTTCTTTTGATGGCTGCATAGTATTCCATTGTGTATATATACCACATCTTCTTTATCCATTCATCTGTTGATGGACATCTAGGTTCTTTCCATAGTTTGGCTATTGTAGACATTGCTGCTATAAACATTCGGGTTCAAGTGAATCTGTTCCTTGAATGCATGTTTAATAATTTTTCCCTTATTCCTCCAATCTGAATTTTTCATCAGAAATCTTGATTAGTCAGACTTTCCTAGCTAATGAATTACAAATTTGTTACAAGTAGCAAAATTCACAGGCTTTCCTAGCAAATGAATTCAAAGGTGAAATTCAGTTTTGAATTCCAAATTATCTACCCTTAAAAGATCAACAAGAAAGAAAATGAATGCAGGAAGTAAGCCCTCCAACACTTCTGTAGTAATAGGTAGAGTACCAGGCACAGCAGTGGAATATATGTTTTAAAAAAATATTAATAAGCATTCACTTCCCATGTGAGACCTCCATGTTAAACCATCTATAATTATAAAAGGCATGTTGTGGGTTACCAGCCCACAAGCAGAACCACTTGCGTGGTGGAAAAGATATCAAGTAGAATGACTCAAAAAAACCAATGATAAAACAAAGGTGAGAAAATCAGAGTGAGTAAGAAACAGTGGTGCGCACCATAGCATTTGAAGATGGAAGACATAGTGAGCTTGCCCTCTGCCTCCAACAGCCACCCTTAAGGACTGAGAAATGGTCATCATTCTTTAAATGAGATACTCATGAATGTGTCTATAACCTCACGGTGGGATGATCTACATACAGAGCTCACTTGGAAGATCCTTCCACATCTGTGCCTCCATGAGCTACATATACTCACAGGAGTTTACCACATGGTTCCTTTTCAGTGTGACTTAAAGATTCCAAAAACCATACTCTTGATCTAATAATGCAGAACATGAATAAATATTCGTTAACCTCACCTTAACAACCTCACTATGCACCTTTGACATAATGGAAAATGCACACTTTGATTCTTTTGCTTCAGAATCAGGATCCAGCCTCTATCATTCTCCCTCTGATGTTTCCTATATTCTATCTCTCTCCCTGCTGTTAGTCAAAATAAAATGCCAGGTAGAACTCCACTTTATTTTTAAGCTGTGACTTCTTTTTGTTCTTGAGATTTTTCAGAGAGATTTTTGCTCCCTTAAAATGGGGGATAAAATAATCTTTGGCAAGACACCAGATGACTACGAATGTTATTTTAATGCAACCTTGTTCCAATATTAACATTTTCACAAACCACAGTAGGCAGACCCTTACTGTTTTTTCATTATCCTTTCCAGCAGTGGCTGAGAGCCCAAGTGATGCCACTTTACCAGATAGGTATTCTGTACGTGTGTTTGACTTTAATCACATCCTTTCAACACCACGAATCTTTGTCTGACAAATTATCTTCTCCACAGGCAGGCAGCCACATCCAGACTTTGATGGGGTCCCAAAGCCTTCAGCACCGTAGCCGGGAGCAGCAGCCATATGAGGGAAATATAAACAAAGTGACCATCCAGCAATTTCAGTCACCATTGCCTATTCAGATCCCGTCTTCACAGGCCACCCGGGGACCTCAGCCTGGACGGTGCTTAATTCAAACTAAAGGGCAAAGGAGTATGGATGGCTATCCGGAGCAGGTGAGAAGAGCTGTGATTGTTGATGAATCTTTAGGAAATGCTCAGGGAAATCCAGTGGATTCGTGGTTTACCTTCCCTCACTAACGCAGTCTGGGACAAATTAATGTTGCCACCATGTTGAATGGAGTGGAGCACTCTTTCTAGGGGTTTTACCATTATTTTCAGTGGCTAAACACTACAAGATATAAAAACTGATAGTTGGTAAAATGCCCACTTCACCTAAGGAGAAACTGATGAATTGAAAGTTTTTTCTGGTATATCCTATCCCTTCTCCTATCCACTTCCAACTCTAATTTAGCGCTATAGCTTGGCTTTTAAATGATACAGAGCTTCAGTGGACTAGGCATGTTTACCAAGGCCTCTAGTGAAACTGACAGTGTAAAAAGTAAACTATTGGTGGGAACCTTTTTGAAAAATCCTATCTTCTGGTTATTGAATAGGACAAAGTTAAAGCTTTGCTTGAAGAAAATGATAAAGAACAGTTAAAAGGGAAAATTTTCTGAAATGATCCAAAAACCACTGATAAGTACCCTGTAGCAAAAAAAAAAAAAAAAAAAAAAAAAAAAAAAATGCTGCTATCCCGACCTATCTAAAATTGGGATTTACTTTTCCATTATAGAATGTTTTCTTCCTTAGAACCTGGACACTGAATAGAGTCTTATCTATTGGTTTATATTATGCTTAGAAAATAAGGCATTAAGATCTTAATACTCCCATAAAATTAATTTCATTCTTCAGATAACTGGGCAAAGCTCCTACTGACTTCACTAACACCTTAATATGGTTAATGAAGATTTCACCTTAGTATTGCCTACTCAAAGCTTCAGATATCACCCTGCCTTATTTTCTGAACATCTCAGACATTACCATTCTCCAGTTTTTTTCTTTCACGCTGTTAAGAGCCATTTATTATTTGGATTCCAGCTGCTCTAGACATTGCCTTTACTTCTTAATACCCTTCTTGAGGCTTAGATTAGGTATTAATCATTCTCAGACTCATAGGCTTGAAGACAACTTTTTTCCTGTCCTACCTTGATCTAGGTCGAGTGTTGGATTTAAGATAAAGAAATCAGACAGGTGCCTTTAATCAGGTAATGATATAAGGTTTTTAATTCTCCAGACAGTCTTAAAAGTTAATAAAGTTTTAAATTATGTTTTACTACAGGCACCTAGAAGGTTAAAGATTGTTCATATTCCCTCCCTCCCCCCCCAAATATCACAACCTCAGTTAAGCTCTTGGATTTCATGATTCCTATTATAAGCTACATTGAAAAATCCACTGAGCTCAATGCCCTCTGTTTCCCCTACTTTGAACAGTGGGTTTGAGCACTCTAAATTTAAAGGCCTTTTTTACATTACTTCTCAAAATACATCAATTGTATAGTTGGACTAATGAGAGGATTACTAAATTCTAAAGTTTACATACTTATTAAACTTAAAACATCATGGTTCTTTCACAGAAGGTATTTGTCATCGCTGACAGGTGTTTTGATCCACAGCTGCAACATCAGGTGACTTTCAGTCTAAAAACTGAAACATTCAATGGCTATGTTAAGGAAGGGACTTAAGTAAATTCTTCTCGGCTTCCCAGTTTTTTTCCTGCCTTGGTTTCAGGCTGAAATGCTTTGGAATGCTGAGGTAAAAATTTACCAGGTGAATAAGAATATATTGTTATTATCACTAATTTGATTCATAACTTGTTCATAACTTGCTCTTTTCAAAAATAACTGACATTAACTTGGTTTTTCTCTTTTGCAAATGTATAATCCATGACGAAGCATATTTATATTTGTGGAACAGACAGATACCAAAGCAGAAAGCACTTTGGAGAGACCATGAGAAAGCCTAAGGAGCCTTTAAACAATGAGTACTGGTCTGCAAACTCTGCCACCCATTCTCCAGAGTTACAAATCTGAAGACATTTTCTCAAAATTTTTTCACAGTTCAGGGTAACATTTGTCCACCACTCGTGGCATGCTAGATTCATACAGGCCCATTACTGCGTGCCTTTCCTCCCAACTCCACCTTCGGTGACCTCACACAGTAGAATGAGACTGTGGGCAAAGTTACACCAGGGAAATTAACAAACACTACAAACCAGGCTCTTCCCTACCCCCCAGGCATCTCCTAAACATCTCCCAGCACATCATCACCAGCTTCCACTCTGGTTTCTTCCATCTCTCTTCCCCACCCCCCCAGAACTTCCCCACTTTTCCGTTTAACTCTACAGCATTCAAGAAAGAGAATACCGAGGGGGTGGGTCTCAGAATTTGGATTTTGACTCTCATGTTAAGTCTTTAACTCTTTCAGGGGTTCTGTTTTCCTCCTTATAAAATGAGAACATTACCACCCACAAACAAAATTCAGAAAGTTTTTTAAGAGTCAAATGATACAATTCTACACACACACACACACACACACAGAGAGAGAGAGAGAGAGTTAAGTCTGGCTCTGTGAGTATAGACATAGGCAATAGAAGAAGTAGAAATACAACATTTTAAGAATTTAAATATCAGAGGAAACTTCACGGTTATCGGTCCCAACTTCCCTAATCTTCAAATAGAAAAGCAAGTAAAGCAAAATAAAACAAAAGAGAGAGACAGCCTGAAAAAGTTGATGGATGTCACTCTCATAATGAAAATATTGCCTGTATTTTTCACTTTCCTAAGTTATATTTCTTTTAAAAACGGACCTCTTGAATATGTGTGTGCATGCACACATTAAAGACTTTTATCCCATATTTAACAAGGAAAAAAATAGAGAAAAATGTTTAAAATATTTTATTTTTTTATTTAATTTTATTTTTTCAGTGTTCCAAGATTCATTGTTTAGGCACCACACCCAGAGCTCCGCGCAATACAGAACACTACAGAAATATTTTAAATATTTTCACATGAAAATTATAGAGTAGTGACTGAAGTGCAAAGACCAAGGAAGTCACTGAAAATTTTTAATGTGGGCTTCAGTCATTTAAATCAAGACACTCTATTTTAATAAGGCATTTCTAGTGCTGCAACAAAAGTGCCATAAATAGAAAAAAACAGAGTTTTCTTCAATGATCACAACAATGTTAATTTGGTCAAGTGCATACATTTCCCAGCTTACAATAGTTTCACTAAGATTTTTAAACTTAACGATGATGCAAAGGCAAGATACATTCAGTAAAAAACTGTACTTCAAATTTTGAATTTTGATCTGTTCCTGGGCTAGTGAGACACAGCTGAGTACTCTCTCCTGATGCTGGGCAGTGGCAGCGAGCTGTGGCTCCCAGCCAGCCCCAGGATCACAGAGGTAAACATCAATGCACTTATAACCATCCTGTACCCTCGCCACCATTCCGTTTCTCACTTTTAGTACAGCATTCAATAAATTTCATGAGATATTCCACACTTATTATAGAATGGGTTTTGCATTAGATGATTTGGCCCAACTGCAGGCTAATATAAGTGTTCTGAGCACATATAAATTGGGCTAGGCTAAGCTATGGTGTTTAGTAGGTTAGGTATATTCAAAGTATTTTTGACTTACAATATTTTCAAGATATGTTGGGTTTGTTGGCCTATAATCCCATTGTGAGTCGAGGGAGAACTATACAATATGGAAAAAAAACTAAATTGTTCACAATTTTTAAGTGCAAAGAGACATTATAAACATAGTATGAGAGATTACACAGCATGATGAAGCACACTAATTTCTATTAAAGTTTGGAGATTTTACATTTTAAAAAAGTAATCACTTATTGCAATGCTATAGTTGAAAAAATATCCAGTTACAAAGAATACACATTTTTTAATTTAAGGAAAAGAAGTCTGAATGAAAATAAGAAAAGAAAGGGCAGTTAGTGTCTGTTATACTATGTATAGGATACACAGTAGCCCTTCCCCACCAATTCACAGGGGATGTGTTCCAAGTCCCCCAGTGAACGCCTGAAACCATGGATAATATGGAACTCCCTATATGCTATTTTTCCCATACATACAAACCTATGATAAAGTTTAATTTATAAATTAAGCATGGTAAGAGATTAACCACAATAACAAACAACAAAATAGAACAATTATAACAATACACTATTATAAAAGTTATGTTAATGGAGTTTCTGTCTCTCAAAATATCTTGTACTCACCCTTCCTGTGGTGATGTGAGGTGATGCATCTGAACTAAAGTTTGTTCCTGACAGAGAATTTATTAGATTTGAATTACATTAGAATTAGCCTCTGTGAGTTATACATAGTGACCTGCATCCATAATTTTCAAGGTAAAAAAACAAAACAAAACTCCAAAATCTTCCCACTCTTCCTTGGAAGAAATTATTTTCCGATTTAAGAATATGTAGAGTATATGAAAGAGTTGGCCAAGAGACAAGATTTCAAACATTTCTTTAGATTAGATGCTCTGGTCAGCTGCCTGAAGGGCTCACAGAGGTGAGGCTTTCGTCTGTTGAGGCCAAGTGAAGAAAGCATTATTCTGAGCATGTGATGATAAAAATGTGGAAAATTTTGTTTTATTTAAATTATGGATTTTTAATTTAATAAGCAATAATTTGATAAAGATGGTTAGAAAATAGTTATTAAAGTTTTAATATATGTTATTTACTCAACTGATTTCAGGGATACCCCATACTTCATTCTACCCACCTAAAGTATTACTATTTATAAATAATTTCCCCCAAAACTTTATTCTTCAGTAACTAAAATAATATTGCAACTCTGAAGTTATAATTCACAGTTTGAAACAAATAATGTGTAACTCAACACCACAAATTCTACAAATTGACTTACTAAGTTCTGTACAGTCAAATAGTAGAGTCAGTAAGCACTGCAGTAGGGACAGAAGGACTCCCTCAGTACTCCAGTAAATCTACGTATCATCTTCTTAGATTCCTTAAGTAGAAAAATGAAGGAAGTGAAATGAATAACCTTTTTAACTTATTTACAGACAAAAAGCATTTGAGTTTCTATTTCCTAGATACATACAGAGTTGGCTAATTTTTTCTGAAAGATCTAGAAAATGGCACATCAGAGGATTTTATTCTTTAGTCTTTAGTATGTCTTTTCAAAAGATTTAATTAACACTTTGAATTGGACTTGCAGCTCTAATTCACAACAAAAGAAAGTATGAAAATAGAAGAATTTAAAAATTATTCTTAAATATTAACATTTATATATTTGATTCTACTATTAGATATTATATAATTATATATTGTTATATAATTATTTCATGTAATAATCTATTGTAATATATAGTTATATATTATAACAAAATTTACATATTATAGATAATGTATTATATATTATCATATCATGTCATTATATAAATCAAATCATGTCACTCTTCTGCTTAAAAAGCCCTAGTGCTTTGAAATTTCTGAAATCATATACATCCTTATTATGTCATAAAGTCCCTACAGATCTGGCTTCTGCCTCCTCTCTTTCTACTCTTTCCTTCACCTATTCTTTCTCTAGTCATGCAGAACTTGGTGTTGCTGTTGTTAGTTATTGTTGTTGCTAACAGTATAGATATATTTTACATACCTTAAAGTTCACCTGTTTAAAGTGTACAATTCAGTGGGTTTTATATATTTATACAATTGTGCAACCATGCACCATATGAGGCAACCATAATGTAATATTTAAACAGATTCATTATTCCAAAAAGAAACTTTGTATCCAATAACAGTAACTTTCCATACTCCCTTCCCTTCATTTCCCCCAGCCCTAGACAATTGCTCATCTACTTTGTGTCTCCATACATTTGCCTCTACTGGGTATTTAATAAAAATGAGATTATACAATATGTGAGGTTTTTTTGGACTAATTTCAATTAACATAATGTGCTAAGTGTAGAATGTATTACTAATCCATTCCTTTGTATTGCCAAATAACATTCCGTTATATGGATATACCACAAAGTATTTATCCATCGGTTTATGTACTTTTGGATTATTTCCACTTCAGAGCCATTATAAATAATATTGCTATGAACATTCATATATAAGTCTGTGTATGGGTAGTTTTTTGGGGGGATAGTTTTTTTTGGAGGGGTAGTTACTTAGGAATGAATTTGCTTGGTAAAATGGTGATTATATTTGTAATTTTGAGAAGCTTCTAAACCTCTGCCTATGGTGGATGCCACATATTATGTTCCCACCAGCAATGAAGTATTCTAATTTCTTCACATTCTCACCATTATTTATTGTCTGTCTTTTTTATTATGGCCATCCTATAAAGTAGTATGTCATAATGATTTTAATGTACATTTTTTCAATAATTAATGATATTGAGTGCCTTTTCATTCATTTATTAGCCATTCATATGTCTTCTTTGGATAAATGTCTATTAAAAATTTTTGCCCATTTTTTATATTTTTTTGAAAGTACTTATTCATTTATTTGAGAGAGAGAGAGAGAGAGCAGGAGGAAGAGAGAGAGGGGAAGAGAATCTGTAGCAGACTCCACACTGAGCACAGAGCCTGATGCAGGGCTCAATCTTACAACCCTGAGATCATGACCTGAGCTGAAACCAAGAGTCAGATGCTCATCTGACTGAGCCACCCAGGTGCCCCAGCCCATTCTTTAATTAAGTTATTTGGGTTTTCAATTTCTGAACTTTAAGGGTTGTTCATATATTCTGGATATAAGACCCTAATAATATATATTATTACCAAATTTTTTTTTCCCATTCCTTGGGTTGTCTTTTCAAATTCTTGGTAGTCTCCTTTGAAGCATCAGAGTTTTTAATTTTTATAAAGTCAATCAACCATTTTATCATACTTGGTTTCATATCTAAGAAATCATCACCTTATTGAAGATCATAGAGACTCTTGTATTTCTTCTTAGAGTTTTGTAGTTTTAGCTCTTACATTTCAGTCTCTGATTTAGTTTGAGTTCATTTTTGTGTATGGTGTGACGTAGGGATAAAAGTCATTATTTTGTATGTGGATATCCAGTTGTCCCTGTACCATTTGTTGAAAAACTGTTCTTTCTTCAGTAAATTACGTTGGACCTTTTGTTGAAGATCTACTGACCATAAATTATGGGGTTTATTTCTAGACTCTCAATTTTATTTCATTGATCTATACATCTATCCTTATGCCATCTAGTTGTTTCTTGATTTTATAAAGACCATCTATCTTCAGGGCACTTAAAATCATTGACTTTATGGGCTGGCAGTTTTCTCATTTTTCTTTTTGTCTGTTGCATGATCTTTTACATTATTTGTATTTCTGCTAAAATGTCACTTGAGTATTTGAAATATCGTTTCTTGGCTATTCTTCCTAAAATAGTTCCACACTCCTGATCCATCACTCTCTACTACCTTTCTTGCTTTATTTTTTTCACAGCTCATCTCACTATCTGAAATTATTTCTTGTTTACGTGTTTAATATGTCTTCTCATTAAAATGTACGTTCCATGATGGCAAGGATATTTTATCTGTCTGACAAGGTACCTGGCTCTTAGTAGGAAATCAGTAAATATTTGGGGAATAAAGGCATGAATAATGATTTCTATAATAATTTTCATTTCAAAGCTATAATGGCTTTTCCAAGCAGTTAATTACATAATTGGAGCATTCCATTGAACAACTGGCATACCTTCTAACAGCTCATCACATATTTGAAGAAGAAGCCATTATATACTTCTGACAATGCATATTTGAAAGTATCTTTTGTCATATATGCACACAGTTATAAAAATAAAAGTTGAGTGCTAACCATGTGCCAGCCATTGTCCTAGAGCATCAATGAAGAGATAACATAATAGATATGATTAACACAGGTGATTCAAGTGTCCTACTTGCATAAAAATCTGTGGATGTGGATGTGGATGCGTCTTCATTAATACTCTCTGATAATACTCTCAGGAGTCAGGCATAGAAATGGCCTCAGAAGCTTAATATACTTGATTATAAAGTTCCTTCTTGATGCTTCAATAATTAACAACCCTCTAGTAGATCAAAATCTCACCTTGAATTTCAATCAGTACAGAATTTTTGAGGTTCTGCTTACTTCACTTCCCAAAAAGATTTTCCACAAGCAACTATATTTTGTTTTTTTTTTTTAAGTAAAAGACAAGAAAAGCCAATTGTTTTATAACAAATAAGCAAGTGTCCCCTTGAATTTTTACCAAGTAGCCCTCTTGATTATAAGTGACTCAACCTAAGAAGACTTAAGTGCAAAAATGGCGGGGAGGGAGGGCATGGGTTTAACTCATATATAGTTAGCTAAAACTCCAGGGATGGGCAAGCTTTAGATGAGGCTTAACGTGGGCTCATGACCTCTCTATGGGTTGGTTCCT
The DNA here is from genome assembly GCF_922984935.1 of Meles meles. Classification (NCBI taxonomy): domain Eukaryota; kingdom Metazoa; phylum Chordata; class Mammalia; order Carnivora; family Mustelidae; genus Meles; species Meles meles. The sequence goes on along the minus strand of NC_060066.1, from coordinate 158,723,571 downwards.
GTCTCAAAAAATGCTTTCTCCTCATGGTAGTTTTAAAACTAGCAGGAGAGCGCAAGATTCTCTTTCCTGGAAGGGCGCTTGGGTGGCCCAGTGGATTAAGCCGCTGCCTTCGGCTCAGGTCATGATCTCGGGGTCCCCGGATCGAGCCCTGCATCAAGCCCCGCATCGGGCTCTCTGCTCTGCAGGGAGCCTGCTTCCTCCTCTCTCTCTGCCTGCCTCCTCCTCTCTCTCTGCCTGCCTCTCTGCCTACTTGTGATCTCTCTCTCTCTGTCAAATAAATAAATAAAATCTTTAAAAAAAAAAAAGATTCTCTTTCCTGGAAATCATAGTAGGCATCTCATTTCTCCTTTTTGACTGTATTACCTGCCCATCTTATACACATTCGTATTTCTAGAGGATACAGTGCTTTGCTTGAGGCCTAGATAACATGATTCACCTAAAGTATATAGGCTGTGAATAAAGAAATGGGTGAGTTATTCAGAGAGAAATTAAGGTTATAGCTACCAGAATTAGGATGAGTGGATCTTGGACAGCAAAAGCAAAGGTATCCATTAAAAGCTTTTACACACACTCCTAGGAAAGATAATGATAATTAGAACATATCATAGTACATCAATTCATTACAGCACTACCAAATATTTTTTCTGTAATGCAATTCCCTAATCCTGATCCTAATCCTAATTCCTCCCAACACACACACACTCACACACACAAACACATAAATTGTTCGTATGTGCACATGTACACACAAGAGCTACCATTTCCTTTATTCTTGCCACTAGGCTGTAGAGCATTGCAAGACCATATTACTACCTTCTAGAGATTATAGGTTATGACTTCACAGGGCCTTGCTGCTATATAAAAACCCATTTTATCGTAGACCTCTCTAAAATTAAAGACCCAGTATTTTAATAGAGCAAGATTGACATGGACCAGAAGCATGAAGTCAAGTCAGATGATGGAAGCAGACTCTCAAAGAAGCAAATACACCCTTGACTTCCAACCCATTATTCATATTTTCAGCCAGAAACTTCATTCCTTGATATCAGTATCTTAATAGAAAATTGAAATGCTGATTTTCATCACATAAGGTATTTATTAGCCTCTTAGTTCTGACCTTTTGCTAGAACACTACATTTCCTCTTTGATAATTCTCGTTAGTTTCTGACTGCTTCTTGGCTGTGAGCTATTCTCTCCTCTTACATTTTATGGCCCCGTTACCAGGCAGGTGGAACTCCTTATATGTGAGATGAATACACTCTCTGACATGCTTTATGGGAAACAGCAATCACAACGCAACCTATTAGCCATACCATAGCATGCCCAAAGGTGGTCTAGCTTCAGATCAGAATTTATGGTTGTTTGTCACATTTATAAAACCACAGTGTCATCTTTATTATTTCTATTATTAAAAAATATATTGAGGCAGTTCTTCACATACTTGGCACATATGAAATTTGTTTCCCTTAGATTTTTAGTGGCTTCCAGATTGACAATAATATAAAGTAGATATAGTCAGTGCCTTGAAAGAGAACTACTAAAAAGTATTCTCAGCAATTTAATTTTAAATAAAATCTGTTGCATACATTTCCTTTCAGGTTTTAGAGTGGGCTGGGGAAAACCAGAAATGTATATACTTTCCACATAATTCATTTGCAATATAAAATTTTCACATTAGAAAGATATAACCCAAATTTTGAATAATTTAATTGGAAATGTATAGGAGAAGCACAAAGGTAAAATGTTTAAACCATATTAGTTTCTTCCTTACTATTTTCTAATTAACCACTGATAACAAAAAAGGATACAAGGTAAACTGGTATATTGAATAAAAGTAAAATATTCCTTTGAGCTATATCAAGCTATTTTATGTTCATATCCACAGATGGTAAGCCATATAAGTACAAAACTATTATAAACTGTTGTTGCTATTACCCTATGATAACTAGTTTTAACAAACCTAGCTCAATTAGAGGAAAAGTTATAATTAAACATATCTTTAAAATAAAAATATGGGAAAGTACTTATGGTAATTGCAGTTACCCATAATTTAGAAACTATTCATTAAAGACTCTACCATAAAAATCCCATTAGTGGATAGTGTTTTGCCCTTGTGTTGCAAGTGAACTATGTAATAGTTAAAACATTACATTTATTATTAAGAAATATGACAGTAAATTAAGGATAGTCTCATTAAGTGGCCAAACCTAATTAATCCAGTTCCCAGTGACTCTTAATATATGCTAATTAAGCCAGGAACAGTACTCAAATTTGCCTTGAACTATCTAAGAGGTTGGGATTAAAGGTATCTTGAAAATAAAAACATAGAGAGCATCTAGGCATTTACATTTGTCCACAAGGAAATTAATAGTCTAACTAAGCAAGATTGCTGGGGAAGACATTACACTACCTAAGAAAGCAAACATTCACAATCAACTTTAGGAACTTTGTCAGGGGGCATCTGGGTGGCTCAGTGGGTTAAAGCCTCTGCCTTCGGCTCAGGTCATGATCTCAGGGTCCTGGGATCGAGCCCTACGTCGGGGTCTCTGCTCAGTGGGGAGCCTGCTTCCTCCTCTTTCTGCCTACTTGTGATCTCCATCAAATAAATAAATAAAATCTTAAAAAAAAAAAAAGAACTTTCTCAGTATATGTTTAAATAAATACAAAATATATGTGAATCTATTTCTTTAGATTTTTTTTCTTAACTCCTTATTAATCTTTGGCCTGCTAATCTCTGGTAAGACTTGGTTCACCTAGTTCCAGTATTTGTTCTGTACTTAAAAGTTATAAAATCTTTCTTTCCTACTTCCTTTCTTCCTTCCTTCCTCTTTCCTTTTTTCTTTCTTTTCTTTTCCCTTCTTTTCTTTTCTTTTCTCTTTCTTTCTTTCTGTAACCAAAATGTATGCACCCACTAGGGTCCCAAGTCTTTCAGTCATCTCAGGTGACCCCATCCCACTTTACATGGAAAGTTAACATTTTCACCATGGCCCTCATACCTATCCCAGCTCAGGATCATCAACAATTCCTAGGTTTGGGGGCATCTGGGTGACTCAGTCAGTTAAGAGTCTGTCTTTGGCTCAGGTCATGATTTCAGGGCCCTGGGATAGAATTCCACATCAGGCTTCTTGCTCAGTGGGGAGCCTGCTTCTCCCTCTGCCTGCCACTACCCCCTGCTTGTGCATTTGTACACACACTCTCTTTCTTTTTCTCTGACAAATAAATAAAATCTTAGGAAAAAAAAAAAAAGCATTCCTAGGTTTGTTATCATCTCTCTAGATCATTCCTGGCAATGACTTCCCTTCTGCTGAATTCTTGATCTGTATTCACTCTTATAATAGCTTCCTCTATACTACAGCCTTAGCGTGTCATGGACCTACTCCTGTGCCATCATTTCCCCATAGGTCTTAATGCACAATTGTTTAACAGATTTTCATTGATGGTTTAGGGTTTGGGGAGATAATACAAAACAGAATACTAGAATATTAGCCCTCACAGTCCTAAATACTTAACTATTCCTTGTCAGTTTCTCCATAGTCTTGACCTCTATCTGTTTTCAGTGTTCTCCTTTGTCTTCCAAGGGTTCTAACTGCCTCTCCAGGAGCTGGTACCAAACTCAAAACCTCTATTACTGAGTATTTCATTTTCTCACTGTTCCACCCTCACTTGAGCTCTGATCAAAAGTTCTCCCCTTTCTTAAAATAAAAACCATGCTATTTCCAAACAACAGAATCACCTACCAAGGAGATGAATTGTGCTACTCTCCTAGAAAGCAGTAGCAACTTATTTAAACAGCCATATTTTCCCCTCACTTGAACACTTGCAAATTTTCTTTTACTTATTCATACTGTCTCTTCTACTTGGTCAGGATATATGTACATTTAAAGTACATAACTGAAATAATGCACAATTTTATTATTGTTATAACTATAGCTTTTCATTTTTAAAAAACTGCTAATCAAAGTGCATTTCTACACACAGTAATGAATAAGTAGTAATATCTGCTTGCCCAGGTAGTTTCAGGTTAATTTCAGTCATAACTTATGCCTCTAGAAGCACTAAGTACTTTGTCTTTTGTGTACTGAGATAATATAGACTAACCCTGGGAACTTAAAGTGAAATGTGGGTCTTTTCTCCTGTGATGCAGTTATTTGAAGATATTTAGCTTTCACATATATTTGATCACTTTTTGTATCTTTTTTACATAGTTTTGTGTGAGAATAGAAAAAAATCCTGGCCTTGGATTTAGTATCAGTGGTGGAATTAGCGGACAAGGAAATCCATTTAAACCTTCTGACAAGGTAAGAAGTGAATTTCTTATTGACGGTTTTAATTAGAAAAACACTGTCGTTTACAGCAGAAAAAAAAAGTCAGAAAAAAAATGTACTGGGCTTTAATAAAATTGTTAATTATGAAGCCAATTAGATACACTTTCAGCATAGGGGAAAAAATTCACTGCAGTGCTTGACAAATCCTAAGAATAGGGGGAAAGAATCAGCATTCTCTTTCAAAGGAAAGTTGTTTGTTTTTGTTTTTTTGCTTTTTGTTTTGCTCATAATTGTATATATTTTTAAAGAAAACTATATATGCAATTTATAACAAGTTGTTTCCAAAAGTTTCCTTGTAGATCAGTTACCTGGGAAAATGTTTCCTCATGGTAACAGAATGATCAAATAATGCTTTATTGCCAGGGCCAGCTGACTGAAATCTAAGTAATTATGTTGATAAAATATTTCACTCACAGAAGTATAGAACTGAAAGACCACAGCAAACAAACATTCTATGGGAAAATCAAAGTTAGCCATGGCAGAAAATTAAGAACATCCTCTCATGCTTACCTGTTTCTCAAACCATGGGTAAAATGTCACCACCACCTCCATGCTGAACACCCAACGTGTGCCCATACTGACATCTGGCCTGTCTGATCCCACTGTGGACCTGGACTATATGACTTTTTTATTTAAAAAAATTTACCCCCTGTTACATAACCTACCCCTGCTGCCATCAGTGTTTAATGCTCTCAGCTTTGAATCAATTAGTAATTATAATTTGATAATAATTGAAACTATATGCTTTTGACCTCATCAAATTTATTTGCATTAAGTGACATCACAAAACTTTGGGATAATGAAAAAAGACAGAATTATATATGAATAAAACCTCCACAGGTTCTCGATTTACTTTTGAGTTACAACCTGGGACAGATTCTTTCAACTCCTCACTATTATAGAAAATAACCCACACATCAATTTCTGATCATAAAACCTCATTCTGAAAACGCTTGGATGTCCCTACTCTGGAGATTTCTATAAACTGAAACAGAGCCTTTAATCCCTTATTTTCCTCTACTTCTTCCCAATATTCTTGTTTTCTCACATTCTTTATGCCCTTCTTCCCTTCCTTTCTGGAAAAGAAGAAGAGCAGACTAGAAGGTAGAATTTTTCACACCATACACATTTAGAGGGTAGGGACTAGAAAGAAATCCCCAGTGGCTAGAGATGGAAGTACCTTTGGTCAGCTGGTTGGTTGGAGCAGCTATTCTACAAAGAAATGTGCATGAGGCAGCCTTATATAATTAGGGGAATGCCAGTTAGCAATGTCTATTCATAAGTGACTAGTGCCTTTCTATTTTGAAATGATGTTGAAGATAACCATTGAAATAGTAGAGTTAAAATATTCATGGTTTTATAGGATCAAGTGTTTATTTAATTTTAAACAAATTATCAGTATAGCTTAAGACAAAAAGTATGAAAATTCAAAATTATCAGAAACATATGATGGTATTTTTTAAAAGCCTCAAATCATTGTTTTATTCATCTTGACCCTTCTCTTTTTCTCTGGTCTCACATTTTCTCCACCAAGTTCTTTCAATGAGAAGTTAATAATCATATCATTCTTAAGATAGTTAAAATCCAAAAGACATGTTTTCTCTCCTTTCTCACCAGCATATACAACTTTTCATTTTATTTTTGGAAGGCACAGGGTAATAAATGTTTAAACTAAGGATGAACAGATTGCTAAATAGTCAAGAGGTCTGAATGCTACTGCTTTTCTGCTGTTATTTTCAACTCAAGGAGAGAATAAATACAAGGTTTTAAAATTATTGCCTGTAATCCTTCCACTATGACAAATATGAATGCTTTAGAACTATTAATTTAATTTCGCATTTGTAACATTTTAATGACTCTAGTGAGACTGAACTGTTTCTATGGTATTATAATTTGCTCTTTTGGTTAAATGCAACAGATATAAAGCTTGAATTGATAATTGATAATTATCCACCACAATTGATAATTGTCCACTGAAAGATTTCCCCTCAAAAGCACTTTTCTTCGCCTGATTACTCTCTAAAACACACTTCACAATCTAAAAAGTGAATCTTTATTATTGCAAAATTGATGAGAGTAATTAAAAGTTGTAAATCTGCAGAAGACTCTAAAGATTGCTCTTAATTTATTGACCACTTTTGATGTAACGGCAAACCTGGGGTGGATGTTTAGTTAAAAGTGTACAGAGGATCTGAAGACCTTGGGTCTGACAATTATTACAAGAACTTAATTCACTCACAAGGAAAGGGATTAATCTCTTGGAAATTCAGTTGCATTTCTTTAGCCCCATGTCCCATTTGTTTAGCCGTCGCATAAAATTTAGAGTAGAATCCACTACCTAAACTAACCAAAAATGCCAAAAAGGAAGAAAATGAAAATGAACTTTAAAAATAGTCCTCTCTCCACTGCTGAAAAAGAGATTGGTTTTTTGGGGTTTTGTTTTTTTTTTTTCGTGAGTTGGCTAATTTACAGCTGAGGGTGAGGAAAACCAAATTAAACGATTTTTAAATTGAATAGATACTACCTGAGTCAGAGTTGGATGTTTTATAAGGAGTCCTAGTCAAGCAAAAGCTTAAGCTTTAATATGATACATATTCTCTTCCAATAAACAACTCATCGATTACTATATTCTCAGAAGCACACTATATTATTTTATGTACTACTCATGAATGTTCGAATGCTTTGTAAAATTCAAAGTATGCAAGATAACTGAATGTCTTTGAGGCATTCAGGACTTCATATATAAAGTAGCAAGTAGATTTATCCCATCCTCTTCATTATGATTGAAGAGAACAAGGACCATTGTGAGATAGGATCCAAACTGATTACCTGCTATATTGTCAGACAGAAAAAACATGAAGTACCAAGTAGTCATCCCAAAAGGCTGGGAGTTTGGGAATGAGGCAAAAGTGAGCTGTGTCATTCATCTGGCAGAAGTTCCCATTTAAATTCTGGGGTAGCATGAGATTATGCAGAAAACACTTAAGACAGTCCAAAAGTTAACTGAGACTTTAGAGGGAAGTCAGGATTAAGCCAGACATGGGGACTGTTTTATACTGGACTTTGAGAGCTTCTAACAGCATCTGGTCTTACAAACTTAACTACTCTCAAAGACTCGGAGGTTGTCCTAATTGAATATGGTCTTCTGGGACTAAATGGATGGAACACAGTTAGTCCTGCAGCTCATGTCATTGACAGAACAAGGTTTAATAATTGAACAGACCTATTTACTTGCCATGGAGTTCATTATTTTGGGTTCTCTGCCGGGTGAAAACTGCTTTTACATACTTGGAAAGGGAAAACTGCAGAGAACCAGAGGAATATGGTCCTACATGATGCTTGCTTCTGCCCTCCAGTAAAGTGGCTGGAAGCCATGATTTGGTCTATTATCATAGGAAACATTGCTGTCAGGACAGCCATATGCTACAGAGAGATGAAAGATTTTAATCTAACATATCTGATGATAATATAACAGTAATAAAAATAATAGCCTTTTATTGAGTGTCTTTAATGTGCTGGTCACTCTATTAGGCTCTTTACATGCTTATCTGATCTTCATAACAACTTGTGTTAGTTGAGTATTACTATCCCTCATTTTGCTGAGGCCCAGAGGGGTTAATTAACTTGTCCAAGGTCATTTAGGTGATCTGTGGCAGGCAGGATTTGAACACAAATTGATCTGACTCTAAATCCTCTTCTCTTAATAAACACTCTGATGCATGCCTCTATCTGCAAATGCCACTTAGCAGAAGAGCCACATGACAAATTTATACCCTGTAGGGTTGCGACTAATATGATATTCTAATATTGAAAGTATTACAAAGTCCTCTAATTAGGCATAGTCTAGATATTTGTTTCAACAAGTCCTTGGAAGTCAGCATGTATTCTCTATTGAATCTAGATAATTAGAACGGCACTATACACAATGGATTACTAAGCAATTATATAACTTTTGGACTAAGGTATCATTATAGTGTGATTTTGCCAATGGAATAAACCACAAAATCTTTGCCCATTTTTAAATGTTCATGGAATAATAATCCATGTTTACAAAATTCAAATAATTGACCAATGCAATTTCCACCTCATGTTGTTAGAAGGAAGAAACTGGATTGTCAGCCCAAGACTGAAGATGAGTGGATTTTTTAATGATGCACTTACATAGCTCATCTTTCAGGGACTGATATCCCTCCTTGCCTCATTTAAGGAGAAAGGACTAAGCTCCTAAAGCTTAAAGATATAAAAGAGGGGCACCTGGGTGGCTCAGTTGGTTGAGCTTCTGCCTTTGGCTCAGATCATGATCCTGGATGGAGCCCCACGTTGGATCCTCTGCTCTCTAGGGAGCCTGTTTCTCCTTCTCCCTCTGCCTGCCTCTCCCTCTTCTTGTGCTCTCTCTCTCTCTTTCTCTGTCAAAAGATGGGTAAAATCTTTTAAAAAAAAAAAGATATTAAAGAAAATTCATAGCCCCTTTCCCTATATGCTCTAAAATTATAGTACTGAACTGTCCCATGAACAATGATCTAGTCATAGTATCGAAATAAAAGCCATATTATGGATATCCTCAAAACACTGGACATCAGGAAATATACATACCGGAGAATTGGGACTGAACAATCACCGATTCTCTACAGTTTGAACATAATAACTACATTCAGCAGATGCCATATTTCTCCTGATTTGACCAATCTGCATGTAGACACAGAAATGATAAGAGAATAAATCCATGTTCTTAAAATTTTTTAAGAGTCTTCGCCTACAGTACAGATAAAATCCCAAGCACAGGAAAAATACTGGAGTCATGGCAAATGTAAAATATAACTGCCAATAAACCCTAAATAAATGCCCTGGAATTTAGAATACCTTACTCTATTTTGTCCTATATGACTTCTAAAAGATTGACTCCAGATGCCAGAACAGCCTGCAGACAGACTTAAACATCTTTACACCCTTCCTTCCTCACGTAGAAAAACAATGGGACTTTTTCTTTTTGTGGAGATGGGTATTGCATCAAATAAAAGTTTATATGTTGTATATGATTAATATCAAGAGAAGAAGGACAAGATGTTGGGAATCAAGGCATTTACTTGATAACTTTACCCAGGAATAATAACAGCCAGAGGCACACTTGGCAGTGTTAAGTTGGAAAGCACAGGAATAATCTTCCAGGTTTGCTCAGCCTTGTGCCATTGGGTAATTGGCAGAAGATATGTTTTTGACTTACGAAAAAGTACATGCTACATGTCTATTTCTTGTCATGTGTTCTTCATAGATATAAAAATCAAGAATAGCAAACGTATTTGTCTAGAACTCCACACAGCATATGATTTATATTTAATTATAATTAAATATAATTATTAAACTGCATGTAACACATTTCCTTTATTTTGTACATCTACCAGATACATATGATTTATTTTATATATTTAGAATTAACTTTATACTATAACTTATATACCTGTCCTATCCTTAATTCTACTTCAAGTGATTATGTAACACAAAGTAATTTGAAGATTCTATAAATTATGTGAAAGTAACAGTCAGGAGCAAGGGATAGAAATAATTCTGTTTACATACTACATTTTGGACTAAGGAAGGATTAAATCATCTTTTTTTTAGATATAAAACCAAATTTTTATTTTTTAGTCTTTTTTATTTTCTTTTTTTGGGGGGAGGGGGTGAGGAAGGGGCAGAGGGAGAAGAGAGAGAATCTTAAGCAGGCTCCAGCATGGAACCCAATGCAGGGCTGGATATCACAACCCTGAGATCATGACCTGAGCCAAAATCAAGACTTTGGACTCCTAACTGGCTGAGCTACTCAGGTGCCCCTAGATATAAAACTAAATTTTTAAAAATAAATACCAAGCATAAATTATTTTACAACATAACTGATTATTTCGGCTGTATCTTAGTCAAATTGTAATTTGAGGTCCAGAACGCCACTTTGAGGACATTAAAAGTGAAATTTTTTTAAAATAAAAAGTGTATTTTTCCATATTCTGTTCTTTGTGTTGGGAAAAGCTTCAATCTATTCAGAAATATTGATAGAAAAGTAGTCTTCAGAGTCTTCTATCAATAGTATTCCTACAGGTATTTCACTTAAATGAAACTTTCTAAAGGCATGGCACTGTGCTTTAGCCAACAGAATAATGTGGCTTTGAGACATTATAATATAGAGAGACAAGACATGGATTCCACTTCTGAAAGAATATAATAAAACTCAACACAGGCGTGGTTCTTCCCAAAAATATCACTGGGGTATACCTGTGAAAAATATAAGGCAATTAAAAAGTACCACTTTAAATAAGAACACTGATTGGGAGGTTTTTATTCAATAATAGATTTAGAAAAATCACTGGAATTAAGATTGCTATCACTTTATGATATTTTATAACAATCAGTAAAATTAAAGCCCAAGTACATAGCGACTACATTAGTAGCTGTACTGGTTGCTTGAGTTGTACATTATTTATGTTCCATCTGCTGCATTATTTTAGCCATTTAGTAAGGAATAAAGTAAGTAAAATACTCAGGCAGAAAATGGTGTGGGAAAAGATTTAGAGATGTCCAAGTTTGCTACTATTTACTGGAAAAGTGCCAGACACTTCTCAATCAATATGAAAGCATGAAAATTAATTCATAAATAATACCTTATGTGATAACTAACAAGAATTGACAGACCCATCAATGAAAGAAAATCAATTACTAAGGGTCAAACAGATCTTTGGAAAGTGTGAAGTCTTTTTCCATTTATGAAGTTACTCCAACATGATTTAAGTGGTATTCCAGGGTCTCATAGTATTTCTCTTTTCTTGCTTGAAAAGCTTATAAACCTACTAGAATTCTTGGAAATATTATGAGAAATAAAACAGAAAATAAATAAAAAGGAAGAGTTACTAGGTCTCTGCCTGTAGCAATACTATCAAATGTTTTATCCCCACATAATATTTGAGATATATCTCAAAAATATGTATTTAAAAACAGTATCATCCACTTTTCCTCCAATCCAACCCCAAAGTTATTCTATGCTGACTCTGACCTCCAAAGAATCACTGGCAAGCAGAATAATAGACTCTAAATCTCCCTACCAACCAAGAAGATACTGCAGAACTTTAACCTTTGTAGTTTGCATTTGTTTAAAGTCACTTCCCCTAGATGGAAACCCAAGATGGGGATGTTATACAAGCAGTTAATGGAAGAGATGTTCTCCGGTGAAATCTTTTTTTTTTTTTTTTTTAATTTGTTTATTTGACAGATAGAGATTACAAGTAGGCAGAGAGAGAGAGAGAGGAGGAAGCAGGCTCCCCGCTAAGCAGAGAGCCCGATGCGGGGCTCGATCCCAGGACCCTGGGATCATGACCTGAGCTGAAGGCAGAGGCTTTAACCCGCTGAGCCACCCAGGCACCCCTCTCTCTGATGAAATCTTAAAGAAAGTCCTGAGGCAGGATAGGGCGGGGAAGAAACTGGGCAAAGACATGGGAATTGTGACGGCCCAGTGCTCAGGGGGATGAGTAGTACCACAAGTTGTCTCACCTTGAAGAAGGAAGCAGCTTTATGTGCCCCGGTATCAGGGATTGGATGTAGTTACTCCCAGAGAAGAGGCAATGGTATAACCTGCCAAGCATTTCACAGTAAGTAGGCTCCAGCTGTTGGTAATTTTCAAGAGAAGTGTCATATGTGAGTCATCAGGAACACCTGTAGGATAAGAACACCAATTTGATAAAGGGAATCTGGGCACGTCCCCAAAAGTGTCTATTATACTATCATGAAAAGAGTAGTTTTTTTCATCTTTCAAACTGAAAGCCCCTTAGTACTAGAGATTCCAACACTCTTGCATCTAGGAGAGGCACTGCCTAGAACCTGCATGCTTTCAATCACGGTATCTAACTGAGATTGCAAAAGCAACCGGAATTTCAGTATGGACCCAGAAACTGACTATGTCAGACTTTTTGCAGTGAAACCCTTTTAAATCTGCTTTTGAATCCTTGTCATTTTTCTGATTAATTTTTCTTACCAAAAAAAAAAAAAAGACACTGCTGTATTCTACAAATATAGTCCCAGTTTCCCTAAGAGATAGTAAGCACTAATTGAAACAAATCTGTGTTCTTTGGTAACTAAAGAAAATGTTTGCAAAACTAGATCAGAAGGAGCAGGGAAGTTTAGAGTTAACACTCTTAGCTTTCTCTTTGGGTGTGTGAAGAAATCATGTAAACTCAAAAAGCTGATTCTTAAGTTCTGCAAATTCTGACTTAAATTCTCCCTAAGATCCTTCTAATAAATCAGGAAAAAGCCACAGACAGATGAGAATAAATTTTTAGGAGAAACTAAGACAAGTTAACCTGAAAGTTTTAGAACTACGCCAGAAAATTAAGTTGTAGATCAGAATTTACAGTGTGTTATTTTTTAAGAATAAAAAATTAAGGGGCGCCTGGGTGGCTCAGTGGGTTAAAGCCTCTGCCTTCGGCTCAGGTCATGATCCCAGAGTCCTGGGATCGAGCCCCACATCGGGCTCTCTGCTCTGCAAGAGAGCCTGCTTCTCTCTCTGCCTGCCTCTCTGCCTACTTGTGATCTCTCTCTGTCAAATAAATAAATAAAATCTTTAAAAAAAAAGAATAAAAATTAACTAAAAAATATATATACTTAAAATATTTTATTTAATCATTTATTACTTATTATTACTTAAATTATTATTTAAGTAATATATTTTACATAAAATATATTATTAAATTTTTAATATATATTAAATTTAACATTAAATTTAAATATTAAAGTATTTTGTATTAAAATTGACTAAAATATATATTAAAAATATATTTTATTTAAATAATTGTTTATTCTTATTACTTAAATTATTATTCAAATAAATCCAGAGTTAGATTAAGCAGTGAGTAGATAATAACAGGTAAGGGTTATTATATGAGGCACAAAATTGCAAATATGCATTTGTTTTGTTTTGTTTTGTTTTTATTAGCATATAATGTATTATTTGTTTCAGGGGTACAGGTCTGTGATTCATCAGTCTTACACAATTCACAGTGCCCACCATAGCACATACCCTCCCGAGTGTCCGTCCCCCAGCCACCCTATCCCTCCCCCTCCAACTTCCCTTCCCTCCAGCAACCCTCAGTTTATTTCCTGAGATTGAGTCTCTTATGGTTTGTCTCCCTCTCTGGTTTAATCTTGTTTCATTTTTCCCTCCCTTCCCCTATGATCCTCTGTCTTGTTTCTCAAATTCCTCATATCAGTGAGATCATATGGTAATTGTCTGCAATATGCATTGTTTAATTGCCTGTCACCTTTACAATATAATTAGTACAGCTATACATGGTCTTAGTAACTAATTCTACTGTCTTAAGTATAAGTAGAGTAGAAAACTACTTCCTGTATTTGAAATCTCATTGATCAAACCCCATCACCATATACAAATGACATTTCCATGACAAGGTACTGTCAATGAACCCCCAAAAACACTCATTAATAGGAGGTAGGAAGCAACCTCTTTTAGTGTTGGACTAATCATTAAAGTGATTAAAGAAGAATAGTATCTTACTTTTGTTTGTCTCTTTGTTTAATGAAGTATACCAAAGTCTCTAACTGAGGAAAATCATGTTTACTCTATTTCCTCCTTGACAAAAAAAAATATATATATATTTCTACTGTGACTCTGAATGGCATATTTAGTGAGATAATATAGACTTGGGAAGACTGACCTGTTCTTTTACTGCAAGAAAGGCTCCACAGTATGTTTGGTTTTGTCTGACACACCAGCTGGGGAGGTTTCAGTCCTCTGAAGGACTCTATCTCTGAACTATAAAATGTTAGTGGTCGAAGAGACAGAGAATCAAGAACCACTTCTTCTTAGGTGCCTTCTGACTGAGTGTGAACGGCTTCCCTTCCATTCATCAGCCACGTGGCTGTCTCAGTGCATTTACTCCGGGTGACGTCAGTCATCATCCTGTGAAACTGTACCACATTCTTAGTCTCAAATGTCTACAACTGCAAAGTCCTTTTTCCTTAACTTACACTTGTTAAAAAGTTACACAGATAATAAATGAAAACATTGCCACTATAAAATTTCAAATAATGGATGAATAGAGCATCTCAAAAGTGGGAAAAAAACAAACAAACCAACCATCTTTGTCATTCCCACTATACAGCCAATGCACCGCTTTGGCCTAAGAGCCACTTCGTAGGTCAGTGTATTAGAAATTCACAACTGTGTGCCTTCTGGGCATTTATCACTGGCCCTTTTGACCTCTGAGTTCCCTGCCACCTCCGAGCAATACTTCTAGCATGGTCTAACGATGTGTTAGCCGTTAAATAAAACCAAAACCTAAGTCTAAAAGAATCATAGTTTGACTGAATCTAGCTTCTAACAAAATAATTCTTCACTTCAAAAACCTTATTTTAGCATAAGTGACAAAAAGTTTTCACTGAATCCTTTACTTTGAAGTTCATTATTTTGAAATAGAGTCAAAAATTATACCATTATAGAAGCTTAGAGGAATCCTGCAGTGATGATAACCAGGAAGCTGATTACCAATACTATTTTGGGAATTGCTACAAAGAAGAATCCACAGCCACCTAGAGTCCCCTACTCCTGTTTCTAATACTTTCCACTCTTTATGCTATATATGAAGCTGAGATGAAAACCCTCTTTTTGGGGGCGCCTGGGTGGCTCAGTGGATTAAGCTGCTGCCTTCGGCTCAGGTCATGATCTCAGGGTCCTGGGATCGAGCCCCGCATCGGGCTCTCTGCTCCGCAGGGAGCCTGCTTCCTCCTCTCTCTCTGCCTGCCTCTCTGCCTACTTGTGATCTCTCTCTCTCACTGTCAAATAAATAAAATAAAAAATCTTAAAAAAAAAACAAAACAAAACCCTCTTTTTGAAGGGCTCTAACAGAATCAGTAAATGGTTCAAGCTCAGCAATACAAAATTCACTACCGCTTGAGGTGGCATATTAAATATAGGCTTTAAAGCATTCATGAAATAAAGGAAATGGAATTTTTAAAATTTTTTTCCAAAGAGGCAGAAATCTGAAAACACAATATGTAAAGGAGTGTGAGCATAACTTTAAGAGAAAATATGAATATCAAATGAAAGAAAATTTTATTCAGTTCAAGAATTTCATTAAAAGGGGCACGTAGGTGGCTCAGTGGGTTAAAGCCTCTGCCTTCAGTTCAGGTCATGATCCTAGGGTCCTGGGATCAAGCCCCGCATCGGGCTCTCTGCTCAGCAGGGAGCCTGCTTCCCCCTCTCTCTCAGCCTGCCTCTCTGCCTACTTGTGATCTCTGTCCGTCAAATAAATAAATAAAATCTTTTAAAAAATAAAATAAAATAAAAAGAAAAGAATTTCATTAAGAAATGAACAGGAGGCGGGGCGCCTGGGTGGCTCAGTGGGTTGAGCCGCTGCCTTCGGCTCAGGTCATGATCTCGGGGTCCTGGGATCGAGTCCCACATTGGGCTCTCTGCTCTCTGCTCGGCAGGGAGCCTACTTCCCTCTCTCTTTCTCTCTGCCTGCCTCTCTGCCTACTTGTGATCTCTCTCTCTCGCTGTCAAATAAATAAAATCTAAAAAAAAAAAAAAAAGAAAAGAAAGAAATGAACAGGAGGCAAAAGTACTTTCAGTCACAATGGACAGACATCCCAGAGATGTTTCATTTTTTTGTTAATAATTGGAATACTGGAGCGCTTAATAAAAGAAAAATTATAATGATAAAGTAACCAAAGTCAAACATAATTTTAGCCCTTACATTCAAATTTCCCCCCAAAAAAGAATAGTGCATTATATCAGCATGAAACTATAAAAATTATTCTAGTAGTCAATTTGTCATTTCTTATAGGAATCTCAAAGGGGAATAAACAGCTTACTTTTTGGACATTTTTAGCAAGTCAGAAAGCAGTATCTTGAAAACTATATATTTATGTTATTTAACTACTAAACATATATATAGTATATATACTTATTATCTACATTAGTGTTTACTGTATATATATATATTTTTTTTTAATTTGGCTACTAAACAAACCTTTAAAATGACCTAAAAGAAGGATGCAAGCCTAAACAACTTATAGTTCAATCATTAAGATCATGGCCATTAAAAAAATGAAACAAGATAGATCTGGAGGGAGACAAACCATAAGAGACTCTTTTTTTTTTTTAAGATTTTATTTATTTATTTAACAGCTAGAGATCACAAGTCGGCAGAGAGGCAGGCAGAGAGAGAGGGGGGAGGAAGCAGGCTCCCCGGCTGAGCAGAGAGCCCGATGTGGGGCTCAATCCCAGGACCCTGAGATCATGACCCGAGCTGAAGGCAGAGGCTTGAACCCACTGAGCCACCCAGGCACCCCCATAAGAGACTCAGGAACAAACTCTGAGTGTTGCTGTGGAGGATTGGGGGGGAGGTTAGGGTAGCTGGGTTATGGACATTGGGGAGGGTATGTGCTATGGGCAAGTGCTGTGAATTGTGTAAGACTGATGATTCACAGACCTGTACCCCTGAAGCAAATAATACATTATATGTTAATTTTTAAAAAAAGATCATGTCCATTATATTGCCATTAAGGTATTTGCAATGGCGTAAGTCAATTTCTATGAGTTTTACCAGTCTCCTTGTTGCTCCAATGAATTATTAATTATTTTTTTTACAAATGTAGCCAGGTGATTTCTTTTTTAATGTTTACATTATTTAAAAATGTGTGAAAGAGAGTTTAATAAATAAATATATACACTATATGTTATTCCTTTGAACATCTGTGCATAAGATTTTTGAGAAATTTTAGAGGACTTTGGTCAGTTGTAGCATATTTATATCTCTGTCTTTTGATGGTCAAATTTCCTAGGCTTCTAAACAATTATTTCTGTTCATCGTTTATGGATTTTACATTTCATTGTTTTGTCGACTAAAGTTCATTAATACACAGAAGCATCATAGTCACTGCTAATATCCCTTTTTCTTCCTCCCTCCTCCCCACTCTCCCTTAGTTTCTAATGGCCATGGATAAATATCTTCTTTTGCTACATATGGATTCCTCAGTTGTTAAGGTAGCAAACTGTTCAAAGCCTAAGATTTGACATTCAGCAATTAATCTTTTTTAAAAATTTTATTTTTTCAGTATTCCAAGATTCATTGTTTATGCACCACACCCAGTGCTCCATGCAATACTTGCCCTCCTTAATACCCACCACCAGGCTCACCCAACCCCCCACCCCCCCTCCCCTCCAAAATCCTCAGTTTGTTTCTCAGAGTTCACGGTTTCTTATGGTTCATCTCTCCCTCTCATTTTCCCCAATTCACTTTTCCTTTCCTTCTCCTAATGTCTCCATGTTATTCCTTATGTTCCACAAGTAAGTGAAACCATATGATAATTGGCTTTCTCTGCTTGACTTATTTCACTCAGCATAATCTCCTCCAGACCCGTCCATGTTGATACAAAAGTTGGGTATTCATCCTTTCTGATGGAGCCATAATACTCTATTGTATATATGGACCATATCTTCTCTATCCATTCGTCTGTTGAAGGACACCTTGGCTCTTTCCGCAGTTTGGTGATTGTGGCCATTATGGCTATGAACACTGTGGTACAGATGGCCCTTCTTTTCACTGCATCGAATCTTTGGGGTAAATACCCAGTAGTGCAATTGCAGGGTCTTAGGGTAGCTCTATTTTTAATTTCTTAGGGAATCTCCACACTGTTTTCCAAAGTGTCAGCAATTAATCTTAAACTATTTTGTGATCACATTTCTGATTCATAGAGAGGAGAACTACCAATAATACCTTTATATCCTCGATGTGTCAAGTATTCTACTAATCACAAGCGTTAAGTAAATGCAGTCTATTATGTAGATCCAATTCTGCTTCCATAAGCCACAACATACCTTCATATCAACCTTCCTGACCCATGAAAAAACAAATTATTTGTACACTTTTGGCAGAAAGTAAAAATCAAAACAAAACAAAACAAAAGAAACCAAAACAAACCTTTAAAATCTATTGAATCTATAGCTGTGTTTGTTCTTTATGAGTCAGTTTTTCCTCCAGAAACACTTTTTGAACTTTCATAATTATATGAAAGCATAAAATACTATATAATATTTAACCAATGTGTTCTGAATTGTAATGATAACAGGGTACAATTTTTATTTGAGATATGGCCTTCCTAGAAACCAATTTCTTAGCATCAGCTAGAGCCAGGATTTTTCAGAATTTTAAAGAAAAACATATTTCATAAATTGAAGTTGCAGTTCCCTTAAGACAAGTTCTATTTTGGGGTCTACATTTACAATAGCTGAGACTGTCACTCTCATTCACCTTCATCATTAAAAAGCCATACAAAGTTCCTTTCTCCTCTAAAGTTAGAAATGTTGGCCTTGTAGACTAACTTTCTGAGTCCATTAAAGTTTACGGCCAGAGGTGTATAGACTGGGTAACCAGTTAGACAAGATCAGATCTTAACACTATGTAAAACTTCCCACACTCACTACTTTTTAAAATTACTTATGAAAAGTAAAACTTTCTTAAGAACCTATTCTGGATACTTTTAAGAAAACAAAACCATTTAGGACTTGAATAAAAACTGGTTTTTTTTTTAAAAAATGGGGAAGAAAAATGAAATGGCAACAGGTCCTGCCTCTTAGCAACACCTGGCCAGCCCTCTCTAGATTAGCGTTGGTGCAACCTTGTGTGGGTCCCTCTGTAATGCATGAGTTCAGGAGGTCTGTGTCTGACTCAAGCACACCCAGGTATTGGTGTCTGAGGAAAGCAAACGTATATTCTTTGGAAAGGGTTGCAGCATATATTTTGTTGCTCTGTTGTGGGATGCTCTCTAGAGGTGGTGCTAGGGGAAAACAATTGTGCTTATTATGAGATGTCAGACATTAGAAAAATATACTCAGAGATGCTGTAATAAATTGTAGCAGCTATTACTATAAAGAGCAAATACTCCTGACTTGGAGCTCCCAAAGGAAGTAGCCCCTGAAAGTTACTAAGAACTATCAGAAAGCCCTCTAGTTGGGACCCATGTCCACTGCTGAGAGCGAGCAATAATAGAACCATTATCACTGAGAGCCACCACTAGAAAACCACAGATGAGATAGTAGACTTCCCAGCCCTCTTCCCGTCATCTTCCCTAAATAGGAGATGCAAATCCTTTTATCTGCTGGGCATTTGAAGGAAAGATAACAAATGTTGGCCTTTCAATATATTCCAGACTGAATGTTTCCAGACAATAAATATGGAACAATTAGAGACTCAGAAACTTTCGATATGGGTTTTACTGGATATAAAGACCTTTGATTGTAGCTCACCCTTCAGACTTTCAATAATTATGATAACGTTTATTGTTGCTACTCTGAATGCCATCTACTATTCTAAGTATTTTTGTATGTATTTACTCAATGTAATAACTATGAAGTATGTGCCTTTACTATACCCATTTTACTGATGAGGGAAAGTTAAGTACACAAAAGTAATTAATTTGCCCAGTTTTTAAGTGAGGAGCACAGACTAATTCCAGAGCTACACTCTTGCTTCTTATACACCCAGAAAAAAATGCCCCCTCCCCAAAGATAGCCACATCCTAATGCCTAGAACTTGTGAATATGTTACATTACATGGAAAAGGGACTTTGCAGGTGAGTTTAAATTATGGACCTTGAGATGAGGAGATTATCCTGGATCCAGGTGGGCCAAATCTAATCACATAGGTCCTTAGAGAGAGAGAATCTTTCTTGGCTATGGTCAGGAGATGTGAATATAGAAAAATGGACAGAGAGATACACAATTGCTGGCTGTGAAGATGAAAAAGGGGGACTATGTGCCAAGGAATGTGGACATTTACTAGAAGCTGGGAAAAGCAAGGAAACTGATTTTCCCCCTAGAGATTCCAGAAAATAATGCAACCTTGCCGGCACCTTTGTTTCATCCCAGTAGAACTGGTTTTGGACTTCTAACATACAGAACTATAAGAAAACAAATTTGTGATGTTTTAAGCAACTAAATTTGTGATAACTTGACAGCAGCAGAAAAGTACTAATGTATACTACCTTGTTGAAAAAGAGTTACTGAGGCATTTTCCTTCCTTGGGCAAAATGGTTTTGCTATAAGCTTAGGTGTATGTGTTGTTTCTCTTGTTCTGAATGTATTATGTGGTTATTTGTCCCACATTTAACACTCAACCAAATGTTACAGAAATTGAGCATACTTTAAGTCTTGCAGCAGAGCTATACAACTGACCAGATGCCATGATACGGATCTTTGATAACATACATGATGGCTTTTTACCATACAGCGGGAAGTTACTGTTTTAACATTCAAAATACAAATAGTCTGATTCCTCACCGAATTCTGTCATCAGGGCCAAAGTATTCTTTGAAGTCTCAGAATAAAATGAATTTATTGAAAGGGAGACTGACACATTACCATAAAAAGCTTTTCCAAAACTGTACCGAAGTCATCAATATTCATCATAACAGATACCACAAAATGGGTTGAGTTATTTTTCTCATACGGCTGTATTTATATACACAAATACAGCGAAAAATCAGGGCAGTGGCCTTTGCAGGCAGTCTTTTGGGAAACATTCCACCTCCACAAACTATGAATGCCACAGACCCTTATCAAATGTAACACTCATTGCTATCTGCTTCGACTAAAGTGGCAGTTTGCTGCCTGATAAGATATATCTGTATATCTGTATAAATATAGGAAAAAAACTATCCCAAGGGCAGTAGCAGTTTCGTAGTTGATGACATATATTGATTGAAAAGAAATATTAAAGCTTTAGAAAGCAGCAATAAATGCTTTGGAAGACTCAGGCCATCCTAAGAGTAGTTTCAAATCAAGTCTTCAGGGGGCGCCTGGGTGGCTCAGTTGGTTAAACACCCAACTCTTCATTTTGGCTCAGGTCATGACCTCAAGGTCATGGGATCCAGCCCCGCATCAGGCTCCACACTCGGTGGGAAGTCTGCTTGAGACTCTCTCTCTCCCCCTCTCCCCAACGCCATGCTTGCTCCCTCTCTCTCTCTCTCTAGAATAAATAAACCTTTAAAAACGACAATAAGAAAACAAGTCTTCAGAGCAGAGATTGAATCCCACAGAGCTTTGTGATGGATGAAATTAAACCTACCACATATATTACCCTCATATTCTTTCAGCAGTCAGGTTGTGGAGCATTACCGTTCCTCTAAGCATTGTAGACACGATTGTAATTTAGCTCCTATGGTCTGGATTCATGCAAACATTATTAAAATGGTT
The DNA here is from genome assembly GCF_922984935.1 of Meles meles. Classification (NCBI taxonomy): domain Eukaryota; kingdom Metazoa; phylum Chordata; class Mammalia; order Carnivora; family Mustelidae; genus Meles; species Meles meles. The sequence goes on along the minus strand of NC_060066.1, from coordinate 158,701,998 downwards.
CTCACAGAATAAGCTGGAGAAAAGCAATCAATATTAACTAGGTAGCCCAGCCGTTGACTGCTGGGATAAATAGAACAACTTCACCTCTACCGCCCAGAGATGTAGTGGCTTATTTTGAGCAACAGTGGCATTCTGTCTATTGTACAGAGACCCCAATAGCAAAGAGGGGGACTGCCAGGAGGACCAAGCACATATAGTCTCCTGGGCAGATGGAATGAGTGTTATGTGCCCGGTGTGTAAAGGGCCATAGGGATTATTTTTGTTTTCATAACCAGTGTCATTCCCTGGTCTGGTGGATTCACCATCATGCCTTATGTTACTGTCCTTTCCAAATAACCTGTTTTCTTACTCCTTTTGAATTGGCCATTTGTACAACTGAATAGACAAAATTAACAAGCTGAACATGATCTGAATAGTGACACTGTTAACCTAATTTTTTTTAGTTTTTATTATTTTCTTAAGGCTAAAAGTAGTACATAATCATTGTAGAAAAATTGGAAAAGACGGAAAGCAAAAAGGAAAAAAATATGTATATATGTGTATGTTTGTACACATACATATAAGCATGTATATGAATATATATGTGTATATATACATGTATATGTATATGAAGTCTCATTATCCAGTACAACCACTGCTAATATTTAGGAATATACCCTTTACACAAATATGTATATAAACATATTTCAGCAAAAATAGTATGATAACATAGTAATAGCATCATAGAGTATAATGTCTTATAACTTGCTTGTTTCACTAAGGACAAGTATACTTTTGCATCTGCCATCTAGGACTTCATTTTTAATGATCACATATCATATTATTGTGTGAGTTTACTGTAATTTATTTAATCAGTTCTTGTTATTAGACTTTTAGGTGTGGTTTGTAACTTTTTTTATTACAAATAATGCTATGATGAACATATTGGTAAAGGAATGTTGCAACTTGTCTAGTTATGTCCTTAAGCTAATTTCTAGAAGTTGAATTGCTGGTTAAAAGTTACAGTTTTCTAAGGATTTTAATGGCTGTCTATAGTTTCATATGGAAAACAGATTAAAATCAGAAAGATAAAAATCATTCAACATCTTTAAATTAATAACTTTCATAAAGATCTGAAATGCTAAATGAAAACACACATAGAAGTATTTCAACTAGGGCCTTCTTGTTAAACCATTCCCATACACGTACATAAAGTTAATGGGTTTAAGTGAGAGTTATTAAGTTTACAAATTAACAAATAAGATGATTCCTTAAATAACAGGCAATGACATTACAATATTATCTTCTATTCTATTAATACTTATTTAGGAATGAAAAAAAATAATGTCAACTGTATTGAGATATCATCTTTATTATTTAATACATACTGTTATGTAAATTATTTATATTTTTAATATTTCATAACTGTTGGTTTCTTGACTTTTCTTCTACTATATTATGAGCTCACTGAAGCCAAAAATTATATTCTGTGTATCTCTGTAACACTAGTAATCAAGCCCTAACATATGGTAGGCATTCAATAAATGTTTGCTTTATATACATGGGCAACAAAATTAATTTGACTTTTTTATTAACTAAATTAATCAGTTTCAGGATTCTGTAACTACATTGGCAGAAACATTATGTTTAAATTGCATATTGGAATTTTCTTATGTTTAATTTGTTCATATATATTTTATATTAAAATTACCAGTAATATACAAAGTAATACTGATTAAAATAAACTAGCATCTGTATGTAATCCTGATAAGGTTTTTAAAGTGTACACTGAACTTACAACCTGTCAAATAGAGGACATTTTCAATGAAGAATAACTTAGGATGATTTCAGAATTATGTAAAAGATGGTGTAATACCGTGTTTCAAATTATTTAAGAAAGAAATTAAGACTATGCCATGAGATTACTTTATAAATCATAAGTGCACTTTAAAAACAAGATCAACTTTTTTTATGCAAGTAAAGATGTTACTGTTCTTAAACTTGACTTGAAGAGTGGTGCGTTGCTTAAAATACTATAAAAATCTTTGAAGCTTATATGTGGAAACTGTTTTTAGTCTGTTTTCATTGTTTTTATGTGAATGAAAAATTTTTTTAACTAGGCCTAGTTCTTGATGATACAATCCTAACCTCTGTTACTTCTGACCTATAGGGTATCTTTGTTACTAGGGTTCAGCCTGATGGACCAGCATCCAACTTGCTGCAGCCTGGCGATAAGATCCTTCAGGTAAGAGAGACGAGAAGCCTTGTTTTCAAATGCCACAGTAAAACAAATATGTACCCATGTTATGGAGTAACTTGAATTAAATGATTGGAAATAAGTCCTTTTCACATTTCTTCTTTGCCTTTATTTTGGGGGGTTGAGAGGCAAATCAGAAGCAAAGTCAATCTGATATAATCCTGTATATTCCAGTATTTGGCACATGGTAGATGTTCTGAGTATTTTTGTTTATGTAAATACTTGGGGGTTTTGGTGATACAAGAAGAACTGAAACATACAAGATCTATGCAGAGCTATCAAGTATAAGTAAGAGTATTGGAGTACTGAACCAGGGTATCTGTGTGACTTTGGATGAGGAAGGGACTCATGCATATTTAATTTCTCAACAATAAGCTTATTACAGTTTGAATACTGTGAAATGCATGGTTGTATGCCCCTACTCCCCCTTCTCAGATACTTGAACAGATGTTTACCAAATATAAGGTGACTTATTAAAATGTACTGTCTGATGAAAAGGACTTTCTTTCTAACTTAAAGCTCTATGTAACAGAAAAGGGTCACTCCAGTAAACAGTTAAGTAAATTCTTGGTGTAACCATTTTGCTGTCTTTATCTCTCTGAATTCACTTCTGCTTAGTCATTTCCTACATTCCAGAGAAAGGCCCTTAAGTATCATCAGTTTATTTAAGATTCAGTATTTTGAATTATTACCCTGAAATTATCCACTATATAACTAGGTGGAACTATCTGACATTTTAGATATTTAACCACTGAAGCAATTATGAAATGGTTCCACATAATATATTGAAGATACAGGGACATTGAGAAGATAGGACATGTGGGAAAGGAACCTTCTTGTTAGACTCCAAACAGTTACAGCAACGCAAGGACCCCACACAACTCAGCTCTAAGGAGATCTTCTTTTATTTACTGAACACTTTCAAAAAGTCCTAGAGAAGTAGAAATCCTATATAATCATATATACTTATATTTTTATATAGTATATATATATATATATATATATATAGCCTTAATATCTTATTCTCAGAAATATTTTAAATGAACTAACAAGGTCATGAAAACTCAAGTTTTCAAAAGTAATAATTCTCTGAAGACCACAGGTTGCTTGAACCTGTGACAATGTCACAGTAGAAACAGCATCCCACAGATCTGAGTCCATTCCATGCAGGCAGAAGACCAAGCCAGCAGTTGATCTTTAGAGTTAAAATCTTGAAACATAAAAGACACATAAAATATTCTTAATTTATTTTTACCATTTGATTATGGAAGTTCTATATTTTTATTCCTAACTAGCTCTCTGATCTTAAGCATTTTATATCATGTCTATAGGACTCACAATTATTATGTGTAAATGAACTGTGGTTTATATTATATTATATTATATTATATTATATTATATTACATTATATTAGCTGAAGTCCCCTCAGCTTAAAAATTCAACTGTTCAATAGTTCTATAAATTTCCATGAAAAACTGTCAAGAATAAATTCACAATGTAGTTCCCTAACACTTGGTAAATGCTGTTGTTTAGCAAAGGAAATGGCTAGTCTTTTCCTCTACTGAATTTCAAAGAAGTTATTTTGAATCTCTGAGTCTGAAAAAAAATGTAGCCAGTTAATCTCAGATCTCTGATATTTGAATGCCATACTGGTTAGAAAGGCCTTCCATAGCTTGAGCCAGTTTGGGAGTAGCCTTCATCCATGACAGAGTTGGCAAAAAAAAAAGGTTTTTCTCTCGGATTCAGAAGATATTATATATATATATATTTATAATTTATAGTATATATATTTATAATATATAAATACATATTTATATGTATAAATACATATTTATATGTATTTATATATTATAAATATATATACATATATACACACATATGCACATACATACACATATGTGTATATATATGAATGTTAAATGTATATGTTATATGTTAAAATGTTATTATATATCCATATATCTATAGACAAGTGATGGATGATAGATAGATAGATAATCAGTATAGATGAATATAGATATCCTGGAGAAGGGAAATGAGAATTCAGTTAGTGTCTAGTTGCAGGGTTAGAAGACTCTTTCCTGACTGTGCAATTCTAGAAGGATTTCATAGGGAGACATGAGGGTTGAGTATTTCTAGTCCCTAAGAGGTATACAGCAACAGCAAAGTGCACTGAGAAATCAATTCCTAATGCAAGAAGTAGGAAGGAATTATAAACTCAAACTGTTAAAAACCACAAAACTGCAGGAGAGCTGCACCTGGGTTGGCTCTTCACTCCAATAAAGTGTAGCACTTTATTTCTGCTCTAGAACTCATTTGTATCTAGTACAATAAAATCAAAGTCCATTTTCAACAAAATAAAAATGCACATAGACCATAATCAGACAAATATTACTATATTTACAGTTTCACTCATACTAGTTAAAAAGCACAAATGGCTAATTATACTTTCTGAAAGAGAGAAGAATGGCTAATTCTAAACTGAAATCATCGTCAGCATCAGATGTTAAGAGGGCAAATTATATTTTTGTCTATAAAGCTATTGGCTCTTTGTTTAAAGAACACTGGAAAAAATGAGTTGCCTCTCATTTAGAAGATCCTAAAATATGTTATCACTGGAGCAACTTTGTTTACTAGCTTTGATGACAAAGTAACAGCTTAGAAAATCAAGGTAAAAGGAACAAAGAAATAAACAACTACAACAATAACAACAACAACAACAAAACCCCACAATGAATGAGCCTCCTAAGTGATAGCAGTTACCGGATTTGATCTAACGCAGTAACAAATAGCAAAAAAGATACACGTTTCCCAAATCTCCCCCAAGCCCCAAATTTATTATAGAAGAGCTTTCTCTTTCTTTGTCTATAACTCTTTTTACCCACTACCTCTTCTTATTCTGTTATTCTGTTATGTTACTGGAATTACATAAAGATGTGTGCATTAAGAGATAATTTTTTTCTTTTTTAAGAGATAATGATGGGGAGGAAAAGTGAGTTGGGGAAAATCAGAGAGGGAGACAAACCATGAGAGACTGTGGACTCTGAGAAACAAACTGAGCGTTTTGGAGGGGAGGGAGTGGGTGTTGGGTGAGCCTGGTGGTGGGTATTAAGGAAGGCAGGTATTGCAGGGAGCCCTGAGTGTGGTGCATAAACAATGATTTTGGAACACTGAAAAATTACAAATTCAAGAATAAATAGAATTATCTAACAGTAGAGCATCATTAAGAAAGAGAGACATAAAAATGGAAAGAAATATTATGTTCTCAAACAATCGAATAATCACATATACACTTTAAGGATTTTTATTTTTCACAAATCACTTTGTAAATATAATTCAAACAAAAAGCTTAAATTAAAATTATGAGTCAGTTAAAAAAAGATAATCTTAATTAAGACATATTCACATGATGTTTCTGTCATTTTACTGTTCATTTTCCCAGAATAAATACACTATAATTAATGAATATATTCATATGACCTACTGCATTTAGTGAGTCATGTTGCTTTAAGACCCTTTGGAGGAGGAGCTAGCCACCAGGCTGGGAAAATTGATCCCTCCCCACCCACCCTCCTCCACAAAGTCAAAGCACACAGGGGTAAGAGAGAACAAATTTAAGCACATGCATCATTAAAAAAATGCTATTAGATTGAATCATGTGAATTTGCCAATATTTGACCATTTCTGAAGTGGTAATTTTGTTGGTTTAACATCATAGTTTCTTTTTTCTAATGTTCTTTCCAGTTAAACAATTCAATCTAATTTATTATGCATTTTAAATTCAAAATATATTAAAATACAGAAAATCTATTAATTATAGTTACTCTGTTGAAAAGATTAATAGACTGGAAAAAAGGAATTTATTGTACTTGATAGTTAACATGGTTCATAGTTATAGCCTAACGCTCATTTGTAAGTACTTACACATTATATTACATATCATATTTATACATATAATATTCTATTATATCACTGTAGTCAAACCCTATCCTCTTCATTTACCTGCCCACCCCTTTCCCTGGACAGGAGCCTAATTTGGCAGGAGAAACAAAAGCAAATGATTTATAGATAGTTGTCAATAACATCCAGGTTTTACCAGTTATCAAAACAGAGTTTTCTCATGTAAGGTATACTAATATCATACCTAATTGAAGATCATTTCAGAGTCTCTTCTACTGTCCGTAATTTTAAGTGTTTTCCAAAATATATTCCTGGTCGATGACTATATCTCTAAGATACCCAAATAGAATAATCAAAGATATAATTTGAACAGATCAGGTATTTCCCCTTTATTTCTGGTCTTTAAAAAACCTGGTTCTACAATTCATATAGACAAATCAAGAACCCACTCTGAATGAATACGTGTCTGAAATTTTAGTCAGCTGTTGGTAGGTTGTTTGGCTCAAAAAGAGCTTACTCTTTTTTTTTTTTAAGATTTTATTTATTTATTTGACAGACAGAGATCACAAGTAGGCAGAGAGGCAGGCAGAGAGAGAGAGAGAGAGAGAGAGAAGCAGGCTCCCCGCTGAGCAGAGAGCCTGTTGTGGGACTTGATCCCAGGACCCTGGGATCATGACCTGAGCCGAAAGCAGAGGCTTTAACCCACTGAGCCACCCAGGCACCCCAAGAGAGTTTACTCTTGATGCAGCAGGAGTTACTCCAGGCTTAACAGAGAGGAGAAAGGAGGATGAGCAGAAGAAGGACTAACTGGGTTAGCCTGGCAGCAGTGTTCAGGAGCAGAGGCGAGAGACTTCTATCAGAATGAGCTAGTGTGGAGTTCAAAGAGAGAATACTGGAGAGGGAGACCGCAGGCATTAAAAAAAAAAAAAAAAAAAAAGGTTTTGCCCTGAGGTGGAGAACTGAAACCTGCAGGGGGCTTGGAATGGGGATGCAGCTGGGGAGGAAGTACTAAGACACAGCTTTCAAGGCTGAGAATGTGAGAAGAAAGTTTAGACTTCCCTAAAGTCTAACTAAAATGTCTGCAGAGGCCTGAATCTACTATATACAGAGACAGAGTACTGTGTATGTATTTGGCCACCGGATCAAGCCTTCCTTGTCTGAATAGAAGTTCTATGCTTCTTCGAATGACCAGTAGGTGTGGTTAGCTGCTGACAGTATTATCTTACTTAGCTAAAGCTTATTTCTTCAACAATCTCAAAGCAAAGTGCTTCTGAGAAGCCATAATTAATGTCACAAAGTCCATCCACTAAATTTCATGCCTTTTACTCATAAGAAAGACTTTATTTCATACTTGGAATCTCTTTCTAGACCAAGGGGAAAGCCTCTGGATCCAGGGACATAGCCAGAAGCAAGAGTCATAGCTAACAGTTTCATTGTCCAAGAAGAGAAAGAAACTTCGTTTGAAAGATAGAACCAGGGCACCTGGGTGGCTCAATGGGTTAAGCCGCTGCCTTCGGCTCAGGTCATGATCTCAGGGTCCTGGGATGAGTCCCGCATTGGGCTCTCTGCTCGGCAGGGAGCCTGCTTCCCCCTCCCTCTCTCTCTCTCTCTGCCTGCCTCTCTGCCTACTTGTGATCTCTCTCTCGCTGTCAAATAAATAAACAAATAAAATTTTAAAAAAAGATAGAACCAAAATTCAAAGAGTACAGCAGTGTCATTGAGTACAGACTATAGAGTGTTTCCCAATGGCACCCCTTACGATATCTTTTTTGAAAGGAGTTCCTTACTCAAAGAAGTTTCAGAGCCATCTCAGATTCTATCCCTTGTTTCAGGATTTCACAATGTATTAAGAATTTCAGAACCTGAGAAATCTTACAAACTTACATGTCCCAAAATATTTAACCATACAGCCCTCTTTACGAACAACATTAACTAACTACCTCCACAGAATACACTTTGGGAAATGTTTCTTACAGAAGCTTCTAACTGGGCCCACGGCTTTATCCCACAGTGTTCATGTTCATAATTATCATCATGAGTCATCTGGAATGGGTTAGAGTATATTCATGTCTCTGAATTTTTAAAAATTTCTCCCAAAAAAGCTACAAAAACCCAAGTGAGAAATTTTCGTTATGGTTAAAATGAAGTATGGGACCCTTAAAAAATTAACTTAAGCTATTTGGAAATTTCATTAAAGCATTTTCCAACAAAGTCAAATGAGTTAACGCTTTTCTTTAGTTGATCTTACTTGGTGAAAATTAAAAACATCAGAGAGATTGGGGAAAAGGTTGGGGGAAAGGGTCAGTAATCACATAATTCTTAATGTTCAGAGAAATTATTGCTTTTAATGATATAATACATTTCGAAGAATAAGATTTTTAATACAATTTGATTAGAAGACAATAAATAATTTTTAAAAAATGTGTATGGTTTTATAAGCCAGAGTTTTACTACATATCTTATTTAATTTATGAAATTCAGTACAGTGAACTAATAAAGGATTGAGTTTAATTTACATATTGCAAATCAAAGCAGGAATATTGTACAGAGTAAGCAAAACAGGAAAACCAATAAAAACAAGTGAAGTTCATTAGACTGGCTCTAACTTCCATAATTTGGCTGAAATAAAAATAACAATTAAGCACCTATGTTGTGCCATTTATATCAGGCAACAGCTCTGCAAGGTATCTACTGTTGACAGAGGCTAAATGACTTCTTCAAGCTTCTTCCATTATACAGTACTGATTCTACTGGAACAAATTTGATTGATAGCATCATATACATCAGATTTTCTATTTATATATTTGGAAAACATGTATTAAATGCCCACTGTGTAGGAAGTACTGGCCAAGCAATGTGAACAATGTAATAAACTATAGCTAAGTCCCGGGCTTTACCTAACCTAGCCCAGGAAGTAGACAGGCCCAAAATTATCTGAGCAGAAAATGAATGAAGAAGAAAGGAAAGAAGATGACTTCAACATTTAATAAAAGCAACTTCCAGTCTGTCTTCTTTTAAGAGCGAGTGCTCTACCTCACAGAGACCAACAGGGCTACACAAGCCTCCTGAAAATGAGAGATTGATTTTGCAGTTCTGTTCATTTTGCAGTTTCTATTTCTTTAAAAAGAAATAAAGTATAGCTTGTTGGAGAATTGCTTTGCAAACCAAGGTAGGGAATTAATTTGTTAGAGATGTTCATTCAACACACTTGATAAGAAGAAAACAGGCATTCTAAAATCAGAGCAGATAAATAATAAGTAAATGTCTTCAGAATTACTACTTATTACCAGTTCCTGGCTCAAATTCCTAAACAAATAATTGACAAAGTCTGTAGTTGAGTCTATGGTAGTTTGCCATGTCTTTTTTGAGCCAGAATTCATGAAACATTCAAACTGCAGTATGTGTGTGCACTTAAGATAAAAGAAAAATTCTTATCTATGCTTAATTCTATCAAGATTTTTTTAATACTTCAGTAAAAGCCATTAAGACTTCAACCTTTCTCACATTTAAGAAGCGCAATGTAAATTTTTCATGGGAACTCTCCAAGAATTTAAGGTCTGTAGTTCAGGTATTTGATAGAAAGGAAAATTTTTCAAATGACTTGGCTTAAAGTCAAGGTCGTATTGATTACGCAGTATTTTCAGCTCCAAATATATGCCAGTATTTAATGAGAGTACTCTATCAGATTAAAACTCTGAAATGAGAATGAATTCCAGGTAGCTAATGCAAAACGTAATTATGATTATTTAAGATTCCCACTGTTCCCCATAATGTCTGGCTGTCAGGATCAAACACCAAGAAGGCTTGCCCTTGTAGCTCTAATATGATTGCTGTATTTCTTAGTTTTCCCTCATTCCAAGAGTTATAGGCTTTTAGAGATGTTAATGTACTAATGTATATCTACGTACAAAATACATGTGCACTGCCTCATTAAATGTTTGTCCCTGAGGGTGAGTTTCAATCAACCAAGAATCACTCACCTAGTCCCTCATCCCATTTCTTTTTTGGATTCTAAAGGAGTCATGCTGTCCTTCTTACTGGATAATACCACCAACCGTGTGGCCAAGCCTTCTTAGCAATTAGTTTTTAAAGTTAAAACTTTGAATAATAAGGATACAACAAAATTCCTGGGAGAATTACAGCATCCTCTGTAGAATTTCTGTAGTATAAACATCCATAATTTACCCATTTAACAAAACAGTTACCAGAAGGAAATCAAAGATAAATCTTGGCAGGAACAAGAGGATGGAATCCAAAAAACCAAGTAGGCTTTACAGAAAACTGATGAGCCATAATTGCAAAGCTCTACTTTTTGTTGTAATTGTAGATATGATTTTCATCAACTTTCCATCTTTCCATGTCTAAATCATGCAAAGGGACAACTGAAAAACCTTTTATGGCACTGATGTCAAGTGGAATTTTAAAAAGGCAGGATATCTCCTAGAAACAATAGCAAGATTATACAATAAAATGTTCCTTTATACTTACAAATCAGTTAAAGCCAAACCCATATAACTAATGGGTTATATATTCTTGAAGCATAAAATTTTCAGAATATCTTTTCCTTCCCGAATTTTTTTCTTATTAACTTCATTTTAATTTAAGCCATTTCATTTATTTCTCATTTTTCATTAAATTGCTATTTCCCCTAAAGTGCACACATTCATTATAATAGACTGTGTTTATATAAAACATATATGTGACCAACTTCGACAATGTATTTTAAAATTTCATTAATTTAGCATTGATTCTTCAAATTATCTTTTGCACTTATAATACTCATATATTCAAAATATCAAATGCACAAATGTAGATTATATGCATTTACTTTTCTTTTTTAAAAATTTTTAAAAGTTTTTCTTTTTTTTAATTTATTTGACAGAAAGAGTGAGTGAGAGAGAGAGCACATGAGGAGGGGCTGAGGGAGAGGGACAAGCAGACTCTCCACTGAGCAGGGAATCCAGTACGGGTTGATCTCAGGACCCTGAGATCATGACCTGAGCCAAAGGCAGACACTTAACCAACTGAGCCACCGAGGCGCCCCTACATTTACTTTACAAAGCATCATTGGATTTATAACCTGCCCTCAAAAATATTGCTAGTAGTGACCTCTACTTCCTCAGCTCTTTTTCCATTTATACACATAAGACAACCACAAAATACTACTAGGTGAAATATTATGATTCTCATAATCATTTTAATTGGAAAAGCCCTACCCAAACATAGTAACATAATTTTCTGATTTCCTGTCTGGATTGTCCAAGATGTGAGCCAGATAGCCAAATTCATTTTAACAATATAAATTCCCTTTGCTCTTTAGTCCTAACAATGGAAAAAGAAGGTTCTCTCGAACTGAGATTTTATCTCCTTTCATTCAAACCCCTCTTCCAACCCCTTCTGTCATTGTTCCCCTCCCCCCCGCAACAGGCCTAACCCAATGTTCCATGTCAAGAAATGGCTCAATTCATATTAAAAATTCAATTCATTTAATGAACCTAAAACATTCATTAACAATCTCACAACATCCAATGAAATGGATTGTGCCAAATGACTGAGTTGACTACTGTAACATAAATTCCCACCTAGTCACTAGCTCTGTGAGCCTGGATACTTCATGTACTATCTCCGATCCTCACATTTTCATCCTTAAAAAAAAAAAACGGGTTAACTAAACTAGAAAAAGATTGTCCCATCTGACATTTTGTCCTTCTATTCTTGTGACTTAATGAAAACTCAAGAAAGTAATAGTGAAGTAATATTAATTAGTAGTGGGTTTATTTCACTGGTTCATAGTGTGTCAGGCACCAGTGTGCCAGACCAGTTGCAGTTTCCGATGTATGCCTTTGCATACATTAACCCATTAATCTTTAATAAACTTTCTAAGATAGCGTGCTTTCTGATCTTTCAGAGTTCTCCTGGTATTTGAAGGCATTCCCAGACAGTCCCTAGTTGTGGCGTTTTAAATAAGCCTCTTGAGGTTTCCGAAAGCTCTGGTTTTTAGATACCAAATATTTCTGGGGACTAAAATTACAGGTAGAGTCCTGATGTTTATTTGACTCAGTGATCTAAGTTATCAACCTGCTTATTTCCTTCTGGGAAATCGGCTCTGCACTTGAGTCTCCAACTGTATAAGTCTCATTTGTCACTACAAAGCATGAAAACTAAAAGCTGATGGTTTAAAGCGATATTAAAGCTAGTTTATACGCGGGATCTTTCTAGCCTTGAATCAGAGCCCAGACGGTGGTTCAGAACATCTTGAAGCCAGTTTTATTGGAAACAGAGCCAGATACAAAGCCAGACTTCAGCAAGCTTTATCTTTTCTCTGCTTTTTTTTCCCTCTCTACTGCAGCAAGCTAGGGTTCATCGGGGCCACTGGAAAAGATTTGATTCTCTTGGATTTTCTGCAGCTTTTGTGAGCACAGTACCATGATCCCCTTCCTGCCGGCTCTTCTCTGCTTTCCTTCTGTCTGGATCTTCCAGGAGCCCTTCTGTCCTGTTCTCTCCCCTCCGTGCCTCTGTCCCCTGAGATCCTTGTTCTTCAATTCCGCCACTGAGCTGGAGCCAGCTTTCTGCCATCCTCCTGCAAGAAGGATTAGGCTCCCTTACCTGAGGCAGATTTTCCTAGATGCCCAGGACAACAGCAGATGCTATCTTTCAGCTTTGCTCTAAATGTCACAAGCTGCAACCCCATCCCACTCCCCTGGTTTGATTTCCCTTCTTTCACAATGCTCCCTTTGAAATTTCTCTTCTGATAAATCTGTCAGCATTCCCTGTGGTGAATACCAACAGCAGTAAAGCCTAACCTCTGTCGCTAATGCTGCCAATCTGACCTCCTTCCTGAACTCCAGTCTCCTGTTTCTAAATATATGATCAACATTTCCTTTGCATACATTGCCATGGCCACAAACCCCATTGTCTTCCCAGCTAAGCTATTACTTTGTTTCCATTTTCCATTAATGATATCACAATCTGATTCTTGTTTCTTCTACCCTCGTTCAATTAAATGCCAAATTTATGGATTCTACCCTAAAAGTTTTCTCCTTTTTAAATCCATTTCCTCCCAAGTTTCTTGGCACTGTCCTAGCAGATAACTTGACTTAGTCTTTCCACTTTTGAGAGAGAAAGCTCACATATGGCTACGAGAACCCAATTAAGCCAGAGTTAACACTATAATAAGAATGAGAGGTTCAGCATTTCTGGAGATTCTAATTTAGGACCAAATGTTATTTCTACCAGTATTTTTGGAATGACTTATGTTAATCCTGAGAGGAATCTGAATGAGAATTAAGGTTTTGCAAGCACTGTAAAGAACAAATTATTTCGGAGATGATATGGCAACAACTTTAAGGGGGAAACGGTCATTATTTTATCATAATCAATGAAATGTCAGTTCAGATCAATGGAAGCAACCATGGTCTTATCATTTTAGTGAAGTATTGAAAGAAATAATAAGAATGAATATTACGGTGTCAGATTATTCAGCTCTGGATGTGTGGCCTTAGGTGGCTTGGCCTCTCTGAGGTGTATCTCTTTCACTTACAAAAAAAGAGCATTAGCCTAGATCATGCTTGCTCTCACTCTCTCATTCTCTCACTCTCTTACTGCCTCTTTCTATCTCTCCAGAGAAGTTTTGTTTAAATATTTCACATATTGGGCTATCTCTCTTCATTTTAAAGAGAAGAATCTAGTGCTCGCTTCGGCAGCACATATACTAAAGAGAAGAATCTACAAACTAACCCCAGCTTTCATCAACCCCACCCCCAACACACACATACATTACCTTATTTTTATGGTTGTTTCCTATGCTAAAGCCTAGGGTCTAAGTTCACTGATATTTTTATTTTTGAATTCTCATAAAAATGATTACATACTGAGATCATCTTAAAACTTTTTTCCTTAAACGGATTGTTGAAGAATTACTTGAAATAGCCAACTGTTCACATGTCTAGAGCTGGAGGAGGCTCCAGGCTTGAGTGAGACAAGATTGTGGCCCTTCGCTAATCACACTCTTGCCAGGTGTGAGTGGGGAAAACTCTTGTAATTCACCTCAGAGAAAACGGGTCCCTGAAAATTTTCCCTCTTCCCTTTCTGTTCCACTGAGCTACCCTAGTACTTTATTTATCTTTTCTGGTGATAATTCACTTCAGCCATTGTTGAGTGCCTTCTATGGGTAAGGCGTTTTCTACGTTATTTTACATTATGTCCATGGCTAATTTCCCCTTCTGGATGGTTACTTCTTTGAGGAGAGCCTTCCCTGTCTCATCTCTTTCTTACTCCTATCCCCAGTGCCAGGCACAATGCCTTGAGCACAGTTAATATAACAGACGTTTTTGATTGAAAAAAAAAAGAAAGAAAAAAAAATGTTAGACGTGAAACACCCTTTTCTGAAGACCTTTTGATAAAAGTATCATTCAAAATTAACAGCTGTGATTAATTTGCTATCTGAGCTCTCTGCCACTTGTGCTCTTAAAGTTGATATTATTTTGGGACTGGTAGTTCCTAAAACCAGGAATGGTGAGGTCTAATGGTGGACAATATACCATTCATGACCTCCGAATCCTAGAGAATTCCTTTTCTCTGAAACATTAAGATACTGAAATTTCAAACAATTCCCTGAAAATTCTTGGTGGGTTTGGAGTTCATTGCAACTCTAGGTTTTGAGTCTTCCAATAGAGAAATCTGAGCATTCACAAAGTTATTATTAAGGACATTTAAGAATTCATTTATTAAAGTTAAATTTAGGAGCACCTGGCTGGCTCAGTCAGTACAGCATGCAACTCTTGCTCTCTGGGTTGTGAGTTCCGGCCCCATGTTGGGCATTGAGCTTGCTTAAATAAGTAAATACATCAATAAATAAATTTAATTCACAATTCAGGTATGTCTTTTGGTCAAATTGGGGACATTAAGGCAGTTAGTATATTCCTCAAAAATACAGTGGAAGAAGCATACATTTCACCCAAGTTTGCTATTTTCCTGATGTCAGATACAGATTGAGAATAAAAAGAAGAATGCACCATATGCTGTGTTCTCTATCCCACATCTTCATCTGACCAGAAACAACATCACATGGAATCCAATTCTCTGGTTTTAACTACAACTGAAGCAAGAAATGTGGGCTGTGGAACAAACCCAAAGTTCTACCCAACTATAATTTCCTGCCACCAAAACAGCTGATGCTAATTTGATAAGCATTTCCATTAATTAAATGTTGTTATATACATTAAAGGAGATATGTATATTTAGAGAGAGAGAAAGAAGAGAGAGAGGAGGGAGGTTAGGAGAGAGAAGGAGATTCTTCTATTCAAAACAAATTTGGGGGCGCCTGGGTGGCTCAGTCGTTAAGTGTCTGCCTCGGCTCAGGTCATGATCCTGGGGTCCTGGGATTGAGCCCCACATCAAGCCCTACATCGGTCTCCCTACTCTGCGGGAAGCCTGCTTCTCTCTCTCCCACACCCACTACTTCTGTTCCCTCTCTAGCTGTGTCTGTCAAATAAATAAATAAAATCTTTAAAACAAACAAACAAACAAATTTATACTTCTAGTAATATGGGCTTTCATGGTTTTACATTTCTGTGTTCTCGTATTTTCCTTGTTAGACGTACTGTGTTTTAAGAAATGCAATATTTTAGGACCTATTTTTATCATATCATTAGTCAACCAATTTTAACAAACTAGTGATAAAATATAATGTGTCAGATGACTTTCATCTAAGTTATAAAGACTATACAGTACTGTGATCTGTTGTTTTAAATTTTAAAAAGCCAAGGGCAGTGAAATATCTAGAGTGGCTATTTGAAATATTAATCATATTTTAAGAAAGCATTAACGAAGTAAAACAACAAAAGCAATGGGTTCCCCAAATTAGTATCAGTCAATTGAAAACTGAAAACATCAACCAATTAACCGGCTCTGTTATCGGTACTTTGCCACCTAGTCAGTTTGGCTGACTCCTCCAAATCAACTGAGCCCCAGATGCGAGGAAAACTTACATAATTGTTAGTCATGGAATTTCCAAGAATTATTCCTACCAAGTTTCTGTAAGGTTGTGTTTTATTTGGGCCTTAATGATAGTGAAGTTTTATGGGATCCACTTCTTTATACATTAATAGTAGAAATCATTCCCATCAAGAGAAGCTGTAATTTAATACAGGAAAAAAGAGCACTCACAACAGAAAAGCATGTGAAGAGTCAAATACTAACCAGTTGAATCCCCAAATTTTAACCTTAGGTTAACTGTGTTTAAAATGGATTTTGAATACTTAGACTGATGATTCTTACTAGAAGATGACAGACATTTTCACTGTTACTAATATCAGTGTGCTTCACCTCTAAGGGTTGGATCTCTTGGGTATATTGGATGCCACTGAGAACCACCAATATAAATAATGAATATACTTTCATTTAGCAATGGGGGAAGTAAAAATGATCTCTTTAATATAAAAATGTAGGGGTGCCTGTGTGGCTCAGTTGGTTAAGCATCTGCCTTTGGCTCGAGTCATGATCCCAGGGTCCTGGGATGGAGCCTTGCATCGACTCCTTGCTCAGCGGGGAGCTTGCTTCTCTCTCTATCCCTCTCCTTGATTGTGCTTTCTCTCTCTTTCCCTCTCTCTCTCTCTCCCCAGAATAAATAAATAAAACCCTTTTTTAAAAAAAAAGAATGTAAAAAAATATAAAAATGTATAAACTAAGAACTTTTCAATGAGCCAAAATAAGATCTAATAAGACCCTAAGTGTGCAACCATGTGTGTCATGAGTGAAATATTTCACCTTGCTCATGGGATTATTCTTTTCAGTAATTATATAGCAAGAAGGCAATGGTCCGGTCCGGTGGACACTTCCAAAACATCTCAACTAAGCACCTGTCAAAACAAGACAAATCAAAAGAACAACCACAGAACAACTACCATATTTTGAATGTATCTATCTGTTATTCACCAGGATGTCTCTATGATTAGTACAGTGGCTAGGACAGTCTTAGTTAGGAAGTACTAGAAGCTTGTTAAATATTTGTTGAGTTAATAAACTGAATCAAAGCTGGGTGAAATTAATTAGCTGTTTCCATAGTTAAAATTCTATTATGTATTTTGAAAACCAATAGTTTTTGGTTGCTCAAGAGTCCCTTTAATCTTGTGATTAGAAAAAATGATGAGGTTACAAACAAGTATCTTGCATTGATTGCCCTGTTTTATTTGTGTGTTTACAGGCAAATGGACATAGTTTTGTACATATGGAACATGAAAAAGCTGTATTACTACTGAAGAGTTTCCAGAACACAGTAGACCTAGTTATTCAACGTGAGCTTACTGTCTAAATATTTTTTATAAATAGTGAAGATACGTCTAGCCAGACCTAATGTTCAAAAATAAATTTATACATAGAAACAAATTTTGCCATTTGCTGGACCAATGGCAAACATTAGTGCCAAATGTATAATATTATATGTTAGCACTGATCATCCTTAAAAATGTTAACTATATAAATATGATGTTCATGTGGTTATGTATTAGTTTTACTTGTCAGCCTCTGGCTGTGCATTGGTGCAGTTTTGTTTTTGTTTTTGTTTTGTTTTTTTAATCAAATAAGTTTCTTCTCAAAGTGTATTTCATATAATTTCGGAGCACGGAAGCACATACAAGCTCTTTACGAATTCTGCTCTCCATCAGAAACACTGCCTCAAAGTTGTATATGCCTTTATATAGAAAATACAAATATAAAGAATTGTAATTCCCATAAAATATTTCTAGCACAGGTATATGTTGGCATATATACAAAAAGAATATAGAGAAAAACAATATTTTCATAAACTAAACATCTCGGA
This sequence comes from Meles meles, assembly GCF_922984935.1. Classification (NCBI taxonomy): domain Eukaryota; kingdom Metazoa; phylum Chordata; class Mammalia; order Carnivora; family Mustelidae; genus Meles; species Meles meles. The sequence continues at coordinate 158,684,044 of NC_060066.1, read as the reverse complement.
TTGAGAAAGAAACTATATCTTAAAATAAGACTTTACTATATTGAATCTTTTTCAATAAAAATTACATGATAATGCCTTATGAAAGTAACTGTACATATGGTATAAAGTGTTTATATTTGGTTCCATATTCATTTGCTAAATTCTCATAACACGGAGTGAAATATTTCATAAATTAGCCATTTATCTCTGGGACCGAAATAAAAATAGGACAAACTAATTTGTTCAATGCCTTTAGCTAATTACAATACACACAAAGAGTTAAGAAACAGACTAAAGGTCATTATAGATAAATCTTTTTCACCACAAATTTAAGCAGTGAATGATGGGTGGCAGGAAAGGTATTGCTTAATTTCTTTCAAGTTTATGTTGATTATAAACTGTAGCCCATGTGATTTCTTTACTTGTAAATGTGGAATTTATTTGTGTGTTGCTTTATCTAATTTGCTACTTTTAAATAATTTAAAATGAGTTTTGGAGATTGATAAAATTTATCATTAAGAAAGATCATTGTTAGAAAGTTATGGTGGATGATTAAAAAACTTTGGCATTTAAATATGAAACTTCAAATATAATTTCTCAGAGCTGTGGTCTACCTGTATTATTAATTTCAGTGCCTGCTTTTTGTGGGCAAAAATAGAGAAAATACTTTTTTTCCAAAAATGTTTCAAAGTATAATCCTGGGTTCTCTTATTGAGAGAAAGACAAGCATAGTTAATAGAGAATTTGTTATTTTTACATTAGAATTGTTTCCTCTATAAATAATCAAAATTCATTTTATAATCCTTTAAAAATATTTCTTTTATATATTAGTCATTAATTTGATTAAAATATTAATTTGAAATTCCAGAAGAATTTCCCAGAGTCGGTTGTATGCATGCTCTCTCAGATTTCCACATAGCCATATATATATATACACACACACACACACACACACACACACACACACACATATATATGTATAATGGATTTAGTTTACATGGTAGTGTTTCAAGTATTCTATTAGGACTTTCACAATAGTATCATGTACTGGTGTCACCAAAGCTCTGAGAGTAATATTTGTAAGTTAACTGTTTTATGGGGACATTGAAAATACTGTATTTTTGTAGGGTCTATTAAAATGAGTGTCACTTATTAGAAGTACAGTGGTATTTTTTGGCAATAGAATTTGTCACTTGAAGGCAAATGATACTTCACTTTATAGATGATGCACTAATTTTGATGTTGCTTTACGTCAGGGTGACATTATACCATGATTTTATAGGGTTTGACATTTAGCAAATGATTAAATGATTGGCCTATTTAATACATTTCCCAGAAGTAACTTTTAAATGCATTTTAATATATCGACAGTTTCTGATGAGAAATGTCTTTCAGAGCCTAATTTCCTTTGTCAAAAACTGACACCAAACCATGGTACCACGGTTTCCAGCTGCTATTATAGGATGATCATCATTAATCAAGATGTAGGCCCCCACTGGCCTCACAAGATCACTTAAAAGAAAAACAAACTCCTGGGTGTATTGTTGGCAATGAAGCATCTCAACCCATCCCATCAGTTCTGTTTAATCTGTTCTGGGAGAGGTCGAAGAAGAGTCAGATAGAGGACCACCCAAGTCTCATCTCTTATGTCAGGTCTCCCCATCAGACCCAGGGCTCCAGGAGAGGCATCTGAGGCACAGAGCTACAAGGATCATAGTAAACACCTCTTCCACTCCTGATGTGACACCATTGTCCTGGCCCAGGGCTCTCATCCTTCCTGTTCTACAGGAAATGAGGAAAAGAAACGGGGTTCCTGACCCACTGGAAAAGAAATATGATGTTTCAAAGCACCTCATTGTCAATTGTACTGCCATGCTGCATACTGAGAAAAGGCAGGTAATAATGAAAAGAGACATTTTTTTAGATTGATTGAAAAAAAAAATCACTAATTACTCGAGGGGTTAAAAAATCTAATTTATTCCATAGGCAACCAAAACCAAAAACACATTAATTTCTGAGTATTGACTTTTGGAGTAATTGGCTTTGTTCCCTGAAATTAAAATCTGGTTTATGTTAACCACCCCTTCCCACCAAAAGAAAGAAAGAAAGAAAGAAAGAAAGAAAGAAAGAAAGAAAGAAAGAAAAGGAAAAAAAAAGTAAAAGGTGTGCCTTTTTGAAAAAGAAAAACGACGACAACAAAGGAGTGAAATTCATGATGATTCCAATAGATTTGCCTCTTGGTCTTTGATTTTTCCTGAGATCTTTCTGCTGAGGAAGCTATCTCAATCTGGTGGATCAGTAAGACACAAGGTAGGAGAATGGGAAAGATCAGGGTGGAAAGAACAAGGAGTGAAAAGTACTGGTAGAATTCCTGCAGATTTTGCAAAGCCAAATAGACACTCATGATCAATTTTTAAAACTTTATATGGCTTAAAATACATTGCCACAAAAGATCTTTTATGATAATTCCCACCTTCCAGACAATATAACTCACTTTAACAAAGAGAATAATTTCAAAATATAAGTGTACTTTTGACAAGGAATACTCAAAATCAGTATAACATACTGATATTTACATCATGCTAATTTATTGCTCATTGAAACCTATAAAATATGTGTGTCTCGGTTCATTAAAACTCTTAATTGCATATAAACATCAAACAATCCTAGTTGTTTCTGGGTCTTACATTGGATTACCACTTTCAAGATAAAAAGCAGTTTTAAAGAGAGGATGACAAATCAGCATTAATTTGTTCTTAATCTGAAAGATGACTGCACACATATTACTAACATAATTGCTTATTTAAAAAGTAGGACTGAAATATCTTTCAGTGGGTGAACTAAAGAGATAGTATACCCAGACAGAGGAAAATGAAGAAATTAGATTTACACCTTCAAATATTAAGTGAAAGTATTTGAATTTGCTAGAATGATTAGATGAAGGGAGCAAGAAAAACATTTTACCATAAATCATCAAATCAAATACCTCCACCAAAATTTAAATATTTGGAAAATATAGTGTGTTTGTGCTCGGTCAATTCCTGCCCCCCCACCAGCACCCAGATCAAGAATGTCTATTCTGATGGATCTGCGGTTATCAAGAGGCAACAATACACCATAACCAAATAAACAGGCATGCTGGTACAGGACCACCACTCTAAGCCTTTGGTAAATTCAATCGGGCAATACGTTTGACTGATTCTTGAAATACTGACCAAACAGTGGGCTTGCTAAAACATTGGGTCAGTAAAAAGTTATGCAAATAAGGAAATCCAGTCAGTTCAGAAGATGGGTCCTTTATCTAGTATCAAGAAAAGCAGGGTTGAGTTTCCAGGAAAGTTCCTCTCACAGAAATGCTAAATCTTTCTGAGGCTCAATAAAATGTTCAAACACTGGGTTGATGATGCACCCTGTCTTATGGTTGTAGTTAACGGATCATCTGGGAATCGGGGGTTGGGGGGGTGGGAATCTCCAGATTTTAGATCACCTGCATGAACTATGTTCCTTAGCAATGTAACTGCTTCCCGCTATGAAAAGCATCCTGCCTTGGCCCAGAATATTGCCCCATCACTCAGTTAGACTGTTGCCCAGGTATTTACGATAGCAAGAAAATAGAATATGGGCTGGGGAAAAACAGACGTGCACTCTAGAAAGCACCATTATAGGAGATCGTGGGTGTCCGCTCTCCAGTGCATCCCTTCAGCTTCATTTGATCTAAACTATCCAGAGAACGTGTTTTCTGAAACCCCCTACTGTACAAAACTCAAAGCAGATTCAGTCGACTTGTGCAGCTGCATTCTGAACCTTCTGGGGGCATTTCCATTTCTTGTATGCAAAACTGACCTCTCTTCATTGCTGCTGTAGCTGCTATAGGCCTGTCCCTCTGACTCCCTATGATGTTCCAAAGGCAGCGGATGGCTGCTGACACATGGATAAGAGGCCTCCTTAGAGTTCTAATTGTCTGGAGACCCTTGAGTATCTACGCATGGTTCCAGCTTCCAGTTTGGGAAGAACTTCCTTAGGTGACCAAGGAACTTGGAGTAGTAGCATTAACCCAGGTGCAAAGGTGGCGCATTTATGTCTCTGACAACAAACCAACCTTGTGTGTGAGGGTGAGGGGGGCAATGCCTTAATAGAACCATGGTTCCATTTCTGTTTTTTAAAATGTTGACTTTTGCCATATTGACAACTCTCTCTAAGCCTGTCAGCTGAGTGTTACTGGGACAGGTTCCAATCTTCCTCACCTTTGACACTTTCTACAAGAGAATGGTTTGGAAACATGCCCCTATGAGGGTATAAATTACACAACTTCTACTTTGGAGAATTCAGAGATTTCTGATCTATGGAGGGGAAAGATACACTCAGCTTTTGATTAAAAAGAATAAATGAAAACCTAGGAATATTGAATTCCTCTGGACTCTTAACTATGTGATTATCATAATCTTTTCTGAGAGTAGTTCTAGGAGAAGTAAAGAGAGAAAAACTGAGGGGAGGGAAATAATTCACTGGTTCCAGCTTTAGAAGGTTTAGAAGCATTACTCCATCTGCTAGGGTTTCCCTAGTGGACTTTGTTGTAGGGCAGTGAGCTCACACTTTGTAACGACCCACCGAGCGTGAAGCAGGATGAGAAATAGGGCTGGATGTAAGACAGGCACAAAGAGAAGGGTATCTCTGCAGCTGTCCTGATATCTCCCCAGATTATGCTCCAAAACACCTTTTCTTGGTGTAATTTTGTTAATAGCAGCGCCTCCAAGAGTGGAAGATTATGAAATCCAGGCAGTGTTTATATAGAAAGCACTGAAACCCTGTGACTCTTCTTAGTCTGGTGTTGGAACCAATGTAGGCTGGGCCCAAAGAGAAAGCCATGGGTCGAACTTTTACAAATATTATTTTCAAACCTAGCATAACTTACAACCTATGTGGGGATGATTACTGAGGAAAAAGTTCAATAAATCATCCAATCTTTCTCTAGTTTGAAAAGTATATACGTTTTCTTCTTAACACTTCCAGCGTTGCACAGTTGTATTAGTTGTGCCAGGTTTGTTTCTATTCCCCACCCCCACCCCCACCACCGTCTTTAAAATAACAGGAGTCAGCAGCCTACAGTCAGGTCTCTCTATACCTGGAGTAAAATAGCCTAGTACAGAGACTTTTATTCTCACCAGAAAACTCCGTATTTCCTCCACAGGGAAACAATTCCTATAGCTGAATCTCAGAGGATTAAGGTATGTCACTCAAACTTCAAAACATTGGGGGGCATTTTATTGAAGAATATGACGGAAACAGGAAGTGCAATGTTTATGAATATTTGTTGAGCATCAAGTATATACCAGGCTCTGCATGACATGATCTCCTCTGCACAGAGTCTCACAATCAAGTGGGAAGATGAGAGAGCTTCCAGGAAAAAAGGCAGTACAAGGCAGTGTGGTGAGTCCCTTTGTCCCTGCTCTCCGCCCACATATTGCAAAAGGAAGTAGCATTCTTATCTAGACAAATCTCTTCTGGGTTTGAGGGTGGCTATTCCATTGGGAGCTAAGTTCTCCATACTGGGTCTTAGGGCCTTTGGGAAGTCATTATCAACGTTTACCAAGATGTAGGGCAATATTTGATGGGCTAGAAGTGGCAAGAGTAGAGACTTAGTGGACAGAGTAAGTAGCAACCACAGTCCCTTGAATCTGTGGAAGAGAATTTTGCCAGTTGGTTTGTTCTAAAGAAGAGAGAGAACATAATGAAAAATGGTGGTGTTCTGCCTGGCCCGGCACTGTGTCTATTTATAGGCCCCTGACATGTCGGGAGAAAGAGGTGAAAGGTAGAACATTAAAAGTCATGGACTGCTGGATTGAAGAGGTTCTTCTGTGCTGCCACCCCAAAGGGTTGTTCCTATGACCACTGTCTCTTACAGATTATCAGGGAGCATGGGAGTCCTCAAGATCCAGTATTAGAATGAGGCACTCAGAAATGCAATCAGCTGAATATTCATTCACCAGCTGCATTTCCTGTTTATTTACTTCACTTCCCTCGGTGGGGTGAAGGGCATTCTCATTGCATGCTGTTTATCCCATCCCATGAAAACACTGTTTGCATGTTGGGTCATACATATTTACAAACCACAGAGATCCCTTCATTCTTCCAAGGAAAGCTTGATTCCTCTATATCTGGGAATTGCTTATTTTTTCTCCACTCTGTCTATACATAATCAGTGTTTTTGACATCTAGAAATCCTTAACTTTCCCTGAGTATTCCCTGTGCTTTTCAACCTCAGCTTTTGCCCACAGTGGTCCCTCCACTGTAATGTCTTCCTCTCCCCATCCCCTTTCTAAAGTATCAAAATTAGACACAGCCTTCACAGTCTAGCTCAAGATCACTACCACAATAAAACTTTCCCTAATCTTACCTGGAGGAAATTTCTCTTATGATAATACAGTCATATTACTTTTTGGTAAATTTTGTAGTACTTACCACGTTCCACCAAAGGTCATGCCTATTTGGTATTTGTGCTTTCTCTCCTATAACTATATCAACTATATACTCCTTGAGAGGATCACACAATATTTCAAACAGGCATTCTAGACACAAGGGCTTCCAGAGGGCACATCTGGTTTTGCTCACCATGTATCATTAGTGCCTGTCATGGTAGGTGCTCAATAAATGTTTATACAATGATGAAATGGATGACAGGCCTAGCACATAAATACAATAAATATTGAATCAAATGGGAAGTTGGTGCCCAGTTTGCACAATCTTAAGCCATTTTACTTTCTCAGTTCGTTCACTATGCCTGTTTTTTAATTAATTTTTTTAATTTTCCCTTTTAATTCTCCTTCTCTCCTCAGTATTTCTTCTAAGACCCTTTAGTCTCTTCTGCCGTGCATCAGCAATTGTGTTTAATTTCTCTTTTATGTGTTCTAAGGACCTGAACACTGTCCAAAAAGTTTAACAGGTGGCTTTTGTTGATTGAATTGGAATACATAACATCTATCTTTCTGATTTGTTTGGATTTTATTTCTCATCTTGGTAGAAGTCACGCATATAGGTTCCAGAAATATTTCAGAGAACTGAACGCGCAAGTTTGAATTTACAGAGCCATGGTTTTGACCTTAAAGGCATCTTAGAGATAATCAAGCCCAGTTCCCTCATTTTCTCAGAGGCCCAAAGCCTAGAGAGGTGATGTGACTCTGTGAACTGAGAAGACAGAAGTGTATGGTTAGATCTGGTTTTAGACCCTTTTTAAGGCTCTTCTACCTGTACATTGTGACTTGGTAGATTACTTTGTGCAAGCTATTTTTTTTTTAATTTGGAGGCATGAGGAATGGTAAAGAGTGTTCGGTTGGGAATGGGGTTAGGGAAAGGTAGTTGGGAAGAGGGAGTCCCCAATCCTATTTTAGCTCTAAAATTTACTGAAATTTCTGCTTCATGCTGCCTCTTCTAGAATAAGGAAGAGTCTGTCCACAGGCCTTTGGCTGTAGTTCAGTCTGACAATGTTTACACATTGCATTCTGGCATCTTTTCATGGACAGATTCCACCACCTGTATCCCTAAAGTGAAAATGTCATGTATTCCAGCCAAAATTATCAAGAAAAGCTGCAGAAAGCTATAGCATAAACATGATAAGTACTTAGATCACAGAAAATCTGGATTACTTGATGAAACCACATGCCCCCTGCCAGACTTTTATAGAGGTCAGAATCTCGTCTATTGATACCAAAGTAGAGAGAAAACTATTTATACTGCCATTAGCAGTAACTTCACTGGACACTTCCATTATAGGGGGGAAAGAGGGGAATCTAGCTCCCCAAAACAAAACAAAATAAAACAAGTGTCTAAGAGAGGAAAGCCCTGGGTTGGTACGCTCTTAACCACAGCTCCTTTACTACCTGATAGGATTCTGATTTCCTTGCAAGTAAAGCATTTCTTTAGCTTTCTCTCAGAAATATTTCCCATATTTTTCTATTTGAGGTGCAAAGCACATTGACTACAGAACTTAGTGAAATATTCCCAAACTTAAATCCACTTCTCATCTACTATTATGCTTATACAAATAATATTAATTACTCCATCTGCCTGTTTTTTTTTTTTTTCATTTCTTTTTGTGAGGGGAATTTGCTATCTCTTTACATGAAAAGAACTTGCAAGCTGGCTGATGATGGCTTCTTTTCAGGATTTTTAAAATTCTAGAAGCCATAAGTATACCTTGAAGGAAACTGTCATCATCATTTTAAGAGTATGGTGCCTCAAACTCTCCAGAGGTCTACGCTTGGGTCTTATAGCCCAGTGTTTATATATTTACAGATGGACAGAATGCCACAGTCTGTTGAACCAACTGAAGTGAAAAATGAAAAACAAATTATTACTTGAGAGAGTAACATTTTAGAGTAGTAAGAATATTTCAGAATAGTAAGAGTACTTTAAGTAAGGGTATTTTAGAATAATAAGAATGAGAGTAGACTTGAGGGCTGGATTTCAAGAGAAATTCCTTCAAGAGAAATTATAAGTTATTAGAGAAGAACTTGAAAAGGGGAAAAGAAGGGAGATAAAGGGCTGAAAGGGAGGTACAGAGAGAAACTGGAGACAGAAATTAGACTGGGATTCAGACACACCCTCTAATAAACTGTCCTTCAGACAGCCCCAGAATTCCCTATCTTTCCCTCTCCTCTCGACTGGAAGAGTGATCTTTCAGCTCTCCTTGATTTCTGGCCTGCCTCCCACTCTTCTAGAAGTAGAAAGAATTCAAAATGAAAAATAAGACATATAGTAGAATTACATTTCATTTCACTGCCATTTATTTTCAGAAGCTACTTTCATAATGTAGTGGATAATTTTTTAGACATGGAACTTCACAGTATAAGGAAAATCACCCACTAAAGTTATCCCATTAAAAAAAAACAACAGGTAGTTTTCTGAAATAAAGGCTAATATCAAACAAGATAGTCATAGGTAAATTCTGGGGGGAAATGAGGAAAATTATTGCTCTATCATAAGACAGAAAATGACCTTGAGAGGATCTGACTCATCTGTCTACCTTCTGGAAAGAACTACTGTTATTTTTAATTTCCTCCAGAGAAGAGGCTGCTACTTAACTCAGTAACCCATCCTGATAAAGCAACAAAACATGTGTTTCATCCCAATAAGACCCTCCATTTCAACTGCTGGGCTTAAATCTGATATATTCTATCCTCATCTATAGTCGGACAGAGTCACATACTTTTTAGGACATATCTGCACTTAGGAAAATCCGCCACTAGATGGAGCCCTTGTATCTATATTTTATTTCCTTGTCTTGGCAATTCTCTAGCTTGGATGACCACACACTCTGGACAGTCCATTCTCATACCTGTTTTGCTGATGTAACTGTGAATAAGTAACTGTTAATCAACTGCTGATAAAACTGTTAACACCCATTTCTATACTCTACTGAGATAATTAATTTGAAACAACCCTTTAGGTTTAAACAATATAAGACAATACAGTAAGAGCTTTGAGCTTATTTTAAGTAGTTTCTGTATTTTTTGACTAAACCTCTCTGGTTGTATCCCAGTCATAGAGAGACCCAATCATAAGGGAAGAGAAAGAGAGAGAGAGAGAGAGAGAGAGAGAGAGACTGACTGCTCTCTAAGCCTTGGTGAAATGTGTGATTTAGTTTTGATATTCCCAATTGCTCAGGTTATTACATCTGCCATTTTAATAGTCCTCTAATTTGCTTTTGATTTCCAAGTATTTTGTGCCTATCTGCCATTATTTTAACCAAGCTTCCTTCAGATATGCTCATTCTAAATATGTAGAAAGATAAGCTGCTATAAATTATTTACAATACATTTTTTAAAAGGTTTTATTGATTTATTTGACACAGAGAAATCACAAGTAGACAGAGAGGCAGGCAGAGAGAAAGGAGGGGAAGCAGGCTCCCTGCTGAGCAGAGAGCCTGATGTGGGGCTCCATCCCAGGACCCTGAGATCATAACCTGAGCCGAAGGCAGAGGCTTTAACCCACTGAGCCACCCAGGCTCCCCAACAATACATATTTTTAAATGAGCTCTTTAAAACTTAAACATTGGGATTTAAATGTGCCTAGCACAGGCTTCCTTACATAATTCTACAACTAGTCCAGTCTGAATATGTATGTGTGTGGCTTTACTTCCAGATGACATCTGGCAATGATAGGCATCTAATATCAACTCATTTTTCATTTTAACTATGTAATTAGCATAATCATATTTTGCCTAATTATAAAGTAAATTAAGGGATGTGTTGCAAAAGATATCTCATAAAGTGATAATCAGATTCAAAGGGTGGTTTAAAATCTTCCCCTCCTCTCTCCTTTCAGTCAGAATGTCTAGGTACTGGAGGTAGAGAGCCTCAGGCAGTTTGGTTGAGATGTGTCCTCAAGCTATTTTGGTTCTTAGATATTTGGAACTGTAGGGTCTCTGATGGCTGGATCATAGTTTTAAAAGCCAGATGTTACTGTTTACTTCTTCTAAGCTAATTATATCCTCACCCTCACAGCTTAGCCAGCACCCTTGTTTGGGACTCTCCTTTGTTAATTCCATCAAAGTCCTATTTATTTGTGGGTTCATGGTGTTTCTTTTCCAACCATTCATCTTCTTTTCTTCCAACCCCAAGCAAAAATAGAAGGAAAACATGTTCTTTTCTGAAGTCTATGTGAAACTATTAAATCCTCTGATGTTTTCCTCCAAAGGAAACCATTTCCTTCTGGCCCCACGATCACGAACCACAAATATAGTGTGCTTTTTCTTGGGAAATTCATTCAACCTTCTTTGGGGATTGACCTTTGAACATAATTATTCAGCCACACTTGTGGTGTCGTTCAACTTAGCAATAAGTATTTTGCACTTGATAGAACCACAGTCTTGTTATGATCAAGACAGATTTCTCTAAGTCATCACTATGATAGATACATTCTTTTAAAAACATGAAAGTTGCTGGCAAACATTACAAATACAGGTTTGTGACCATTTCCCAGAGAAATTCAAACTTGGGACTCTGTCTCTTCAACACACACACACACACATGCATGTCAGTCACTTTTTTTTTTTTTTAGGTTTTCAGGTATTTCTGAAAAATGATAGTGACTATCCCTGTGATCTAGGGACCTAGATCATCATAAACTACTCAAAGTTAAAATACTATACTTTCTTCTTTTCTTTTTTAAACTTTCCATGAATACTTCCAGCATGTTTACCACCCTCCCTCCAATATGTACCCATACTGAGAGGATACATCCAGGCCTATGTGTGGGCTAGAATAGAGCTAGCTTAGAGAGCTGTTTAAGCATTCTCTCCCAGGTTTTCCTCTGGACCATCCTGAGAGTTGCTCTCAGGCAAAACTCTGTGCTTATCCTTTTTAAAAAGTTATCAGTAATTGAAACAATTTATCTTTGTCTTGCTGTACCATCCAATTTAATCAAAATTATTAATGAGCAAGGGATTTTGAGAACAGTAGGAGACAGAAGTAAGCCACGGTCCCCCTCTCAAGAAACAGTGTAGTGGGGGGACAGACACAGAAAGTCTAATACATGCTGTGTAGGTATAAAATACGAGGGGAGAACAAAGAACAATGTATTATCACTTTCTCTCCTAGTCTAATAAGATGGCAAATGTTTCCTTTCAGCTTTATTGTTTTTATTTTTTTAAATTTATTTAAAAAGAGAGGACTGGAGATGGAAGGGCACGAGGAGAGGGAGAGAATCTCAAGCAGACTCCCCACTGAGCTCAGAGCCTGATATGGGGCTAGATCCCAAGACCCTGAAATCATAACCTAAGCCAAAATCAAGAGTTGGATGCTTACCCAACTGAGCCACCCAAACACCCATTAGGTTTTACTGTTTTTATAATGTGGGTGTGGAAGTTTTCTATTCCCTTAGGAAGGCAGGCTCCTGTCCCGCATGTATGTTCTTTTCCAAAAAGGGACAATATCTCAGGTGACAATGGGAATGGAAATAACTGTAGTCCTCATCTACAATGTACCATAGCAGGGAGGAATCGTCACTAGACTAATTGAGTTGACCTTCCACTTTCACCTGGCTTTGTCCTTCCAGGGGATTATCTTGTAAGGGCCAAAGTCAGAGCAGCTGAAGGGCATGTCCTCCTTTCTGGAAGGAGAGCACTGAAGCCTAGCAACAAAGGTCTACTGTGCCACTTAAAGAGATCAATCTGAGGAAAGGAGAGGATAGAACAGTGAACCTTTGGTGTTTCAAGAAACTTTGCTCTAAAATAATTCATTTGTATTTTAAACACAAGAAAAATGCACATAATTCTGGTGAACTTAGATATTCTAAATACGTATGCACTTACAGACAAGGAAAAGATCACACTCTCGACTGTTAGCAAACACCCCACTGTTAGAAGGATGCTTTGTGTTTATGAACAGAACAGGACCCATTAGAGTTCGGTAAGTAAAGCAACCTGAGCAGCACTTATAATAAAATTTTTTTAGGAAGTAAAACACCAAAGAGTGCCTGGAAGTATGCAGATACAGACCGAGTCTCATGCATGCCGTCCAGAGAGATAGCAGAGGTGCCCATGGAGCCTATCCCAGATCCTTCACTGTCTACAGTTCCACAGGGCAGTATCTCTAAGCACTAGGAAGCAGTAACCATCTAAATTCCCATAAATTATTCTGAGGGGAAAATATCACCAGGAATGACACTTGCAAGAGAAATAGCAAGTACGTTTTACATCGAACAAAATCCCAGCGTTTTTGTTTGTTCTTTGAGGTTAAAATTAAGGCTTTTTTTTTTTTCTTTAAACTCAGGTTAGAATTAGCCTAGAGGTGAAACAACTGTATAATAAAGATGAGTTCAGAAAGTATAGCAGTTCAACAATGGTCTGGAAAATAGGTTGCCAGATGCAGTACTGGCTTTTCCCTTGGAGTCATCTAGTGTCTCTGTGCATCAAATTAGAAAATATAAGTTTATTAAAATGATTTACAATGAATTGTGAAGCATGCTTACAGCTGAAAATGAGATTGTGCTTCTTCAGTACTTAACCAGTGGGCTCCTAACCCTCAAGTACCACTTTGGGCATATTGCTGGACATGAAGTTTGAAAACTATTGGAAAAAGCCCAATATCTATATATATTCAATGGCCAACAAGAAAAAGCCATTTTTTTTTGCACTATTAAATGGAAATGTTTATTTAACAGCAATGGGGTGTGATGCCCTTGTTTTTTAGTTGTTTTTTTTTTTTAAATAAAATTGTGTATACTGAAGGTGTACAACATGAGGATTCGATATATAAATACATTAGTGCAATTATTACTACTCAAGATAATTAACTCATCTCCTCACAGTTACCTTTTGTGTTTGTGTTTGTGTGTGTGTACATGCATGTGTGGTGAGAGCACCCGAAATCTACCTTTTTAGCGAATCTCCACTATTTAATACAATTTTATTAACTACAGCCTGTACCTGAACTCTAGACTTAACCACATTCCTACTATGCAGACATCAATATTCCACTCATTAAGTCAGCTTTTGTATTTCCAAATTCTTGTGAGAACTGAAAGCAATAAACTTCCTAATAGTTTAATAAGAACCAAGATTGGTTCTTTTGTGAACTATATGCTGAACTGTCTGCTAAACTAGAGAAAACTGTGAAAGTTATGTCTCTAACTTCTTAGGGTACATGATAAAGCAGGGAATCACTTACACAACCTCAAAGAAAACTGAGAGGAGAAACCAAATTGACTAAAAAATTTGAAGGGATCAAATTCAAATTCTCAATACATCATGACATGTGTTACAACAGTTTTAAATTCTTGCGTGAAGAATGAATGGATGTGGTAAAACTATTAAATACTATTGTGTCAGGGGGCCTCCCAGCCAGGAGGAACTCAACTCTGTCCAAGACCAGTACAAAGTCACAAAGAAGCTAATCATTCTTTAGCTTAATCCACACCAATTAATCTTCCTCCAGGCATCTGCTACCTGATTTTGGAGGCCATATCAGAAATGAAAAGCAGTGTCTTATTTATCATATGTCAAATTCTAAGGCATAACTTGTGAAGACCCTACTGTGCTTTATTTCCCTCAGAAAGAGATGCACTTACCTATCCCTAGTATAAGGTAGTCTTTCATGTGGCTTTAAAGATTAGTCCTATGTCAGGTTATTATATTGCTTCCTCCCTGCAAAAGCCAACCATACAAGTCTCAAATCCTGAAATTCACTGGAATATCTATCAAAGAAATTGATAATTAGCATAAGCAAGACCACTGTACTCAAATCTCTGTTTATCAAGTTTGTCTCCAAACCCTGCAAAGTGAAGGAAACTTCAGGCACTTTTATGGGATTTCAGAATTCTCCAAGCACTCGGAAAAACAGAAATTAACGGGCTTTTGGCATTTCAAGAACTCATTGTTGGGATTATCAAAGGCTTCAGTAAGAAACTCAAACAAATAGAATAGCAAATCATTAGTGAAAAAGCAATAAGCATTTCTAGTAAAATCTATGTCCAGTGTACTAAGCACAAAGAGCTTATTTTATCCAGATCATCTGCAATTAGATGTACCCTAAAGACCACTATCCATTAACGGTTTCTCTCCTACTTCCTGGCTGGTGCTGTTTCTAGTTTTTGTATGTGTTGGGAGGGTGGGTCAGGGAAAGGGTGTCACTACTACTTTTGAAAACTAGCTCTCCAGGAAGGATCATATCATCTACAGTGTGACTTCCCCTCATCTCCTCAGGACAATTGCATTTAAATATGGGCCAAAAGCTTAAGTCACAGGATTTCAGAGAACAGCCTTTTGGGAAGCTTGGGACAGGATGATGCAGTTGCCCTAGAGCTCTAAAAGTACAATGTGTAGGTCTGCCTTTCTCAGATTAGGCTGAAACTTCAAGTCCTTGCTGAAACTTCCAAGTCTTTGTTATAGAGTGCCTTGGAATCCTAGCGTCTGGTTTAATCAGTTTATTATCAACTCCAGAATAAAGAGGAGTATACACAGAGAGGACTTGTCTCAGGTGAAGTGAAATAATTATTTCCTTAATTAAAAACTAATTTAAATTCTAGGCTATTTACCGTAGCTGCTTGTTGGGGGAAGGGAACCACAAATTTAAAGTTGTGGTTATTTTTTTTTTTAATGTTTGGGAAAATGTTTCAAGCAATAAAATATTAGGTGTGCAATACTTTTGTCAGGTAAAGTGTCCTGGCTTTGGAAGGGTGAGAAGATAATCTGTCACAGCAGTCTGCCTTTCAAAGGGCAGCTTTGATCATATGGTTAACCTGACATTTGGGCTGAGGAATTTAACCTCACCAGGGATGGCACTGGTTTTTATTGAGCTCCCCTTATCCAAACTACAACATGCTTACTGCTTTCTCCCCACATTCCCCACATCTCAGCCTCCAGGACCAGCTACCAGCAAGTCATTTTGTCCATTTTCATTGGTCAGACCACACAAGGGACATCCTATTTCTTTAAATCTCTGAAGATCAAATTGCCATGTAGAAACCAACTCCCTATCAATTTTCTCCACATTTAATCCTCGGCTTCTTGTCATATTTTCATTTTTCTGCATTGGTTCCCATGGTAACGAGTCTATTGGCAGAGGAAGTGTGACTCTGCTTTTAGCCTTCTGTACAATACAAAATCCTTCTAGTGATCCTCAGGCAAGTGTTGTATGAAAAGGCAGAGAGGAGAGACTATGGTTCCCTAGACTAATGCCTTTAATCCCCTACCCCACTGATGTGCTTTCCCACCCTATTCTCAAACCAGGCCCACTGCCCAGAATCCCTTCACCTTTTGATTCAAGTATTGGAAGCACCCTCCAAACCAACTACAGATGCCAGGACTGAACCTTTTTTATTCAGATGGCGTCTTCTTCTGTCAGTGACTTACAGATAGAAATGTTTAACTAATGGCAATGGCTATTTGGAGGCAACACAGGAGAAGCAACTTGCACTCATTTTTCTATAAAATATCCTCAGTATGCATCTGAGATGTATAGAGCCCAGGGAATAAGTAGGTCCCAAATGGGGCCTTAAATTGGTGTCTAATTTTAGGACAACGGGGGACAATTAAACAGATTTTCTCCCAATGAGTAGTTCAGTGGCACATGAGGGGAAGGCAAGGAGTCATCCTAGAGAACTGAGCTCCTGAGGAAGAGGAAGAGATAACAAAGATGTAGAGGAGCAAAGGAAACCTTGGAAGTGGTGGCTCAAATGTGGCTACAGTTGGGACAATTCAGGGTTCAAGTAAGGAAAAGGTAAGAAACCTACCAAACGTGAAGGAAATGGAGCATAGTGAAAAAAGGAGTTTCTGAGTTAACTGTCTGCAGAAAGGGAGCCTGCAAATGAGTGATTAGCTTTCTGCAGACTTTGGCCCAACTCCATTTACAAAATATTTTTCCAAGGAATCTTTCCCTTAGTAACAGATTATATATTTTATTTTGAATTCTAGAATTCCACTGTGGCTTGGCAGTAAGTTATATGCCTAGCAACACCAAATCTCCTATGTCCTCAGAACTTAGAAAAAAAATCAGGAACAGTTCATCAGAAATTAAACACACGCTGAATGTGCTTTTTATTTTTTTTTTAAAGTTAATGAATTAAGGGGAATGAAAATAGATATTAGAAATAAAAATGTGGGTATCTCTAGTTAAGAAAATGAATGATTAAATGTAATGATTCTTTTTTCCATTGGGTCTTAAAAAAATATGTGATCCTTAAGCACACTGAAGTTTTCAAGTCAGCTGATTGTATTGTACAAAGGTATTTTTGGCCCTTTAAAGATTATTTTCCTACATTAAGAAAAGTTTTCTTATATTAAAAACTTTTTATTGTGACTCAGGTTTTGTGTCTCTGTATAAACACAGGTATATAGGTGTTTTTATTTGCACACTTGTTTTGCACAGGTAAAATAATGAGATTAAATAATGCCCAGGTAGGCAGGTCAACTGACTTTTATGGTAGTTAGACAAAGGAAAGCATTTGATGAATGGACAAAAGAAATCACATAATATTTCTTTGTATCTTTCCATCTCTTTTCCCCTTCCCCTTCCCCAGCACTCTACTAAAGAACATCTATTTAGTCAGGAAATCTTATGTAATTTTTTGGAAAGTCCATAGGAAAAACAAGTTGCAAGTCTCAGGCAGATACAACATAAAGCAGTTCCCATATTTGTTAGAATGGTAATTTATTTTCAGAATGTAATGCCGAAATAAATTTTATATTCAATACTTGTAGAGTCTTTCCACTCAGAGGACTCTCATTGGTCTTGAATGTGGAAAAGACATCTGTTCAGGGCAGTGAGTAATGCTGTATGTTAAGTTTTAGCTTTGATTTGGTTTTAGCTTTGATGACACCTAGTGTCAATGGAATGCAATAAACATTTTATACTGCTTTCTGATGTTTAGGTATTTCCCTTTAACATCCTCAACTGCATTTTTCTCCTTGAAAATGCTAGCCTTACTGTTTTCTGTTTGGAATGAATAGAAAGATAACTGATAGGCAGATAAGCTGGATATTTTTGTCTCAAAGCCAGTCGTTTTTTTTTGGACTCAGTGTATAGAAGGGACTAAAGGAAGCTTAAGGACATTGTCTTCATATAAGGAGTAATTTTTTCCTAATTAAAAAAATCAGGTGAATCTACTAAATTGTTTATAAATTTCAAAGACCATCTCAAATAACCTTGTAAAAGTAAAGTTGTTAGTGCTGTAGTTTCATTTCTCCCACTTTTTAACCATCCAACAGCACCTCCCACCCAGCTGTATATAAGTAAACCATAATATGAAATATGGTCTCTTTCTACTCAGAGAAGAAGTATTAACAGCAGCAATTCTAAATAGACAGTGATAGATTTTTAATTGGTCTATAAAGAATTATAAGTAAAAGGATATTAGGTAGTAGGTGTTTAGACTTTTAAGTATCCATGAAGATTATTCTTTCATTCCTAAAGTAACTGACAATTAATTACTTTGGATCTTAGTTACTGGGGGGGGGGGGGTCACGACTCAATCTTTTTATTCCTGTGTAAAGACATTCTAATTCCACCTATTTATATTAATATTTTTCATATGCTAAACACATGTGCATACATACAAATTATCCATTTTTCCTTTGAGATCATATAATTCAGTTAGTGAAATATTTCACTCTTCTTTAAGAAAAATTCCTATGTAGTGACGCAACATCGGGCCACTAGTTTAGTAAGATGAAGACAGTCTTCTAGACTCATTCTTTTTCAACATCTGACTTCACTACCATATGTGCAGGACAACAGTGACATCTTAAGGCCAAGTAACTAGAACTCCTTTAGCCAGAGAAAGAATTTGAATTAGGATCTGTTCTCAAAGAAATTTCATTATGTTATCAAATAGTTTTCAAGTTCACAGTTTGCAACTGGTATATCTTTATAAATGCTACTTTATGACTTCTTTTGCAGTCTTTGTGAACATTTTAATGTGCACTGGTAAACACTAACATTTTACATAGACATACTGTATATTAATGCATGCATTTCATTGCATAGTTTATTGACACTCCCCTTGTAAAGCTTTTATGGAAGAAACAATAAGCCACAGCAGTATAGCAAAAGAGGCTTAATCTTTATAAATTGGGGCCTTTTCTGTCTCTTTGCTAGCCTAGGTGGCTGTATACAAATTGGGGTGGGAGGGGGCAAGAAACAACTCTTAACATTTAAGGTTTTCTACATGGTTGAACTCTAGCCAATTAAAAATAAATTGCTTACTTTAGTAAAAAATTTTACCATTTTATAAAAAAAGTTAAATCATGACATGTTTAATTGAAATGGCTGTATTGTAATTAATATTTTGAGATAATTGTGATTTTGAGCTTCAATTATATATAAAAAGTTGTCATTTTTGTATGTGCTAAAAAATGTATCACAATTAACAGTACTTTTTAGTTGAACTACATATTGATGTAAATAAAAACTGAATGAAGACATATTTACTACTTTATTAACATAGATTGTGAATGTACTTAATGGTTTTTTTGCAGTATGAGACCATAATGACCTTGAAAGCTGCTTCATTTTATGTGCAAAGGAGTCCTATGAATCTATATTTTAAATTTACTGAATCAGTGAAATTAATTACTTTGTCAGTTAATTTGCAAATGCAAGCTGTACTCTCCAGTTTATTTTATGTATTGACACTAATTGGTAAAGGTGTACAATGTGATTAGAATGCATTTTGAAGATGCTTTCTGTACAGATACAACATACAGGGACTAAAATAATGCTGTGCAGTGTATAGCAGAGCCATTTTTCGGCTTTGGTGTACTCAACTTTTTCAGTATTTAAAAACGTGTTTTGAATAACATAAAAGTCTCTTTATTGTATAAATAATAAAATGTCACCTTATTGTAAAGTGTCTTTTGTTTAATAGCGAAATAGATTTGTGAGTAGTAGTATGAAAAGGTTTTTTGTTTTGTTTTTTTTTTAAGCCAAAACAACCATTATAGTCAGTACTGGAAATATTATGAACATGTTGTATTTTTATTAGCAATGCACTTTTTAATAATAGGAGCATGCTTCAATCACCCAAAAGCTAGCTACCTACCTATCTATATAAATTAACATACACTCTATTGATTGGCTACTTAACAGAATCACATGGTAAGTTTTATAATGACTGATCAGCCTACCTCTGACATTTTTGGTGTAAACAGAAATATTTCTATTTTCTTCTTACTAAATCAAGTTAACCTGTAATAAATTCCCCTTTAGAAAATTTCCATATGACTACAAGTTTAGTCTTATGAAGATTAGAAGTAAATTTGAAAAGTAAGGCCCTGGAAATTAAAAAAAAAAGCAGAAGTCTGGATTTGAACACACCAACAGAATTGATAATGTATACAAATATCTGCTTAGTAAGTTATTAAGAAATTTCAAAGATTTCTATGTGGTATATGTTATTACTTTTTTTTAGTAAGATGAAGACAGTCTTCTAGACTGTTGCTGATATTTTTTTGTTGCTGATATCTATAGAATTAAAGTAAGTTCTTCAGTACTTTTGTAAAGAACAACAAAAGATATTTTTAAATGCACTCTGAGGGAAAAATATGCAGATCCAACCCCTTCAAATTTCTTGAATCTACAAGTAGTAAGTTACTGTATGGAAACTTAATAGTAAGAAATTATTTTATAAAAACTTGTCAAGTTTTAAATTCAAAACTGTGAGAGTAATTTAAACAATACTTTTACTGTTTTCTCTCATATAGCATTTGTTACGTTAGAAATTATGACAAAATAGGTTCATAAAATGTGGGGAAAAGGCTAGACAAGAAACATTTCAACTAGATTAAAACAAAAGCAAGATAGTGACTATTAATTTAAAACTTATACCAAGACCAACCAAATCACAGAAGTCTTATCATGGGTAAGGAAAAGCCTTATTTTTTAAATGCCAAAGAACAGTTTTAAATAAAATTCAATTCAATTTTATATCTAACAAAAAGGTAGAAATTAGATTATCATATTCAAATCAACTGGTCACATTAAATGTAACACAAACAGAAATAGTGGGAAAAATCCCACTTCTACAAAAATGCTTTATCATTATAAAAATATCAAACTAACTTAAATAAAAATCCACTTCTGAAGAAACTGCTTCCTGTCTTATAAGGAATGAAAGTAGGATAAATCTTATGCAAAACTTTCAGAATAAATGCATGAACACTGTATGTGGCTATCATTATTACGAATGCACAATACCTTAGAAAAATGTTACTTATCAATGTAAGAAATCTAAGAATTAACATAATCAAGATATAAAACCAACTCTCCGTTTAAGTAGGAATCCGGTCTCTCAAATATTCCAGAATAGCAGCTGTTCCTTTCATTAATATGGCTGCTCGAGGAACACGGAATGGATTTCCATCTAGTAGTAGTGTTCTAAACAAAAGAGAGAATTAAGATTTTAAGATTTTTCCATTAGGGAGGCCTTTCTTCTAATTTCATTTGCAATTTTATAAATAAATCTGTGTATTTTTTTCTATTTGTCCCTTTTCAAATCAAAGCATTTCAATAGTTGGAATTAGAACTATAATAATAACTCAAACAACATTAATTGGATACTTATTATAGGAAAGGTATTGTGCTGATTAATTTATATTCACTGACTCTCTCAATTATCTTAACAATCCTATGGATGTAGACACCACTGATATTTCTATTTAGTAGGTAAGGAAACGTAAGTTCAGAGAAGACAGACAGATGTGTCCCAAGATCATACCGCTGTTAAACTGAGGAGCTGTGACATGAGCCACCATTTTACCCATCTTCTTCTCAATCTTATAATGACCATACACTACATGGTTGAATTATATTTATACATTAGAATGAGCATATTTATCAGTATACCAAGGGCTATAATGTAATCAAAATATGCCCCCCTCCATCATGGTAAACATTGACAAATCCCTGCTCTCTATCTCCCTTGACCAGATACACACAGAAAATCTATTTGCATGTTCTAAAATGAGGTTCAATTAAGATTTGAGGACTGGTTGGCTTGTTTCTTTATAAAATTAATGAAATAAATTATAAGATAAAGAGACTTTTATTTTAATTTTTAATAATATAAGTGTTTGTATAAACAAAACCCAAAGGATTCATACCATATTATACAACAGATCTAAATGATATCTTCAATATTTCCATGGGCTGTGGGGATTATTTTGAAGGTTGATTTTCTTAATTTATAAAAAGGAATGGATTACAGTCAATCCTCAGTATTCACAGCCCCCATATGTGCTAATTTGCTTACCACTAAAAATTATTAGTAACCCCAAAATCAATACACAGGGCACTTTCTAGGTCATTTTTAGATATGCACAGAGAGCAAAAAATTTGAGTCAATCACTAGGCACATTCTCAGCTGAGGTCAGAAAGGTGATACTCTCCCTTCTTGTGTCAGTTCTCACACTGTAATCAAGTGTTCTTTCTGTGGTCTATTTAGTCATGCAACAGTTTTTGCATTTTTGTACTTTGTGTTGGTAATGTCACTGTTTAAAATGGCCTGCAAGTGTAGTGCTGAAGTGTTGTCTACTTTTCCTAAACACAAGGAGGCTGTTGTGTGCCTTCCTGAGAAAATATATATACCAGATAAGCTTCATTCAGGCATGAATTATAGTGTTGTTTGGCCATAGTTTAATGTTAATGAATAAATAATATTAAATATGGAAACACACATATAACAAGGTTCCATATTGACTGGTAAATGAAAAGGTGATTAGAGGCTCAAAAGAGCCTAACTTTATACTTCCCCTAGCAATAATGGTTCAGTATTCACTAATTTGGTGTTCACAGAGACTTTATAAAATAAAACTACTGCAAATAACAACAACAAACTGGATTTGCCTCTTACATTTCACTAATATGAGGCACCAAAACAGATGTCAGTGCTGCTCCAGTAAAATATGCCCATCATATATAGTTTTCAATAATCAAGTTCCTTTTGACACATTCTGCTTCAGTACTTGGCTTTCTATCGACATCTTAAACTCTCTTTATATTCATTTAACAAGCACTTATTGAGTGCTTCTAGGCACTGGGACAACTCTTTTCTAAAGGAGGAAAAAGAAATGATACAAATGAGTCCAAACAAAGCAGGATGGAAAACCAGAGGGAGGGACTAACTCCGCTTGGAGAAGAGGGAAGGTTTTCAAAGACGGTATTTAGGTTGATAACTGATAAAAGCAGAATAAGAAAGACCATGCTGGCCTTGAAATAAATGGCCATAGTCTGTAATCAGATTTTTAAAAAACCTTGTACGCATAACTGGGGAGTTTATATTTCCCTGACATT
This sequence comes from Meles meles, assembly GCF_922984935.1. Classification (NCBI taxonomy): domain Eukaryota; kingdom Metazoa; phylum Chordata; class Mammalia; order Carnivora; family Mustelidae; genus Meles; species Meles meles. The sequence goes on along the minus strand of NC_060066.1, from coordinate 158,661,284 downwards.
TTTTTGCAGTGGAGTTTCAAGTTATACACATACACAGTGATGACAAAAGTATCCGAAAACATTTACTGTATGTACACATATATTATACCATACAAACAAAACTTAAAAATATATTATTTGGTAAAACTTGAAAAATGGAATTGGGATTCTGGATTTTGTTACCTGTTATTTTTAACACAACATTAAATTTTTTAATTCAACTTTCCTGTGAGAGTACCTCAACAAGAGAAAAGAAACAACTTATGAATTGATCAAATAAATGGAAACACTTAGAATGGTGTAGTTACCTTAAGGTCACACAATTACCAAGCTCTGGTGGAATTTGTAAGAGGTCATTATTTTGAAGGTCCAAAGTCATAAGATTTCCCATTGCCTTCATTTTCTGAGGATCTACAGATCCAACCTGATTGTTACTAATCAAGATTGTTTCAAGCGTGGGGATGTGATACAGAACTTCAGGTAGTATTTTGAACCTATTAAAATATGAACAGAACACCTAACTATATTGGAATCAAACAAAAATCATTCCTTCAAATAGATGATCTTAAGTTTGATATCATGATATAGTTTCCTTTAGGGTAATTTATTTTATATTTGGTTTAAGTCCTGTATTTTATATTTGGTTTAAGTCCTGTATTCAAGATTTTAGAAACCTTGAAATATATGTTAACTACATAGACTTGTAACATTTTCTATTAATTGTGCAAATGCAACAAAAGTTTAGAGTAAATTCTCCCATGTTTTTCTTTTCACATTTAAAAGACAAGGAAATCCTCCTGAGATTCTACATAAAATGTCCCCATGCAGGTATTCTTCCTTAGTTTACTTTTACTTCTTATGAAACAGAATTACTGCCAATATATTAAGTAAATATAGAAAGTCACATTCTAAGTTGATGGAAGCTTCCAAAATGAGTGCATTTTTGGTCTTTGAAAAGATGACTAACACGGGCTGCTGCTTGCTCATCCAAAGCAACACCGAAGATGTACAAAAAAGAAGGGAAGGCTGACTGCTCTCAGAGCAATACTCAGCAATTAATGCAACATTATTGAGGATCTCTTGGGGGACAGAGGCTGGCATGGTTTCAGTGTGAGATAAACTGTGGTACAGACTAGAAAAGACAAGGAATGAGCTGAAGGAGAGATTTATAGCTGTGGCCTTTTTACTTTCCTCTACTGTCCTTCTTTTGCTGCCTTGATGTAGAAGGAAGGAAGGAAGGAAAGAAGAAAGGAGGGAGGGAAGAAGAGAGGAAGGAAGGAAGGGAGGAAAGATAAATAGATAAAATCAATAGCAAGCATAAATTCAAGACAGCTCTGAAGTTCCAGAGTGACTGGAGAGTAAATAACTAGGAGTACAGAGGGACCAAACTGCCCCAAAGCAGTCCTTCCTCTTCTTCCCACCAATGCATGACCAAGGTAATTTAAAAAGATGTAGCTCGGGGCGCCTGGGTGGCTCAGTGGGTTAAAGCCTCTGCCTTCAGGTCAGGTCATGATCCCAGGGTCCTGGGATCGAGCCTCACATCGGGCTCTTTGTTCCGCGGGGAGCCTGCTTCCTCCTCTCTCTCTGCCTGCCTCTCTGCCTAGTTGTGATTTCTCTCTGTCAAATAAATTAAATATTAAAAAAAAAAAAAAAAAAGATGTAGCTCACCTGCTGACACAGAAGTTAGGGTTAGCTTTTGCTATCTTTCCTAAGACATTACTTGACAATGTGACTGATCACTCACTAGACAATAGAGAACTGATAGTTCAGTTCACAAATAAAAATTAGCAGAGATCTGAGAAGTGTATATATTTTTAATTAATGACAACAATGATATAACCTACACTTGAAAAACCATGAGCAATAATGAAGCAGACAGAATAGAAATTTAGATAGGCAATATTTTAGACACATCACTCTGCCTTAGCGTCCTGAAAAGCAAACGAGGAATAATAATGGTACTAAACTTACACACGTGTTATAAGGACTGAATGATTATATTTCATCTGGAATATAGTAAATAAACGTTAGCTATTAATATTTAGATTGTTACCAGAATCAACTTGCATTATACAAAACAAATGATATAGCTGTTAATAGCCCAACAACTGCAGGCAAGCTACCTGGGCTCAAACCCCAGATCTATAATGTTGTATTTACATGAACCTTAGCAAAACATAAATATCTAATATTTACTTAATATACTGGCAGTAATTCTGTCTCACAAGAAGTAAAAGCAAACTAAGGAAGAATACCTACATGGGGAAATTTTAGGGACACTCAGGATGATTTCCTTAACTTCTAATTCTCATAATGACAGGAAACCACCTTTTGTGAGGATTAAATGGGATAATATATGCACTTAGTCCTGTGTCAGCAGATAATAAGTCCCAAATAAATATTAATGAATCCTAATTATTAGCAGCATCTTCAGACTGAGGAATCAAATCTATTAGTTGGCATACAAAGCTCTGACAGGACTCACTACTGCTCACATGCCCAAATTCATTTTTATTTATTCCCCACCCCCTTTATGGCCCAAGCCATAGCAAACTTCTTGAGCTGTCCCAAACATACCATGCTCTCATGTTTGTGCCTTAGTACATGCCAGTTGCTCCACCTGGGATGCCCTATTCCTGTGTGTCTGGCTGATACCTAATTTTTAAGCCTCAGTTTCAATGCTATCTCCTCTGCCTTCAGGCAATCTCAGGAAACACTTTAACTTATGCACTGCATTTTCACTACAGCAATCCTCATTACTTATTTACATTTCTGTCTTCCTATTAGGCTACCAGTTTCTTAAAATTGTTAAAAGGAACAAAAAGTCTACTGGATATCAGCTGTGAAAATAAACCTGGATATTTAAATAAACACATCGGGCCTTTTTATTTGGCTCTTTTAGGTGTATTCGCTAAGTCCTTCAAATTCTCTACATAAAAATCCTTAGTCATAGATTAGTCTGTTCTGTCTCTCACCTGTTAAAGGATAGATTAATTGTTTGTAGTCTTATCAGTGATTCCATTTCTTCAGGCAAAGAATTTAAAAAATTGTTCCTAAATTGGAAAGAAAAAGATGATTTACAAAGTTTAAAACTACATACAATTTTAATTTATAATTAAAGTGTTGATCAGGGTGCCTGAGTGTCTCAGTTGGTTAAACATTTGTCTTTGGCTCAGGTCATGATCCCAGGGTCGTGGGATCGAGTCTCACATCGCATCAGGCTCCCTGCTCATTAGGAAGTCTACTTCTCCCTCTCCCTCTTCCCCTTCCCTCCGGTGGTACTCTCTCTCTGATGCATGCTCTCCCTCAAAGTAAATAAATAAAAATCTTAAAAAAATAAAGTGTTGATCAGACAAAAAAATTATGTAGCTCTGTTAGTCCTTAATCTGATCTCATTAAGGCTGAGTCCTGAGAATTCTGAATCAGTCAACTGCCTCAGTTATTTGATTAGTGTGCCAAATCCTAATACCAATACACAACCTATGAAGCAACCAACTCTTTAGTAATACATTTAATAGGGCAAAACACTGTAAACTAATTACTTATTTCCTTCAAACTGATCTCAGAAATACGTCTCACAGATAGGGCCCTTGAAATCATGCTACATTGTTTGATTCCACAAATATTTGGTTGGTGTTTAACACATGTATCTTGCATACAGACATGAAATTTTACTCTAAGCAGAACTGTAAAATTTTATGGAAAAAAAAATGAAAGAGGAAAGTGATAAGATTCTATATATTTAGAAATTTGGGGCTTTCTACTGCATAGATATTAAGCAAGTCCATTTCTCCTCTAAGTTTAAAATTTCAATTTGCCCAATGCATATATTTTTTAAGGTTCTTAGAATGAAGCATGGGTGTAAACAGAATCTCATTTATTGTTAGAAGGATCTGGGAACAATGTTAAAAGAAAGGTTAACAACAAGAAGGCGGAAGGATTCTAAAGCTTATATAATTACTTATAATAGAAAATATTGTGAGAAAATTATATTCAACTAGATGGTTATTACCTATTACAACTGGGTAATTTTCTCTAAATTTTTTTGTGTTCAGAAGTCAAGCCTACTAATATGTTAGTCATACTTTCTACACCTATGTTTTTTTCTTTTCTCTGTACAGCTATTGTCTTTATTAAGCTGTACCAAATACCCTACTGCTGGTTTCTATCCTTTTCCTAGAGTCTTATATACCTACTGGTATCAGGTAAAAAGTGTATGTTAGAGATGCCTGGGTGGCTCAGTCAGTTAAGCGATTCCCTTCGGCTCAGGTCATGATCTCAGGGTCCTGGGATCGAGCTCTGCATCAGGCTCTCTGCTCAGTGGGGAGCCTGCTTCTCCCTCTCCCTCTGCTACTCCCCTTCTTATACTCTCTCCCTCTCTGTCAAATAAATAAATAAAATAAAAATAAAATAAATAAAATAAAAGTGTACATTAGTCACTTATTTAGAAACCTAAAACTATAAACAATGGCATACACACACATACACACCCCCCCCCAAAGAATGGGACAAAAATAAAGAGAGTAGTAATGAGTGCATTAATCCATTCTCTCCTCTCCATTAATACTGACCTACAATGTGGTTTTACACTGCTTTGCCAGTGTAACTGCCACCCCAAAACAGAAGCAATTCTACGTTTAAAAGGAGCGGAGTATTAGTAGATTTGCTTTAATCCCAAAGCCAAAAAAAAAAAAAAAGCCTCTATAGGTAGAAAAATCCTCAGATATAACTTAGCTGATTGTTATTTACCTATTGCTTGAGCACAGCAAGAGGAGCTACCGCTGAAATAAACTAAAAGCACACCTAGTAGTTATATATGAGTAGGAAGTGAAGATAATAGAGCTATAGCTTACAAATAAAGACTTAAAGCCCAAACAAATAAATATTTGACTATCTACCTCTGAGTCATTTATTATTACCCTGAAAGAACTGTAGCAATTCTGATCCTGTCACTTCAACTTAGGACATACTTAAATTAAACTTCCTATTACTTCTGCAGAGCCTTAAATAGTTTCTTCCCTTTAGTTGCTAGTCTTCGGGGTCTTTTTCTTTCTTTCTGGCCTTGAATGTTTACTGCAATATTTTGAAACCAAATAGGTTCTTCTTAAGAGAAACCATGCTATCCCTATGCTAGCACAGGATTTTGACAGTTTAATGCTATTTACTTTCAGAAAAGGAAAAACAGGAAACAAACATTTTCCATGGGTTATTTGTAATTTTGCGTAAGGATGAATTTCAAGAATGTGTTACTATCTTCTAGTACTTTAAAGAATTATTTCTTATTTAACTTACAAACTGCCTACAAATGATATTTGATTAAAATATTTCCTAAATGCTTAATTTTAGATTTGTCCTAAGGTGTAATTAACAAACTAAAGAGCAATTTCCACACTTACTTAGGAAACATGAAGGAACAAGAAAATGTCAGGCAAAACTCAAAGACAAGTTATAATGAAAAAGTGAAGCAATAACATCAATAAATACCTGAGATCTAAAAAAGTCAATTTTTGAAGCATACATAATTCCAAGGATATAAAGGAAAGCTTATTAAAACTGAGATTGACATCAGAAACCATTTCTTTCAGTTCCACAATTCTGAAACAAAAATAATTTAAAAATGTTAGCTCTTGAATTCACTATCAGAACTTCAAAGCTACAAGCAGACAATAGGGGGAAAAAATCCTATATTATTTTTGCTAGTTAAGATTTTCTGTAACTTTTACTTTTCTCACAATTCAATCAGTTTGTATTCTATAACAGTTTTTTTTTCTTTTAGGTTGCATAGTATAATATTCTCTGTATCTGAGTACTTCAGAAAGTTTTTTAACTATGATATGTCAACATTATTAAAGTATAGTATTTTTTGTCAAAATTATCATTAGATTTATCATGACTTCAAGAGAATACTAAGTTAATTCCTAGGTTTGGTAAGTGTCATGACTACACAACTTAAGTCAAAGACTTAAAGAGAGAGACTTAACTATTGCTAAGTAAGTCTACTCAACCTTAGTGATTTTAAAGCACGTTATTAACTAAAAGAACAAGAAATGTTAGATATGATTTGCCAAAAAATGAAACCATATGAAAGACTATCAACTGCTGTGCTAAAGAAAGATGAGTTTGGATATGTTAATAAAACTTTTTTGGAAAGTTTTTGGATAAACGTATTGAGAGCCATACTCCTTTAGGTAATTATTCTGGCAATCGGGTCGAAAAAAACAGTATGTTTTGTTTTATTTATTGCTATAATCAACTTGTAGTATATAGACAGATTTTAAAAGTATTGTTTACAACATAGGAAAACACTTAGGGCAAATAAACCAGTTAAGATACAAATTGTATATATAATTCTAAAAGGGAAACAGTTTGAAATAAAATATGCTATGAATAGCAATAGGACTACAAAAGATCTGTCCCTTGATTTTGTCCAAAATTTTATGAGTAAGTATTATTTTCATAAGCAGGAAATCATATAAGGAAATATATGACTTGTGAAAAAAAATTTAAGAGGAAAATTACTCAGAAACTCTCTAGATCAAGTTATGTCCTTACTATCTCTTCTTTGGTCATCTAAATTGCCAAAATATGATGAAATAATGGAGGTAACAGAATACCATATTGTTTTGCATATGAATTACCAGTTTGAGATAAAATGAGAAAGTAAGTAATAAGGTGATGTGTTTTAACTCCTTCCATTTTCATTCCCAGTTTTGATCCGGGATCTCCAAACCTATTCTGAGAGCAAATCTAACTACTCAGTTCTTCTATCAAGTATTCTCAGAGCCCTTTAAACAAGAGAGGAGATGAACTAGATCTCTATTTGCTATGGAATCTCAAAGTTAATTTACTTTTAAGATCTATATTCTCCAAACTAGGCCCTGCAAAATAGAAAGCAAGTTAAAGTTTGTCTGACTGTTTAAAAATTTTAAACATCGAAAAAATGTTTTTGACAGTCAAATTTTATATACCCAATCACCCTTTTTTTTTTTTTTTAAGTACTTAAATGCTTACTCAGTACAGGCACTGGTTAAATGCTGTGTGTGGATTATGTCATTTAATTTAATTCTATAAAATATGTACTTTACTATCTTTACTTCATAGGTAGGGAAACTAAGAGCAGCTAGTTAGCCTGTTGAAAGCCACACAGCTCATTGATCTGGATTACAGATACAAGCAATTGACTCCATTGTCCAAGTTCTTTACCATACCCTCCCTACTCTGTCTTCCCTACTGTTGTTTTACTTGTCAGCTTTCTTTGGGTATATAGTTTACTGCAAGATAACAATCATTTTAAAAGTTCCAGATCATACTAAACTAATTTTCTCTCATAACCTAAAGATTTGCCATAACTAATATCAACAAAGACATACTGAACAGTACAAGTACAATGTACATGACTTCTAATATTTGATAGTAAAGAATCCTTTTCTGGGAGGAAAATATTAACATCTGTTTTTTATTGCTTTTACTATCAGTGAAAAATTCAGTGGCTTAGCAATTCATTAACATACAGCCCAAATGAAAATTCCTATTAATCCACATGGACCTGGCTTTGGATGGTATCTTAAAACTTTTCCTCTAGTATTTCATTACATGGAAAAATGTATACTTTTAATAATTCTAATACCTATTTTCCATGTTTAAAATGTAAAAGGAAATCAAATTTTAAAAAACTTATATACCTCGCAGAACTGATGTTAATATGTCTCAGAGAATACTTAATTGTAATTTGTTAAATCCCTCAAATATCAATAATGAAAAAAAACTCTACATATGTTTTAAATTAAAAAACCATGAAAAATCATTATTTGTGTCACTGAGATGCAAACACAATTGAAATGAGTCACAACTTAACAGAAATGACATCATGAACAATTCTCACCTTTTAGGAATTTCACATAGCTGATTCTTACTGAAGTTAACAGAAGTGATAATGTTGCTTTTCACTGCATCAAATACTTCATCAGGAATTAAAGTTGTTTGTTTATCACTAAATGAAAAATGGTTTAAAAATGCATCATCCTTAGGAGTCCAGAAAGATATGATTATTACTTTTCACTTTTAAAGGCCCTTAAAGATTTTGTGTTTTCAATACAGAAGGCAGTTGCTTATGAAGAACACTGAAGAAAGCCACAAAAACCTACAAACTCACAAAATATTCATCATTAAGAATTCAGACAACATGTCATATCACAATACATTGTATCATACCTTCCGAGCATTCACATACTCACTGTGAATAAAACTAGATATATCTTCAGAGTCCAAGATGTTTAGAAATCACATAGTAATGGACAGTAATTAGTAAATGGATTCCTCTACCTCAGAATAGAATTAATCTATAAGTTTAAAGCTGTTGCGATCCTTTTCCTCAGGGACTATCTGCCAACTTTATGTAGCTATATAGTTAACTGCAAGGTAACAATCATTTCTAAAAGTTCTACACTGTGGCGCCTGGGTGGCTCATTCACTTAAGTATCTGCCTTTGGCTCAGGTCATAATCCCAGGGTCCTGGGATCGAGCCCCACGTTGGCCTCTCTGCTCAGCAGGGAGCCTCTTCTCCTTCTCCCTTTGCTGCTCCCCCTGCTCGTGCTCTGTCTCTGCTAAATAAAACCTTTAAAAAAATAAATACAAATTAAAAAAAAAGTTAATTAAATACAAATTAAAAAATTAAAATTAAAATACAAATTAAAAAATAAAACTAAATAGTTTCTGAGCCAACTTCTCTATGCTTTAGCATGTGACAAGATAGACAGGGTAGTGGCCTTAGACTAAACCATTCCTTTACCATTAAGGAGCTTTTTTAAAATTTATTTTCTCTTAACCTCAGTTCTGTGAAATTAGAATCTGAAGAGCTATTGATTGTTATGTGGGCCAGACCTTTTGCAAATATAAACGTTAATAAATTTCCTTTTCAATAAGATTTTCAATAAAGCATACAATTAATCTTAAATGAAAGTATAGTAGTACTCTGACATTTGCAGATTTAACAATTTGTTGATGTTATAATTAGCCATTTGTCCCCACATTCTTCTTTTAAAATTTTCAATACCTAATATATCATCCACTTAGAAATATTGTTGATGGAATGCCAAATTAATGACTTTATGAACAAGAAAACAATTATTACATGTAAAGTCTACTATAGAGAAACCTGTAAGAAAGGCACTGTAATAGAGATAGGTAGGAAGACAGCCTAAATTTCAGTTTTTATACCTTCTACTTCTGCTGTACGGCCCTATCTTCTATGTGTCAATAGGATTTTTATCTTTTTAATCAGAAATGCTCAAATCATGGGGAACTGATTTACTGTAATTGAACACTGAAGATTACACTCTTTTAAAAAAATTTAGTTGAAGGCATTTATGCTTTGATATTGGGAATCGTTTATATTTTAAATGGAATACTCCTTTTCAATTAAAGTCTCTGAGGAAAATAAATTATAATAAATTTGGAATCAAAACAATCTAAGATGTACGGTCTTCAGTGCTATCTTTAAAATACTTTTGTGATCTCTATGGCTTTATTTTTATTTTTATTTTTTTAGGATATTATTTATTTATTTGAGAGAAAAACACATAGCAAGAGAGGGAACATAAGCAGGGGGAGTGGGAGAGGGAGAAGCAAGCTTCCCGCAGAGCAGGGAGCCTGATGCGGGGCCCAATCCCAGGACTCTGGAATCATGACTTAAGCCTGCCCAGAACCTGAGCTGAAGGCAGAGGCTTTAACCCACTGAGCCACCCAGGCACCCCTAAGTTCACTGACTTTTAATATGCTTTTATCTCATCACTGTTTTTGCATCACTTGCTATTAATCTAAGTACAAATATACTATGATGAATTCTTCCTCACCAACTTTCCTTTTATCTGAAGGATTATTTCTCAAAGTTTTCTATATGTTTTGCAGTGTTTAAGAAAATTACATACCTATAGTCTAATATTTTTAATGTGACGATAGCGTGTACGTTGACTCTGGATTCACTTGGTAGTGTCATGGCAGTCTCAATAATAGAATCACTTTGGCTTGGTCCATCATCTGGCAAGAGAAAAGCTATGTGAATCCAATATACATATTATAAAGTCATTTACAAATTCTTGAAAATATATAAATGGTATATATGATTTCTGTATGTTACTGGTAAGAATGCCTTTAGTCATGTACGTTGTTTCTAATAACTCAAATCTAGGTCTAGAATTTAATATTTAATTAACAGAAAATAGAAAATAGATAAAATTACTATAATATGGCTTTAAAATCTTTTAATAAATCCTACCAAGAAAATTTAGGAGTAGAAAAGAACCTTCAAAGAACAACTACAATCTCTCAGAAGAAACAATGACCCTCAACCTTCCTCTTAAGAAAAATACTATGGTCTATTAGAAGGAATTTATTAACAAAGGAAAAGTATTACTTCCCACAAATGTCTACAAAATAGGTATATACTGACCTTCTAAGTTAGGACATATGGCAACTTATTATCCTTGATCATTCGGAACTGAGGGATTTACATAATTAGGTAAGCTTTTGATACATTATTTATGTTAAGAGGGTTTTTTTTTTTTTCAGCAAATGCAAGACTTTATTTTCAGTAGGTATTTCCTAACATACATGCCTACTCACACACAATTAACCCTTTTACTAGTTTCCAAAGACTGTTAACACTGCCATTGTGTGGTATAAAGAACAAAACAACTCATACACATCAAAAAGAAATGGCTTTGTTACTTTTTGGCAAAAGGCACTTCAAACCATCTAGACAGAAGTAAAAAAAAAAAAAAAACTATTAATTTTCAACAATATGAAGAAAATTAAATAGTCCTAGCATTCATCATATGTTAAGAGCATAAGGCATACCAAAAGAACATAAAACAGTTAGTAATATCTCTGATCTTGCTTCAGCCCAGTAGGCATTTAATGAACATTTGTTGAATACTATGAAGTATATTTCTCTTGCACTGAGCTCACCAATTATTCATTAATCAGTAATCATTAAGCTAGTAGTTCTAATGCAAATATCATATGGATATTTTGTTCATAGAAAGGGCAGAGAATAAAAGACAGTATCAAATAGAAATAAAAGACATCAAGATATTTATTAGTATTAAGCAAATGCTTTAGTATTTAGAAGTACACTAGCATTTTGGTTACATCATTTTAAAGAGATGTAATATATATTGCCAAATTACATCAGCAGATAGGCAACATTAAACCAGCAACAAAACCCGGCTTTAGTTTTTAAATATATGTGTATACTAGCATGACAACATATTGACATAGAGTATTCGTAACACTTTCCAAAGAGCCACTTTTAATAATCAGCATCAAGAATATAAACAGGAGGGGCGCCTGGGTGGCTCAGTGGGTTAAGCCGCTGCCTTCGGCTCAGGTCATGATCTCAGGATCCTGGGATCGAGTCCCGCATCGGGCTCTCTGCTCAGCGGAGAGCCTGCTTCCCTTCCTCTCTCTCTGCCTGCCTCTCTTGTGATTTCTCTCTGTCAAATAAATAAAATCTTAAAAAAAAAAAAAAAAAAAAAGAATATAAACCGGAAGTCCATTATCCATTGGGAGGGAACTATACAAGAGACAGATTTTCTTTTCATCATATATCCTTGTATATTGGTTGAATTTTTTTTCCATGTACGTTTACTGACTTTTTTTTTTTTTCTCATTTATTTTTTCAGCGTAACAGTATTCATTCTTTTTGCACAACACCCAGTGCTCCATGCAAAACGTGCCCTCCCCATTACCCACCACCTGTTCCCCCAACCTCCCACCCCTGACCCTTCAAAACCCTCAGGTTGCCCCAACCTCCCACCCCTGACCCTTCAAAACCCTCAGGTTGTTTTTCAGAGTCCATAGTCTCTTATGGTTCCGTTTACTGACTTTTAATTAAAAGACAGAAGTTGGCAATATTCCCTAAATTGATCTACAGATTCAGTGTAAGCTCTATCAGAATCCTAGCGGACTTCTTTGGAGAAATCAACAAACTGATTCTAAAATTCATATGGGATTGCAAGAAACACAAAATAGCTAAAACAAGAATGAGAAAAAAGAATAAAGGATTTACCCTTCCCAATGTCAAAACTTACTATAAAGCAATGGTAATCAAGAGACTGTAGTATTGGCACAAGACAGACATACAGATCAATGGAATAAAATTGAGAGTCCAGAATGAACCTTGTATTTCTGGTCAACTGATTTTCAACAAAAATGACAAAACCATTCAGTGAGAAAAAAATAGTGCAAGGAAACTGGATAGCCACATGCAGAATTAAATTGGATCTTTATCTCATACCATATATAAAAACCAACTCAAAATTAACCAAGTACTTAAATGTAAGAGCAGAAGTATAAAACTCATAGAAGAAAATATAGGAAACAATTTTCATAAAATAGGTTTTTGCAAAGGATTTTTAGATATGAAGCCAAAGCATAAGCAAAAAAGAAAAGGAAAAAAAGAAATTGACCTCATCAAAATTAAAAGATGAAAAAAAAACTTTTGTATTTCAAAGGACACCACCAACTAATGAAAAATCAAACCCACAAAAGACTAGAAAATATTTGCAAATCATGTATCTGAAAAGAGCTTTTTTTAAATTAATTATTTTTATTAACATATAAAACTCAACACGGGAAACAAAGGGGTACAGGTCTGTGGATCATCAGACTTACACATTTCACAGCACTCACCATATCACATATCCTCCTCAATGTCCATAAACCCATAAACCCTCCACCCTCTCCCTACCCCTGCCACAGGAACCTTCAGTATGTTTTGTGAGATTAGGAGTTTCTTATGGTTTGTCTCCCTCCTGATCCCATCTTCTCACAAGACATTTCTATCCGGAATATATAAAGAATTACTATAACTCAATAATAAAAATATTAAAAAAAATAAATACTGGGCAAAGGATGTCTCATGAACATATAAGCAAAATTCCTTAATAAAATACTAGCAAGTTGAATATTAAAAAGTATTTAAAAATTATACACTGTGACTAAGTGGGATTTAACCCAGGTATATAAGTCTAGTTCAGCATTCAAAAATTAATCAATGTAATGCTTCACAACAACAGGATAAAAAAAGAAAAGTATATGATCGTATCAGTAGATGCATAAAAAACATCTGACAAACAACAACACTCCTTTATGATTAAAAACGCTCAGCAAACTAGGAATAGAGGAGTACTTTCTCAACTTAATAAAAGGTATCTACAAAAAACCTACAATTCACATCATACTTAATGGTAAGAAACTTGAAGCTTTCCACCTAAGATTAGGTACAAAGTAAGGACGCCTCCTCTTACCATTCTTTCTGAACATCATACTGAAATGTCCTTGCTAATGCAATACAGTAAGCAAATGAAATAAAAAGTATATAAATTGGGAGGGAGGACAAAAAATAGTCTTTGTTCACAGATGACATGACCATAGGTAGAAAAATCTAAAAGATGTGACAAGAAAAACCTCCTGAAACTAGTAGGTGATTATGTAAGGTTGCAGGACACAAAGTCAATATATAAAAATAAATTGCTTTCCGGGGCACCTGGGCGGCTCAGTGGTTAAGTGTCTTCTGCCTTTGGCTCAGGTCATGATTCCAGGGTCCTGGAATCGAGCCCTGCATTGGGCTCCCTGCTCAGCAGGAAGCCTGCTTCTCCCTCTCCCACTCCCTCTGATTGTGTTCCCTCTCTCTCTGTGTCTCTGTCAAATAAATAAATAAAATCTTTTAAAAACAAATAAATTGCTTTCCTTTCTATCAATAATAAGTAGAACCTGAAATTAAAAACATAATAGCATCCCCCAAAATGAAATACTTATATATAAATATGACAAAATATGGGGACGCCTGGGTGGCTCAGTTGGTTAAACAGCTGCCTTCGGCTCAGGTCATGATCCCAGTGTCCTGGGATCAAGTCCCACATCAGGCTCCTTGCTTGGCGGGGAGCCTGCTACTCCCTCTGTCTCTGCTGCCACTCTGCCTGCCTATGCTCGCTCACTCTCTCTCTCTCTGGCAAATAAATAAATAAAATCTTTTAAAAAAAATATGACAAAATATGTATAAAAACTCTATGAGTTTTTTATAACTCTGTAAGTTACAAAACTCTGATGAATGAAATCAAAGCACTACGTAAATGGAGAGACAGTATTCATGGATAAAAGGTCTTAATATTGAGAGGATGTCCCTTCTTTCCTACTTGATCTATAAATTCAGTGCAATCCCAGTCAAAATGCCAACAAATTATTTTGTGGATGGTGACAAACTGATTCTAAAATTTACATAAAGCAGCAAAAGACTCAAAATAGCCAACACAATATTGATTAGAGAACAAAGTTGGAAGACTGACACTATCCAACTTAAAGACTTACTATAAAGCTACTGAAATTGAGACAGTATGAAACTGCCAAAAGAACAAATAGATCAACAGAACAGAACAGAGAGCCCATAAATAGACCTCCATAAATACAGTCAACTTATTTTTAACAAAGAAACAAAGGCAATAATACAAAGGAGTAAAGATGGTCTCTTCCATAAATGATGCTGAAACATCAAGAAATCCACATGCAAAAAAGAATAGATTTATTCATAATTGCCAAAACTTGGAAGCAACCAACATTTGCTTTAGGAGGGTGAATAAATAAACTGTAGTACATCCAAACAATAGGTTATTCAGTGCTAAAGAAAAATGAACTATCAAGCCATGAAAAGCACGGAGGACACTTAAGTGCATACTACGAAGGGAAAGAAGTCAATCTGAAAGATTCCAATTACATGATGTTCTGGAAAAGGCAAAACTACGGAAACAAGAAAAAGATTAATGGTTGCCAGATATGTGGTGATAGAGGGGAAAAGAGGATAAATAGGCAGATCACAGAAGATTTTTAGGGCAGTGAAAATACTTTGTATGATACTACAATGGGGAATACGTATCAGTTGTCCAAATCCATAGAATATACTACAAGAGTGAACTCCAAGGTTAACTATGGACTATGATTACAATGTGTCGATGTAGGCTCATCTTTGGTAAAGAATGTACCATTCGGATAAATGATGTTGATAAATGCAGGAGGCTATGCATGTGTGGGGGCAGAGGATATATGGGAAATATCTGTACCTTCCTCTCAATTTCGTTGTAAACCTAAAACTACTTTGAAAAAATTAAGTCTTTAAAATTTTTTTTGATTATTCTGATATGACTTTTAACTGATTCATATCAGAATAATTAAATTTTTCTGGAGGAGAAAGCATACCTAGAAATGACTGGCAGGAAATAAGAGTTTAGAAAATTATGTTACTTTATTTGAAGGTCAAGATGGAAAATGAAAATTGCTGAAATATGTAATTATTTTATTCATGTAACATACACTGATTGGCAATACAGTGCTAGGTTAGGCTGTGCATAACCAACAAAGTCATGAGCTAAATTAACAGTTGCTGTATTTAGCCACTAAGTTGTAGAGTGTTTATTATGCAGCAGTACACTAGTATAGCTCACTTTTCTTTAATACTCTAGTGTATCCTTCAATGATATGCATAAAATAAAAATTGGGATATAGTACAATTTTAGTGAAGCATTAAAAATTAAATGTATGTGGGATGCCTGGGTGGCTCAGTCAGTTAAGTGTATGCCTTCAGCTCAGGTCATGATCCCAGGGTGTTGGGATCAAGTCCTACGTAGGGCTCCTTGCTCAGAGAGGAGCTTTCTGCTCCCTCTGCTTGTGATCTGTCTCTCTGTCTCAGATAAAAATAAAATCTTTAAAAACAAATCAATAAATAGATAAATAAAAATTAAATGTACAGTATCATTTTCTCTTTTGGTGCACATTCATGCTGAATTAATATACCCTGGAAAATGTGTTTTATCTTTATACTTGTTAGAATTTAGCAAAACTATGCATGAAGCAGATATTCAAGTAACTATTAATATACTTCCTAGTCAATAGCATTCATATACTACATTATAAAAGTCAAGTTTTTTGCTCTTTTTTCAAAGTTAAAGCACTAGGATGCTTATTGAATCTTTGTTATATTTTCCAATTGATACACTGTAACAAACCAAAGAAATTAAGGATAAATCATTATTATTGTGAATTTAAGGATAAGTTTATAACTCCAGCATATTTATGACCTATATGGATTCATAATTAGAACCACACCTGCCAGGGACCATTTCCTCTAATTATTTACACCCAAAATACATGTAAATTTATGTACTGTTAGCACTTCACTGCCTTTCATATCATCCTTCAAAATAGAGGAAAAAACAGAAAAGTACCTTTAATCTTGCTTCGCAGATATTTTAAGACTTCTTGGGTTCCTTTCTGAAAAGGTAGAGAGAAGACACATGCTCACCAAGACATACCTTGCAGTTTCATAGACCAACAGGCATGTTTGATTTTTTTTTTAATATTTTATTTATTTATTTGACACACACAGAGAAAAATCACAAGTAGGCAGAGAGGCAGGCAGAGAGAGAGGGGGAAGCAGGCTCTCCGCTGAGCAGAGAGCCCAATGTGGGACTCAATCCCAGGACCCTGAGATCATGACCTGAGCCGAAAGCAGAGGCTTAACCCACTGAGCCACCCAGGCGCCTCACATGTTTGAATTTCAAATTTAAAAACCAGAACTGAATTCTAAATATGCTTACATTTATAATTTCTCTTCGTATGGTTCTCAAAGGATTGCCTTCTAGTGCCAGAAATTTCAAATGAAGTTTTCCCAATGAACAGGGTAGACTACAAAAAGATTAAATCAATTTCAGGAAAAACATGAAGAGTAAGTATAATTCAACCAACAGTTGACTCTAAAACAACAACATATAAGAAACTATATATCATATAATAGTGTCAAAGAGAGCTCAAGTAAATAGGTCTAAAATATCTCCCCTTGAAATAAATGCTGAACACGTAAGAGAAAAAACAGATTTGTTCTGAAATTGTCATATTGTGATTGCTTAAAAAAAAAAAGTGAGCTACAAAACATTTGCTAAAAAATTGTAAAAAGTAAATTTGAATGGATCAGTGATTCAAGACAGCCATACTCAAGGATACTAAATGTTTTGATTTTATCCTTCAAGTAATAAGCAAATGAAATTCTTCCCTAATAATCTAATATTATTTCCCATGTACAAAAGCACTCCTATCCCACAAACATTATGATCAATGCACAATACCAATTTATTTTTTAATGACATTATAATCAAATTGCTTCTGTTCTTAATCTTTCAGGAGCTTCCGATCTCTTAAAGAATGAAAACTTGCTCTTCACAGGCATTTTAAGGACCTATTCTATATTTTTATATATATATATATATAAATGTATATATATAAATAATATATATATAAATGTATATATATAAATAAAATAAATATATATAAATATATATATTTATATAAATATAAATAAATATATATATAAATATATATAAATAAAATGCTCTATATTTTTTTAATATTTTTAAAATGCTCTCTCTCTATATAAATATATATAAATAAAATGCTCTCTCTCTATATATATAAATGTATATATATAAATAAAATAAATATATATAAATAAAATGCTCTTCACAGGCATTTTAAGGACCTATTCTATATTTATATATATATATATATATATATATATATATATTCTATATTTACCTTTCAAGCCCTAAACTCAGTCCTGAACTTTCAAGGTTTCCTTTGTGCAGTTTTGTCCCACCAAGTAAATCATTCTGACCACCGTACATATGCACTTTAAAATCATAGTCATCCTCTAAAGATCATATGGTGGGACTAGAGTGAGGCATGACCCTGAAGGTGAAGGTGCTCTTAAATTCTGTGCTCTAGGCACTTAACTTGCCTCACCCTAGTCCCAGTCCTAATGATTATCTAAAAACATTTTTTCTTCCACAAAATTTGCCCTGATCCTCTCAATAAATTGCTGATACCTATATTTCCTTTATGCCCTCAAAGCATTTTCTATCTCTACCATGACTTTATATTTATTTTAATTCAATAAATATTTATCAGGTACCTTTTATATACCCAGACACTGATCTAGGAATTAGAGATAGACCAGTGAACGAAACAGGTAAAAACCCTGACTTCTTAGTTTATGCTCTAAGTGGATTAGAGTAACCTGTAAATATATCTAATTCTATTAGTATTTTAAGCTTGTTGCCAAGGACCAACTCTAACCATTCTTTTTAAGTCTGCATATGATACTTGTTCAATAAATGTTTAGTGAATTCAATTGAGAAAAAAGATCTCTACACGTTTTTTACAAATCTTAAATAACTTATTAACTTATGAATTAGAAGCAAATGCAGGTATGATTTTTTATTCCTTTGATCTTTAAACTTACCTACTAATATCATTGTTGCTTAGGTCAAGTCTCTCCAAAGACTGTAGCAGTGTAATCTCATCTGGAACAGATTTTAACTTATTATCTCGCAGGTCTAGCACAAGGATAGAATTCAGATGCTTAAGATGTTCTGGCCCTAATATTTCAATCTGGTTTTCACCTACATGTAATTCCTACAAAACAAAAGATGAATCATTATTTATTTCTGTATTCAATTGTATAATAGATAATAAAAATAAAATTGAAATCTTAATTTCAAATCACTGAAAAATACATGGAAAAAACCTAAGTTTCTAATTACTAACATGCTTAAGTTTTCAATTACAAGTAAGCTAATTCAAAGTTAAAAATGGTAAAAACATAATATTTTCAAGGATTTTCTGATAATTTAAAAATAATTAAAGATTTAATCTGGCAGGAAGTTCCAAGTTTACAAACCAAAGCACAGAAATGATTTAGTAGTTACATTTACAGAATAATAAAAATATAAATCCAAGAACCATGCTGATAAAAAATTTAAAGTTTTAAAATAAGTCAGAATGAGCATAAAAAGTTACAATCAGTTTGTTGTTATTCAACATTTTCATTAGTGGTTATTTTTTTAAAGATTTCTTTGTTTACTTGAGAGAGAGAGAGAGAGCAAGTGAGCAGGTCAGAGGCAGAGGGAAAGGGAGAAAAAATCTCCAGTAGACTGCATGCTCAGCAGGGAGCCTGACACAGGGCTCCCCCATCTCACAACCCTGAGATCATGACCTGCACAGAAACCAAGAGTCAGACACGTAACAAACTAGGCTACACAGGTGCCCTTCATTAGTGATATTTAAATATAGTGATCTCCCATTAATGGAATCTATAATTATCAGATGTATAACTAATCTTTAATTAAATAACTTTTTCAGTTCCTTTTACCACTGCCACCATTCTGTTTGAGAAGCCCTTTTAACTCTAATACATAAAGTATACATGAAGGAAAACAAAACATGTTAACTTTAGAAGACAATGCTATATACTTAAAACCAAAAGAAAGTAATTAATTTTAAACAGACCCAATAATGATCAGGTAAACATAAGAGGTGGCAACTTACAGAGTTAGATACATATTCCTTCCTAGTACTCCAGGTGTACTACAGTATGGCTCCACCATACTATGTTAACCTCATCATCAACTTCTCCAGTTACACACAACTCCCCAGATGAAATGGACAAATTCTTATATTTAAGTGCATTATTTCTTTAAAAAAAAAACTACTGCTAACAATACCATAATGTATTTAGTCATACTAAAATTCTGAAAAATATACAAAAAACATAGCACTATTACTAATACATATTCCCAATGTAAAAATTTCATTTTCATAATTAACTTTTGGAAAATATATAGTTATTTAATAATCATCTAAATATTACCTTTAATAATCTGCAAGAAGGAAATTCTGGTAGAAAACGTAATTTATTCCTCCGCAAATAAAGCAATTCTAGTGATTCCATGTTAGCCAATTCAGGAGGTACAGCTTCCAAGAGATTTGAGTTACAATCCAAATGCTTTAATCCTATAATATATAATAAGTGAAAAACAAAAATTCTTTAATAAAAAGAAAAATATTGATCTATAATTGTATATACATTCAAAGAACGTGTATATCATCATGAAGAATTACAAACCCATGCCACTGTATACTATAATAATCAAGAATCCTCAAAATCACTGAATGAAATAAACATAAACTGAGATTACTTTTATATTTAATTATAACTAAACAGATATGACATTAAAAAAGATGTTTAATAACAGTCCAAATCATCTTTGTAATGGAAAAAAATAAAATACTTCAATACTCTGTTAAGGTATTCTAAAATATATAAACTACACACTATGAGATATTATTTCCCTCAATAATTATGCATTTTAAAAAATATTTTATTTAGAGAAAAAGCAGGAGCAGAGGGAGGGACAGAAGGAGAGGGAGAGAGAGAATCTCAAGCAGATTCCACAGGGAGCCTGACACAGGGCTCCATCTCATAACCCTGAGATCATGACCTAAGCCAAAATCAAGAATCAGCTACTGAACCAACTGAGCCATCCACAATCCAGTAACTCTACATCTTTAAAAAGAAAAAGCTTAAGGTAGTTAAAGATAGACATGGATGCATACTAGCTGTATGAATGGATGTCAAGTAACTGGCTAGTAGTAGCTTAGATACATGTATTTAAATTTGGCCAGTTGACTTTCTGTCAAAAAGCCTTGGATTTCTATGTTTGTCTTCCTATTCCTCCATCTATCCACTGCCTCTTTCTCTCTCCCTGTCTTCTTTCTTTCTTTACCTATTTTTGTTTAAATTACAGGCTTTCTCTAACATCTTAGCTAACACTATGAAGAAGAATGCATACTATAGCTCAACAAGGATGTTCTTACTTGCAGAATCTCTCTAACTTCCTGGATCTATCTTTCTTTTAAAAAAGCATGTGAGAAAACAAAAATGCAAAAGGTCTTCTTTCCCTTAAAAATTCAGTAAGCAGCTTTCTCTTTCTCCCTAATACATAATGCATACTCTTCCACTTACAACAGCCACCACAAAATTTCCACAATTCATTCTCAACCTTTTAGTCAGAATAGGTGATATACTTGTTACAACTTTTTTGCTGTACTTGAGCCTATTTTAACATAGGCAAGACTGAGTTGATATTGCCTAAAACTGCTTTTAATATTTAAAGACGCTCACTGCTTTCAAAACAAATATAATAGCACTACTTTCAACAATACTATAATAATTTATGGATTATTTGGCTACAGAATTTTTTAAAATGTCACAGTAAGTCTGGGTGGTTCAGCCAGTTAAATGTCTGCCCTTCAGCTTGGGTTGTGATCCCAGGGTCCTGGGTTCAAGCCCCGTATGGGCTCCCTGCTCATTGGGGAGTCTGCTTCTCCCTCTGCCTCTGCTTTTCCCCTGCTTGTGCTCTCTCTCTCTCAAATAAATATAATTTTTAAAAATAATAATAAAATAAAATAAAATGTCACAATGTGATTCACCCAAATCCAGTGAATTCTATAAGGAAAGTTTTAAAAATTAGACACTAAATTTTCACAATTGTTTGCATTTAAGAGTACTGGCTGAGAATATAAGCATTGCATAGTGGAAAGAACAATGGGAATGGAGTAAAAGGATTCAAGGCCTTATAGATCTGTTGTGATTCCAGCCATGGCTGTATGATATATAACATAATTTCTAAGCCTAGGTTTATGAACCTTTGAAATGTAAAAAATACTCATTCCCCTAATTTACATTCCCCTAACATCACAACTTTGTGATGGCAAAACAATATATGTAAAAGCATTTGAGTTACCAAGAACCATACAAACGTTAGATATTGTTCTTAGGGTCCAGTCATTAATAGCGAAGTAATAACTAAATGTCCTACTGGTGATAGTTTAAAAGTCATGGCTATCACTGTCATGGCTAAAGGAAGAAAGTATCTGATCATTAATTATATAGTATATTGGAAAAACTGTTATAAATTCAAAGTATTTTCCTATTATTTCCCTCTTTTCCCATCACTCAAGATATGTTCATCCAAATTATGAAAAAAAATTCAAGCTTCTTACATATTAAGATAACATATTTTATATTTAGCTCTACTTTTTATTATCTTTATTGAAAAATGGCAAATATAAGCAAAGTCTTAATTACAGGTATCCTAAGTAAAGGCTCCCCTAAAATATCAACTCGATTTATGGAAGATTTAACTTATGCACTCCTATTACAAATGACAAATGACTACTAATCTAAAATAAAACAGCACAATTTTACAAATTTATCTCAAAATGATCTGTAATCAACTATACAAAATCACTCCTATAACCTCCACAAGAGGGAGGTTTAAAAAAATGAAGAGGGCTAGGGGCACCTGGGTGGCTCAGTGGTTTAGGCCTCTGCCTTCAGCTCAGGTCATGGTCTCGGGGTCCTGGGATCGAGCCCCACATCGGGCTCTCTGCTCCGTGGGGAGCCTACTTCCTCCTCTCTCTCTGCCTGCCTCTCTGCCTAGTTGTGACCTCTCTCTCTGTCAAATAAATAAATAAAATATTAAAAAAAAAAAATGAAGAGGGCTTATACATGATTAGCAGAAAAGACCAGATAAATAGTGGATAGCTGATATACAGTATGCTCATCAACCAAGAAATAATAATAGTTTGCCTTTAAACAACAACAACAAAAAATGATTTTGCCCTCTAAATCAAGAATTCTGAAATAATGAATATAATTATTTAAAAGGTACTTAAATGTGCCTTCAATTTCTTTATCCCTTAATATTAGTTCTAGAATATGTTAAATACAATAGCTCAATGGTAAACTTCAATAGAACCACTATTTTAACTTTTTCTTTTTTATAAAATGATTGACCATTTGGGCAAAACTAGCCTATCTCCTGGCATCATTACTTATGGACCATGAGGAAGCTACAGCTATAACAAAACCACAAGTAGAAATCACCAATTAGAGGGGAATAACCTCTTAGTGAATATTGAATAAATGAAGAGATAACACAGCTCAAAACCCTAATCAATATCTCAGGTATGTAATTTTACCATAACTCATAATTATATTTTATTTTCCTCTTTTTGATATGCCAAAATATGCTTTTGGTAATAACTGTTTAGGAAGTTAAGCTAGACAATAATGGTCTGGAGAAAATCTTACTATTTGCTGTTATTTGCTTTACCCACATAAAATCTATAATTTTACTTCCCTGTAACTAACAATATTAAAATTTATTTTTCTAAGTATAAGTTGCACCAACTTCATATTCATGCATGTTTTAAAATAGAGAAGATTTACTTTTCATTCCACTTATTTCTGCTGGCAAACTCTTCAGTTGATTGCTGGAAAGATTAAGTCGCACCAGACTGGAGAGAGAAGAAAAACTAGCAGGAACAGATGTAAGACGATTGTTGGAAATATCCTTTAGAAAGACAATGAATCAATCAATCAATCCATCCATCAATTAATCAATTGGTAAATAAATAACTGATCCCTCAAAGAGATTCGAGGATTTGAGCAGATTACAACATACAGACTATTTTAGAGGTGGTATTTTTTATAACCCTCATCCACTGACAATTTCACAAGCTGTCTGTCATTCCATACATTAGACCATGTGCCTAGTAATGGAGCACAAAGAAATCAGAATAAATTCTAATTTCAGAAATACTTTACACAAAGGTTTCTGTTATTATTAAGTCATGCTATATCATGTATCATGTTTTTAATTAAAAAATCTATCTGTCCATCTGATATTTATTGAGTACATAGAATAAATTAGGCAAACTGATTAGGTAAACTGTAGTATGAAATAAAAAATGTCATTGCAAGAGAAAAAAAATCTTGAAAGAAAAAAAATAAACCTGAGAAAATAGACGTTTTAATTTTTAAGGAAAAAAATATTCCCTCTTGGTTCTTCTGATGACCTCAGCAAGTCTGCTTTGACTAAGTCCAGAAGTTTGCTCTCTGCTTTTCCTTCATTTAAACTTGCCTAATCAGTGTCTATACCTGTTTTTTTAAGTCATTGTTTCTGTTTCTTTCTTTAAAACATAAACACAGTTATGAAGAGAACGTTTTTTGAAACTCTGTTTAAAAGACAATCAAATAACTCTTATGACATCTGAATTAGGGGTAAGTACTCCACTAGCTATCAGCAAACTGGTAGGTAGGGCCAGTTGTAATAATGAATTAAAAAAAAAACATGACTTAAGGGAACTTGTTCTCTGAAGACTCACTTAATCTAACATTAAACAGTTGCATTCTCTAACTCTAAATCAATTAAGAAGACAGAAAAAGATGAAAACACTAGATCAGCTATTCTTTATAAAACACGGCTACAATTATAAATAACACAAAATAACATATCATAATCAACAACAGGAAACAACAATCTACAACTCCAATACTCTAAACACTAAGAAT
The DNA here is from genome assembly GCF_922984935.1 of Meles meles. NCBI lineage: Eukaryota > Metazoa > Chordata > Mammalia > Carnivora > Mustelidae > Meles > Meles meles. The sequence goes on along the minus strand of NC_060066.1, from coordinate 158,637,004 downwards.
GAACAGACTACTACTGAATAAATATTTTATAATATCAAAAGTTACTGACACTAAATGCAATGTAGTATTCTGGATTGGATCCTGGAACAAAAAAAAAGGACATTAGTGGAAAAGTGGGAAAATCTTAATAAAATCTATAGTGCAGTTAGTAATACTGTACAAATGTTAATTTCTTAGTTTTTCAAATGTCCCATGGGTATGTAAAATATCAAATTAAGAAAAGCTAGGGGAAAAGTATACTGTAACTCTCTGTAATCTCTTTACATTTTTGTAAATCTAAAATTATTTTAAAATAAAAAACTTTAAAAAGTTTTTGATATAGAAAAGATATTAATTCACAAATTCTTAAGATCTTTTAGAGAACCCAAATCAACGAAATTACTAATAAAGTTAAACACTTAATTACTGTGGCTAATAATTAAATTAAATACAAATTAAATATTTTTAAAAGTTAAATATTTAATTATTGCAGCTAATAAATATAAGTACTTTATACATAAACTAATCAGTATTTATGCTGTCATTTCTTCAATAAATATTTAGTATCATTGCTAAGCAGTTTTTATTTAACTTTAAGGAAAATTACTAGCTTAAATTATTAAACATGCTTATATTTCTAATGTTGTGATGTACTCTTGCTTACATTTATGATTGGATACTGAGTCCCTAAGAACACAATTTTCAACTGAACTATCCTCTCATTATGCAAATGACTATCTAGGAACCCCTGAAAAGGAAACAACTGAGAACTGCTATAGTTTATTAGGTCTTCTTTCTAACCTAAACACTCTTCTTTTTTTTATATACCAATTGCTATCTTTTACCTTTAGACTTTATAAGAAAATCTAATGGCCCCTTCCTTAGCCACTCATCATATCTACCTATGTCTTTAACTTTCCAAACCTTATTTCCAATCTGATCACATTGAAAGACAAAGACAGATACTGAAGAACAGTTAAGGAGAGTTATATACATTGATTTCAAACACTAGAACAGATGAAGGAAATATCAAGAAAAGATATATTTATAGGAAAAAAATAGAGGTAAAAGAATTTCCCCTTTAATGAGAAATAAACTTTAAGACTAAAGTGACATAAGTTTTTGAAAACATGTAATAGGGAAAACAATAAGAATGTAAGAGGAAATAACTATGTGCAGTATAGATTATATATTAGAACAACTAATCTAATCTAGCTAGTCTTTCAGATCGAATATTTTAGTGGAATCTTACTCCTTCAGGGGTATAGTAGGAGAAAAAAAGGGATACACTTTGGAGTCAAACTGACTTATGTTAAAATCCTTAATTCGTTACCTATTTGTTACATGGTTTCAGATAGGTACTTTTTTAAAAAAATAAACTGTAGTTTCATACTGAATTAGTGGATAAAACTATGTACCTTGCTATATGTAAAGTATAAAGCAAAGTGCGTATTATTTTCATTACTCTTAAAATAAAATCTGTTTTGGGCTGCCTGGGTGGCTAAGTGGGTTAAAGCCTCTGCCTTCAGCTCAGGTCATGATCTCAGGGTCCTGGGATGGAGCCCCGCATCTGGCTCTCTGCTCAGCGGGGAGCCTGCTTCCTCCTCTCCCTCTACCTGCTGTGCTGTCTGCTTGTGATCTCTCTCTGTCACATAAATAAATAAAATCTTTAAAAATAATAATACCTGTTTTGCTTTATGGTTATCTCCATTCAGGATGTGACACAGATGGAATGAAAATTTGCAAGGTAAGGTGGAAATTTTGAAAAGTAGGGAAGAAAAGGCAGGCCTTAAAGGGGCTGTTTGGACATTCAAAGGACAGGAGGGTTTTAGAGACAGTAAGGAAGGGGTATAGAAATGGGAATTCATATGCTAAAGACACATTTCCCCTATTTTGCAAAGCCATAAAATCCTCTGAATAATAGCCATTTCTTATCACCCCCTCTCTACACTCTATTCTTAAATTAAAACCTAACGTGATTTTATAAGAAAAAATAGGAAAAACAAATTTAACAATTACTAATTTAGCAATCTTATTGAAATGCAGTTTCTAAGAATCTAGTCATATAATCAGTTGTCCATGTTTTTCATGATTTCAATCATACATCCAATTTCTCAGCCTGATGAAAAATCACATCATCCCCAAATTATATAAAAATTGGAAAATCACAACTTACCAAATCTTCTAAATTGAAAAGTTGTTCAAATCCCTCTGGTATGCAAGTTAGTTCATTATGCTGGAGATATAGGCCTTTCAGGTTTCTTAGATTTGTAATTTCTTCAGGAAGTATTTGCAGTTTGTTATGGCTATTGATTGATAAAATGAATGCTAAGTAATTTGGTAATAACATAATAAATATTTGTAAAGGTATTTCTGCTAACCAACTACATGGGCTCATTTATAAAAATGAAATATGGTTACTCGTTCTAAAAACTCACCAAACTTCACATACAACTCATTAAGATTATAGTCATCTAAAGTAATCAAATTGAGAGTTTCAAAGAAAATAAAGGAACAAAGGTTTTTAACCAAATCATAAAATTTTAATTTTTCATACTGTATTTGAATTTTACTTTATTTTATTTTAAAGATTTTATGTATTTGAGAGAAAGAGAGAGAAAGTGCTCATAAGAGCACAAGTTGGGGAAACAGCAGAGGGAAAGGAGAAGCAGGCTCACTACTGAGCAGGGAGCCCAAAGCAGGCCTCGATCCCAGGACCCCAAGATCATCACCTAAGCCTAAGTCAGACACCTAACCAACTGAACTACCCAAGCGTCTCTGTATCTGAATTTTAGGATTCTGACACAGATATGGGCATATATACACTACAGTGGAATAACAGCTTCTATGGGGATTATGTTTTTAAGCTAGCACTCAAGACAAAAATAGCTATTTCTGTTAAAGGGCCTGGTATGTCCAGCTAAATGTAATATGCAACTCCACTCTTTGTACTTAGTCTTAATTTTTCAGCTCAGTCTTTCCATAGAGATACTCAGTTTATTGTTTTAGAAGTCCCAAGTCACTGAAGATGATACATTCTCTAATAATTAAGAGATGACCTGATTTAATTTGTTCCCAGATTTATCTCAAATATTCACTTAGGAATTCCATTCTATTTTCATGCCATCTACAATTACTTAACAAATAGCAGGGTGGAATAAGAAATATAATGGGGTAAAAATAACCTTAAATTACATAAAAATAAAACTAGCTGGAACAAAAATACCAAAAGATGTCATCTAAAATAAATAAAAAACACTAGTGGAACCTTCTCTCTCTCTCTCTCTCTCTGCCTGCCTCTCTGCCTGCTTGTGATCTCTCTCTGTGTCAAATAAACAAATAAAAAAAAAACACCAAAAAATTGGTTATTATTGTTGGTCACTTAATTGAAATCTTTGTACATTTCACAGGGATGTAGTTGGGCAGAGATGTAATCCTAGCTACATATTTCATCCATTTCTTTCCCAACTATTTCCTCCATCCCAACGCTTAATAGTCTGAAGTGCTGGAAGCTAAAGCTAAAGCCATACCTAATCCACACTTCCTCACATATTCTCTCAACCCTCCCCATTCTTGCCTTTGCAGGTCACACCCATGCCTTGGACTTGTATGGGGAAAAGGTTCTGATGTAGCTCTAATTGATTAGCACCTTTGATGTATAGATATTTTCGCTGACTCGTGGTAATTTTTTCAACAGATGAAGACTCTAACTAAAGGAAACGTTCTCCCTCAAAGCAATGACTTAATCACAGAACACTGAGATAGATCTGTAACCATACCAGTTTTATAAACCAGTTTTTCAAACCATGTTTTGAATACTTAATAAACATTTTTATCTCCTAAATGACATCTTCCCAAATCCCTTTCCCCTAATCTGTGTATATATAATATATCTAAGGTATTTATTATTTCTTGGAAGTCTAGGTGTGTATTGAAGGGCAAACAAAGTTAGTCAGAGTCTTAGCCACCTGGCTTCCCACATACCTATCAACAAGTACCAGAAGCATATCTGTAGAACTCCAGGAATCCTCAGAAAAGTTTAAAAGCTACTAATAATAAAACCATGACATTTTTCATCATTAATGAAAGAATTATTTCCAATTTTTTCCTATTGCTTAACCGAGACAGTTTTTAAAATATAAAAGTAACTTAAAACCTGAGATATCAATAAAAGGTTACTAAAATAACCAGTAAAAATTGTTACATAAAAATAAAACAAAAAGAGGATGCCTGGGTGGTTCAGTTAGTTAAGCATCAGCCTTTGCCTCAGGTAATTATCCCGAGGCCCTGGTATTGAGCCCCAGGTCCTCAGGTGCCCTGCTCAACAGGGAGTCTGCCTGTCCCTCTCTCTCTGGTCCCTGCCCACTCATGCTTTCTCTCTCACATTCTCTCTCTCAAATAAATAAATAAAATCTTTGTAAAACTTATGTAAATAAATAAGACAAAAAGGACTTAAAAAAATCAACTGGCTTTACATTTGTAAAATCAGAAAAACATGTAGGCAATTCTAAAACAAAAATAAACAAAAATAATCTGAGAAAATTTAAATTTCTTACTGTGGGGTGCCTGGGTGGTTCAGTTGATTAAGCATCTGCCTTTGGCTCAGGTCATGATCCCAGGGTCCTGGGATCAAGTCCCATGTCAAGGTCCTGGCTCAGTGGGGAGTCTGCTTCTCCCTCAACCCCTCCCCCTGCTCTCTCTCTCACTCTTTCTCTCAAATAAATACATAAAATCTTAAAGAAAAAAAAATTCTTACTCTGTTTTTACCACTTTCTGAGATAATACAAAAATATTTTCTAGTATTAGAAAAAATTTTTTAAAAATATTAGATTTATACCCTTATATTAGCAATATTGAAATTAAATAAGCTTAAATTTTACCTGACATTAAGTTTCTGAAGATTTTCTAACTCTCTTATAGCAGAAGGAAGGGATGTCAGCTGGTTATCATGTATCTAAAATGTATTTAAAAAAGTCAATTATCTTAGTTTTATAATTAACCACATATGAGTTTGCCATTGTACAAATTTTTTCAACAATAATTCTGTTATTCTAATTCAATAGCATAGTTGGAGTATTGTTAATTTGTTCTATGTACAGAAGAAGAAAAGGAATTAAGTTGACTAAGCTCCTGTTCAAAAATCATGAAGTGGTAAGTCATCAATTTTAGATATTACAATTAAAATCACTGAGAGGAATTTCAGTCTCAAATGAGAGAGAGGGTTAGAAACAATTAGCACTTGATGGTATGATTCATGTCAACATATTCCAAAAAAAAAAAAAAAAGAGAGAGGAGGAGAAACCTCTATTATATTCTCATATTATTTTCAAGATACAAGGAACCTTAGAGAACACCTAAGTCAATCCATTCATTTTGTAAATGAGGAAAATAAAATCTTCTCTAGAAATTTGACCAGATCTAAGACTTTCTGACATGAATTGGAAGATTTTTGATGTTCCTAAGTAAAGTACATCCAAACTCCAGAGACTGTGAAATAAACTACTCATGCTTTACCATATGACATGGCAATGAGACTAAAAAATTGTCCATGAATAAACACACAAAAAGTTCAATAATTTAAATCAGTATTGAAGTTTTAAAAAAAAAAGTAATTTCACGTACTGCTTTAATGTCTAGAATAATGAAGAAAAAAATAATAGCAATAAAAAAAAAGATAAGCAACAGCAACCACTTGTTAAATATGGATGCTATTTGCATGTAGTAATGCATTAAATTCTAGTAACAATTTTTAAAAATAAGTAGTGTCAGTCCTGGTTTAGAGATGTGGAAACTGAGGTACAATGAAGTAACTTTCCCAAGGTCACACAGCTATCAAGTGACATAGTCAGAATTGGAAACCTGATGTTTTATAAGTGCACTCTTAACCATCAGGCTATGCCTACCAATAATTTATTCTTCCTTGCATTCTACCAATTAAACACGTTTTCTGCTTATCAAAGCCTAAATTTTCCTTCAGAGTCTCTTTAACTACTGACCCATATTTATATCAGTCAACTTACATCAAGAACAGTGAGTGCAGGCAAGAGTCGTAGGTCATCTGTAAGTGACTGAAGTTTGTTGTTGGATATGATTAGTTTGGTCAAATCCGTCTGCTCCCACCATCGCTCAGTAGTACTGAATGAAAGATTCTGATTAGCTTCCTCAGGAATATCCACATTTATTCTCCAGACACACTGAGGTACTATTTCCATCACCACCACACCAAGAAGAAAGAAAAGAAATGAGATACTAAGTGACATACTTTTATAATAGCCATTCAGTTTATCTATCGAAAAGCATTTTCTGAAACAGTAAAACTTTTTAAATATTCAAAAAGCAATAATTTACAACCAAAGTTGATTTAATTCAAAAACAGAGAATATATTTTATATATTAAATCTTATATATTTTTTAAATATTTTATTTATTTGTCAGAGAGAGATAAAGAGCACAAGCAGGGCAAAGGGCAGGCAGAGGGAGAAGGAAAAGCAGGATCCCTGCTGAGCAAGAAGCCCAATGTGGGACTTGATCCCAGGACCCTGAGATCACAACCTGAACCAAAAGCAGATGTTTAACTATCTGAGCCACCCAGGTGTCCTTTACTTTTATTTTCAATCAGCTATATTTACTATACACATACTCTGCATAGCACATTGTAGTAGATATAAGACAATAAAGAAGGGACGTTACAATTATGCTAACACAATAAAAGCATGAAAATCAACATTTATAAGATGATGTCATAAGTTTTACAACAGGAGTATATACTGTCTAAGAAAGCACTGGTAATAGTAATAGCTAATAAGTATGAGGTAATTTTCTAATATACTCATTTAAACTTCATAATATTTCTGTGACATAGATGTTATTATTATTCTCATTTTATAGACAAGAAAAATGGGGCACAGAATTTGCCCAGGGCTATACAGTTAGTAGGTAGCAGAAATGGGATTCAAACACCTGCATAGCTATATTGCCTTGACTCTCAGTGGACATCTGGAAGGCATAACTAATTCTGGTAGCTGCTATTTTACCTAACATACAATTTTATTTCTTACTCCATCACACAACATCGTGTGAATTCTACTGCAGCAAACACAGTAACTTCTTAAACATAGCAAAAAAAGACCATATAAGTTGAACTGGGAGAGTCCAAGTTTGCCACTAAAAAATTTGAAACTCCAGAAGGTATTAACTTGCTACAGCGTTATACCAAAACTATTTTAAAGTCCTTCATTCCAGGGCACCTGGGGGGCTCAGTCGCCTCTGTCTTCAGCTCAGGTCATGATCCCTGAGTACTGGGACTGAGTCCCACATCAGGCTCCCTGCTCAGTGGGGAGCCTGCTTCTCCCTCTCCCTCTGCCTGCTCCCACCCAGCCCTACTTGCGCTCTCTCTCTTTCTCAAATAAATAAAATCTTAAAAAAAAAAAAAAGAGTACTTCATTCCTTCATAAAAGTAGGACTATACAGTAGTATCATTAGAACTTTCAGCAGTTATTAACCAAGGCAACAATGATTATATCCTGCAGTCATTGACGAAGATTTCAGAATGAGACTAAACGGAAAGGTGTTGTCAAAGTTTCAAGTTTGGGACACTGAAGTATAATTCAGGATTACTAATCTGATATAATGGTTTTATAGAAGCAAAGCAGAGTTTCTGAAATCCATGAGACTTACGCTCCTTCAAAAAAATGGGGTGCCTATATTCATATTAGAATGAATGAAAATAATCCTCTCCAACCCCTTCTCTCTGGTTAGGTAGTCACTTTATACTTCTACAAATGAATCCAGCTACTATGAATATTATAGAATATAAGCCCATTCATGTTTCCGTTTGTGGATTGTGGTTTATTTTTAAAGCAAAGCAAAATAAAAAGAATTCACTCTCCCCAACTTTTTCGAAAGCAAAAGCACCATAAATGTACCACTGTTACTACTATTACTATTACTACTGCTACCATTATTATTATTATAATTTTTTTTTTTGGTATATAGGTATGGATGGTTGAGTAAGAATAAGAAATGACAAATCAACTCAGATTAGAATGTGAATTTATTGACACCAAAAGAGTCCATATAAATGGGGATGTTCATGTATTTGACTAAGTATCAGTGTTACTCTTGAGAAAAATTTTTTTATAAGTTACCAATGACCTATCCAGGTTTAGTCACCAACAAACATTTCCAGAACAACAAAAGAGGAAAGACAAAACAATACAAAATACACACAAAAAGGCAGAAGAAACTATATGATATGTACAACTCTACTCCTAAGAAAATATATAGAGCACTTGTGCATCTATTTTTCTCTGATACCTATATAGAGGTACATTAAGATGATTATAATTAATAAGCAATGTAATAACAAATTTTGGTGGGGTTGAAGGAAGGAGCACAAGAAATTTATAAACAACATAATGAAAATATCTTGTTACCCATCAACTACACTAAATGAATGTTACAATGTTATCATTATTTCAGATTTTTCTGTTAGCAAAATTTGTCCTTGTTCTATCAAGGTATGGATTAACTGTTGACACTACAGTGTTACTGAACATATATCAATTTGCTTTTCCAGAAATACTGACATACTGCTCTTTCTTTTCCCCATTACTATTTGTGAGGTATTCCAATTTCAAGAGCTTAGAGCATCAAGATTCATGTCACTTTTCTTCTCCTACCCAAAAACAGAAAGAACCACTAAAAGTTACAAAAAGTCCTAATTATAGAGGAATTCTATAGAGTTATCCTAAAATAGCTTACCAATGCATAAAACAGATACTATCAGGTTAAGATAAGTGTCAATAGGCATATAAATGTGACAAAAATTTTGATAAAGTCAGTTTATTTATTTATTTATTAGGCTCCACATCTGGCATGGAGGCCAACATAGGGCTTGAATTTACAATCCTGAGATCAAGACCTGAGATTAAGATTTGGACACTTAACCAACTGAGCCACCCAAGTGTCCTTCATTTACTTTATGTAATATTTAAAGTATTATATAAAACATCAAATATATACATAAATTTAAAGAATAGTAAAATGAAGTACGCTCCATTATCCACCACCCACCTATAACAATTATCAACTCAAGTCCAGTCTTGCTTCATAAATAACCTCATTTTATAATGACATAAGCTACAATCATAAACTAGAAAAAGAAGAAATTAAACACAAAGTGAACAAAAGTAAAGAAATAAAGAGGGGAAATCAATGAAACAATAGATAAAAAGCAATTAAACCAATACCTGGTTCTTTGAAAATTGAAATATCACCTAAGTCCTATAGATGTTAAAAGGAAGAGACTATTATAAACAACTTTACATCTATAAATTCAATAGCTTAAATAAAATGAATAAATTCCCTGAAATAGGGGGAAAACCCACAACAACAATATGAAACCTAAGTGGCCTTGCATCTATTAAGAAATTGAATTTGCTATTTTAAATATTCCCATTTAAATATTTAAAACATACTTAAAACAAAGAAAACTCCAAGACCAGATGGCTTCACTGGTGAATTCTAACAGACATTTGGAGTAGAAATGATACGAATTCTACACAGACTCTTTCAGAAAATGGAGGAAAGAGCAATCTCTATCTCATTTTACAAAGCCAGCATTACCCCGATACCAAAACCAAAGACATTAAAAGAAAAAGAAAAAAGAAAGAAAAAGAAAAAAACTACAAACCAAACTCCCTAGTGATTATAGACCCAAAATTCCTTAACAAATTAACCTACATATAAAAAATACATCACAACTGTTCATAAAAAAAAAAAAGAAAGAAAGAAAGGATGACTACCCAACTTTTGTAGCAACATGGACGGGACTGGAAGTGATTATGCTGAGTGAAATAAGTCAAGCAGAGAGAGTCAAGGATCATACGGTTTCACTTATTTGTGGAGCATAACAAATGACATGGAGGACATTGGGAGATGGAGAGGAGAAGGAAGTTGAGGGAAATTGGAAGGGGAGGCAAACCATAAGAGACTATGGACTCTGAAAAACAACCTGAGGGTTTTGAAGGGGCGGGGGTGGGAGGTTGGGGGAACCAGGTGGTGGGTAGTAGGGAGGGCACGTATTGCATGGAGCACTGGGTGTTGTGCAAAAACAATGAATACTGTTTTGCTGAAAAAATAAATTAATTAATTAAAAAAAATACATCACAACCAAGTGGTAATTACATCAAGAATGCCGAGTGTTTTAACATCTAAAGGTCAATGAGATCTGTCATATTAACAGAAAAAAGATACCAATGATACTCAAGAAATGCAAAAAAAAAAAAAAAAATCTGACAAGATAAAAATTCTCAAAAAACTAAGTATTGAAGGGAATTCTTTTGACCTAATAGCAGGTTTCTATGAAAAGCATACAACTAACATCATACACAATGGTAAAGACTAAGTGCTTTCTCTCAGTGCCTTCTTAAGACAAGGATGCCCATTATCACAACTTCAGAATTCTACTCTGGGTCCTGACCAATGCAGTAAGGAAAATAAATAAATGGCATTCAGATTGGAAAGGAAAAAGTAAAACCATCTCTACTAGTAGAAAACATGATCATCTATGTAGAAAATCCTAAGGAACCTATAAAAAAATTATATGGAATGGGCTTAGAGATTCCACAGAATTCAAGGTTAATATACAAAAATCAACTGTGCTTCTAGGTATTAGCAATCAATAAATGAAAAACTCTTTTAAATGCTTAAAGATTCATAAGACACAGCATCTAAAACCATGAAATACTCAGGGTTAAGCTTGACAAACCAATGCAAAACCTGTGGTATGAAAATAAAAAATACTGCTGTGAAAATTTAGAGAAGGTCTAGATAAGCAGACAAATATACCAAATTATAAACTAATTTGTCACTTCTCCCCAAGGTGACTTACAGATTCAGCACAATCATAATCAAAATCTCAGATGGCGTTGCTATAGAAATTAACAAGCTGATTCTAAAATGTATTACCAAAACACAAAAGAACTAAAATAAATTAATTTTTGAAACTGTAAAAAAAGTTGTAGAACTTAACGATACTTGATTTAAAGTCTTAACTATAAAACTTGTCAAGACAGTGTATTAGTATAAGGATATATAAATCAATAGAAAAGATGAGTTCAGGAAAATTCCATGCAATAATATATTGTCAACCAATTTTCAACAGAAATGCCAATTTAATAAGAAATAGTCTTTTTCAACAAATGGCACAGGAACTATGAATTCATATAGATAAAAAAAGAACCTCAACCTTCACCTTATGACACACTCTAATCTTAACTTAAAATAGATGATAGTCTTAAATACGAAAGACAAAACTATAAAAATTCTAAAAGAAAGCCGAGGAGAAAATCTTCACAGCCCCTGGGTGGATAAAATTTCTTAGTACAGAAAAAGTACAAATCCCAAAAGAAAAATAATTGATAAGTTGGACTTCCTCAAAATTGAAAACTTCTGTTTTTCTAAAGAAATCATTAATACTCAGACCACGAAAATATATTAGATATTGATAGAGATAGATATCTGAATACTTCTATCCCAAAACATAAAAGGTCTTACAACTTAAATACAAATAGCCCAACTTAAAAATAGAAAAAAAATCTGAACACTTGGTAGAAGATATACAAATGGCCAATGAATAGCTGAAAAAGATGCTCATCATAAGTCATTAAGGAAAATGTAAATAAAACCATAAGGACTACACTACACTACAACACAAATACAAGAATGGCTAATATCAGAAAGACTGACAATACAAACTGTTGGTAATAATCTAGAGCAACTGAATCTCTTGTTTACTAGGAGTAAAAAGCTTGGTAAATTCTTATAAAGTTAAATATACACTTACCACTATATGTCAAGCAATTCTACTCTCAGGTATGTAACTCACCAGGAATGATAACATACGTCTACACAAAGACTGTACTTGAAAACTCATGACAGTTTTACTCATAATAGCCAAAAACTAGAAGCAAATCAAATGTTGATCAACAGGTAAATGGATAAACAAATTGAGGTATATATATATATATATATATATATATATATATGCATATATATACATACATACACACACACACACATATATATACACACACACAAACATATACATACAATGGACTACTACTCAACAATAAAAAAAAATATAATGATACAAACAACATGGAGGAACCTCAGAAAACATACTAAGCAAGAGACGCCTAAGACAAAACAAAAATTGCAAATGTATAATTCCGTTTAAATGAAATTCTAGAAGCAGCTAACCTATATTGATAAAAGCAGATCACTGGTTGTGTAGAATTAGCAGTGAGGGTTGACTGACAAAAAAGGGGCTTAAGGGAACTTTTTGAGTGTTGGAAATGTTCTATACTTTTTATTGTGGTAGTGATTACATAACTTCATGTATGTGTAAATGTGTGTGTGTGTACACGCATATATATACATCAAAACTCACTAAATGGTACACTTAAAATGGATGCACACATTGTTTATAAATTATATCCCAAAAAGGTTAACTCAAAATAAGATAAACATGATGTAATGTATCAAGGCAATCTTATGTGTGCATATATTCATTCACATATGTGTATGTATGCATACATATCAAGGTATATAGATGCATAAATACACATACATTTATACACCTACATACAAAGATACATATATTTCTTACAAGATGATAATTGTCTCAAACAGTACTACTCGATACAACTTTCTGCAATTATGGAAATATCCTATATGCGGCACTATTCAATATGGTAGCCACTAGCTCCATACAGCTATTGAACACTTAAAATGTGGCTAAGTTGACTGAAGAACATAATTTTTAATTTTATTTAATTTTGGTTAATTAACATTTAAATAGCCATACATGACTAGAGGCTTCCGCAATGAACAGAATGGCCATTAACAAAGACTGGAAAAAGATTTCTTTGCATATTTTTTTGGGCATATTACTCACTGGCAATAGCTAATTATAGAAATAGGTACTACCGATGGATTGATGCCAGAAAACTTGTCTAATTTGGGGAAGATATTTAGAGGTGGGTATGGTTAGAAACAGAGAAGAAATTTTTTAAAAAAGTTTAAAATGGTTTTTACATGGAAGAATAAAAGAATGTGTAGCCAGTAAACTACAGAAGCAACAAATCATGAAACTGAGAAATCTTTTTTGACAGTTTTGAATAGTTTCATATATATAATGATCACCCATCGTATATGATAGTTCCTTAAAGTGGAAAACCATAATCATTCCTGTTAAGGTCTATATACTCATGTATGTAGATTCCATCTTCTAAAAGGTTGTAAATATGTTAAACTATGATACACATGATGACATCCTGGATGTATCACTGACCAAAGAGTTAGAGAACTAAGCCTTGGTTTAAACTGTGCAACTAATCAAACTGGCTAGTAATCCAACATCTCTGGTTACCAGTTTCCTTGTTGATTAAATGAGCGAGCCCCACAGTAACTTAAATGCCGGATGTAGCAATAGTAATACAAAAAGTCTTTTGCTAGGTGCAGAATAATATTTTAGTATGAGTTTATCCTACAAATGGCATTCACTAAAAGCTCTACCCAATTATGAGGATTTTACAAGAATCAACCACTTAAGACTAGCACTATGCCAAAGATAGGGAAAACTCACTGATAAACATTCCAAATTTCTCACAGTAGTTTATTCGTGGCAACCAATGGCCCTCTTACATTAAAGAAAGAATCCCCTACTGACTTATTCAAAATACTGCAGTGTCACTTTCAGACTATCTTTAAAGTTCAATAAGAAACAAATACAGTCATACACATATACACACATACCACCAGAGTAAAATCGAATAGTTATATAGAAAGCATTAACTCAGTTTCGGCTTGAGTAACTTTGTGTTTTAGAACACCTGAGTCATTGTTATGTTAGAATGTATGAAGAGAACAGTTCTCTTGAAGTCCAGCAGGATACTGTAAAAAAAAAAAAAAAGAAAAGAAAAAGAAAAAGAAAAAAGAAACAATGCTTAACATATATAAAAGGAAACATTTTTTTACCAATCACTTTAAGAGAAAAACAAGCTTAAGTTTATACTTTAATTTGAGGGTATATTCAGTTTTATAGTGAAGATAAAACTCATTGAAACTGGAATTCCATTCTTCTCTATCTGTACTTTTCCTGTGACAGTATCTATGACAGATGGCATTCACTCAACTAATGCTCCCCCCATCCTTTTCTACCTAAGAAAACATACTAAAATGCAACTGAGTGAACATATTAATATAAAGATGAGTTTAAGTTCTGCACTAATTTATTAAACAAATTTTGGTACTGATAGTAACTTCTCAAGACACTGAAACAATGAAGTTCAGAACTATTTTAACAGACAAAGAAATAGGAATGGCACTTTCAATTAACCATCTAGTTCCTTGTTTCATAATCCAAACAAGCAGATTTCCCTGGATTTTAGTATACTAAAAACTAAATGCTTACCTCAAGATACTGCCATTGTATACAGATTAAAACACTTTCCTCTTGTTTTCATTTCTAAGAATGTACCAGAATAGCTTGTTTGGATGATCCACTCAATAGTTTCTTTCTGAAATTATTTTTTTTTAAGATTTTATTTATTCATTTGACAGAGATCACAAGTAGGCAGAGAGGCAGGCAGAGGTAGAGAGGAAGGGAAGCAGGCACCCTGCTGAGCAGAGAGCCAGATGCGGGGCTCGATCCCAGGACCCCGGGATCATGACCTGAGCTGAAGGCAGAGGCTTTAACCCACTGAGCCACCCAGGAGCCCCTCTTTCTGAAATTATTATTAAAATCTGATACTTTGGTTAATTCTTATCGGCTGCTCGTACTATTAAATTCAATTAAGACAACCAGTAGTCAAAATAGAGTTAAGCTAAATAGTAAAGCAGAACACAGTTAATACAGATTTAAGATTGGTTATTTAAAACTTGGGAAATATATGGTTTATGTTACGCTTTTTACTGTGTCATAACAAATTGTACATACTTTTTTGAAAAAGGCAAATTCTCAGTACTTTAAAACAGATGGCATGACATCTTGAGGCCTAGAAGCCCTAGACCTATTTACTTAATTCCACAAATAGAAACTAACCAAACTGCTCTCTGCAATATAAGGATAGCCTTATACCCATATTTCCCTTTCAAATAATATGGTTTCCAAACAAATTTAATTAATTGGTTTAGAAAAGTATCCTCTTACCAATATTCTTGTCAGTTCAATCATGTGGTTTCCTTTAAAATTTACAGCATTCTTTTGTTCCAAACCTTTTACTTTCATTCAATTTTTGATGTATCACCCAAAAACATTATCTACACTACTATCCTACCAATGTCATGTAACCACAAGGCAACAATCAATAACTCCTCTTCAACTCCATCTTTCTTTTACCTGGTCCAATGAAAAAGCTACAATATCTATACTAAACCAAACAATGACATATTTCTGTGTACTTGCTCAGAAAAGGAACTGTCATTTAAAATTTTCAAGAATGTTTCTAATATTCTTCTTTGAAGTTGGTTATTAACAGTTATTTTGTTTCAGCACACCTTTATCAGGAAGTTACAGAACTGACACTTAAGAATGATAACTTAAAAAAACTGCCAACAATATTTGAATGTTTTAGTAAATTATAGTAATCATAAGATGAAATATTAAAGTCATTAGGAATAATCAGATGATTCAAGTGACACCAAAAAATGTCCAAACAGGAGTCCAGCAGAACTCAATACAATTCTAAGTTTGTTAAAAAAAAAAAAAAAAAAAAGTACATTCTAGTACAGCACTTAGTATTTGGAAAGATTCATTCACTCACTTATTCCTTCCACAAACATTGAATAAGAATCTATTACGAACCAAGAACTCTTTTGGTTGTTAGTGATACAAGAGTGAGTAACAGAAAGCTCCTTGATTTCATGAAACTAACATTCTAGTGGGAGACCAGGTAAGACAATAAACAAATACGTAATATAAATTCTGATAGTGAGTGTTATTAAAAAATTAAACAGGTAAAAACAAAAACCAACCAACCATAGTGTTAGCAATGATATTTATTGATGAGGGCAAGTTAGGAAGGACCGGTCTGAGGTGTGACCTTTGAGCAGAGTCCTACAGGAAGCAAAAAGCCCTAGTCGGGTATCAATGAAAATGTTCCAGGCTCTGGGAAAAACAAATGTGTATGTACAGCTGTAGCTTTAAAATATTTATGTTTCCACTGATTAAAAGCTTTTCCAAATAGAGCAGAGATTTAATGTCATATACCCTTTGATTTGTTCTGAAAGTATTTGCTTGGTCCACTCTATACATGACACAATAAAAAAGCAATCATTAAAAAGAAAATGGAAGGTTTCAACCCCAGACAGCCTAAAACCTGAAGTTACTTTTTAAAAAGATTTTATTTATTTGACACACAGAGATCACAAGTAGGCAGAGAGGCAGGCACAGAGAGAGAGGGGGAGGCAAGCAGACTCCCTGATGTGGGGCTCAATCCCAGGACGCTGAGATCATGACCTGAGCCGAAGGCAGAGGCTTTAACCCACTGAGCCATCCAGGCACCCCTCAAACCTGAATTTAAGTAGAGAAAAACATTACAGGAAGAATGCTATATTCTCTCTTCCCACTTCCCACTCCCTCCCTTACACAAGGGACAATCACAAGTGCATTTGGCTACTATTCTTTCATGGTACACAGGTGCTTGTTGATCTTTACTAGGTTTCTGAGGATGGTCCCAAATTTATTTTGTATGGCATCTATCTAGATCCTCAATCTAGGAAATATGCTCATTATTCCTTGAGGAAAAGTGGGAACTGAACGGGCCTGACCTAACCAGTGGGAATATGATGGGTGCCTCAATTAGAGCCCGAGGGTCCTGGCTAGGAGACTGTGGCAAAGATGTCAGAAGCGGGCTAAGGAAAGGGAGCCTGCCAGGGGCAAGTGCTTTCTCATAGCGCAATCTGGTAGTACCTCTGGATCTTACCTTCACTGAGATTTCGACCCGACAGGTTTAACTGGCCGCTCTTCCTCGCTGCCTTTAACAGCCCCTGAGGTACTGAAGCACCGACCTCTCTCCTCTCAGCTCTAAAACCCGCTCGTGTATCCCTCTCCGCCACTCCCTTCAGGCGCGACATGTTCAAACCTTTGAGTCCAGAAGCAGAGCGCCGTCCGTGACGTTTAAAGGTGGCGCCGGCGTGCTACCCCGCCCCTGCTGTGAGCGCGCGCCGTGCGCTGTGCTCGTGGCCTTGAGCGGGGCCTTCGCTCTTGGCGGCGCGGCCCCGATGTCGTCACCGCCAGTACCTGGGGTGGAGGGTAGAGGAGCCCTTCCCGTTGCCGGTGCCGGTCTTGTGTCTTGCAATTACTTCGCTCAAGTAAGTGCGTTTAACGGGCTGAAGAGGGGCTCTGCGGGTTTATTGTTTGTATTGTTATTGCGACTGCAACCTTCTCTTCTGCGCTCCCGCCGTGACGAGGGTGTCAGGGAAGGGTAACCTTCTCTCCTCGCTTGGCCTGAACGTGGGCCTTGACTAAAACTTGAGACCTGGGCGCGGTCTGAAGCCTCTCTGGACCCTGGTGTGTGTGTGTCGCTTCTGGAGGTGGCGCCGGGACATTCGTCCGGTGTAACAAATAAAACAGATTTCGGTTCTTCGCGGGTACACCCGGACTCCTAGAATTAGTTCCCTTTGCCTGCTGTTGTATTTAGTTTATAGCCCCCACAGGAGGTAGTGTGAAATAGAAGGGCTGGCTTCAGAGGAGAAAAAAGAAAGCTTAATAATGAATGTTCTCTCCCCTAGACAGTTTACAGAGACAAGTGGAGATGCAAACTTTAGTGTAGCGAAAACAGCTTGAATTTTGAAGCCCAAATGTGAGTTCGAATTCCAGCTGCTTCTGTATCTGACCAGCCATGTGACTAACTTTAGGAGTTTATTCGGCCGTTTTTAAAGCTTACTTCTTTTCGTGAATTTAGGGGTAATTCCTATCTCATTTGTTTTTTGTTTTGTTTTGTTTTGTTTTAATAAGTGAAGAACTTTAAGTATTGAGTGCTTCGTGAGGAAAGGGGCTCTAGTATAAAAAATGAAAATTTTGTTCAGTATGTCGGTTTTCCTGGATAGTTAGTTTCTGTATGAAATGTACACCTGTATTGATTCATTCAACAAATAATTAGGAACTCATCATCTTCAGTACTGTGTTGAAGTGATTCTGTTTCAGAAGGCATAAACTGGGAAATATCCTCCTAATCTTCCATTAACTTGGGGATCGGTAGGATAGGATGATGGCCCACTGACAATCTCAGCACAGAGTTTTGCCTGAGTCCAGGTTCTTGCTACCTGTAAAATTCAGTTTTTAACCCCCTCTCGTTTTTACTTCTTGGTTCTTTAGAGTTCTTTACACTAAAAATGAATAGCAGAACAGTACCAGTAGTTACACTACCAAGCAAGAAGAGTGGGTTTTAATGCAAGGACCCTACTTTTTGCAAGGCCACTAATTCCCACCTCCTTCCCACCCCAAATTTATCTTGACAGTAATGATTATTGCCACCTTCCTGAGTTGTAAGTGACAGCCGTTAAGTGACAAGCTCAGTGCTGATAAAACCTTCTTAGCTATCTTTTATTCAGCACAATAACGAATTTTGCTGGTGAAAAAATTGAGGCTGAAAGGGATTAAGGAACTTGCTGAATGAAGGTCACAAGTTTCTGTAAGTGGTATAGGCAAGAATATGAACCTAGGTCTCCAAAGTCTTGCTAATCATGATTTACCTAGTGGCTCTTACTTCATCTTTTTTAATTTATTTTATTTATTTGACAGACAGAGATCACAAGTAGGCAGAAAGGCAGGCAGAGAGAGAGGGGGAAGCAGGCTCCCTGCTGAGCAGAGAGCCCAATGTGGGGCTTGATCCGATCCGAGGACCCCGGGATCACGACCTGAGCCGAAGGCAGAGGCTTTAACCCACTGAGCCACCCAGGCGCCCCTCTTACTTAATCATTTTCAGTGCCTTATTCCTAGAACCACTTTAAGGGACACTTCAGTTATGTTTTAAAAGAAGGGTTTTTTTTGAGAAAAAACTTTTACTCTTTTGTAGGATGCAACAGCCTACCTTTGGAGGAGGAATTGCTCAAGTATAAAAGTTTACAGTAGCCTCCCCTCCGCCATCATAGATTCTTTTTTTAGTTCAATATTTTTTAAAATAACGTGCAAGGTATAATATTTTCATTTATTGTGCTTCTACTTGAAGTTAAATATTTTGTTACTAGCATGTAATTTTAGTAAACATTCCTGCATTTTGTATGAGAAGCATACTTCTGTTTAATGGCAAAGGAATTCTGAAAATCCAAGTGACCGTATACTTGTGGTAAACTTCGATAGATACATACTGACATATATAAAAATTTTACTAGTATATATCTATAGTACACTGTATATACCTGTGTAGCAAATACAGATTAAGCAACTTGAATTGAGCTTCTTTAATGAGAGAGTATAATTATGTATACTTACATTTGTGGGACTTAACACTTTGTATCAATTTTATTACTTTAGGAAGAATGCATTGCAAACAAAAAACCCAACCCTTTTTTACGTTGAGCATAGCAAAAATATTTGCTTTTAAAAAAATGGATTTTTGAGGGGCGCCTGGGTGGCTCAGTGAGTTAAGCCTCTGCCTTCAGCTCAGGTCATGATCCCAGGATCCTGGGATTGAGCCCCGCATCTGGCTATCTGCTCAGCAAGGAGCCTGCTTCCCTTCCTCTCTGTCTGCCTGCCTCTCTGCCTACTTGCGATCTCTCTCTCTCTGTCCCCCCCCCAAAAAAAAAAAAAAAATTTAATAAAATCTTAAAAAAAAACAAAACATTGCTACATGTTAGATTTTTTTCAAAACTGAAAAGTACTGTTAGGATAGATTTATATAGGCAAATTGAGAAACTAGTAAAGAAAACTGGCATTAACTTGTGCAAAATTTTAAAGCACATTTTAAAAATGTTATCAACTAATAGCAAAGTGAATTTGCTTTGCAGACATTTCTAGAAGTTTCCATTTTGTGTAACTTAACAAATGTAGATATAGCCTATTTTGAATTACTCTTATGTTTATGTTTCAGAATATTGCCTAATCAGTGGGAGCTGCTATTTTATGGTAGTTATTTATTGAGAGAACATTCATTTTTTAACAGTCATTATTGATTGACATTGTTGAACCTAACGTTGCTTATAAATGTTTTTTGAGTTGAATTTTTTACATTGTCACATACTTACTATTCAGAGTTTTCTCTATGTTTGTCCTTATATCAATAAGCTGTTTTAAGTGATTAAAATCGAGAGCAAAATTATGTCGGACGGGTTCTCCGTAAAATTCAACTTTTCAGGTGTTTGTTACACATCTTTTAGTTTCCTTTAAAAATTTTATTTGCAGTTTCACATGTTTTCCATTCATGCTCCAACTACCAACTTTTAAAATTAGTCAGTAGGAAACATTCTATACTATTTCGTTGAAGGCAGTATATACTTTGCATTTTATTCATAGTTTCAGATGTAGCTTTGAATTTTGTTGTTAGTGAGTATGTGATAACTTTTTCTGATGGAGTGCATTTTATTTTATTTTAAAGATTTTATTTATTTATTTGACAGAGATCACAAGTAGGCAGAGAGGCAAACAGAGAGAGAGGAAGGGAAGTAGGCTCCCCACTGAGCAGAGAGCCCGATGCGGGGCTCGATCCCAGGACCCTGGAATCATGACCTGAGCCGAAGGCAGAGGCTTTAACCCACTGAGCCACCCAGCACCCCTGCATTTTATTTTAGAATAATTATTTGTATTTTTTTGCATGTTCCCTGTGCTTCTCTTTTTTACTTTTTTTTATTTTTTTTTAAGATTTATTTATTAGAGAGAAATCACAGTTGGGAGAGACAGGAAGAGAGAGAGAAAATATCAGGCAGAGTCTGCCCTGAGTGGCAAACCCAACTTGCACTGGATCTCTCATGACCCTGAGATCTTGACCTGAGCTGAAACCAAGAGTTGTAAGCTTAACTGGTTGTTCCCCTTGTTTTTACTTTTGTCTTAAAGCAGTGAGCTTTCTCTAGGTAGTGTAATATTTGATTCAAATGTTGGGTCTTATATTTCTCTGAGCTTTCAAGACAAAAGAATTTCAGTCCACCAGCTTTGGGAAAATAATCATTTTCATTTTCCTCTTTTGAAAAGGCTTCTATGAGGCGCCGGGGTGGCCAGTCAGTTGAGCATCTGACTCTTGGTTTTGGCTCAGATGGTGATCTCAGGGTTGTGAGATCAAGCCCTGCATGTGACTCCATACAGAATCTGATTAAGATTCTTTCCAGGGGCTCCTGGGTGGCTCAATCGTTTAACATCTGCCTTTGGCGCAGGTCATGATCTCAAGGTCCTGGGATTGAGCCCCTCATCCATCTCCCTGCTCAGCAGGAAGCCTGCTTCTCCCTCTCCCTCTCCCCGGCTTGTGTTTCCTCTCCGTCTCTCTGTCAAATAAATAAATAAAATCTTTAAAAAAAGATTGCCTGGATGGCTCAGTCAGTTAAGTGTCTGCGTTGGGCTTAGGTCATAATCCCAGGGTCCTGGGATGGAGCCCCACGTCAGGCTCCAGGCTCAGTGGGGAGACTACTTCTCCCTCTCCCTCTACTCCTCCCCCTAGCTCTCTCTCTCTCTCTCAAATAAATAAAATCTTTAAAAAGAAAAGACCTCTCTTTCCCTCTCCCACCCCGTAAAATAGAAAAGTATTTTTAAAAATAAAAATAGAGTAAAGTAAAAAGTCTTCTACATGCTAGTGTTTATCCTCTGGAGAATAGTGGAGGAACTAGTTTAAAAACATATTTTTACAATCATAATTATTATTAGTTTTATTTTTTTGGTTTATTTTCTTTCCATTGAAGGAAAAAAAAGCTGAAATGGGTGGTTATAGAGCCATCTTTTTATGTCATTAAATAAATGTTGATTGTCTTTTCTAAAATCATCTGAGAATGTTTCCCACTATTCCCAGTGATTCCTACTCCTAACCTTTAAAAGCTATTTTCTTGCTCATTTTTCCAAGAGCAAAGTTTCCCTGACTGAAAATATTAATTTTATAGGGTTTTGGAATTTGCCTGCTTTAAAGTAGTAAAGTAATATGAGAGAAAATCATGGCACCAAACCCTAGAGTGTACTTCATACATTGTCTTTGTGTTAATACATACAAAACAACTAACAAATAAATCTGTTTAAAAATTGATTTTAATTAAAATCCACTGTTTTAAAATTTGACTTTATATCACTCCCTGCTGATAATTTTGTTCTGTTGGATTTGGCTTACAACTTCATTTGCTCAATACTTCAAAAAGAGAGAAACCACATGATTATACATCGCAAATATTGTTCTATACCAACAAAGCCCCCCAACTGTTTCATTTTTTTTTTAAGATTTTATTTATTTATTTGACAAAGTGAGACACAGCGAGAGAGAAGACTCAAGCAGGGGAGTGGGAGAGGGAGAAGCAAACTCCCTGCTTAGCAGGGAGCCCAGTGCAGGCTCATCCCAGGACCTTAGGATCATGACCTGAGCCAAAGGCCAGCACTTCACCAACTGAGCCACACAAGTGCCCCTCCCCAACTGTTTTAATAAGATAATGTGAGGATCACTGAGACTTTATTCTTAGTGTTAACTTAGGTTGATAAGAGGAGAATATAAAAATAATTTGATAGTTAGTTGATGATCACAACCAATGGGTTTTTACTTAAAAATTTGATACTCAAATTTGAAAGCAGAATATACTCACAATTGCAATCAAGGTAAATCTAGTTTAACTTTCAGAATAACTTCAAGACTGTCCAGAGTTTTTTTCCACATCCGTTTTCTTCCCCATCACTTAAAATATCACAGTTGCATATACTTAACAAGAAAGGTACCATCATTGGGATGGTGAAATACTAGTGAACATTTAAATATGTGGTCCTTACAGTGCAAATCTGTGAACCCAGGTTGTTCTTCATCTTTCTAGAGATACATGTTTTGCCCTCGTCGCTGAATTTATTTACTGTTAATACAGCTTTGATTATTTTCCACTTTAGAGATTCTGGCCTTTTTTGCCTTTAATTCATTTCCTACAAAGTTACCTTCCCATCGTCTCTTCCCTCCAAAATAATTATTTGATCAACATCTCCACATGTTTTAGACCTCAACATGAGCTAATTCCAGCTCATAGTTCATAGCTTCAAGGGACTGGGGTGGCAACTGGGAAAAAGCATTATGGTCTTCAGCTTTATCATTTGTCAGAAATTAGATCATCAAGTGTACTTAGTAACATTTTCCTTTTTTGTTTTTTTCCCATGCCTTGGTCATTTGATGGTCTGTTGCTCTGACCCATGTCACAGTACTTTTAAGATTAATCAAGCATATATGCAATTGCTTATGACTTTTGAAAATAAGAATAATAATCTTGTTCTAAAAATGTAAAGAAGTAATTGAAACCTTCCTAGGAAGATTTTTCCATGGAACATTTGTAGTTTTTTATTGTTTTGGGGGAGGATTTTTTGTTTTGTTTGTTTTAGAGAGAGAGAGAGAAATGAGGGTGGGGGGAGAGGGAGAGAGAGCATCTTTTTTTTTTTTTTTTTAAGATTTTTATTTATTTATTTGATAGACAGAGATTGCAGCTAGTCAGAGAGGCAGGCAGGGAGAGAGAGGAAGAAGCAGGCTCCCTGCTGAGCAGAGAGCCCGATGCGGGGCTTGATCCCAGGACCCTGGGATCATGACCTGAGCTGAAGGCAGAGGCTTTAACCCACTGAGCCACCCAGGCGCCCCAAGAGAGAGCATCTTAAGCGGGCTCCATCCCAGTGCAGGGCCTAGCCCAACAGGGGCTCCATCTCACTATCCTGAGATCATGACTGGAACCGAAATCAGGAGTTGGACACCTAACCAACTGAGCCACCCAGGCAACCCTGGGTGGTTACATTTATCAAAAAAAGAATGTTTTGGAGGTGCCTGGGTGGCTCAGATGGTTAAGCACCTGCCTTTGGCTCAGGTCATGATCTCTAAGTCCTAGGATTGAGCCCACATGAGGCTCCCTGCTCAGCAGAGAGTTCACTACTCCCATTCCCTCTGCCCCTTCCCTGCTCATGCTCTCTCTCTCAAATGAATAAATAAAATATTTTTTAAAAAGTAAGAAGGAATTTTTGCCATCATCTGTCTGTGCATACTATTGATAAAGGCCTGCTTTAGGATCAAAAACGAATATGGAAATTTGAAATCTGTTGGTGTTATGTTTCAGTTACAGCAGCTTCTTAAAGAAAGGGCATCTAATAATAAGTGTGTTTTGCCTGTTGACTACCACTTAACAGTTTACAAAGTATTTCCACGTTCGACAGTAATGCTCTAAGGTAAGACATTGAAAAGATAAGGAAGTTGAACATAGACTTTCCTGTAATGGTATATGCCATTTTTGAGCGCCTATGTGCTGGACACAGTGCTAGGTACTTCTTATCCATAATGTTTCTGATCTTAAAAACTCATACCTTTGTCCTCATTTTTCATATAAGGGAATTGGGGCTTACGTGGCTAATTATAGATAGGCAGCACCTATTATAGTGGTTGAGAACTTGCACAGAGTGAAATGGGGGATTTGTACTTTTTTTGCACTTATAGTTTGAATATTTAACATTTTGCATTTATTACTTTATAATTTTAAAATATGCCATAAAGCCGGGGCGCCTGGGTGGCTCAGTGGGTTAAAGCCTCTGCCTTCGGCTCAGGTCATGATCCCGGGGTCCTGGGATCGAGCCCCACATCGGGCTCTGCTCAGCAGGGAGCCTGCTTCCCTTCCTCTCTCTCTCTCTCTCTCTCTCTCTCTGTCTGCCTCTCTGCCTACTTGTGATCTCTCTCTGTGTGTCAAATAAATAAATAAAATCTTTTTAAAAAAATGCCATAAAGCCTATATTAAAATGTGAGATCTTAAGAAACTCTTCTTACTATGAATATTAGCTCTTCTGATTCTTCTTTCACATGAATGATGTCCAAGGCACAGTACCAGCCTAGAATAGAGGGATGGTGTAAAATAGAACCCAATTGAGGTAACCATTCATTTTTAAAAATGAAAGACTTAATTTGTAGAGTAAGGATAATGATAGAAGTTAATATTCATCTTTTCTAAACATTTGTATTAGTATTTTCATCCTCATAATAACCTAGTGAGGTGAACATTATTATCCTCATTTTTCAGATGAGAAATTCAAAGCACAAAGTAATGAGCCAGAGCTCACAATTATTTTAATTGGTGGCAGAGCCCCTTTCGTTTGACTCTAGGCCTGCATTTTTAATCACTATAATACCTTTTAACTGTTGTAAGGATTAAAAGCCATTTTAAAAGCATTCAGTTAGTGTAGATCTTCTCGTTACTGAGTGGAGTACACTTTCTTTTTTACCAGTTTTATCAAACTTTAGAAATAATTTTCCTTCATGAAGAGAAAAGTAATTTTATGCCATAGGAAAAAAAGGTTAAAATGGCACAAATGTCTAATTCCTTGATTAGGGAAAACTATTTAGTGTTAGAATGCTTGAAACTCTTAGAATAAAGATACAACTCTACTTATCTTATCTTATCTACTATAATATCTACAGATATTTATATATATCTGTATCTATAGCTATATAATATGTGTTATATAGATATAGATTTTTTTTTTTAAAGATTGTGAAATAGTCCCTCAAAGGAATGGCCTTTTCTCAGTTGAGATTCCAAAAGAATCTAACATAGAGGATAGTATTGAGTAGTCAGTATCTGGAGCTTCTCCATCCAGATACTTATTTTGACCCCTTTCAATCCAAAAACCAAACAAATCTGTACAAATTTTGATTTTTCCAAGTAATGCATATGCATTATAGCTGAGAATACTGTACATATGTATGTAGGCAACGTATTTTAATGTTCATGCTGCCATTTTTTTCCTCTATGTTAATTTTCAAGGTGTTCACAGACCATGTGCTGCCAATTAAAAAATACAGATTTTCCTATTCGTAGATCATATAAATCAGACAATATAAAACTAGTATTTGGGGGCGCCTGGGTGGCTCAGTGGGTTAAAGCCTCTGCCTTTGGCTCAGGTCATGATCCCAGGGTCCTGGGATCGAGCCCCGCATCGGGCTCTCTCCTTGGCTGGGAGCCTGCTTCCTCCTCTCTCTCTCTGCCTGCCTCTCTGCCTACTTGTGATCTCTCTCTGTCAAATAAATAAATAAAATCTTAAAAAAAAAAAACTAGTATTTGGAAATAAATTTAAGTAGACTTATTTTTGTTCTAGTGTGTGTGTCCATCTGCCCATCTATCAGTTCCCAAATGCCTACTCATCCTTTATCCTCTTCCCTTCATTTAGATAGAGGGAAAAAAAGGGGAGCATGAGCTTTACAATTTAATATTAAAATAGACATTAATGTTTATAGAAGTGTCTAATTTATAGAATTAGAAATAAAATAGAAATACAGTTATCTGATTTATAGAATTAGAAATTAAAATTAGGATAGATCTGCAGATTAATTTTTTTAAAGTTGAGGATTTGTAAGCCACAGTTTATTTCCCAGTCTTTTGTATGCTTTCTATAGCCATAAAGGAAAAAATGTATAGCCAAATACTTAGAGAGTTTACCTCAACCATATTTCCTTATAAATCTGATAAATGCATTCATGTCTTCATAAGCAAGCCTTTGCTGAGTATACTATGTGAGTGAGGCATTTGTGAAGTTTTTAGCATATTGATAATAGTAAGTTTTATCAAATACTGTGTATGTTGTTGGGCATGAGGAAACACAAGGCTAATATATCGGTCTTCCCTGTCCTCAAAAAAGTGTATTTGCAAGAGAAGAATTGCTGCTTAACAACTAATTTGATTGAAGTACTGTTGCTTTTCAGATTTGCAAAATTGTGTCAATTAGGGGAACTCATTTCTTCTATCATTGTGCACAAAGGTGACTAACAACAGGTGACTTGATTTATCCAACTGGGAACATGATATCTAGTGGGTAGAGTGATTATACATACACATATACTATATTCTATTCTACTATATAGAATACTATATTCTATGACAGGTTACTTCTTTGCTTTGGATTAGAAATAGCATTAACCCTTGGTAAGACTGGTAATGTTTATCATTCAAGTATAGCTGGAGGCCTTCCCAATCCACTTCCAAAGATAAGCTATGACCTTTCCCTTTGCATATTTCTTTTACTTCACTTTCCATATGATACTGATAGGATCTCCTTGTAAGCCTCCCTCTGAAATATAAACTGGAAAGCATTCATTCAATAAATAATGGTCTTCCAAATTTTCTTGAAAGTTTCAAACTTATTTGTACCCTCCAGGCCTTTTATGATTTGCTATTTCCTCTGTTTTGTATTGCTCTTCCCCTAGAAATTCAAATGGCTTGCTTCCTCCTTTTATTAAAGTCTCAGCTCAATAACACATTCTCTCCTGTCTTTTATCCTGGTTCATTTTCATGACAAAACATTACTCCTGTACATGTTTGCGTATGTTTGTTGAAAGTTTGCCATACTGAAGTTATGGGAGATCAGGGACATTGCCAATCTTTTTCTGCTGTATTCCTAATGTCTAGGAAAATCCCAGAACATACCAGGTGCATAACATTTGAAAGAATTTGCAAGTTTTTTAACAACCTCTTATGACACTGAGGTTAAAGTACAAGTATGATACTCATCTCCAGATTCTGTATTTCTTATAGTTACATTTAATCAGGAGCCTAAACAAATCTGAAGTGATTTAAAACTACTGTAGTTTGGATGTATTTGTTTTTGCTTTTATGTATTTGTCTTTAGTTATTTCTATAGGCAACAGACAATAATAAGTCAAGGTAGTAGTAATTATTTAATATATTTATTAGACCTAGAAGGATTTTCAAAATTATGATTAAGTTCCTGACTGAAGTAGATTCTAAGAAGTGAAGTGAAATTTCTTTAAATCACACTTAATAAATGACAGGGTAGTATTGGCTCCAAGTCTAGTATTTTTTCCACCTGCCAGATGAGTTGAAAATAAAATATTCAGAAATTCTCCTTATTAGATAAGACTCATTTTTGCAGATTATTTCTCCACTTGGAGGCACCATCTATAGGCATATTCAGTAAGTTATACATAAACTAGTTTCTGATGATTTAAAAGATTTTATCTTATCACAAAACTCTTGTTTTGAAAATGTAATTTTAACTATGACTATGTCAAAAATGTAGAATAACATAAAAGATTTCTTTGTATCCACCAATAAAGAATAAAAAGATGCTAACATTTAAAAAAAAAAAAAGGCAGAATGAACCCCGCCTTTGTGTTTTCTTTTTATTGTAGA
The DNA here is from genome assembly GCF_922984935.1 of Meles meles. Taxonomy (NCBI): domain Eukaryota; kingdom Metazoa; phylum Chordata; class Mammalia; order Carnivora; family Mustelidae; genus Meles; species Meles meles. Next base: position 158,608,693 of record NC_060066.1, on the reverse strand, counting down.
ACACTGTGGCATGCTTGGCACATGGTAGGCATTTCTAGTAGGTATGGAACTTGTCAAGTGACAAACAAGAGAAAACAAATTAGTAGTGAATTTGATGTCCTTTATTACAGGGAAGACAGTCCTTGGATTGGGGGATTACAGTGCCTCACACGCCGATGAACACTCTTCCCAAAAGATTTCAGACAAGAGCATGTTTTAGAGAACATTAGGAGAGGCAGCACAGAGATAGGGTATGATTGGTCAGGAGACTGAGGTATTACTTTATAAAGCTAGCAGTCCAGGGCTCCTGGGTGGCTCAGTTGGTTATATGTCTGCCTTTAGCTCAGGCCATGATCCCAGAGTCCTAGGATCAGCCATGCATGGGCCTTCCTGCAGCCTCCTCACCCCCGCTTTGCTTGTTGTCTCTTGCCTTCTTCTTGTTTGTTCTCTCTCTCTCTCTCTCTCTCTCTCTGTCAAATAAATAAATAAATAATCTAAAAAAAAATACGTAAAGCTAGTAGGTCCTGTTCTCTAGGTAAGGTAACTAAAGCTGAGTTAGAGGATTGTGATTAATCTGTGTTGGGTTTCTTGATAGGTGTTTCCCATAAGTGCAGAATGACTTAGATTTGTGACATGGGCCACGCCATTAGGGCAGGCTCCCATTTTATGGCTCCTAATACAAATTAACTTTATCAAATTAAGAATCTACAGTTGGTAGTTACATGTGTTTGATTCGAAATGAGCAGGTAAATTATTTAACCTTTTTTTTTTTTTTAGATTATTTATTTATTTGTCAGAGAGAGAGCGCGAGAGAGCAAGCACAGGCAGACAGAGTGGCGGGCAGAGGCAGAGGGAGAAGCAGGCTCCCTGCCGAGCAAGGAGCCCGACGCGGACTCCATCCCAGGATGCTGGGGATCATGACCTGAGCCGAAGGCAGCCGCTTAACCAACTGAGCCACCCAGGCGTCCCGACATTTTTTATGTTCACAGATAAACATTAATGAGTGACATGCCGTTTGTTGTAATTTGTAATTTTCCTGAGGCTTACATTCAACAAACCTATCCCTTGTTTATAACAAGTAGCAGAAGTGACTTAGGCAGTAAGTAAACCTGGCTAACTGCCTCTACATCCAGGTCTTTTTTTTTTTTTTTCAAGATTTTATTTATTTATTTGACAGAGAAAGATCACAAGTAGATAGAGAGGCAGGCAGAGAGAGAGAGAGAGAGAGAGGGAAGCAGGCTCCCCCTGAGCAGAGAGCCCGATGTGGGACTCGATCCCAGGACCCTGAGATCACGACCCGAGCCGAAGGCAGCGGCTTAACCCACTGAGCCACCCAGGCGCCCCTACGTCCAGGTCTTGATAACTTTGTGTTCTAATCTCTCACAAATCACACTCTTCATTATTCTATAGATGTATTTACTAACAAAAATATTCTTGTAAGGCCTCAGGTTTTAGCCTCCAAAATATTCAGGGGCATGTAAGATATTTAACAATTGTCTTGGAATAAATAGCTCTGTCATTAAGGCATATTTATTCATGTGTTTAACACATTTATTGGACATTTACTATATGAAAGACATTGCACTAAGTCTTAAACTGACCCAGAAAACTCAACCACTTTGGAGAAGATAAATGTTAATATAACAAGTATAGTATGTAGGGTGCCTGGGTGGCTCAGTATGTTAATACTGTGCCTTCAGCTCAGGTCATGATCTCAGGGTCCTGGGATCGAGCCCCACATCAGACTTTCTGCTGCTTGGCGAGGGAGCCTGCTCCTCGCTGTCTCTGCCTGCCTGTCTACTGTGATCTCTCTCTGTAAAATAAATAAAATCTTTAAAAAAAAAAAAGAGTATGTATATTTTCGGTTGTTGAACAGAAAAGAGGAAGCCCAAACTCTGCTTGCAGAAGTTGTAGCAATGAAGGCAGGCCCCAAACAGAGCATGGTAGTTAGAAAAAAATGAAGCCTGGTCATTAATAATTTATATAATAAAATATATATATATAATATATATATAATAAAATAAAAAGACAATCTTTTTATTTTAAGCAATAATATGCATGTAAATCAAATTTTTCTGTAGGAATTTCAGATCATATACGTGAATATATTTAGGTATCATAAAGCGTGCTTTTTAAAAAAAATTGTTTGTGAAATAAGATTTGCCTATTAAGCACTAATAAGTATAACGCTAAATCTTTTTTCAAGGTTTTAGTGACAAAACAGATCGGTTACAAATTTAATGTTACCGGGGCGCCTGGGTGGTCCAGTCGGTTAAGCGTCCGCCTTTGCCTCAGGAAATGATGTCAGAGTCCCGGGAGCAACCCCCACAGCAGGGAGCCTGCTTCTCCCTCCGTCTGCTGCTCCCTCCCCCTGCTTCTGTTTTTCTGTCAAATAAAATCTTTAAAAATTTTTTTAATGTTACTAAATGTGTATATAGTAAAGATCTATAAAATTTTATAGTGATGGGGAGGAAAATTTTGGTTGCTAGGGTAGAAATTTCCTTAGTAATATCTGGACAGATCTGTAGATGTGTGAATAAATTTAGGGGGCATTTCTAGTAAGAATAGTTGCTAAGTGTACAGGTTTTTTGCAAAGGAGTTAATGTTTGTTTCATAAAAAGTTAATGCCTTCCACTTATTTCTTCAAAAAAAAGTGGGGGGGGGTGCGAACAGGAGTGACGACTTCCATTAGACCTCGGTGCCTCTCGCGTTTCTCTGGCTGCAGGCGAGGCTGGCTGGGCCTGCGCGGGGCGGAGCCGACGGTGACGCGCCCATGCGCCGCAAGGCATTGTGGGGAGCTCGGGCCCGCGAGTGAGGTGGTTGGAAGCGAGGTGGGGGCGGCCGTTTGTTTTCTCGTGGTCTCGAACTCGCGCGTTCTCATCTCCCCCCGCCACCCCCTCCCGACAAGCGGCGGGGTGGAGGAACGGCGGCGGTGGCAGCAGCGGCTGTAGCATCGGACACCCTCCTGTCTACTCTCCGGCGAATTGGTTCCTCTTCCCCCTCCCTCTCACTGTTTGTTGTGTGTTTGATGTGTTAAAGCAGGAGCGAGAACGCGAGCAGCGCCATGAGCAACACTACCGTCGTCCCCAGTACTGCGGGCCCGGGCCCCAGCGGCGGGCCCGGCGGCGGCGGTGGCGGTGGCGGAGGCGGCGGCACCGAGGTAATCCAGGTGACTAATGTCTCCCCGAGCGCTAGCTCTGAGCAGATGCGGACCCTCTTCGGTTTCCTAGGCAAGATCGACGAACTGCGCCTCTTCCCGCCAGAGTGAGTATCGTCCACCATCGCCGTTTTACTAACTCCTCCCCATTCGGGGCCTAACCTACACCATTTCCTAGGCCGTGGTCGACGCTTCCCTGGACCAGGTTGCTTTCGTTGAGGCTGCTGTTGCCTTTGCTTACGAGTTAGGCTTAACGCGGAGAAGCAGGGCCTGTGTTTTAGATATTAAAGAGACACAGCCTTTTAAAATCTTGAGGTTTGGTGGTTTTCTTCTTAAATTGTGACAACGTGGTCGTTTTTTTGAGCAGTTAGAGCAGGGCTAACCGCACTTCGTGTATTTCGTATATAGTTTTAATCGCTTTTTAAAAAAATCAAATGTTTCAGTTATTTGAAAAGTAACAGTTATCAATTCTTATGTTAATTTGATAACGAAGTTTGTTGTCAGTTCCCTTAACTTTAAGTATTGCCGTTAGCTGACTCAGGCCCAGTGAATATAATTCAGAGTTAATATTCTCACAGATTAATTCAGTGAGCCTGAATACTTAATTTTTATGCTGACAAAAATGGGTTACAGCTGAAACATAAGGTTTTCTTTTGTTTAAATAACATATACATTTTCACAGTTCTTGCGAAGGAATTCTATAGAATGTTAAATTTTTAAATTTAGAGTGTATGGCTGTTTTTATTCTGTTGTCTCACATTCTTAGTGAAAAAATATTGAATGAGTGGATTAATTGCAAAGAAAAAATAAAGCTTTGAAGTAAGATGTGATAAATGTTAGAACAAACATTTGAAATGATAAAACAGTGGTGTGCTCTCTGTGAAGAGTGAAAATACTTACAGTAACACTGTAGGTAAACACTGAGTACCCACTGTACATTGAGAGTTTTATGATGTCACTTAAGTACTAAACAGGAAATTGGAACTCTGAAGGAATCTGCTGTTGTGATGGCAGTAATAAATCATTAAATATATTTTTACTCAATTAATAGATGTTAATCATACTGCAATATTAAACATTTCCCATATTTCATGACTTTCTACTTAAATTGCTTTTACATGATTTTTAATGTTTTCAAATGAGTGTGCTTTTAATTTTTAGGGGAATATACATGTAGAGAAAGGTTTCAGAGTTAGATTTTTACGAAGTGTAGAATTCTGGAAACATTTTCGTTATTTTAAATAGAAACGACTGCTTTTAGTAATGAAGGACAAGTAGCTTTCATAATATGAACATAGAAAAATATTTTACTGTTACTCCATTTTCTGACAACATGCCCTTTGTTAAGTTGTTCATGAAATTAATAAACAGCAAAAAGGCAGAAAATGAGAGTGACATACGTGATTATTATAATCATGTTATTACTCAAAATACCTGACATACTGGACTGATTGATGAAATAATTCTTTCCAGCCCAACAAGTTACTAAGAATTTTGTTACGGTTCCTGACTTTAAAATGTTTTGTTTATTTTGAAGATGCTGTTTTTATGATGCATTTATAAAAAGATGACAGAGGTATAGGCTGTTTACTGGTTCCTCTTTACCTAATGAATGATCAATATCTTAGAGTCATGATAGACCAGAATCTGGCTTCTTTTGCTTTGTTGTCAAAGTAGTTCCATAATAACCAGGATAACTGATGTGCATCAGATAACATGGTTTGGGGTGCTGTGCATTAAGAGGATTCCTTCCCCGCTGTATTGGGAAGAAGAAATAAAAATTGACACATCTTTGCTCTTTGACACCTTCGTAAATGTTTCCGAATACAGATAGTTTCTCATCTGAAACTGTGCAAGGTTACAGTTCAGTAGATGCTAATATTATCTTCATGGCCTTCTAGATTTGAATAGGATGGATGTAGAGTCCTAGTCCTACTTTTGTTCATTTAATGTCGATTTTTTTTAAAAAACATAAATTGCAATTGCTAATCCAGCATGCATAATTTGGAACTACTTTGTACAGTTTCTTTAAGCTTACTACCGTTTTCAGAAGCAGCTTACAAGGGATAATGTGCTGTGAAGTGCTAACTAGTACTCCAAAAAGGTTCATCATTCCAAATATCTTTTTTATTCCTAGAATAAGATTGAGTGGTTCAGAATATATAGAATTCTGACTATTGTAAACATGTTTGCCACTTGATTTTTTTATAGGGTGTTTGTATTTTTTTCCCCAAAGGTACTCATATTCATCTAGATAATAAGCCTGTGACATGCTTGCTTCCTTTTGCTACTCAGATATCACCTACTCAGAGAAACCTTTCCTGATCACTGTCTGTGAAAATAAAACACTCCTGCTCCTTTCCCTGTTCAATTTAACTGCTTTGTTTTTCTCTAAAGCACTAATCACCAACTGATGGTTAAGGTTAGTTTCCTCTTTCTTTTAGAATATGTGGCTCCTTAGGTCAGCAACATTACCTACAGAGCATTTTTTAAAATACATGTATGACAGCCTTAACCCACACCTACTGAAATGCTGCTTTCAGTTATAAATGCCTATGGGGGAGGTGGTGTAGTGGTGATCCTGGTGTCTGGAATTATGCCAACAGTTCAGTGTCAACCTCCTCAAGGTTTCTCCCTTTGTTTCATTATTGAATCCCTCTTTCTTGTTTCTTTTAAGCCAAAAATTGCTGACCTTTAATTTCTCCCAGTGATCATACTGTTTCACAAGAAATAATATTCTAATCCTCTCTTTTGTATGACAGCCCTTAGAGTTATTTGAAAGCCTGTTGGTGTTCCCCTCATCTATTTCCTCTCTTTCTACAGGAAAGTTTTAATTCTGCTTGTTCCTAAAATGTGTTTTGGAAATTCAACATTGTTTGATTATCTGGTGTATGCTAGATGCTTTCCTTTTTTATCTTTAACCTGTTTAATGATGAAGGTGAAGGTGAAGTGAAATTCACATAGGTAGTTTTGCACTTCCAAATCACTCTACCAGTGTCTGAATTAGTATTTCAACCCAGTGGTGTGATTGTCCTTTATTTATGAGTGGAATCATTCTTTTACAGTAGTAAGTATTCTTTAAATATTTGGTTTTAGTGTATTTCAGAATGGAGAATATAACAGAGTGTTTATTGGGTAATGTTAATGATCCCAGTGAAGCATGTGTCCAAGTTATACATTAAATGAAGGTTTACATCAATTAAATAACTTACTTAGGTAATTATTTCAGTGACCAAAAATAGATTATTTTTAATAGTGACAAAAGACTTGCACAGGCAAGTAGCCATAAACCCATGGCTATAGCAGACTGTAGTGTAGTATGTATTTGATATTTTAAATCCTTGAAAGTTAATTCACTCAAAAACTGACTTTGAACTTCTTTGCTCATCTAGCTGGAAAACTAAAAGTATAAATTTCTTTCACAGCAAAAAACAAAAAACACCACCAAAACAACTACTGCCTTAAATTTCTAAGGACAAGTTTGCAGACATTCTAACAAAAAGTATACTAGAAGAAAACTAAAAGTATGGTATGCATCACAGATTTGAGTGTTATTCTTACACAGGGGCGTGCTAGTGTTTTCTGTATCATTACAGTTTTAGTATATGTGCTATGGATGTGGGCACCAAAAATAGATACTTTAATGATGATAGGTATAAGTAACTAATTGGTGAGGTTATCTTTAAAAATTTTTTATTACATGCAACATTTTACTCTATTTCTTATAACTAAGAACATGATGAAAGAGAGGGCATATTAGATGAACAGAGTCACATTTTCAGGTCAGTATTGCCTTTGTTTGTATTATAAGCTCAAAATTCTCCACCCAGAAATGGCTAACACAGTATTAAGGTGGCAGTTGAAAGAGTGTTATTAGCAGTCTAAACCAAAGTTCTTATACTTTAGTTCTCCAACTTTAGTTGGCATAAATACCAAGTGTCGATCTTCGAAATCAAAGCCCTCCTGTAAAGGAATTCTCACATTCATTGGGCTTGATGGAAAACAGAAAATCTGAATTTTCCATGTGCATCCCAGAAGATTGGGAAACAACCCTTAGAGGACACTTTAATTTAAAAAAAAAAAAAAAAAAGGAAAAATACTGCCACTCTTTACCTAAGGGCAAAAGCATCAAATAGGGCTTGCTCTTTCCTGTTTAGCTTCTCATCAATTGCTTTATCTATATTATTTTTAATCTATATTATTTCTTAAAGAATAAAAGCAGTTAAATTTTTAGAAGCGGTACTTGTAGAAAATTCCAAGGTGTGAAAATTTCAGACATGAGTCTGAAAGTGAAATTAACGTGCTATCTTACTAGCATGTGTCTTCTTTTAAATAAATTCTGAGAACATCAAAGAATGTCACTTTGGGTCCAAATAGTAATTGTTTTAAACAAGGTTGTTTGAAGTGGGGAGAAATGAATTATTTGCCCTTCTGAGTTGTCTTACTGTGACCCTCTTCCATGGTATTTAATGCATGTTTTTACCTCCCTACTATGGTACAGGTTTGATAAAACCAAGTAATAAGCTGCCAGTAATAGCTATGATGTGAATGGATAGAAAAAATATGAATAATATTAATTGCTAAATTCATGGAAATACACTGAACATGTAGGCAGTATTTTCTAGTTTTATTTTTTAAAAAACTTCATTGTATTGATATTCTTTAAGAACTTAATATTATAGAGTCATTTTCCTCTTGAGTCAGTTAACAGTAGTGTCAAAGAAATGGTAGAGATCACGTTTTTTAGAAATTTAAATGCCTGTTACTTACCAAACCATTAAGTTAGGTGTTAAAATGAAGGATAGCATCATTTCCAAAGAGCTTTTTAAATTTTGAGGTAAAAGTGTGGGTATGTGAGAAAAGGATACAAAGTGCTACAGCTTTAGTTCTAAACCTGCTGAAATGGCATTCTTTCCACTATATGGGTGCAACATTGTTAAATTTTAGACCTGTAGTGCTTCATTAAAACACACTATATCCACGTTAAAAAAACAAAACAAAACACTGTATCTTCTCAAAAACATTTTGGCAGTAAGCTTCCTTAACAAGGTGGCTTAATAAATTCCATTTAGATAGACAATATTTTCAACTTTGCTTTGAATCTAGATTTGGAACTGTGCTTAGTATACAGGCAGTGCCTTTCAGGAAATATTTAAAGTTCTAATGGGTTTGAGTCTTAGGCTATGTAATAGCTTCATATTAGTGTTCAAATTATGAGGAATATTTTCTTTGCAACAAGTACTTAATTCTGAAATAACCAGTGTAACAAAATCCGGTGTAATTACATTTTTATGTATACATGAAAATCTAATTTGTTAGTTAGTGGTAAGCCCTCTTCTAAAGCCATTCAGATTAATTATAGGATTTACTTTCTCATTATTGAATCTTAAGATGCAGTTGGCTTCTTATAATACAGCAGTTAGTTGTTCCTTACCTGAGGTGCATATTAAGATGGTCACAGGGTATTAAAATAGAGGAGGCGTTGATTATGTTAAAGATCTTGATTTAATTGATGTGGAGTAGAGATATGGGGGGTTTTAACCCTCTGGTGATTCTGATGCATAGCCAGGGATGATGTGATTACTACTGCTTTGAGGCATTGGTTTTCAAACAACTTTTGGTTTGGCGTTATGGGAGCAACCCCTGACTTTTATTTAATCTTTCTCTTTCACGGAGTTTTGTGGCAGAAATCTGCACCACCCTGTATTTAAAAAAAAAAAAAAATCCTGCTCAGTACCTAATCTATCTTACCCTACCAGAGTTTCCATTTTAGCACTTTTTTACTTAAGCAGTTTGCTGAGGGAATCTTTATGTAATAATACTAGTGGGTACTATGTATCTCAATATGTGTACACATTTTTTGTTTTCTTTTTCTGAAGGTGATCTAAGTTAAGATAACCTAGTGCTTTATAATGCCTAAGCGTTATGCTGTAGGTGGAAGAAGACAACACTTAGGCGGGTCAAGAAAACTCATTGTTTGTCAAATAGATGTACTTTCCCACAATATTTTTTTGTCCCTGAAGTAGAAATTCTCTGTGTTTTTTACTCTGAAAAGTTACCAGTAGTGAAAAGTTTTCTAAACCAAAACTAATTATTTTTACTCATAATTAAAAATAGCTGGTATTGGTATTATAGAAAAAATGTTGACACTTTTGTGGTCTGCTCAAACTCTGAGATTATAGTTTCAAACTGTTTTTAACTTGATACACTGTAAGTTTATCAACAGTGATTGTTTTTGTCTATATGCAGTTTGTGAGTTCAGTGGGCAGTACCTTACTTGAAATGTCCTTTTCTTTTAAGTGGTTAACTAACACATGTGGTATGTATTTTTATCTGCCTATTTACTTTTGGAATGCAAGTGTCGGTTTGTGAGTCGTATGTTTGTGTTTTAACTGATGTTCTTTTTTCTCTTTTTTTATGTTATATGTTTACTTTTTAGTGATTCACCTTTGCCAGTCTCATCCCGTGTCTGCTTTGTTAAGTTCCATGACCCGGACTCAGCAGTTGTGGCACAGCATCTGACAAACACTGTATTCGTTGACAGAGCTTTGATAGTCGTACCATATGCAGAAGGTTTGTGCTTTGTTTAACTATCTGTGAGGGCATCCTATGATGACCATCTACCTCAGTATAGTTTTAGAGTGAGCGTTAGTAGCATGTTAGAAGTTTAAGCTATTAACATTTTGAAACCCTTGTTATACTGCAGTCCATATTTTTACTTGTAGATTTTTTTTTAATTCTAAAAATTAGAAATCAGGCCTGTTTTTATAAGATACTTAACTTTTTTTTGCCTTCTTTTAAAACATTTTAAGTTCGTTAAAACCATATCCCTAATTGTAATTTCTTAAGATATACCTTAGTTAATTTAATGTTGAGTTTTATGAAAAAGTCCTGAAGGTGAACGGTTCACCCCATGCACATTTACATAGAAACCTTCAAATAAATGCATGATGTTATTTCTGTTTTGAATAAATAATAGGTTAGTTTTATTTATGTAGTGCTTCCTCTCACAGATAACTTTAAAATGTCCCACATTGAATTCCAGTATACCAAGGGTTGCAATGATTTTGGTTTTTATGAAAGTTCAAGATTTCCTGTAGCTTAGGTGCCAGATGGGCACTGGGTGATTTGTTTTTATGCCAGATTTTCTTGTTCATTCTTGCTATATTTTCTAGATATCTCTAAATAATAAATTCTTCTCTCTGTTATTTGTGTGTGTGATTTTTGTAGTGGAGAAGGCAAATGCAAAACTCTTCCAGATGACTGAAAAACAGTGGGTCCTCTGCAGCTACAGGGGATTCTAGACATTAACTAAAGGCCAGCAAGCACTCAAGTCCCCCAAGTGTTTTCCTGGTGTAACCATTTGTTAACTACATTTTCTCTCTTTTTTACATTTTAGGCTGTTAAAGTAATTTGACAGAAAAAAAATGAGCAGGGTTTTTGGATCTAAAAAAGCCATGTGACAAGACAGCACTATATTAATTCCATTTTGTAAAATTTTCTGAAACATTTTATAATTAGTTTGTTCCCATTGTACTGCTACTTTATTTGCTTTCTGGTAACTATAAATTTTGATCAAAGAAATCATTGAAGTATGATAAAATTACTGGATTTTAAGCTAATCATTTAACATATGCTGACCAGAATTTAAGTGCTTTCCCCTTAACAAACTGGTCAGTAGAAGCAGAATTTTGATATTGTTAATTTTAGATGCTGTTTCAGATCTTTGAATACCAGTGTGAACCTTTACACCATGCCTTGTAAAAGTTTTGAAATGTCTAGTCCTTAAAACTTAGAAAAATTGCCTTTGTGGTTTTCTAAAGAAATTAAATTGCATTCATAGATGGATTAAGGCATGCTATATAATAATAGTACATCTGTCTCCGTGATATTAAAATGTGTGAGCCCTATTTGAAGGTTTTAAAATATATATGCTGATAAACGTATGAGTTAGTGTGTTTTGATTAAGCAGTTTTCTTTTATATCAGTGTACCTGTTATAGGATAAGACTTATCACCAAGAGAAAATTTACAGAATTCAAATTTAGGATAAGTAAAGTACAGTTTTGAAACAAAATTCAAATCATGTGAGTAATGTGCAGAACTTTAGTTAGGCTTTAAATTCAAAGAATTCTTATTGGCTAAGTATCATAGTTCCCAAGTCCTGAACATAATACAGTATATCATATAACTGGTTTTCATAAGTATTTTTAGACTATAGTAACTTTTCTAGATCTGTTTTGTAAATGAAATGTTTAGGAATGTATATAGAATTACAGAAATATTTAGTTCCAGAATCTATTTTTGGTTTATTTAATTATGGGTATGGTATGCTGTATTAATGTTACTACCACTGCTAAATAACTGATGTACTCAATCCCTTTATCACCATTCACCCTAGTTTTAGCTCTTACACTTTGGTGTTGGCTCTTGGTCAGTGTTTTAGAACAATAGACACAAAGTCTACGGTAAGGAATAGTCTTATTTGGTAAAACTGAGATAGCTGGATTTGGAAGGAACTCTTAATAGTAATGGATTTGGGGGTTATTTAGGTTCCTTGGTTAATGTTTGTTTCTTTTGTCTGTTTCTTTTTCTTTCATTTCTACACATTCATGCAGTATTTCATGGTTCTATCAAAGCAGCAGTAAAAAAAATACTCTTGACGCATGAAAATTAACTGGTGAGGGGCCTCATTGCTATTTTTAAATTGTAGTTTTATTTTTAAATAGTCTTTTTTAAATCAGAGGATCAGATGCATGACTTTTTTTTTAATGGATGCAGATCTTCTATCAGGTGTCTCACAATAAATTCAAGAGGATTTTAGTTTGCCAGAAATGTTGCAAATGCACTAATTTGAGTAAGATGTTGATACTTAATATTATCCTCTTGATACATAATTTTGCATGCAAAATTATCCCATAATCTTTGTAGGTTTGTTAATATTGATGCATTAATGCCCTATATCTAAATGATCTTCTCCCCCCACCCCTCCATAACTCTTGGTATCTAAATTGATGACAGCTCTGACACAAGCAAGATAACAGTGCTGTGTAGTATACATTTGTTTATATTATCGGCACTTCTCAGTATAGGTGGAAGGAACCATTACCTTTATTTAACAGTGGTTTTTCTTTTTTGTTGTTGTGTTTTACAGTTCTTTTCCCTGGTTCAGCCTGAACTATATACCAGGCCCTGCTGAAAATACCACCCAACAGTTTTCTTCTGCAGCTTATCCAGTTTCTCTTAAGTGCCCTGTACATATTGTATGTTTTATGATGAGATGCAGTTTCTTAATATGTATTACAGAAATACTACTGGTATTTGCAAATATGTAGTTTAATTGTATTATTGAACTCTCATTTTGGGGGCTTGGGCACATTAACAGATTAATCCATCTGTATAGGGCTTTTGCTGTTGGATAGAATTTAAATTGTCTACATATAAATATTTGTTTTAGGGCCCTTAGATTTTATCTGAATACACAGATTAGGCTTTAAAAACAGACATACATGTTGTTTTTGGCTTTAGGAGTTTGGCTAAGTTAGCTTTTGAACTGACACTATGTAGCAGCATTTTTGGTATGGTTAGCATGGCACATGTTGGAACATAAAGCATTTTACTGTACAGGTAAGGAATGTGCCATGTTGTTTTACCTATTTTCTCTCTTTCTTACTCACCCACTTTCACACACACATCTGTGTGTATTCAGAGACCTTCAGAAACATTCATATTCATTTTCATGAGTCAGCAAAAGCCCTACGCTTGATTCCAACAGAATATTTCCTTTACATACTTTTCTTCTCTTAATTTTTACAAAATTTGTATGGTAGGTGTAAAAGAAAATCATAGTAACTGTACCATATTATTAACCCCTAAATCAAACTTTTTTTGTCTTGTGTATCTTGATTTTTCTGTGTGCTTTATAGTGAAGCAGCCGACACGAGTCGTTGTTCATAAAACAGCTTTTGAAAGTTGAGAGCACACCCCTGGAGAACCGACTGTGCTTGCTTACGTTTGGTTCATGACTTAAAAATCGAGTACAGGTGATGAAATCTTGGCAGTGTTAACAAAAAAGTAGTGTGTATTGTGCTATTTTTTTTTTACTCTAGAAACTTAACCATTTGTAGAGAAAAAGGAAACAAATTTTCACACATTGAAGTTTCATTCTGACATAAAATTAATGATAAATAATCATAGAAGTCAAGCTTTATATTTTAGCCAACATAAGTACTTTCAACAAACTCAGGTGGTGTATCAGGGAGACTTTTTCTGGGTGTTTTTGTGTGTTTTCTGTCTTGCAAAAGAGTGTGTTCTAATGCAAGGATGTTTCTCTGCAGGAGTTATTCCTGATGAGACTAAGGCTTTGTCTCTGTTGGCACCAGCTAATGCAGTGGCAGGCCTTCTGCCTGGTGGTGGACTCCTGCCTACCCCTAACCCACTTACCCAGGTACTGCTAGTTCTACTGAATTCTTAAAGGATAGAAACACAGAATTATGGATAAACCTAAACATACTTGAGCTTTTTTTTTAAGATTTTATTTATTTGACAGAGATCACAAGTAGGGAGAGAGGCAGGCAGAGAGAGAGAGAGGAGGAAGCAGGCTCCCCGCCAAGCAGAGAGCCCGACGCGGGGCTCAATCCCAGGACCCTGGGATCATGACCTGAGCGAAAGGCAGAGGCTTTAACCCCCTGAGCCACCCAGGCGCCCCCATACTTGAGCTTTTTAAGTGCTGTAATGATTAGAGTTCACAGAGGAATGATACCATATGTTCATAGTATTGTAAAAGGCTATATTGTTATCATAAATACTGAAGAAAACCTCTTACGAGTTTGCATTTTAAGAGCATTCTGATGAAAATCGTAAATCTGTTATATTTGGTTTGCCACTAGCTCTCAAAATAACCCATAAGGAACCATGTGGGTGAGGGGGCGTTTGGACTGGAATTTGATGAGGCATGAGACTTTTTCTTTTGAACATGCTGTTAAAAATAGTATGTTCATTTGGACCCAGAAAGAAAATAAAAGTGAAATTCAGACTTTTGGTGTTTTTTTTTTTTTCTTTCTTTCTCAATGCCATTTGAGCTTTTGCTCTTGAGATCTGAATTAAGTACATGGATTGCAATAAAGGTGAATTCTTAATGGAGATTTTTAACGTGGGGAAGGTGAAATAAAGTTAGAGAAAAATTTTGCTGGATAGTGTTTCTAACCTCAGGATGCTATAAAAAGCATAATTGTTTTAGAACCAAAAAGCTCTTTAAATTTCGTCTATTCTTATTCAGAGAGATTGTAACTGGTCATTGAGTGGTTTCGCAGATAATAGCAAACAGCAAGCCTCAACTAGAATTTTATAACAGATTTTTTTCTGTTACATCATTTCACCTGTCTGAATAGTTCCATTAACTGTAAAGTCAGAAAAAGGATGAAATCAGGAATTCCCATCATTTTGAGTATGACTTTGTCATTTAAGTCCTCATTTTTTTAACCTATAAAATGAGGATCTGGATGATTTATAGATTGATTCCTTTATATAAAATTGTGTAATAACTAAGGTAGACATTTTATAGGGACACTGTTTTAATTGTACTCCATAAATAGTTGTTAAAGTACAGAAGGTTTGGCACCTTTTATTTATTAAATATTATTAGAAGCTAGAAGAACTTTTAGCACAGTTCTTAGGGAGAAAGTTAGACTGCCTGCAATAGCACTTTGCATAATTTACATCTGTTGGTTAGAATTCTGTCAGGCAGGAGACCCAAAAAAAAAAAAAAAAACTGGTAATTTGAATAGAGAAAGTTTAATGCAAAGAATTACTGACTGGTAACAGGAGATTACTTAGTGGTACTTGAATGAATATACAGTAATTGCAGGTATAGGAAGCAACTAGTACGTCTAGATCTGAGGAAGAAAGAACACAGGAGACCCAGTAGATAAGGGGGTTCGTCTTCCCACTTAAGGCTAAGTTTCAGACCTTCAAAAGGATGGATAGTACAGAAGTTCTCTGGAGTGCCCAGAGAACATGTAAGAAGCTGCCCAAGAGGATCGTACTGAAACTCACTAAAAAGATGAAGGCCACTGGACATCCCAGTGCAGTAACAATCAGAAAGTAAACATAGGGGGCGCCTGGGTGGCTCAGTGGGTTAAGCCTCTGCCTTCGGCTCAGGTCATGATCCCGGGGTCCTGGGATCGAGCCCCGCATCGGGCTCTCTGCTCAGCAGGAAGCCTGCTCCCTCCTCTCTCTCTCTGTCTGCCTCTCTGCCTACTTGTGATCTCTCTCTCTGTCAAATAAAAAAAATAAAATCTTAAAAAAAAAAAAAAGTAAACATAGAAACCAGGAACAGAAACCCCTTCCACAGTGTCCTTCTAGCTCCCCATAAACATAAAGCTTAACATCATGTCAGCTGTCACGAGAAAAGTGCTTTTAAGGGTGCTATTTTCATTATCACAAACAGGACAAAGGATAGTGGATTTGGACCTGAGAAGCAACAAATACAAATTGTTGGCACATGAATATATAAAATTTGTTTTCCTAATTTCTGGTTTTAGGGATAAATGTGCTGTAATGGTGAAAAATGAGGACATTGTATATTGCAGGGATAGTAAGGGAACTATAACTCTTGGTCCAGACCCCCATTTTTGTTAATTTTGATTTGACAAACATGCCCATTTGTTTATTATTATCTTTGTTTAAAAGCTGTAGTGGCATAGCTGAGTCGTTGCAACAGAACCCACATAGTTCAGACTTAAGTTGGTTATTATATGGGCCTTTCAACAGGAAAAAGTAATACCAGAAATAACAAGAATAGAAATTAAATTTAAAATAAATAAAATTTGAAATTTCACAGATTGGCGCTGTTCCATTGGCTGCTTTGGGAGCTCCTACTCTTGATCCTGCCCTTGCTGCACTTGGGCTTCCTGGAGCAAACTTGAACTCTCAGGTATAACTGAATACCTTTTGATCTCATTTTTTATAATTAAAGAATTTGTTCCGTTAACTGTTAAGTTTGCATTTCCAGAATGAGAGAGAACTGATTACTGTAGTATAGTAATAGTGTTTTTTTATGTAAACTTCATTAGAAGTTTAAAAGGTCACTGCATTATCAGCCCCTTAACCATTAAAGAATTTTTCATTTTGGGTCATTCAAAGTAGTGTCACAGGAAGCCAATACATCAGTATTTTTGGAGTCAGAGTAAACAGTCATGAAAGGATGGGAACGTGGGTTCATAATTTGTTGTTACTTGGAAATTTTTGTTTTCTCTCATTGTTATTTAGCCAGATTTTTTCTTGAAGTCCTAACTTTGTGGAAATCTTTTATTGTACTGCCTAACCACTTGGAGTTTTGTTTTATACATTTTTTTGAAGTATTAGCTCCTCAGTCTCAAAATAAGCAGGAGGTAACTGTTCTATAAAACCTAGATGTTCAGCTAGACATATTCATATTTAACTGCTAAAGCAGCTTAACTTTATATGATGTATTTCACTGACATTATGTTTCTGTTGATCATCAGTGTGCCTAAAATAATGTAATCTCTTGTATGTTGGCCAGATTGTCCTAAGGCATTTCAATATACTGAAAAAAATAAAATAGCAATCATTTATTTTATGTATTCTCGCTGCTGTTACATTTTTGTTTTTACAGTCGCTTGCTGCGGATCAGTTGCTGAAGCTTATGAGTACTGTTGATCCCAAGTAAGGATTTTTTCCATGTTTTCATTGGTGATACGGATATAGTGTGTGAATGTCTGGCTGGAGAAGTTATTCTTTGATAGTTAAAAAAGTTCTTTCAAGTTACACAATATATAATTCTGTTTTCTAGAAACAAAGAGAAAAATTCAGAGGTAAGCCCATCTACAAAGGGTTTTGTTTCAGTATAAATTGAGTCTTTCTGAACAGTTTGATAAATAGTTTTTGCCAGGATAACTGAAAAAGAGCAAAATACTATCTTTAGTTGATTCATTTAAAAAATATATGTATACTGAGTACCTACTGTAAGCTTGTACCTTCACAGCATTTATACTCTAGTCAGAAAAGGAGACATTATTTAAATGTAGTTAAATATGTGCATCCAGCAAGTACACAGGGGCTATGGGAATTTATTACAAGGAGAACTTAAGATCAGAAAGGCTGAGCCTGGGGCATGAATAGGAGTCAGGCAGATAGAAGTGAAGGAAACCACTATCCCAGAGCAAAAGACTAGTACACGTCACATAATACCAACATCTTTTTTTAGGTGCTTTGAAAAGTTCTCTTTATGATGTAACTATTACATTCTCTAGTTGATATGTAACGCAGTCATGAAATATTTTACTTGATATATTAAATTTGAACTTAAGCTTTTCCTGCTTGGTGAAATTCACTATAAATAAGTAGGAGAACATGGTGGGAGGGAGAACGGAATCATTTGACTATAATAGTGCCTTTTTTCTTAAAAATTATCTGTTAAAACCTTAGCATGTACCTATCATTCAGCATGTAACACCAGTACAGTTGAAATTCCCTCAGTACCCATTCTTGTTTACATTGCCCTTTCTCCACAAATACTTAACTGTCTTAACATTTGTTATCTTTAATTTTTTTTGTCCTGTATAAAACTTTAAAAGGTCCATCTTTCCAGTCAGCAATTTCATGAGTAACTTTGGTGTGCCATTGGCCTCTGCTTCATTTTCTGCCCTTCTGCAACCTTAGAAGTAATACTCTTCCCTAGGAAAATTCTGCTGTAGAAAGTTTTTAAATCATATGAAGAAAAGTTCTGTTACTCATAAATCTTCAGCATCTTTATATTCCCAGGAATAACATTTTTCAATGTGCATTTATGGAGAGTTAATGGATGTTCTGCAAAATAAAATAGATAATTTTTTTCTTGTTCCAGGTGTCTTTCAATCTTTAAAATGCAGATTGTAAACATTGAAAAGGATGCTATACTGTACATGGTTTTATCAAAATTAACATGAAATAACTCCTTTTTCAAGTAGTATCTTACTAAAATGATACATGAAATATTTACATTTATTTGTAATGTGCATTTTAAAATAC